>NC_138873.1:85351909-85951909 GCF_965194805.1 Balaenoptera borealis
TGTATTGATATCTCTCTGTAAGTGAGTCAAGTGGGTGTAAAGCGGCATAAACACAGCAGTGAAAAGCAGCTAAACCCCATTATAAAAATCAATTACGTTTCAAAACCCGTGAAACAAAGACAGTGAAAGAGAGAGAAATTCTTACAAAATTCGTTCAGGGCTGTGATGCCACCTGGATTGACCATATCTAGACCCACAGCTGATTGAGACATAAGGGTGGACACTCTTGAGGCTGAGAGGTTTGGTGAGGTTGGGTGAGAAAACGCAGACCCTTTAAAGTAATACGGCGTGGTACCCATCCCATGGGTCCCAAATCTCCAGGTTCAAGGGCATCGTCCTACATTGAAAACATGCATGAGAAACCCCGAAGATGGTACACCGTGTGATCGGGAAAGGTTTCTAAAACGCACCTCATTTCTCATCTCCTTGTGCTCCGGTTCACCATTCCAGCCGCTTTACTAGCAATCTCCCTCCTTGGAGAATCAGCACCTTTATCCTCCTGTTCCGTACAGGTTGCTAATTGTCCTGAGGATGAACGGGAAGAGGGGGAACCAATGAGAGACTAGCTCTAGGTGTTGGGGCAGGCACAGGTCATTCTATTTTCCCATCAGGAAGAAGAATTAAACCACAGGCTCAGCCTGCCGCCAGGAACCAGAATACGGCCTGAAGCAATCCTGCGCTTTTGCGGCCAGCTCCCAAGAAAGCGAGTTGAAGAATGGAGCTCAGGGGCACTGCAATTCACAAACCTGCAGTCTTAGAAATGATAACTCTCGTCCACAAATATATTGAGGGAAGGTAACGAAGAGGATCTGAAAGCAAGGCAGAATTGCAGGAAACAGATTTCAGGAGGTAGATTCGAATCGCCTTTAAAGCACAGGAAAAGCGGCAAAACCTCGACAATGATGCCCTTGGCCAAAAAGGGCGTATGCGTTTTTCCTGAATATATTCAGGAAAAAACGCATACGCCCTTTTTGGCCAACCAAGCAACTGGAAAGGCAAATCAGCGCTACAAAGAATCTCGCTTCCCATCGGTCAAAGGGCCATGATGAATAAAGTGTCAAAAACCAGAAATGCTGGACAGGCCTTGGAGAAAGGGGAAGCCTTGCTACGCTGATGGGCGGGATGTAAATTGCCAACAGCCACACTGGAGAAGTGTACGGTGTGTCCTGAAACATCTAAAAAACTCAGCTTAGAGACCATAGGGCACTTCCTCTCATGGGTGTATAAATTGGGAAAACTAAAAATCAGCAAGACACAGGCACCCCAAAGTTTTGGGCTGCTCTGTTGACAAGAACCTCCACTTCGTTACACCTTAAATATCCCAGGAAAGAGAAGAACGGATAAAGAAGTTGCGGTCCTTATGTACAATGGAATATCACTCAGCCATGAAATCAACGTCATAAGGCTAGTAGCAGCATGATGAGTGGATTTAGGTACGACGATTCTAAGTGAAATAAGTCACACAGAAAAAGACACTTATCATGAGATATCACTTATAGAGGGAATGTCAAACCGCTACCCTTGAACTGAATTACAAAACAGAACAGAGTCACACGTTTAGAAAACACACTATGGCTGCTTAACGGGAAAGGTGAGGTGGGGTGATGCATAAAACAAGGGTTTCAAATTAGCTCAGATACCGTTCCAGAAACCCAATATGTAATAGACAAGACCTACTCCTTGCTCAGTGAACTGGACTCAACACCCCCTATTCACCGCCCAAGAATATATCTGACTAGTAAGAATCTTAAAACCTATGTATTGATATCTCTCTGTAAGTGAGTCAAGTGGGTGTAAAGCGGCATAAACACAGCAGTGAAAAGCAGCTAAACCCCATTATAAAAATCAATTACTTTAAAAAACCCGTGAAACAAAGAAAGTGAAAGAGAGAGAAATTCTTACAAAATTCGTTCAGGGGCTGTGATGCCACCTGGATTGACCATATCTAGACCCACAGCTGATTGAGACATAAGGGTGGACACTCGTGGGGCTGAGAGGTTTGGTGAGGTTGGCTGAGCTAACGCAGACCCTTTAAAGTAATACGGCGTGGTACCCATCCCATGGGTCCCAAATCTCCCAGGTTCAAGGGCAT
The DNA here is from genome assembly GCF_965194805.1 of Balaenoptera borealis. NCBI lineage: Eukaryota > Metazoa > Chordata > Mammalia > Artiodactyla > Balaenopteridae > Balaenoptera > Balaenoptera borealis. The sequence goes on from NC_138873.1 coordinate 85,354,002, forward strand.
CGTCCTACATTGAAAACATGCATGAGAAACCCCGAAGATGGTACACCGTGTGATCGGGAAAGGTTTCTAAAACGCACCTCATTTCTCATCTCCTTGTGCTCCGGTTTGCCATTCCAGCCGCTTTACTAGCAATCTCCCTCCTTGGAGAATCAGCACCTTTATCCTCCTGTTCCGTACAGGTTGCTAATTGTCCTGAGGATGAACGGGAAGAGGGGGAACCAATGAGAGACTAGCTCTAGGTGTTGGGGCAGGCACAGGTCATTCTATTTTCCCATCAGGAAGAAGAATTAACCACAGGCTCAGCCTGCCGCCAGGAACCAGAATACGGCCTGAAGCAATCCTGCGCTTTTGCGGCCAGCTCCCAAGAAAGCGAGTTGAAGAATGGAGCTCAGGGGCACTGCAATTCACAAACCTGCAGTCTTAGAAATGATAACTCTCGTCCACAAATATATTGAGGGAAGGTAACGAAGAGGATTTGAAAGCAAGGCAGAATTGCAGGAAACAGATTTCAGGAGGTAGATTCGAATCGCCTTTAAAGCACAGGAAAAGCGGCAAAACCTCGACAATGATGCCCTTGGCCAAAAAGGGCGTATGCGTTTTTTCCTGAATATATTCAGGAAAAAACGCATACGCCCTTTTTGGCCAACCAAGCAACCTGGAAAGGCAAATCAGCGCTACAAAGAAGTCTCGCTTCCCATCGGTCAAAGGGCCATGATGAATAAAGTGTCAAAACCAGAAATGCTGGACAGGCCTTGGAGAAAGGGGAGCCTTGCTACGCTGATGGGCGGGATGTAAATTGCCAACAGCCACACTGGAGAAGTGTACGGTGTGTCCTGAAACATCTAAAAAACTCAGCTTAGAGACCATAGGGCACTTCCTCTCATGGGCGTATAAATTGGGAAAACTAAAAATCAGCAAGACACAGGCACCCCAAAGTTTTGGGCTGCTCTGTTGACAAGAACCTCCACTTCGTTACACCTTAAATATCCCAGGAAAGAGAAGAATGGATAAAGAAGTTGCGGTCCTTATGTACAATGGAATATCACTCAGCCATGAAATCAACGTCATAAGGCTAGTAGCAGCATGATGAGTGGATTTAGGTACGACGATTCTAAGTGAAATAAGTCACACAGAAAAAGACACTTATCATGAGATATCACTTATAGAGGGAATGTCAAAACCGCTACCCTTGAACTGAATTACAAAACAGAACAGAGTCACACGTTTAGAAAACAGACTATGGCTGCTTAACGGGAAAGGTGAGGTGGGGTGATGCATAAAACAAGGGTTTCAAATTAGCTCAGATACCGTTCCAGAAACCCAATATGTAATAGACAAGACCTACTCCTTGCTCAGTGAACTGGACTCAACACCCCCTATTCACCGCCCAAGAATATATCTGACTAGTAAGAATCTTAAAACCTATGTATTGATATCTCTCTGTAAGTGAGTCAAGTGGGTGTAAAGCGGCATAAACACAGCAGTGAAAAGCAGCTAAACCCCATTATAAAAATCAATTACTTTAAAAAACCCGTGAAACAAAGACAGTGAAAGAGAGAGAAATTCTTACAAAATTCGTTCAGGGGCTGTGATGCCACCTGGATTGACCATATCTAGACCCACAGCTGATTGAGACATAAGGGTGGACACTCGTGGGGCTGAGAGGTTTGGTGAGGTTGGCTGAGCTAACGCAGACCCTTTAAAGTAATACGGCGTGGTACCCATCCCATGGGTCCCAAATCTCCAGGTTCAAGGGCATCGTCCTACATTGAAAACATGCATGAGGAACCCCGAAGATGGTACACCGTGTGATCGGGAAAGGTTTCTAAAACGCACCTCATTTCTCATCTCCTTGTGCTCCGGTTCGCCATTCCAGCCGCTTTACTAGCAATCTCCCTCCTTGGAGAATCAGCACCTTTATCCTCCTGTTCCGTACAGGTTGCAAATTGTCCTGAGGATGAACGGGAAGAGGGGGAACCAATGAGAGACTAGCTCTAGGTGTTGGGGCAGGCACAGGTCATTCTATTTTCCCATCAGGAAGAAGAATTAACCACAGGCTCAGCCTGCCGCCAGGAACCAGAATACGGCCTGAAGCAATCCTGCGCTTTTGCGGCCAGCTCCCAAGAAAGCGAGTTGAAGAATGGAGCTCAGGGGCACTGCAATTCACAAACCTGCAGTCTTAGAAATGATAACTCTCGTCCACAAATATATTGAGGGAAGGCAACGAAGAGGATTTGAAAGCAAGGCAGAATTGCAGGAAACAGATTTCAGGAGGTAGATTCGAATCGCCTTTAAAGCACAGGAAAAGCGGCAAAACCTCGACAATGATGCCCTTGGCCAAAAAGGGCGTATGCGTTTTTTCCTGAATATATTCAGGAAAAAACGCATACGCCCTTTTTGGCCAACCAAGCAACCTGGAAAGGCAAATCAGCGCTACAAAGAAGTCTCGCTTCCCATCGGTCAAAAGGGCCATGCTGAATAAAGTGTCAAAACCAGAAATGCAGGACAGGCCTTGGAGAAATGGGAGCCTTGCTACGCTGATGGGCGGGATGTAAATTGCCAACAGCCACACTGGAGAAGTGTACGGTGTGTCCTGAAACATCTAAAAAACTCAGCTTAGAGACCATAGGGCACTTCCTCTCATGGGCGTATAAATTGGGAAAACTAAAAATCAGCAAGACACAGGCACCCCAAAGTTTTGGGCTGCTCTGTTGACAAGAACCTCCACTTCGTTACACCTTAAATATCCCAGGAAAGAGAAGAATGGATAAAGAAGTTGTGGTCCTTATGTACAATGGAATATCACTCAGCCATGAAATCAACGTCATAAGGCTAGTAGCAGCATGATGAGTGGATTTAGGTACGACGATTCTAAGTGAAATAAGTCACACAGAAAAAGACACTTATCATGAGATATCACTTATAGAGGGAATGTCAAAACCGCTACCCTTGAACTGCATTACAAAACAGAACAGAGTCACACGTTTAGAAAACACACTATGGCTGCTTAACGGGAAAGGTGAGGTGGGGTGATGCATAAAACAAGGGTTTCAAATTAGCTCAGATACCGTTCCATAAACCCAATATGTAATAGACAAGACCTACTCCTTGCTCAGTGAACTGGACTCAACACCCCCTATTCACCGCCCAAGAATATATCTGACTAGTAAGAATCTTAAAACCTATGTATTGATATCTCTCTGTAAGTGAGTCAAGTGGGTGTAAAGCGGCATAAACACAGCAGTGAAAAGCAGCTAAACCCCATTATAAAAATCAATTACGTTTCAAAACCCGTGAAACAAAGACAGTGAAAGAGAGAGAAATTCTTACAAAATTCGTTCAGGGGCTGTGATGCCACCTGGATTGACCATATCTAGACCCACAGCTGATTGAGACATAAGGGTGGACACTCTTGAGGCTGAGAGGTTTGGTGAGGTTGGGTGAGAAAACGCAGACCCTTTAAAGTAATACGGCGTGGTACCCATCCCATGGGTCCCAAATCTCCAGGTTCAAGGGCATCGTCCTACATTGAAAACATGCATGAGAAACCCCGAAGATGGTACACCGTGTGATCGGGAAAGGTTTCTAAAACGCACCTCATTTCTCATCTCCTTGTGCTCCGGTTCACCATTCCAGCCGCTTTACTAGCAATCTCCCTCCTTGGAGAATCAGCACCTTTATCCTCCTGTTCCGTACAGGTTGCTAATTGTCCTGAGGATGAACGGGAAGAGGGGGAACCAATGAGAGACTAGCTCTAGGTGTTGGGGCAGGCACAGGTCATTCTATTTTCCCATCAGGAAGAAGAATTAACCACAGGCTCAGCCTGCCGCCAGGAACCAGAATACGGCCTGAAGCAATCCTGCGCTTTTGCGGCCAGCTCCCAAGAAAGCGAGTTGAAGAATGGAGCTCAGGGGCACTGCAATTCACAAACCTGCAGTCTTAGAAATGATAACTCTCGTCCACAAATATATTGAGGGAAGGTAACGAAGAGGATCTGAAAGCAAGGCAGAATTGCAGGAAACAGATTTCAGGAGGTAGATTCGAATCGCCTTTAAAGCACAGGAAAAGCGGCAAAACCTCGACAATGATGCCCTTGGCCAAAAAGGGCGTATGCGTTTTTTCCTGAATATATTCAGGAAAAAACGCATACGCCCTTTTTGGCCAACCAAGCAACCTGGAAAGGCAAATCAGCGCTACAAAGAATCTCGCTTCCCATCGGTCAAAGGGCCATGATGAATAAAGTGTCAAAACCAGAAATGCTGGACAGGCCTTGGAGAAAGGGGAGCCTTGCTACGCTGATGGGCGGGATGTAAATTGCCAACAGCCACACTGGAGAAGTGTACGGTGTGTCCTGAAACATCTAAAAAACTCAGCTTAGAGACCATAGGGCACTTCCTCTCATGGGTGTATAAATTGGGAAAACTAAAAATCAGCAAGACACAGGCACCCCAAAGTTTTGGGCTGCTCTGTTGACAAGAACCTCCACTTCGTTACACCTTAAATATCCCAGGAAAGAGAAGAACGGATAAAGAAGTTGCGGTCCTTATGTACAATGGAATATCACTCAGCCATGAAATCAACGTCATAAGGCTAGTAGCAGCATGATGAGTGGATTTAGGTACGACGATTCTAAGTGAAATAAGTCACACAGAAAAAGACACTTATCATGAGATATCACTTATAGAGGGAATGTCAAAACCGCTACCCTTGAACTGAATTACAAAACAGAACAGAGTCACACGTTTAGAAAACACACTATGGCTGCTTAACGGGAAAGGTGAGGTGGGGTGATGCATAAAACAAGGGTTTCAAATTAGCTCAGATACCGTTCCAGAAACCCAATATGTAATAGACAAGACCTACTCCTTGCTCAGTGAACTGGACTCAACACCCCCTATTCACCGCCCAAGAATATATCTGACTAGTAAGAATCTTAAAACCTATGTATTGATATCTCTCTGTAAGTGAGTCAAGTGGGTGTAAAGCGGCATAAACACAGCAGTGAAAAGCAGCTAAACCCCATTATAAAAATCAATTACTTTAAAAAACCCGTGAAACAAAGAAAGTGAAAGAGAGAGAAATTCTTACAAAATTCGTTCAGGGGCTGTGATGCCACCTGGATTGACCATATCTAGACCCACAGCTGATTGAGACATAAGGGTGGACACTCGTGGGGCTGAGAGGTTTGGTGAGGTTGGCTGAGCTAACGCAGACCCTTTAAAGTAATACGGCGTGGTACCCATCCCATGGGTCCCAAATCTCCAGGTTCAAGGGCATCGTCCTACATTGAAAACATGCATGAGAAACCCCGAAGATGGTACACCGTGTGATCGGGAAAGGTTTCTAAAACGCACCTCATTTCTCATCTCCTTGTGCTCCGGTTCGCCATTCCAGCCGCTTTACTAGCAATCTCCCTCCTTGGAGAATCAGCACCTTTATCCTCCTGTTCCGTACAGGTTGCTAATTGTCCTGAGGATGAACGGGAAGAGGGGGAACCAATGAGAGACTAGCTCTAGGTGTTGGGGCAGGCACAGGTCATTCTATTTTCCCATCAGGAAGAAGAATTAACCACAGGCTCAGCCTGCCGCCAGGAACCAGAATACGGCCTGAAGCAATCCTGCGCTTTTGCGGCCAGCTCCCAAGAAAGCGAGTTGAAGAATGGAGCTCAGGGGCACTGCAATTCACAAACCTGCAGTCTTAGAAATGATAACTCTCGTCCACAAATATATTGAGGGAAGGTAACGAAGAGGATTTGAAAGCAAGGCAGAATTGCAGGAAACAGATTTCAGGAGGTAGATTCGAATCGCCTTTAAAGCACAGGAAAAGCGGCAAAACCTCGACAATGATGCCCTTGGCCAAAAAGGGCGTATGCGTTTTTTCCTGAATATATTCAGGAAAAAACGCATACGCCCTTTTTGGCCAACCAAGCAACCTGGAAAGGCAAATCAGCGCTACAAAGAAGTCTCGCTTCCCATCGGTCAAAGGGCCATGATGAATAAAGTGTCAAAACCAGAAATGCTGGACAGGCCTTGGAGAAAGGGGAGCCTTGCTACGCTGATGGGCGGGATGTAAATTGCCAACAGCCACACTGGAGAAGTGTACGGTGTGTCCTGAAACATCTAAAAAACTCAGCTTAGAGACCATAGGGCACTTCCTCTCATGGGCGTATAAATTGGGAAAACTAAAAATCAGCAAGACACAGGCACCCCAAAGTTTTGGGCTGCTCTGTTGACAAGAACCTCCACTTCGTTACACCTTAAATATCCCAGGAAAGAGAAGAATGGATAAAGAAGTTGCGGTCCTTATGTACAATGGAATATCACTCAGCCATGAAATCAACGTCATAAGGCTAGTAGCAGCATGATGAGTGGATTTAGGTACGACGATTCTAAGTGAAATAAGTCACACAGAAAAAGACACTTATCATGAGATATCACTCATAGAGGGAATGTCAAAACCGCTACCCTTGAACTGAATTACAAAACAGAACAGAGTCACACGTTTAGAAAACAGACTATGGCTGCTTAACGGGAAAGGTGAGGTGGGGTGATGCATAAAACAAGGGTTTCAAATTAGCTCAGATACCGTTCCAGAAACCCAATATGTAATAGACAAGACCTACTCCTTGCTCAGTGAACTGGACTCAACACCCCCTATTCACCGCCCAAGAATATATCTGACTAGTAAGAATCTTAAAACCTATGTATTGATATCTCTCTGTAAGTGAGTCAAGTGGGTGTAAAGCGGCATAAACACAGCAGTGAAAAGCAGCTAAACCCCATTATAAAAATCAATTACTTTAAAAAACCCGTGAAACAAAGACAGTGAAAGAGAGAGAAATTCTTACAAAATTCGTTCAGGGGCTGTGATGCCACCTGGATTGACCATATCTAGACCCACAGCTGATTGAGACATAAGGGTGGACACTCGTGGGGCTGAGAGGTTTGGTGAGGTTGGCTGAGCTAACGCAGACCCTTTAAAGTAATACGGCGTGGTACCCATCCCATGGGTCCCAAATCTCCAGGTTCAAGGGCATCGTCCTACATTGAAAACATGCATGAGGAACCCCGAAGATGGTACACCGTGTGATCGGGAAAGGTTTCTAAAACGCACCTCATTTCTCATCTCCTTGTGCTCCGGTTCGCCATTCCAGCCGCTTTACTAGCAATCTCCCTCCTTGGAGAATCAGCACCTTTATCCTCCTGTTCCGTACAGGTTGCAAATTGTCCTGAGGATGAACGGGAAGAGGGGGAACCAATGAGAGACTAGCTCTAGGTGTTGGGGCAGGCACAGGTCATTCTATTTTCCCATCAGGAAGAAGAATTAACCACAGGCTCAGCCTGCCGCCAGGAACCAGAATACGGCCTGAAGCAATCCTGCGCTTTTGCGGCCAGCTCCCAAGAAAGCGAGTTGAAGAATGGAGCTCAGGGGCACTGCAATTCACAAACCTGCAGTCTTAGAAATGATAACTCTCGTCCACAAATATATTGAGGGAAGGCAACGAAGAGGATTTGAAAGCAAGGCAGAATTGCAGGAAACAGATTTCAGGAGGTAGATTCGAATCGCCTTTAAAGCACAGGAAAAGCGGCAAAACCTCGACAATGATGCCCTTGGCCAAAAAGGGCGTATGCGTTTTTTCCTGAATATATTCAGGAAAAAACGCATACGCCCTTTTTGGCCAACCAAGCAACCTGGAAAGGCAAATCAGCGCTACAAAGAAGTCTCGCTTCCCATCGGTCAAAAGGGCCATGCTGAATAAAGTGTCAAAACCAGAAATGCAGGACAGGCCTTGGAGAAATGGGAGCCTTGCTACGCTGATGGGCGGGATGTAAATTGCCAACAGCCACACTGGAGAAGTGTACGGTGTGTCCTGAAACATCTAAAAAACTCAGCTTAGAGACCATAGGGCACTTCCTCTCATGGGCGTATAAATTGGGAAAACTAAAAATCAGCAAGACACAGGCACCCCAAAGTTTTGGGCTGCTCTGTTGACAAGAACCTCCACTTCGTTACACCTTAAATATCCCAGGAAAGAGAAGAATGGATAAAGAAGTTGTGGTCCTTATGTACAATGGAATATCACTCAGCCATGAAATCAACGTCATAAGGCTAGTAGCAGCATGATGAGTGGATTTAGGTACGACGATTCTAAGTGAAATAAGTCACACAGAAAAAGACACTTATCATGAGATATCACTTATAGAGGGAATGTCAAAACCGCTACCCTTGAACTGCATTACAAAACAGAACAGAGTCACACGTTTAGAAAACACACTATGGCTGCTTAACGGGAAAGGTGAGGTGGGGTGATGCATAAAACAAGGGTTTCAAATTAGCTCAGATACCGTTCCATAAACCCAATATGTAATAGACAAGACCTACTCCTTGCTCAGTGAACTGGACTCAACACCCCCTATTCACCGCCCAAGAATATATCTGACTAGTAAGAATCTTAAAACCTATGTATTGATATCTCTCTGTAAGTGAGTCAAGTGGGTGTAAAGCGGCATAAACACAGCAGTGAAAAGCAGCTAAACCCCATTATAAAAATCAATTACGTTTCAAAACCCGTGAAACAAAGACAGTGAAAGAGAGAGAAATTCTTACAAAATTCGTTCAGGGGCTGTGATGCCACCTGGATTGACCATATCTAGACCCACAGCTGATTGAGACATAAGGGTGGACACTCTTGAGGCTGAGAGGTTTGGTGAGGTTGGGTGAGAAAACGCAGACCCTTTAAAGTAATACGGCGTGGTACCCATCCCATGGGTCCCAAATCTCCAGGTTCAAGGGCATCGTCCTACATTGAAAACATGCATGAGAAACCCCGAAGATGGTACACCGTGTGATCGGGAAAGGTTTCTAAAACGCACCTCATTTCTCATCTCCTTGTGCTCCGGTTCACCATTCCAGCCGCTTTACTAGCAATCTCCCTCCTTGGAGAATCAGCACCTTTATCCTCCTGTTCCGTACAGGTTGCTAATTGTCCTGAGGATGAACGGGAAGAGGGGGAACCAATGAGAGACTAGCTCTAGGTGTTGGGGCAGGCACAGGTCATTCTATTTTCCCATCAGGAAGAAGAATTAACCACAGGCTCAGCCTGCCGCCAGGAACCAGAATACGGCCTGAAGCAATCCTGCGCTTTTGCGGCCAGCTCCCAAGAAAGCGAGTTGAAGAATGGAGCTCAGGGGCACTGCAATTCACAAACCTGCAGTCTTAGAAATGATAACTCTCGTCCACAAATATATTGAGGGAAGGTAACGAAGAGGATCTGAAAGCAAGGCAGAATTGCAGGAAACAGATTTCAGGAGGTAGATTCGAATCGCCTTTAAAGCACAGGAAAAGCGGCAAAACCTCGACAATGATGCCCTTGGCCAAAAAGGGCGTATGCGTTTTTTCCTGAATATATTCAGGAAAAAACGCATACGCCCTTTTTGGCCAACCAAGCAACCTGGAAAGGCAAATCAGCGCTACAAAGAATCTCGCTTCCCATCGGTCAAAGGGCCATGATGAATAAAGTGTCAAAACCAGAAATGCTGGACAGGCCTTGGAGAAAGGGGAGCCTTGCTACGCTGATGGGCGGGATGTAAATTGCCAACAGCCACACTGGAGAAGTGTACGGTGTGTCCTGAAACATCTAAAAAACTCAGCTTAGAGACCATAGGGCACTTCCTCTCATGGGTGTATAAATTGGGAAAACTAAAAATCAGCAAGACACAGGCACCCCAAAGTTTTGGGCTGCTCTGTTGACAAGAACCTCCACTTCGTTACACCTTAAATATCCCAGGAAAGAGAAGAACGGATAAAGAAGTTGCGGTCCTTATGTACAATGGAATATCACTCAGCCATGAAATCAACGTCATAAGGCTAGTAGCAGCATGATGAGTGGATTTAGGTACGACGATTCTAAGTGAAATAAGTCACACAGAAAAAGACACTTATCATGAGATATCACTTATAGAGGGAATGTCAAAACCGCTACCCTTGAACTGAATTACAAAACAGAACAGAGTCACACGTTTAGAAAACACACTATGGCTGCTTAACGGGAAAGGTGAGGTGGGGTGATGCATAAAACAAGGGTTTCAAATTAGCTCAGATACCGTTCCAGAAACCCAATATGTAATAGACAAGACCTACTCCTTGCTCAGTGAACTGGACTCAACACCCCCTATTCACCGCCCAAGAATATATCTGACTAGTAAGAATCTTAAAACCTATGTATTGATATCTCTCTGTAAGTGAGTCAAGTGGGTGTAAAGCGGCATAAACACAGCAGTGAAAAGCAGCTAAACCCCATTATAAAAATCAATTACTTTAAAAAACCCGTGAAACAAAGAAAGTGAAAGAGAGAGAAATTCTTACAAAATTCGTTCAGGGGCTGTGATGCCACCTGGATTGACCATATCTAGACCCACAGCTGATTGAGACATAAGGGTGGACACTCGTGGGGCTGAGAGGTTTGGTGAGGTTGGCTGAGCTAACGCAGACCCTTTAAAGTAATACGGCGTGGTACCCATCCCATGGGTCCCAAATCTCCAGGTTCAAGGGCATCGTCCTACATTGAAAACATGCATGAGAAACCCCGAAGATGGTACACCGTGTGATCGGGAAAGGTTTCTAAAACGCACCTCATTTCTCATCTCCTTGTGCTCCGGTTCGCCATTCCAGCCGCTTTACTAGCAATCTCCCTCCTTGGAGAATCAGCACCTTTATCCTCCTGTTCCGTACAGGTTGCAAATTGTCCTGAGGATGAACGGGAAGAGGGGGAACCAATGAGAGACTAGCTCTAGGTGTTGGGGCAGGCACAGGTCATTCTATTTTCCCATCAGGAAGAAGAATTAACCACAGGCTCAGCCTGCCGCCAGGAACCAGAATACGGCCTGAAGCAATCCTGCGCTTTTGCGGCCAGCTCCCAAGAAAGCGAGTTGAAGAATGGAGCTCAGGGGCACTGCAATTCACAAACCTGCAGTCTTAGAAATGATAACTCTCGTCCACAAATATATTGAGGGAAGGTAACGAAGAGGATTTGAAAGCAAGGCAGAATTGCAGGAAACAGATTTCAGGAGGTAGATTCGAATCGCCTTTAAAGCACAGGAAAAGCGGCAAAACCTCGACAATGATGCCCTTGGCCAAAAAGGGCGTATGCGTTTTTTCCTGAATATATTCAGGAAAAAACGCATACGCCCTTTTTGGCCAACCAAGCAACCTGGAAAGGCAAATCAGCGCTACAAAGAAGTCTCGCTTCCCATCGGTCAAAGGGCCATGATGAATAAAGTGTCAAAACCAGAAATGCTGGACAGGCCTTGGAGAAAGGGGAGCCTTGCTACGCTGATGGGCGGGATGTAAATTGCCAACAGCCACACTGGAGAAGTGTACGGTGTGTCCTGAAACATCTAAAAAACTCAGCTTAGAGACCATAGGGCACTTCCTCTCATGGGCGTATAAATTGGGAAAACTAAAAATCAGCAAGACACAGGCACCCCAAAGTTTTGGGCTGCTCTGTTGACAAGAACCTCCACTTCGTTACACCTTAAATATCCCAGGAAAGAGAAGAATGGATAAAGAAGTTGCGGTCCTTATGTACAATGGAATATCACTCAGCCATGAAATCAACGTCATAAGGCTAGTAGCAGCATGATGAGTGGATTTAGGTACGACGATTCTAAGTGAAATAAGTCACACAGAAAAAGACACTTATCATGAGATATCACTCATAGAGGGAATGTCAAAACCGCTACCCTTGAACTGAATTACAAAACAGAACAGAGTCACACGTTTAGAAAACAGACTATGGCTGCTTAACGGGAAAGGTGAGGTGGGGTGATGCATAAAACAAGGGTTTCAAATTAGCTCAGATACCGTTCCAGAAACCCAATATGTAATAGACAAGACCTACTCCTTGCTCAGTGAACTGGACTCAACACCCCCTATTCACCGCCCAAGAATATATCTGACTAGTAAGAATCTTAAAACCTATGTATTGATATCTCTCTGTAAGTGAGTCAAGTGGGTGTAAAGCGGCATAAACACAGCAGTGAAAAGCAGCTAAACCCCATTATAAAAATCAATTACTTTAAAAAACCCGTGAAACAAAGACAGTGAAAGAGAGAGAAATTCTTACAAAATTCGTTCAGGGGCTGTGATGCCACCTGGATTGACCATATCTAGACCCACAGCTGATTGAGACATAAGGGTGGACACTCGTGGGGCTGAGAGGTTTGGTGAGGTTGGCTGAGCTAACGCAGACCCTTTAAAGTAATACGGCGTGGTACCCATCCCATGGGTCCCAAATCTCCAGGTTCAAGGGCATCGTCCTACATTGAAAACATGCATGAGGAACCCCGAAGATGGTACACCGTGTGATCGGGAAAGGTTTCTAAAACGCACCTCATTTCTCATCTCCTTGTGCTCCGGTTCGCCATTCCAGCCGCTTTACTAGCAATCTCCCTCCTTGGAGAATCAGCACCTTTATCCTCCTGTTCCGTACAGGTTGCAAATTGTCCTGAGGATGAACGGGAAGAGGGGGAACCAATGAGAGACTAGCTCTAGGTGTTGGGGCAGGCACAGGTCATTCTATTTTCCCATCAGGAAGAAGAATTAACCACAGGCTCAGCCTGCCGCCAGGAACCAGAATACGGCCTGAAGCAATCCTGCGCTTTTGCGGCCAGCTCCCAAGAAAGCGAGTTGAAGAATGGAGCTCAGGGGCACTGCAATTCACAAACCTGCAGTCTTAGAAATGATAACTCTCGTCCACAAATATATTGAGGGAAGGCAACGAAGAGGATTTGAAAGCAAGGCAGAATTGCAGGAAACAGATTTCAGGAGGTAGATTCGAATCGCCTTTAAAGCACAGGAAAAGCGGCAAAACCTCGACAATGATGCCCTTGGCCAAAAAGGGCGTATGCGTTTTTTCCTGAATATATTCAGGAAAAAACGCATACGCCCTTTTTGGCCAACCAAGCAACCTGGAAAGGCAAATCAGCGCTACAAAGAAGTCTCGCTTCCCATCGGTCAAAAGGGCCATGCTGAATAAAGTGTCAAAACCAGAAATGCAGGACAGGCCTTGGAGAAATGGGAGCCTTGCTACGCTGATGGGCGGGATGTAAATTGCCAACAGCCACACTGGAGAAGTGTACGGTGTGTCCTGAAACATCTAAAAAACTCAGCTTAGAGACCATAGGGCACTTCCTCTCATGGGCGTATAAATTGGGAAAACTAAAAATCAGCAAGACACAGGCACCCCAAAGTTTTGGGCTGCTCTGTTGACAAGAACCTCCACTTCGTTACACCTTAAATATCCCAGGAAAGAGAAGAATGGATAAAGAAGTTGTGGTCCTTATGTACAATGGAATATCACTCAGCCATGAAATCAACGTCATAAGGCTAGTAGCAGCATGATGAGTGGATTTAGGTACGACGATTCTAAGTGAAATAAGTCACACAGAAAAAGACACTTATCATGAGATATCACTTATAGAGGGAATGTCAAAACCGCTACCCTTGAACTGCATTACAAAACAGAACAGAGTCACACGTTTAGAAAACACACTATGGCTGCTTAACGGGAAAGGTGAGGTGGGGTGATGCATAAAACAAGGGTTTCAAATTAGCTCAGATACCGTTCCATAAACCCAATATGTAATAGACAAGACCTACTCCTTGCTCAGTGAACTGGACTCAACACCCCCTATTCACCGCCCAAGAATATATCTGACTAGTAAGAATCTTAAAACCTATGTATTGATATCTCTCTGTAAGTGAGTCAAGTGGGTGTAAAGCGGCATAAACACAGCAGTGAAAAGCAGCTAAACCCCATTATAAAAATCAATTACGTTTCAAAACCCGTGAAACAAAGACAGTGAAAGAGAGAGAAATTCTTACAAAATTCGTTCAGGGGCTGTGATGCCACCTGGATTGACCATATCTAGACCCACAGCTGATTGAGACATAAGGGTGGACACTCTTGAGGCTGAGAGGTTTGGTGAGGTTGGGTGAGAAAACGCAGACCCTTTAAAGTAATACGGCGTGGTACCCATCCCATGGGTCCCAAATCTCCAGGTTCAAGGGCATCGTCCTACATTGAAAACATGCATGAGAAACCCCGAAGATGGTACACCGTGTGATCGGGAAAGGTTTCTAAAACGCACCTCATTTCTCATCTCCTTGTGCTCCGGTTCACCATTCCAGCCGCTTTACTAGCAATCTCCCTCCTTGGAGAATCAGCACCTTTATCCTCCTGTTCCGTACAGGTTGCTAATTGTCCTGAGGATGAACGGGAAGAGGGGGAACCAATGAGAGACTAGCTCTAGGTGTTGGGGCAGGCACAGGTCATTCTATTTTCCCATCAGGAAGAAGAATTAACCACAGGCTCAGCCTGCCGCCAGGAACCAGAATACGGCCTGAAGCAATCCTGCGCTTTTGCGGCCAGCTCCCAAGAAAGCGAGTTGAAGAATGGAGCTCAGGGGCACTGCAATTCACAAACCTGCAGTCTTAGAAATGATAACTCTCGTCCACAAATATATTGAGGGAAGGTAACGAAGAGGATCTGAAAGCAAGGCAGAATTGCAGGAAACAGATTTCAGGAGGTAGATTCGAATCGCCTTTAAAGCACAGGAAAAGCGGCAAAACCTCGACAATGATGCCCTTGGCCAAAAAGGGCGTATGCGTTTTTTCCTGAATATATTCAGGAAAAAACGCATACGCCCTTTTTGGCCAACCAAGCAACCTGGAAAGGCAAATCAGCGCTACAAAGAATCTCGCTTCCCATCGGTCAAAGGGCCATGATGAATAAAGTGTCAAAACCAGAAATGCTGGACAGGCCTTGGAGAAAGGGGAGCCTTGCTACGCTGATGGGCGGGATGTAAATTGCCAACAGCCACACTGGAGAAGTGTACGGTGTGTCCTGAAACATCTAAAAAACTCAGCTTAGAGACCATAGGGCACTTCCTCTCATGGGTGTATAAATTGGGAAAACTAAAAATCAGCAAGACACAGGCACCCCAAAGTTTTGGGCTGCTCTGTTGACAAGAACCTCCACTTCGTTACACCTTAAATATCCCAGGAAAGAGAAGAACGGATAAAGAAGTTGCGGTCCTTATGTACAATGGAATATCACTCAGCCATGAAATCAACGTCATAAGGCTAGTAGCAGCATGATGAGTGGATTTAGGTACGACGATTCTAAGTGAAATAAGTCACACAGAAAAAGACACTTATCATGAGATATCACTTATAGAGGGAATGTCAAAACCGCTACCCTTGAACTGAATTACAAAACAGAACAGAGTCACACGTTTAGAAAACACACTATGGCTGCTTAACGGGAAAGGTGAGGTGGGGTGATGCATAAAACAAGGGTTTCAAATTAGCTCAGATACCGTTCCAGAAACCCAATATGTAATAGACAAGACCTACTCCTTGCTCAGTGAACTGGACTCAACACCCCCTATTCACCGCCCAAGAATATATCTGACTAGTAAGAATCTTAAAACCTATGTATTGATATCTCTCTGTAAGTGAGTCAAGTGGGTGTAAAGCGGCATAAACACAGCAGTGAAAAGCAGCTAAACCCCATTATAAAAATCAATTACTTTAAAAAACCCGTGAAACAAAGAAAGTGAAAGAGAGAGAAATTCTTACAAAATTCGTTCAGGGGCTGTGATGCCACCTGGATTGACCATATCTAGACCCACAGCTGATTGAGACATAAGGGTGGACACTCGTGGGGCTGAGAGGTTTGGTGAGGTTGGCTGAGCTAACGCAGACCCTTTAAAGTAATACGGCGTGGTACCCATCCCATGGGTCCCAAATCTCCAGGTTCAAGGGCATCGTCCTACATTGAAAACATGCATGAGAAACCCCGAAGATGGTACACCGTGTGATCGGGAAAGGTTTCTAAAACGCACCTCATTTCTCATCTCCTTGTGCTCCGGTTCGCCATTCCAGCCGCTTTACTAGCAATCTCCCTCCTTGGAGAATCAGCACCTTTATCCTCCTGTTCCGTACAGGTTGCTAATTGTCCTGAGGATGAACGGGAAGAGGGGGAACCAATGAGAGACTAGCTCTAGGTGTTGGGGCAGGCACAGGTCATTCTATTTTCCCATCAGGAAGAAGAATTAACCACAGGCTCAGCCTGCCGCCAGGAACCAGAATACGGCCTGAAGCAATCCTGCGCTTTTGCGGCCAGCTCCCAAGAAAGCGAGTTGAAGAATGGAGCTCAGGGGCACTGCAATTCACAAACCTGCAGTCTTAGAAATGATAACTCTCGTCCACAAATATATTGAGGGAAGGTAACGAAGAGGATTTGAAAGCAAGGCAGAATTGCAGGAAACAGATTTCAGGAGGTAGATTCGAATCGCCTTTAAAGCACAGGAAAAGCGGCAAAACCTCGACAATGATGCCCTTGGCCAAAAAGGGCGTATGCGTTTTTTCCTGAATATATTCAGGAAAAAACGCATACGCCCTTTTTGGCCAACCAAGCAACCTGGAAAGGCAAATCAGCGCTACAAAGAAGTCTCGCTTCCCATCGGTCAAAGGGCCATGATGAATAAAGTGTCAAAACCAGAAATGCTGGACAGGCCTTGGAGAAAGGGGAGCCTTGCTACGCTGATGGGCGGGATGTAAATTGCCAACAGCCACACTGGAGAAGTGTACGGTGTGTCCTGAAACATCTAAAAAACTCAGCTTAGAGACCATAGGGCACTTCCTCTCATGGGCGTATAAATTGGGAAAACTAAAAATCAGCAAGACACAGGCACCCCAAAGTTTTGGGCTGCTCTGTTGACAAGAACCTCCACTTCGTTACACCTTAAATATCCCAGGAAAGAGAAGAATGGATAAAGAAGTTGCGGTCCTTATGTACAATGGAATATCACTCAGCCATGAAATCAACGTCATAAGGCTAGTAGCAGCATGATGAGTGGATTTAGGTACGACGATTCTAAGTGAAATAAGTCACACAGAAAAAGACACTTATCATGAGATATCACTTATAGAGGGAATGTCAAAACCGCTACCCTTGAACTGAATTACAAAACAGAACAGAGTCACACGTTTAGAAAACAGACTATGGCTGCTTAACGGGAAAGGTGAGGTGGGGTGATGCATAAAACAAGGGTTTCAAATTAGCTCAGATACCGTTCCAGAAACCCAATATGTAATAGACAAGACCTACTCCTTGCTCAGTGAACTGGACTCAACACCCCCTATTCACCGCCCAAGAATATATCTGACTAGTAAGAATCTTAAAACCTATGTATTGATATCTCTCTGTAAGTGAGTCAAGTGGGTGTAAAGCGGCATAAACACAGCAGTGAAAAGCAGCTAAACCCCATTATAAAAATCAATTACTTTAAAAAACCCGTGAAACAAAGACAGTGAAAGAGAGAGAAATTCTTACAAAATTCGTTCAGGGGCTGTGATGCCACCTGGATTGACCATATCTAGACCCACAGCTGATTGAGACATAAGGGTGGACACTCGTGGGGCTGAGAGGTTTGGTGAGGTTGGGTGAGAAAACGCAGACCCTTTAAAGTAATACGGCGTGGTACCCATCCCATGGGTCCCAAATCTCCAGGTTCAAGGGCATCGTCCTACATTGAAAACATGCATGAGAAACCCCGAAGATGGTACACCGTGTGATCGGGAAAGGTTTCTAAAACGCACCTCATTTCTCATCTCCTTGTGCTCCGGTTCGCCATTCCAGCCGCTTTACTAGCAATCTCCCTCCTTGGAGAATCAGCACCTTTATCCTCCTGTTCCGTACAGGTTGCTAATTGTCCTGAGGATGAACGGGAAGAGGGGGAACCAATGAGAGACTAGCTCTAGGTGTTGGGGCAGGCACAGGTCATTCTATTTTCCCATCAGGAAGAAGAATTAACCACAGGCTCAGCCTGCCGCCAGGAACCAGAATACGGCCTGAAGCAATCCTGCGCTTTTGCGGCCAGCTCCCAAGAAAGCGAGTTGAAGAATGGAGCTCAGGGGCACTGCAATTCACAAACCTGCAGAATTAGAAATGATAACTCTCGTCCACAAATATATTGAGGGAAGGCAACGAAGAGGATTTGAAAGCAAGGCAGAATTGCAGGAAACAGATTTCAGGAGGTAGATTCGAATCGCCTTTAAAGCACAGGAAAAGCGGCAAAACCTCGACAATGATGCCCTTGGCCAAAAAGGGCGTATGCGTTTTTTCCTGAATATATTCAGGAAAAAACGCATACGCCCTTTTTGGCCAACCAAGCAACCTGGAAAGGCAAATCAGCGCTACAAAGAAGTCTCGCTTCCCATCGGTCAAAAGGGCCATGCTGAATAAAGTGTCAAAAGCAGAAATGCTGGACAGGCCTTGGAGAAATGGGAGCCTTGCTACGCTGATGGGCGGGATGTAAATTGCCAACAGCCACACTGGAGAAGTGTACGGTGTGTCCTGAAACATCTAAAAAACTCAGCTTAGAGACCATAGGGCACTTCCTCTCATGGGCGTATAAATTGGGAAAACTAAAAATCAGCAAGACACAGGCACCCCAAAGTTTTGGGCTGCTCTGTTGACAAGAACCTCCACTTCGTTACACCTTAAATATCCCAGGAAAGAGAAGAATGGATAAAGAAGTTGTGGTCCTTATGTACAATGGAATATCACTCAGCCATGAAATCAACGTCATAAGGCTAGTAGCAGCATGATGAGTGGATTTAGGTACGACGATTCTAAGTGAAATAAGTCACACAGAAAAAGACACTTATCATGAGATATCACTTATAGAGGGAATGTCAAAACCGCTACCCTTGAACTGAATTACAAAACAGAACAGAGTCACACGTTTAGAAAACACACTATGGCTGCTTAACGGGAAAGGTGAGGTGGGGTGATGCATAAAACAAGGGTTTCAAATTAGCTCAGATACCGTTCCATAAACCCAATATGTAATAGACAAGACCTACTCCTTGCTCAGTGAACTGGACTCAACACCCCCTATTCACCGCCCAAGAATATATCTGACTAGTAAGAATCTTAAAACCTATGTATTGATATCTCTCTGTAAGTGAGTCAAGTGGGTGTAAAGCGGCATAAACACAGCAGTGAAAAGCAGCTAAACCCCATTATAAAAATCAATTACTTTAAAAAACCCGTGAAACAAAGACAGTGAAAGAGAGAGAAATTCTTACAAAATTCGTTCAGGGGCTGTGATGCCACCTGGATTGACCATATCTAGACCCACAGCTGATTGAGACATAAGGGTGGACACTCGTGGGGCTGAGAGGTTTGGTGAGGTTGGCTGAGCTAACGCAGACCCTTTAAAGTAATACGGCGTGGTACCCATCCCATGGGTCCCAAATCTCCAGGTTCAAGGGCATCGTCCTACATTGAAAACATGCATGAGAAACCCCGAAGATGGTACACCGTGTGATCGGGAAAGGTTTCTAAAACGCACCTCATTTCTCATCTCCTTGTGCTCCGGTTCGCCATTCCAGCCGCTTTACTAGCAATCTCCCTCCTTGGAGAATCAGCACCTTTATCCTCCTGTTCCGTACAGGTTGCAAATTGTCCTGAGGATGAACGGGAAGAGGGGGAACCAATGAGAGACTAGCTCTAGGTGTTGGGGCAGGCACAGGTCATTCTATTTTCCCATCAGGAAGAAGAATTAACCACAGGCTCAGCCTGCCGCCAGGAACCAGAATACGGCCTGAAGCAATCCTGTGCTTTTGCGGCCAGCTCCCAAGAAAGCGAGTTGAAGAATGGAGCTCAGGGGCACTGCAATTCACAAACCTGCAGTCTTAGAAATGATAACTCTCGTCCACAAATATATTGAGGGAAGGCAACGAAGAGGATTTGAAAGCAAGGCAGAATTGCAGGAAACAGATTTCAGGAGGTAGATTCGAATCGCCTTTAAAGCACAGGAAAAGCGGAAAAACCTCGACAATGATGCCCTTGGCCAAAAAGGGCGTATGCGTTTTTTCCTGAATATATTCAGGAAAAAACGCATACGCCCTTTTTGGCCAACCAAGCAACCTGGAAAGGCGAATCAGCGCTACAAAGAAGTCTCGCTTCCCATCGGTCAAAAGGGCCATGATGAATAAAGTGTCAAAACCAGAAATGCAGGACAGGCCATGGAGAAATGGGAGCCTTGCTACGCTGATGGGCGGGATGTAAATTGCCAACAGCCACTCTGGAGAAGTGTACAGTGTGTCCTGAAACATCTAAAAAACTCAGCTTAGAGAGCATAGCGCACTTCCACTCATGGGCGTATAAATTGGGAAAACTAAAACTCAGCAAGACACAGGCACCCCAAAGTTTTGGGCTACTCTGTTGACAAGAACCTCCACTTGGCTACACCTTAAATATCCCAGGAAAGAGAAGAATGGATAAAGAAGTTGCGGTCCTTATGTACAATGGAATATCACTCAGCCATGAAATCAATGTCATAAGGCTAGTAGCAGCATGATGAGTGGATTTAGATATGACGATTCTAAGTGAAATAAGTCACACAGAAAAAGACACTTATCATAAGATATCACTCATAGAGGGAATGTAAAAACCGCTACCCTTGAACTGAATTACAAAACAGAACAGAGTCACACGTTTAGAAAACACACTATGGCTGCTTAACGGGAAAGGTGAGGTGGGGTGATGCATAAAACACGGGTTTCAAATTAGCTCAGATACCGTTCCAGAAACCCAATATGTAATAGACAAGACCTACTCCTTGCTCAGTGAACTGGACTCAACACCCCCTATTCACCGCCCAAGAATATATCTGACTAGTAAGAATCTTAAAACCTATGTATTGATATCTCTCTGTAAGTGAGTCAAATGGGTGTAAAGCGGCATAAACACAGCAGTGAAAAGCAGCTAAACCCCATTATAAAAATCAATTACGTTTCAAAACCCGTGAAACAAAGACAGTGAAAGAGAGAGAAATTCTTACAAAATTCGTTCAGGGGCTGTGATGCCACCTGGATTGACCATATCTAGACCCACAGCTGATTGAGACATAAGGGTGGACACTCTTGGGGCTGAGAGGTTTGGTGAGGTTGGGTGAGAAAACGCAGACCCTTTAAAGTAATACGGCGTGGTACCCATCCCATGGGTCCCAAATCTCCAGGTTCAAGGGCATCGTCCTACATTGAAAACATGCATGAGAAACCCCGAAGATGGTACACCGTGTGATCGGGAAAGGTTTCTAAAACGCACCTCATTTCTCATCTCCTTGTGCTCCGGTTCACCATTCCAGCCGCTTTACTAGCAATCTCCCTCCTTGGAGAATCAGCACCTTTATCCTCCTGTTCCGTACAGGTTGCTAATTGTCCTGAGGATGAACGGGAAGAGGGGGAACCAATGAGAGACTAGCTCTAGGTGTTGGGGCAGGCACAGGTCATTCTATTTTCCCATCAGGAAGAAGAATTAACCACAGGCTCAGCCTGCCGCCAGGAACCAGAATACGGCCTGAAGCAATCCTGCGCTTTTGCGGCCAGCTCCCAAGAAAGCGAGTTGAAGAATGGAGCTCAGGGGCACTGCAATTCACAAACCTGCAGACTTAGAAATGATAACTCTCGTCCACAAATATATTGAGGGAAGGCAACGAAGAGGATTTGAAAGCAAGGCAGAATTGCAGGAAACAGATTTCAGGAGGTAGATTCGAATCGCCTTTAAAGCACAGGAAAAGCGGCAAAACCTCGACAATGATGCCCTTGGCCAAAAAGGGCGTATGCGTTTTTTCCTGAATATATTCAGGAAAAAACGCATACGCCCTTTTTGGCCAACCAAGCAACCTGGAAAGGCAAATCAGCGCTACAAAGAAGTCTCGCTTCCCATCGGTCAAAAGGGCCATGATGAATAAAGTGTCAAAACCAGAAATGCTGGACAGGCCTTGGAGAAATGGGAGCCTTGCTACGCTGATGGGCGGGATGTAAATTGCCAACAGCCACACTGGAGAAGTGTACGGTGTGTCCTGAAACATCTAAAAAACTCAGCTTAGAGACCATAGGGCACTTCCTCTCATGGGCGTATAAATTGGGAAAACTAAAAATCAGCAAGACACAGGCACCCCAAAGTTTTGGGCTGCTCTGTTGACAAGAACCTCCACTTCGTTACACCTTAAATATCCCAGGAAAGAGAAGAATGGATAAAGAAGTTGTGGTCCTTATGTACAATGGAATATCACTCAGCCATGAAATCAACGTCATAAGGCTAGTAGCAGCATGATGAGTGGATTTAGGTACGACGATTCTAAGTGAAATAAGTCACACAGAAAAAGACACTTATCATGAGATATCACTTATAGAGGGAATGTCAAAACCGCTACCCTTGAACTGAATTACAAAACAGAACAGAGTCACACGTTTAGAAAACACACTATGGCTGCTTAACGGGAAAGGTGAGGTGGGGTGATGCATAAAACAAGGGTTTCAAATTAGCTCAGATACCGTTCCATAAACCCAATATGTAATAGACAAGACCTACTCCTTGCTCAGTGAACTGGACTCAACACCCCCTATTCACCGCCCAAGAATATATCTGACTAGTAAGAATCTTAAAACCTATGTATTGATATCTCTCTGTAAGTGAGTCAAGTGGGTGTAAAGCGGCATAAACACAGCAGTGAAAAGCAGCTAAACCCCATTATAAAAATCAATTACGTTTCAAAACCCGTGAAACAAAGACAGTGAAAGAGAGAGAAATTCTTACAAAATTCGTTCAGGGGCTGTGATGCCACCTGGATTGACCATATCTAGACCCACAGCTGATTGAGACATAAGGGTGGACACTCTTGAGGCTGAGAGGTTTGGTGAGGTTGGGTGAGAAAACGCAGACCCTTTAAAGTAATACGGCGTGGTACCCATCCCATGGGTCCCAAATCTCCAGGTTCAAGGGCATCGTCCTACATTGAAAACATGCATGAGAAACCCCGAAGATGGTACACCGTGTGATCGGGAAAGGTTTCTAAAACGCACCTCATTTCTCATCTCCTTGTGCTCCGGTTCACCATTCCAGCCGCTTTACTAGCAATCTCCCTCCTTGGAGAATCAGCACCTTTATCCTCCTGTTCCGTACAGGTTGCTAATTGTCCTGAGGATGAACGGGAAGAGGGGGAACCAATGAGAGACTAGCTCTAGGTGTTGGGGCAGGCACAGGTCATTCTATTTTCCCATCAGGAAGAAGAATTAACCACAGGCTCAGCCTGCCGCCAGGAACCAGAATACGGCCTGAAGCAATCCTGCGCTTTTGCGGCCAGCTCCCAAGAAAGCGAGTTGAAGAATGGAGCTCAGGGGCACTGCAATTCACAAACCTGCAGTCTTAGAAATGATAACTCTCGTCCACAAATATATTGAGGGAAGGTAACGAAGAGGATTTGAAAGCAAGGCAGAATTGCAGGAAACAGATTTCAGGAGGTAGATTCGAATCGCCTTTAAAGCACAGGAAAAGCGGCAAAACCTCGACAATGATGCCCTTGGCCAAAAAGGGCGTATGCGTTTTTTCCTGAATATATTCAGGAAAAAACGCATACGCCCTTTTTGGCCAACCAAGCAACCTGGAAAGGCAAATCAGCGCTACAAAGAAGTCTCGCTTCCCATCGGTCAAAGGGCCATGATGAATAAAGTGTCAAAACCAGAAATGCTGGACAGGCCTTGGAGAAAGGGGAGCCTTGCTACGCTGATGGGCGGGATGTAAATTGCCAACAGCCACACTGGAGAAGTGTACGGTGTGTCCTGAAACATCTAAAAAACTCAGCTTAGAGACCATAGGGCACTTCCTCTCATGGGCGTATAAATTGGGAAAACTAAAAATCAGCAAGACACAGGCACCCCAAAGTTTTGGGCTGCTCTGTTGACAAGAACCTCCACTTCGTTACACCTTAAATATCCCAGGAAAGAGAAGAATGGATAAAGAAGTTGCGGTCCTTATGTACAATGGAATATCACTCAGCCATGAAATCAACGTCATAAGGCTAGTAGCAGCATGATGAGTGGATTTAGGTACGACGATTCTAAGTGAAATAAGTCACACAGAAAAAGACACTTATCATGAGATATCACTTATAGAGGGAATGTCAAAACCGCTACCCTTGAACTGAATTACAAAACAGAACAGAGTCACACGTTTAGAAAACAGACTATGGCTGCTTAACGGGAAAGGTGAGGTGGGGTGATGCATAAAACAAGGGTTTCAAATTAGCTCAGATACCGTTCCAGAAACCCAATATGTAATAGACAAGACCTACTCCTTGCTCAGTGAACTGGACTCAACACCCCCTATTCACCGCCCAAGAATATATCTGACTAGTAAGAATCTTAAAACCTATGTATTGATATCTCTCTGTAAGTGAGTCAAGTGGGTGTAAAGCGGCATAAACACAGCAGTGAAAAGCAGCTAAACCCCATTATAAAAATCAATTACTTTAAAAAACCCGTGAAACAAAGACAGTGAAAGAGAGAGAAATTCTTACAAAATTCGTTCAGGGGCTGTGATGCCACCTGGATTGACCATATCTAGACCCACAGCTGATTGAGACATAAGGGTGGACACTCGTGGGGCTGAGAGGTTTGGTGAGGTTGGCTGAGCTAACGCAGACCCTTTAAAGTAATACGGCGTGGTACCCATCCCATGGGTCCCAAATCTCCAGGTTCAAGGGCATCGTCCTACATTGAAAACATGCATGAGGAACCCCGTAGATGGTACACCGTGTGATCGGGAAAGGTTTCTAAAACGCACCTCATTTCTCATCTCCTTGTGCTCCGGTTCGCCATTCCAGCCGCTTTACTAGCAATCTCCCTCCTTGGAGAATCAGCACCTTTATCCTCCTGTTCCGTACAGGTTGCAAATTGTCCTGAGGATGAACGGGAAGAGGGGGAACCAATGAGAGACTAGCTCTAGGTGTTGGGGCAGGCACAGGTCATTCTATTTTCCCATCAGGAAGAAGAATTAACCACAGGCTCAGCCTGCCGCCAGGAACCAGAATACGGCCTGAAGCAATCCTGCGCTTTTGCGGCCAGCTCCCAAGAAAGCGAGTTGAAGAATGGAGCTCAGGGGCACTGCAATTCACAAACCTGCAGTCTTAGAAATGATAACTCTCGTCCACAAATATATTGAGGGAAGGCAACGAAGAGGATTTGAAAGCAAGGCAGAATTGCAGGAAACAGATTTCAGGAGGTAGATTCGAATCGCCTTTAAAGCACAGGAAAAGCGGAAAAACCTCGACAATGATGCCCTTGGCCAAAAAGGGCGTATGCGTTTTTTCCTGAATATATTCAGGAAAAAACGCATACGCCCTTTTTGGCCAACCAAGCAACCTGGAAAGGCAAATCAGCGCTACAAAGAAGTCTCGCTTCCCATCGGTCAAAAGGGCCATGCTGAATAAAGTGTCAAAACCAGAAATGCAGGACAGGCCTTGGAGAAATGGGAGCCTTGCTACGCTGATGGGCGGGATGTAAATTGCCAACAGCCACACTGGAGAAGTGTACGGTGTGTCCTGAAACATCTAAAAAACTCAGCTTAGAGACCATAGGGCACTTCCTCTCATGGGCGTATAAATTGGGAAAACTAAAAATCAGCAAGACACAGGCACCCCAAAGTTTTGGGCTGCTCTGTTGACAAGAACCTCCACTTCGTTACACCTTAAATATCCCAGGAAAGAGAAGAATGGATAAAGAAGTTGTGGTCCTTATGTACAATGGAATATCACTCAGCCATGAAATCAACGTCATAAGGCTAGTAGCAGCATGATGAGTGGATTTAGGTACGACGATTCTAAGTGAAATAAGTCACACAGAAAAAGACACTTATCATGAGATATCACTTATAGAGGGAATGTCAAAACCGCTACCCTTGAACTGCATTACAAAACAGAACAGAGTCACACGTTTAGAAAACACACTATGGCTGCTTAACGGGAAAGGTGAGGTGGGGTGATGCATAAAACAAGGGTTTCAAATTAGCTCAGATACCGTTCCATAAACCCAATATGTAATAGACAAGACCTACTCCTTGCTCAGTGAACTGGACTCAACACCCCCTATTCACCGCCCAAGAATATATCTGACTAGTAAGAATCTTAAAACCTATGTATTGATATCTCTCTGTAAGTGAGTCAAGTGGGTGTAAAGCGGCATAAACACAGCAGTGAAAAGCAGCTAAACCCCATTATAAAAATCAATTACGTTTCAAAACCCGTGAAACAAAGACAGTGAAAGAGAGAGAAATTCTTACAAAATTCGTTCAGGGGCTGTGATGCCACCTGGATTGACCATATCTAGACCCACAGCTGATTGAGACATAAGGGTGGACACTCTTGAGGCTGAGAGGTTTGGTGAGGTTGGGTGAGAAAACGCAGACCCTTTAAAGTAATACGGCGTGGTACCCATCCCATGGGTCCCAAATCTCCAGGTTCAAGGGCATCGTCCTACATTGAAAACATGCATGAGAAACCCCGAAGATGGTACACCGTGTGATCGGGAAAGGTTTCTAAAACGCACCTCATTTCTCATCTCCTTGTGCTCCAGTTCACCATTCCAGCCGCTTTACTAGCAATCTCCCTCCTTGGAGAATCAGCACCTTTATCCTCCTGTTCCGTACAGGTTGCTAATTGTCCTGAGGATGAACGGGAAGAGGGGGAACCAATGAGAGACTAGCTCTAGGTGTTGGGGCAGGCACAGGTCATTCTATTTTCCCATCAGGAAGAAGAATTAACCACAGGCTCAGCCTGCCGCCAGGAACCAGAATACGGCCTGAAGCAATCCTGCGCTTTTGCGGCCAGCTCCCAAGAAAGCGAGTTGAAGAATGGAGCTCAGGGGCACTGCAATTCACAAACCTGCAGTCTTAGAAATGATAACTCTCGTCCACAAATATATTGAGGGAAGGTAACGAAGAGGATCTGAAAGCAAGGCAGAATTGCAGGAAACAGATTTCAGGAGGTAGATTCGAATCGCCTTTAAAGCACAGGAAAAGCGGCAAAACCTCGACAATGATGCCCTTGGCCAAAAAGGGCGTATGCGTTTTTTCCTGAATATATTCAGGAAAAAACGCATACGCCCTTTTTGGCCAACCAAGCAACCTGGAAAGGCAAATCAGCGCTACAAAGAATCTCGCTTCCCATCGGTCAAAGGGCCATGATGAATAAAGTGTCAAAACCAGAAATGCTGGACAGGCCTTGGAGAAAGGGGAGCCTTGCTACGCTGATGGGCGGGATGTAAATTGCCAACAGCCACACTGGAGAAGTGTACGGTGTGTCCTGAAACATCTAAAAAACTCAGCTTAGAGACCATAGGGCACTTCCTCTCATGGGTGTATAAATTGGGAAAACTAAAAATCAGCAAGACACAGGCACCCCAAAGTTTTGGGCTGCTCTGTTGACAAGAACCTCCACTTCGTTACACCTTAAATATCCCAGGAAAGAGAAGAACGGATAAAGAAGTTGCGGTCCTTATGTACAATGGAATATCACTCAGCCATGAAATCAACGTCATAAGGCTAGTAGCAGCATGATGAGTGGATTTAGGTACGACGATTCTAAGTGAAATAAGTCACACAGAAAAAGACACTTATCATGAGATATCACTTATAGAGGGAATGTCAAAACCGCTACCCTTGAACTGAATTACAAAACAGAACAGAGTCACACGTTTAGAAAACACACTATGGCTGCTTAACGGGAAAGGTGAGGTGGGGTGATGCATAAAACAAGGGTTTCAAATTAGCTCAGATACCGTTCCAGAAACCCAATATGTAATAGACAAGACCTACTCCTTGCTCAGTGAACTGGACTCAACACCCCCTATTCACCGCCCAAGAATATATCTGACTAGTAAGAATCTTAAAACCTATGTATTGATATCTCTCTGTAAGTGAGTCAAGTGGGTGTAAAGCGGCATAAACACAGCAGTGAAAAGCAGCTAAACCCCATTATAAAAATCAATTACTTTAAAAAACCCGTGAAACAAAGAAAGTGAAAGAGAGAGAAATTCTTACAAAATTCGTTCAGGGGCTGTGATGCCACCTGGATTGACCATATCTAGACCCACAGCTGATTGAGACATAAGGGTGGACACTCGTGGGGCTGAGAGGTTTGGTGAGGTTGGCTGAGCTAACGCAGACCCTTTAAAGTAATACGGCGTGGTACCCATCCCATGGGTCCCAAATCTCCAGGTTCAAGGGCATCGTCCTACATTGAAAACATGCATGAGAAACCCCGAAGATGGTACACCGTGTGATCGGGAAAGGTTTCTAAAACGCACCTCATTTCTCATCTCCTTGTGCTCCGGTTCGCCATTCCAGCCGCTTTACTAGCAATCTCCCTCCTTGGAGAATCAGCACCTTTATCCTCCTGTTCCGTACAGGTTGCTAATTGTCCTGAGGATGAACGGGAAGAGGGGGAACCAATGAGAGACTAGCTCTAGGTGTTGGGGCAGGCACAGGTCATTCTATTTTCCCATCAGGAAGAAGAATTAACCACAGGCTCAGCCTGCCGCCAGGAACCAGAATACGGCCTGAAGCAATCCTGCGCTTTTGCGGCCAGCTCCCAAGAAAGCGAGTTGAAGAATGGAGCTCAGGGGCACTGCAATTCACAAACCTGCAGTCTTAGAAATGATAACTCTCGTCCACAAATATATTGAGGGAAGGTAACGAAGAGGATTTGAAAGCAAGGCAGAATTGCAGGAAACAGATTTCAGGAGGTAGATTCGAATCGCCTTTAAAGCACAGGAAAAGCGGCAAAACCTCGACAATGATGCCCTTGGCCAAAAAGGGCGTATGCGTTTTTTCCTGAATATATTCAGGAAAAAACGCATACGCCCTTTTTGGCCAACCAAGCAACCTGGAAAGGCAAATCAGCGCTACAAAGAAGTCTCGCTTCCCATCGGTCAAAGGGCCATGATGAATAAAGTGTCAAAACCAGAAATGCTGGACAGGCCTTGGAGAAAGGGGAGCCTTGCTACGCTGATGGGCGGGATGTAAATTGCCAACAGCCACACTGGAGAAGTGTACGGTGTGTCCTGAAACATCTAAAAAACTCAGCTTAGAGACCATAGGGCACTTCCTCTCATGGGCGTATAAATTGGGAAAACTAAAAATCAGCAAGACACAGGCACCCCAAAGTTTTGGGCTGCTCTGTTGACAAGAACCTCCACTTCGTTACACCTTAAATATCCCAGGAAAGAGAAGAATGGATAAAGAAGTTGCGGTCCTTATGTACAATGGAATATCACTCAGCCATGAAATCAACGTCATAAGGCTAGTAGCAGCATGATGAGTGGATTTAGGTACGACGATTCTAAGTGAAATAAGTCACACAGAAAAAGACACTTATCATGAGATATCACTTATAGAGGGAATGTCAAAACCGCTACCCTTGAACTGAATTACAAAACAGAACAGAGTCACACGTTTAGAAAACAGACTATGGCTGCTTAACGGGAAAGGTGAGGTGGGGTGATGCATAAAACAAGGGTTTCAAATTAGCTCAGATACCGTTCCAGAAACCCAATATGTAATAGACAAGACCTACTCCTTGCTCAGTGAACTGGACTCAACACCCCCTATTCACCGCCCAAGAATATATCTGACTAGTAAGAATCTTAAAACCTATGTATTGATATCTCTCTGTAAGTGAGTCAAGTGGGTGTAAAGCGGCATAAACACAGCAGTGAAAAGCAGCTAAACCCCATTATAAAAATCAATTACTTTAAAAAACCCGTGAAACAAAGACAGTGAAAGAGAGAGAAATTCTTACAAAATTCGTTCAGGGGCTGTGATGCCACCTGGATTGACCATATCTAGACCCACAGCTGATTGAGACATAAGGGTGGACACTCGTGGGGCTGAGAGGTTTGGTGAGGTTGGCTGAGCTAACGCAGACCCTTTAAAGTAATACGGCGTGGTACCCATCCCATGGGTCCCAAATCTCCAGGTTCAAGGGCATCGTCCTACATTGAAAACATGCATGAGGAACCCCGAAGATGGTACACCGTGTGATCGGGAAAGGTTTCTAAAACGCACCTCATTTCTCATCTCCTTGTGCTCCGGTTCGCCATTCCAGCCGCTTTACTAGCAATCTCCCTCCTTGGAGAATCAGCACCTTTATCCTCCTGTTCCGTACAGGTTGCAAATTGTCCTGAGGATGAACGGGAAGAGGGGGAACCAATGAGAGACTAGCTCTAGGTGTTGGGGCAGGCACAGGTCATTCTATTTTCCCATCAGGAAGAAGAATTAACCACAGGCTCAGCCTGCCGCCAGGAACCAGAATACGGCCTGAAGCAATCCTGCGCTTTTGCGGCCAGCTCCCAAGAAAGCGAGTTGAAGAATGGAGCTCAGGGGCACTGCAATTCACAAACCTGCAGTCTTAGAAATGATAACTCTCGTCCACAAATATATTGAGGGAAGGCAACGAAGAGGATTTGAAAGCAAGGCAGAATTGCAGGAAACAGATTTCAGGAGGTAGATTCGAATCGCCTTTAAAGCACAGGAAAAGCGGCAAAACCTCGACAATGATGCCCTTGGCCAAAAAGGGCGTATGCGTTTTTTCCTGAATATATTCAGGAAAAAACGCATACGCCCTTTTTGGCCAACCAAGCAACCTGGAAAGGCAAATCAGCGCTACAAAGAAGTCTCGCTTCCCATCGGTCAAAAGGGCCATGCTGAATAAAGTGTCAAAACCAGAAATGCTGGACAGGCCTTGGAGAAATGGGAGCCTTGCTACGCTGATGGGCGGGATGTAAATTGCCAACAGCCACACTGGAGAAGTGTACGGTGTGTCCTGAAACATCTAAAAAACTCAGCTTAGAGACCATAGGGCACTTCCTCTCATGGGCGTATAAATTGGGAAAACTAAAAATCAGCAAGACACAGGCACCCCAAAGTTTTGGGCTGCTCTGTTGACAAGAACCTCCACTTCGTTACACCTTAAATATCCCAGGAAAGAGAAGAATGGATAAAGAAGTTGTGGTCCTTATGTACAATGGAATATCACTCAGCCATGAAATCAACGTCATAAGGCTAGTAGCAGCATGATGAGTGGATTTAGGTACGACGATTCTAAGTGAAATAAGTCACACAGAAAAAGACACTTATCATGAGATATCACTTATAGAGGGAATGTCAAAACCGCTACCCTTGAACTGCATTACAAAACAGAACAGAGTCACACGTTTAGAAAACACACTATGGCTGCTTAACGGGAAAGGTGAGGTGGGGTGATGCATAAAACAAGGGTTTCAAATTAGCTCAGATACCGTTCCATAAACCCAATATGTAATAGACAAGACCTACTCCTTGCTCAGTGAACTGGACTCAACACCCCCTATTCACCGCCCAAGAATATATCTGACTAGTAAGAATCTTAAAACCTATGTATTGATATCTCTCTGTAAGTGAGTCAAGTGGGTGTAAAGCGGCATAAACACAGCAGTGAAAAGCAGCTAAACCCCATTATAAAAATCAATTACTTTAAAAAACCCGTGAAACAAAGACAGTGAAAGAGAGAGAAATTCTTACAAAATTCGTTCAGGGGCTGTGATGCCACCTGGATTGACCATATCTAGACCCACAGCTGATTGAGACATAAGGGTGGACACTCGTGGGGCTGAGAGGTTTGGTGAGGTTGGGTGAGAAAACGCAGACCCTTTAAAGTAATACGGCGTGGTACCCATCCCATGGGTCCCAAATCTCCAGGTTCAAGGGCATCGTCCTACATTGAAAACATGCATGAGAAACCCCGAAGATGGTACACCGTGTGATCGGGAAAGGTTTCTAAAACGCACCTCATTTCTCATCTCCTTGTGCTCCGGTTCGCCATTCCAGCCGCTTTACTAGCAATCTCCCTCCTTGGAGAATCAGCACCTTTATCCTCCTGTTCCGTACAGGTTGCTAATTGTCCTGAGGATGAACGGGAAGAGGGGGAACCAATGAGAGACTAGCTCTAGGTGTTGGGGCAGGCACAGGTCATTCTATTTTCCCATCAGGAAGAAGAATTAACCACAGGCTCAGCCTGCCGCCAGGAACCAGAATACGGCCTGAAGCAATCCTGCGCTTTTGCGGCCAGCTCCCAAGAAAGCGAGTTGAAGAATGGAGCTCAGGGGCACTGCAATTCACAAACCTGCAGAATTAGAAATGATAACTCTCGTCCACAAATATATTGAGGGAAGGCAACGAAGAGGATTTGAAAGCAAGGCAGAATTGCAGGAAACAGATTTCAGGAGGTAGATTCGAATCGCCTTTAAAGCACAGGAAAAGCGGCAAAACCTCGACAATGATGCCCTTGGCCAAAAAGGGCGTATGCGTTTTTTCCTGAATATATTCAGGAAAAAACGCATACGCCCTTTTTGGCCAACCAAGCAACCTGGAAAGGCAAATCAGCGCTACAAAGAAGTCTCGCTTCCCATCGGTCAAAAGGGCCATGCTGAATAAAGTGTCAAAAGCAGAAATGCTGGACAGGCCTTGGAGAAATGGGAGCCTTGCTACGCTGATGGGCGGGATGTAAATTGCCAACAGCCACACTGGAGAAGTGTACGGTGTGTCCTGAAACATCTAAAAAACTCAGCTTAGAGACCATAGGGCACTTCCTCTCATGGGCGTATAAATTGGGAAAACTAAAAATCAGCAAGACACAGGCACCCCAAAGTTTTGGGCTGCTCTGTTGACAAGAACCTCCACTTCGTTACACCTTAAATATCCCAGGAAAGAGAAGAATGGATAAAGAAGTTGTGGTCCTTATGTACAATGGAATATCACTCAGCCATGAAATCAACGTCATAAGGCTAGTAGCAGCATGATGAGTGGATTTAGGTACGACGATTCTAAGTGAAATAAGTCACACAGAAAAAGACACTTATCATGAGATATCACTTATAGAGGGAATGTCAAAACCGCTACCCTTGAACTGAATTACAAAACAGAACAGAGTCACACGTTTAGAAAACACACTATGGCTGCTTAACGGGAAAGGTGAGGTGGGGTGATGCATAAAACAAGGGTTTCAAATTAGCTCAGATACCGTTCCAGAAACCCAATATGTAATAGACAAGACCTACTCCTTGCTCAGTGAACTGGACTCAACACCCCCTATTCACCGCCCAAGAATATATCTGACTAGTAAGAATCTTAAAACCTATGTATTGATATCTCTCTGTAAGTGAGTCAAGTGGGTGTAAAGCGGCATAAACACAGCAGTGAAAAGCAGCTAAACCCCATTATAAAAATCAATTACTTTAAAAAACCCGTGAAACAAAGACAGTGAAAGAGAGAGAAATTCTTACAAAATTCGTTCAGGGGCTGTGATGCCACCTGGATTGACCATATCTAGACCCACAGCTGATTGAGACATAAGGGTGGACACTCGTGGGGCTGAGAGGTTTGGTGAGGTTGGCTGAGCTAACGCAGACCCTTTAAAGTAATACGGCGTGGTACCCATCCCATGGGTCCCAAATCTCCAGGTTCAAGGGCATCGTCCTACATTGAAAACATGCATGAGAAACCCCGAAGATGGTACACCGTGTGATCGGGAAAGGTTTCTAAAACGCACCTCATTTCTCATCTCCTTGTGCTCCGGTTCGCCATTCCAGCCGCTTTACTAGCAATCTCCCTCCTTGGAGAATCAGCACCTTTATCCTCCTGTTCCGTACAGGTTGCAAATTGTCCTGAGGATGAACGGGAAGAGGGGGAACCAATGAGAGACTAGCTCTAGGTGTTGGGGCAGGCACAGGTCATTCTATTTTCCCATCAGGAAGAAGAATTAACCACAGGCTCAGCCTGCCGCCAGGAACCAGAATACGGCCTGAAGCAATCCTGCGCTTTTGCGGCCAGCTCCCAAGAAAGCGAGTTGAAGAATGGAGCTCAGGGGCACTGCAATTCACAAACCTGCAGTCTTAGAAATGATAACTCTCGTCCACAAATATATTGAGGGAAGGCAACGAAGAGGATTTGAAAGCAAGGCAGAATTGCAGGAAACAGATTTCAGGAGGTAGATTCGAATCGCCTTTAAAGCACAGGAAAAGCGGAAAAACCTCGACAATGATGCCCTTGGCCAAAAAGGGCGTATGCGTTTTTTCCTGAATATATTCAGGAAAAAACGCATACGCCCTTTTTGGCCAACCAAGCAACCTGGAAAGGCGAATCAGCGCTACAAAGAAGTCTCGCTTCCCATCGGTCAAAAGGGCCATGATGAATAAAGTGTCAAAACCAGAAATGCAGGACAGGCCATGGAGAAATGGGAGCCTTGCTACGCTGATGGGCGGGATGTAAATTGCCAACAGCCACTCTGGAGAAGTGTACAGTGTGTCCTGAAACATCTAAAAAACTCAGCTTAGAGAGCATAGCGCACTTCCACTCATGGGCGTATAAATTGGGAAAACTAAAACTCAGCAAGACACAGGCACCCCAAAGTTTTGGGCTACTCTGTTGACAAGAACCTCCACTTGGCTACACCTTAAATATCCCAGGAAAGAGAAGAATGGATAAAGAAGTTGCGGTCCTTATGTACAATGGAATATCACTCAGCCATGAAATCAATGTCATAAGGCTAGTAGCAGCATGATGAGTGGATTTAGATATGACGATTCTAAGTGAAATAAGTCACACAGAAAAAGACACTTATCATAAGATATCACTCATAGAGGGAATGTAAAAACCGCTACCCTTGAACTGAATTACAAAACAGAACAGAGTCACACGTTTAGAAAACACACTATGGCTGCTTAACGGGAAAGGTGAGGTGGGGTGATGCATAAAACACGGGTTTCAAATTAGCTCAGATACCGTTCCAGAAACCCAATATGTAATAGACAAGACCTACTCCTTGCTCAGTGAACTGGACTCAACACCCCCTATTCACCGCCCAAGAATATATCTGACTAGTAAGAATCTTAAAACCTATGTATTGATATCTCTCTGTAAGTGAGTCAAATGGGTGTAAAGCGGCATAAACACAGCAGTGAAAAGCAGCTAAACCCCATTATAAAAATCAATTACGTTTCAAAACCCGTGAAACAAAGACAGTGAAAGAGAGAGAAATTCTTACAAAATTCGTTCAGGGGCTGTGATGCCACCTGGATTGACCATATCTAGACCCACAGCTGATTGAGACATAAGGGTGGACACTCTTGGGGCTGAGAGGTTTGGTGAGGTTGGGTGAGAAAACGCAGACCCTTTAAAGTAATACGGCGTGGTACCCATCCCATGGGTCCCAAATCTCCAGGTTCAAGGGCATCGTCCTACATTGAAAACATGCATGAGAAACCCCGAAGATGGTACACCGTGTGATCGGGAAAGGTTTCTAAAACGCACCTCATTTCTCATCTCCTTGTGCTCCGGTTCACCATTCCAGCCGCTTTACTAGCAATCTCCCTCCTTGGAGAATCAGCACCTTTATCCTCCTGTTCCGTACAGGTTGCTAATTGTCCTGAGGATGAACGGGAAGAGGGGGAACCAATGAGAGACTAGCTCTAGGTGTTGGGGCAGGCACAGGTCATTCTATTTTCCCATCAGGAAGAAGAATTAACCACAGGCTCAGCCTGCCGCCAGGAACCAGAATACGGCCTGAAGCAATCCTGCGCTTTTGCGGCCAGCTCCCAAGAAAGCGAGTTGAAGAATGGAGCTCAGGGGCACTGCAATTCACAAACCTGCAGAATTAGAAATGATAACTCTCGTCCACAAATATATTGAGGGAAGGCAACGAAGAGGATTTGAAAGCAAGGCAGAATTGCAGGAAACAGATTTCAGGAGGTAGATTCGAATCGCCTTTAAAGCACAGGAAAAGCGGCAAAACCTCGACAATGATGCCCTTGGCCAAAAAGGGCGTATGCGTTTTTTCCTGAATATATTCAGGAAAAAACGCATACGCCCTTTTTGGCCAACCAAGCAACCTGGAAAGGCAAATCAGCGCTACAAAGAAGTCTCGCTTCCCATCGGTCAAAAGGGCCATGATGAATAAAGTGTCAAAACCAGAAATGCTGGACAGGCCTTGGAGAAATGGGAGCCTTGCTACGCTGATGGGCGGGATGTAAATTGCCAACAGCCACACTGGAGAAGTGTACGGTGTGTCCTGAAACATCTAAAAAACTCAGCTTAGAGACCATAGGGCACTTCCTCTCATGGGCGTATAAATTGGGAAAACTAAAAATCAGCAAGACACAGGCACCCCAAAGTTTTGGGCTGCTCTGTTGACAAGAACCTCCACTTCGTTACACCTTAAATATCCCAGGAAAGAGAAGAATGGATAAAGAAGTTGTGGTCCTTATGTACAATGGAATATCACTCAGCCATGAAATCAACGTCATAAGGCTAGTAGCAGCATGATGAGTGGATTTAGGTACGACGATTCTAAGTGAAATAAGTCACACAGAAAAAGACACTTATCATGAGATATCACTTATAGAGGGAATGTCAAAACCGCTACCCTTGAACTGAATTACAAAACAGAACAGAGTCACACGTTTAGAAAACACACTATGGCTGCTTAACGGGAAAGGTGAGGTGGGGTGATGCATAAAACAAGGGTTTCAAATTAGCTCAGATACCGTTCCAGAAACCCAATATGTAATAGACAAGACCTACTCCTTGCTCAGTGAACTGGACTCAACACCCCCTATTCACCGCCCAAGAATATATCTGACTAGTAAGAATCTTAAAACCTATGTATTGATATCTCTCTGTAAGTGAGTCAAGTGGGTGTAAAGCGGCATAAACACAGCAGTGAAAAGCAGCTAAACCCCATTATAAAAATCAATTACGTTTCAAAACCCGTGAAACAAAGACAGTGAAAGAGAGAGAAATTCTTACAAAATTCGTTCAGGGGCTGTGATGCCACCTGGATTGACCATATCTAGACCCACAGCTGATTGAGACATAAGGGTGGACACTCTTGAGGCTGAGAGGTTTGGTGAGGTTGGGTGAGAAAACGCAGACCCTTTAAAGTAATACGGCGTGGTACCCATCCCATGGGTCCCAAATCTCCAGGTTCAAGGGCATCGTCCTACATTGAAAACATGCATGAGAAACCCCGAAGATGGTACACCGTGTGATCGGGAAAGGTTTCTAAAACGCACCTCATTTCTCATCTCCTTGTGCTCCGGTTCACCATTCCAGCCGCTTTACTAGCAATCTCCCTCCTTGGAGAATCAGCACCTTTATCCTCCTGTTCCGTAGAGGTTGCTAATTGTCCTGAGGATGAACGGGAAGAGGGGGAACCAATGAGAGACTAGCTCTAGGTGTTGGGGCAGGCACAGGTCATTCTATTTTCCCATCAGGAAGAAGAATTAACCACAGGCTCAGCCTGCCGCCAGGAACCAGAATACGGCCTGAAGCAATCCTGCGCTTTTGCGGCCAGCTCCCAAGAAAGCGAGTTGAAGAATGGAGCTCAGGGGCACTGCAATTCACAAACCTGCAGACTTAGAAATGATAACTCTCGTCCACAAATATATTGAGGGAAGGCAACGAAGAGGATTTGAAAGCAAGGCAGAATTGCAGGAAACAGATTTCAGGAGGTAGATTCGAATCGCCTTTAAAGCACAGGAAAAGCGGCAAAACCTCGACAATGATGCCCTTGGCCAAAAAGGGCGTATGCGTTTTTTCCTGAATATATTCAGGAAAAAACGCATACGCCCTTTTTGGCCAACCAAGCAACCTGGAAAGGCAAATCAGCGCTACAAAGAAGTCTCGCTTCCCATCGGTCAAAAGGGCCATGATGAATAAAGTGTCAAAACCAGAAATGCTGGACAGGCCTTGGAGAAATGGGAGCCTTGCTACGCGGATGGGCGGGATGTAAATTGCCAACAGCCACACTGGAGAAGTGTACGGTGTGTCCTGAAACATCTAAAAAACTCAGCTTAGAGACCATAGGGCACTTCCTCTCATGGGCGTATAAATTGGGAAAACTAAAAATCAGCAAGACACAGGCACCCCAAAGTTTTGGGCTGCTCTGTTGACAAGAACCTCCACTTCGTTACACCTTAAATATCCCAGGAAAGAGAAGAATGGATAAAGAAGTTGTGGTCCTTATGTACAATGGAATATCACTCAGCCATGAAATCAACGTCATAAGGCTAGTAGCAGCATGATGAGTGGATTTAGGCACGACGATTCTAAGTGAAATAAGTCACACAGAAAAAGACACTTATCATGAGATATCACTTATAGAGGGAATGTCAAAACCGCTACCCTTGAACTGAATTACAAAACAGAACAGAGTCACACGTTTAGAAAACACACTATGGCTGCTTAACGGGAAAGGTGAGGTGGGGTGATGCATAAAACAAGGGTTTCAAATTAGCTCAGATACCGTTCCATAAACCCAATATGTAATAGACAAGACCTACTCCTTGCTCAGTGAACTGGACTCAACACCCCCTATTCACCGCCCAAGAATATATCTGACTAGTAAGAATCTTAAAACCTATGTATTGATATCTCTCTGTAAGTGAGTCAAGTGGGTGTAAAGCGGCATAAACACAGCAGTGAAAAGCAGCTAAACCCCATTATAAAAATCAATTACGTTTCAAAACCCGTGAAACAAAGACAGTGAAAGAGAGAGAAATTCTTACAAAATTCGTTCAGGGGCTGTGATGCCACCTGGATTGACCATATCTAGACCCACAGCTGATTGAGACATAAGGGTGGACACTCTTGAGGCTGAGAGGTTTGGTGAGGTTGGGTGAGAAAACGCAGACCCTTTAAAGTAATACGGCGTGGTACCCATCCCATGGGTCCCAAATCTCCAGGTTCAAGGGCATCGTCCTACATTGAAAACATGCATGAGAAACCCCGAAGATGGTACACCGTGTGATCGGGAAAGGTTTCTAAAACGCACCTCATTTCTCATCTCCTTGTGCTCCGGTTCACCATTCCAGCCGCTTTACTAGCAATCTCCCTCCTTGGAGAATCAGCACCTTTATCCTCCTGTTCCGTAGAGGTTGCTAATTGTCCTGAGGATGAACGGGAAGAGGGGGAACCAATGAGAGACTAGCTCTAGGTGTTGGGGCAGGCACAGGTCATTCTATTTTCCCATCAGGAAGAAGAATTAACCACAGGCTCAGCCTGCCGCCAGGAACCAGAATACGGCCTGAAGCAATCCTGCGCTTTTGCGGCCAGCTCCCAAGAAAGCGAGTTGAAGAATGGAGCTCAGGGGCACTGCAATTCACAAACCTGCAGACTTAGAAATGATAACTCTCGTCCACAAATATATTGAGGGAAGGCAACGAAGAGGATTTGAAAGCAAGGCAGAATTGCAGGAAACAGATTTCAGGAGGTAGATTCGAATCGCCTTTAAAGCACAGGAAAAGCGGCAAAACCTCGACAATGATGCCCTTGGCCAAAAAGGGCGTATGCGTTTTTTCCTGAATATATTCAGGAAAAAACGCATACGCCCTTTTTGGCCAACCAAGCAACCTGGAAAGGCAAATCAGCGCTACAAAGAAGTCTCGCTTCCCATCGGTCAAAAGGGCCATGCTGAATAAAGTGTCAAAACCAGAAATGCTGGACAGGCCTTGGAGAAATGGGAGCCTTGCTACGCTGATGGGCGGGATGTAAATTGCCAACAGCCACACTGGAGAAGTGTACGGTGTGTCCTGAAACATCTAAAAAACTCAGCTTAGAGACCATAGGGCACTTCCTCTCATGGGCGTATAAATTGGGAAAACTAAAAATCAGCAAGACACAGGCACCCCAAAGTTTTGGGCTGCTCTGTTGACAAGAACCTCCACTTCGTTACACCTTAAATATCCCAGGAAAGAGAAGAATGGATAAAGAAGTTGTGGTCCTTATGTACAATGGAATATCACTCAGCCATGAAATCAACGTCATAAGGCTAGTAGCAGCATGATGAGTGGATTTAGGTACGACGATTCTAAGTGAAATAAGTCACACAGAAAAAGACACTTATCATGAGATATCACTTATAGAGGGAATGTCAAAACCGCTACCCTTGAACTGAATTACAAAACAGAACAGAGTCACACGTTTAGAAAACACACTATGGCTGCTTAACGGGAAAGGTGAGGTGGGGTGATGCATAAAACAAGGGTTTCAAATTAGCTCAGATACCGTTCCAGAAACCCAATATGTAATAGACAAGACCTACTCCTTGCTCAGTGAACTGGACTCAACAACCCCTATTCACCGCCCAAGAATATATCTGACTAGTAAGAATCTTAAAACCTATGTATTGATATCTCTCTGTAAGTGAGTCAAGTGGGTGTAAAGCGGCATAAACACAGCAGTGAAAAGCAGCTAAACCCCATTATAAAAATCAATTACTTTAAAAAACCCGTGAAACAAAGACAGTGAAAGAGAGAGAAATTCTTACAAAATTCGTTCAGGGGCTGTGATGCCACCTGGATTGACCATATCTAGACCCACAGCTGATTGAGACATAAGGGTGGACACTCGTGGGGCTGAGAGGTTTGGTGAGGTTGGCTGAGCTAACGCAGACCCTTTAAAGTAATACGGCGTGGTACCCATCCCATGGGTCCCAAATCTCCAGGTTCAAGGGCATCGTCCTACATTGAAAACATGCATGAGAAACCCCGAAGATGGTACACCGTGTGATCGGGAAAGGTTTCTAAAACGCACCTCATTTCTCATCTCCTTGTGCTCCGGTTCGCCATTCCAGCCGCTTTACTAGCAATCTCCCTCCTTGGAGAATCAGCACCTTTATCCTCCTGTTCCGTACAGGTTGCAAATTGTCCTGAGGATGAACGGGAAGAGGGGGAACCAATGAGAGACTAGCTCTAGGTGTTGGGGCAGGCACAGGTCATTCTATTTTCCCATCAGGAAGAAGAATTAACCACAGGCTCAGCCTGCCGCCAGGAACCAGAATACGGCCTGAAGCAATCCTGCGCTTTTGCGGCCAGCTCCCAAGAAAGCGAGTTGAAGAATGGAGCTCAGGGGCACTGCAATTCACAAACTTGCAGACTTAGAAATGATAACTCTCGTCCACAAATATATTGAGGGAAGGCAACGAAGAGGATTTGAAAGCAAGGCAGAATTGCAGGAAACAGATTTCAGGAGGTAGATTCGAATCGCCTTTAAAGCACAGGAAAAGCGGCAAAACCTCGACAATGATGCCCTTGGCCAAAAAGGGCGTATGCGTTTTTTCCTGAATATATTCAGGAAAAAACGCATACGCCCTTTTTGGCCAACCAAGCAACCTGGAAAGGCGAATCAGCGCTACAAAGAAGTCTCCCTTCCCATCGGTCAAAAGGGCCATGCTGAATAAAGTGTCAAAACCAGAAATGCAGGACAGGCCATGGAGAAATGGGAGCCTTGCTACGCTGATGGGCGGGATGTAAATTGCCAACAGCCACTCTGGAGAAGTGTACAGTGTGTCCTGAAACATCTAAAAAACTCAGCTTAGAGAGCATAGCGCACTTCCACTCATGGGCGTATAAATTCGGAAAACTAAAACTCAGCAAGACACAGGCACCCCAAAGTTTTGGGCTACTCTGTTGACAAGAACCTCCACTTCGCTACACCTTAAATATCCCAGGAAAGAGAAGAATGGATAAGGAAGTTGCGGTCCTTATGTACAATGGAATATCACTCAGCCATGAAATCAATGTCATAAGGCTAGTAGCAGCATGATGAGTGGATTTAGATATGACGATTCTACGTGAAATAAGTCACACAGAAAAAGACACTTATCATAAGATATCACTCATAGAGGGAATGTCAAAACCGCTACCCTTGAACTGAATTACAAAACAGAACAGAGTCACACGTTTAGAAAACACACTATGGCTGCTTAACGGGAAAGGTGAGGTGGGGTGATGCATAAAACACGGGTTTCAAATTAGCTCAGATACCGTTCCAGAAACCCAATATGTAATAGACAAGACCTACTCCTTGCTCAGTGAACTGGACTCAACACCCCCTATTCACCGCCCAAGAATATATCTGACTAGTAAGAATCTTAAAACCTATGTATTGATATCTCTCTGTAAGTGAGTCAAGTGGGTGTAAAGCGGCATAAACACAGCAGTGAAAAGCAGCTAAACCCCATTATAAAAATCAATTACTTTAAAAAACCCGTGAAACAAAGACAGTGAAAGAGAGAGAAATTCTTACAAAATTCGTTCAGGGGCTGTGATGCCACCTGGATTGACCATATCTAGACCCACAGCTGATTGAGACATAAGGGTGGACACTCGTGGGGCTGAGAGGTTTGGTGAGGTTGGCTGAGCTAACGCAGACCCTTTAAAGTAATACGGCGTGGTACCCATCCCATGGGTCCCAAATCTCCAGGTTCAAGGGCATCGTCCTACATTGAAAACATGCATGAGAAACCCCGAAGATGGTACACCGTGTGATCGGGAAAGGTTTCTAAAACGCACCTCATTTCTCATCTCCTTGTGCTCCGGTTCGCCATTCCAGCCGCTTTACTAGCAATCTCCCTCCTTGGAGAATCAGCACCTTTATCCTCCTGTTCCGTACAGGTTGCAAATTGTCCTGAGGATGAACGGGAAGAGGGGGAACCAATGAGAGACTAGCTCTAGGTGTTGGGGCAGGCACAGGTCATTCTATTTTCCCATCAGGAAGAAGAATTAACCACAGGCTCAGCCTGCCGCCAGGAACCAGAATACGGCCTGAAGCAATCCTGCGCTTTTGCGGCCAGCTCCCAAGAAAGCGAGTTGAAGAATGGAGCTCAGGGGCACTGCAATTCACAAACCTGCAGTCTTAGAAATGATAACTCTCGTCCACAAATATATTGAGGGAAGGCAACGAAGAGGATTTGAAAGCAAGGCAGAATTGCAGGAAACAGATTTCAGGAGGTAGATTCGAATCGCCTTTAAAGCACAGGAAAAGCGGCAAAACCTCGACAATGATGCCCTTGGCCAAAAAGGGCGTATGCGTTTTTTCCTGAATATATTCAGGAAAAAACGCATACGCCCTTTTTGGCCAACCAAGCAACCTGGAAAGGCGAATCAGCGCTACAAAGAAGTCTCGCTTCCCATCGGTCAAAAGGGCCATGATGAATAAAGTGTCAAAACCAGAAATGCAGGACAGGCCATGGAGAAATGGGAGCCTTGCTACGCTGATGGGCGGGATGTAAATTGCCAACAGCCACTCTGGAGAAGTGTACAGTGTGTCCTGAAACATCTAAAAAACTCAGCTTAGAGAGCATAGCGCACTTCCACTCATGGGCGTATAAATTGGGAAAACTAAAACTCAGCAAGACACAGGCACCCCAAAGTTTTGGGCTACTCTGTTGACAAGAACCTCCACTTGGCTACACCTTAAATATCCCAGGAAAGAGAAGAATGGATAAAGAAGTTGCGGTCCTTATGTACAATGGAATATCACTCAGCCATGAAATCAATGTCATAAGGCTAGTAGCAGCATGATGAGTGGATTTAGATATGACGATTCTAAGTGAAATAAGTCACACAGAAAAAGACACTTATCATAAGATATCACTCATAGAGGGAATGTAAAAACCGCTACCCTTGAACTGAATTACAAAACAGAACAGAGTCACACGTTTAGAAAACACACTATGGCTGCTTAACGGGAAAGGTGAGGTGGGGTGATGCATAAAACACGGGTTTCAAATTAGCTCAGATACCGTTCCAGAAACCCAATATGTAATAGACAAGACCTACTCCTTGCTCAGTGAACTGGACTCAACACCCCCTATTCACCGCCCAAGAATATATCTGACTAGTAAGAATCTTAAAACCTATGTATTGATATCTCTCTGTAAGTGAGTCAAATGGGTGTAAAGCGGCATAAACACAGCAGTGAAAAGCAGCTAAACCCCATTATAAAAATCAATTACGTTTCAAAACCCGTGAAACAAAGACAGTGAAAGAGAGAGAAATTCTTACAAAATTCGTTCAGGGGCTGTGATGCCACCTGGATTGACCATATCTAGACCCACAGCTGATTGAGACATAAGGGTGGACACTCTTGGGGCTGAGAGGTTTGGTGAGGTTGGGTGAGAAAACGCAGACCCTTTAAAGTAATACGGCGTGGTACCCATCCCATGGGTCCCAAATCTCCAGGTTCAAGGGCATCGTCCTACATTGAAAACATGCATGAGAAACCCCGAAGATGGTACACCGTGTGATCGGGAAAGGTTTCTAAAACGCACCTCATTTCTCATCTCCTTGTGC
The DNA here is from genome assembly GCF_965194805.1 of Balaenoptera borealis. Lineage (NCBI taxonomy): Eukaryota > Metazoa > Chordata > Mammalia > Artiodactyla > Balaenopteridae > Balaenoptera > Balaenoptera borealis. The sequence continues at coordinate 85,398,087 of NC_138873.1, forward strand.
TCCGGTTCACCATTCCAGCCGCTTTACTAGCAATCTCCCTCCTTGGAGAATCAGCACCTTTATCCTCCTGTTCCGTACAGGTTGCTAATTGTCCTGAGGATGAACGGGAAGAGGGGGAACCAATGAGAGACTAGCTCTAGGTGTTGGGGCAGGCACAGGTCATTCTATTTTCCCATCAGGAAGAAGAATTAACCACAGGCTCAGCCTGCCGCCAGGAACCAGAATACGGCCTGAAGCAATCCTGCGCTTTTGCGGCCAGCTCCCAAGAAAGCGAGTTGAAGAATGGAGCTCAGGGGCACTGCAATTCACAAACCTGCAGAATTAGAAATGATAACTCTCGTCCACAAATATATTGAGGGAAGGCAACGAAGAGGATTTGAAAGCAAGGCAGAATTGCAGGAAACAGATTTCAGGAGGTAGATTCGAATCGCCTTTAAAGCACAGGAAAAGCGGCAAAACCTCGACAATGATGCCCTTGGCCAAAAAGGGCGTATGCGTTTTTTCCTGAATATATTCAGGAAAAAACGCATACGCCCTTTTTGGCCAACCAAGCAACCTGGAAAGGCAAATCAGCGCTACAAAGAAGTCTCGCTTCCCATCGGTCAAAAGGGCCATGATGAATAAAGTGTCAAAACCAGAAATGCTGGACAGGCCTTGGAGAAATGGGAGCCTTGCTACGCTGATGGGCGGGATGTAAATTGCCAACAGCCACACTGGAGAAGTGTACGGTGTGTCCTGAAACATCTAAAAAACTCAGCTTAGAGACCATAGGGCACTTCCTCTCATGGGCGTATAAATTGGGAAAACTAAAAATCAGCAAGACACAGGCACCCCAAAGTTTTGGGCTGCTCTGTTGACAAGAACCTCCACTTCGTTACACCTTAAATATCCCAGGAAAGAGAAGAATGGATAAAGAAGTTGTGGTCCTTATGTACAATGGAATATCACTCAGCCATGAAATCAACGTCATAAGGCTAGTAGCAGCATGATGAGTGGATTTAGGTACGACGATTCTAAGTGAAATAAGTCACACAGAAAAAGACACTTATCATGAGATATCACTTATAGAGGGAATGTCAAAACCGCTACCCTTGAACTGAATTACAAAACAGAACAGAGTCACACGTTTAGAAAACACACTATGGCTGCTTAACGGGAAAGGTGAGGTGGGGTGATGCATAAAACAAGGGTTTCAAATTAGCTCAGATACCGTTCCAGAAACCCAATATGTAATAGACAAGACCTACTCCTTGCTCAGTGAACTGGACTCAACACCCCCTATTCACCGCCCAAGAATATATCTGACTAGTAAGAATCTTAAAACCTATGTATTGATATCTCTCTGTAAGTGAGTCAAGTGGGTGTAAAGCGGCATAAACACAGCAGTGAAAAGCAGCTAAACCCCATTATAAAAATCAATTACGTTTCAAAACCCGTGAAACAAAGACAGTGAAAGAGAGAGAAATTCTTACAAAATTCGTTCAGGGGCTGTGATGCCACCTGGATTGACCATATCTAGACCCACAGCTGATTGAGACATAAGGGTGGACACTCTTGAGGCTGAGAGGTTTGGTGAGGTTGGGTGAGAAAACGCAGACCCTTTAAAGTAATACGGCGTGGTACCCATCCCATGGGTCCCAAATCTCCAGGTTCAAGGGCATCGTCCTACATTGAAAACATGCATGAGAAACCCCGAAGATGGTACACCGTGTGATCGGGAAAGGTTTCTAAAACGCACCTCATTTCTCATCTCCTTGTGCTCCGGTTCACCATTCCAGCCGCTTTACTAGCAATCTCCCTCCTTGGAGAATCAGCACCTTTATCCTCCTGTTCCGTACAGGTTGCTAATTGTCCTGAGGATGAACGGGAAGAGGGGGAACCAATGAGAGACTAGCTCTAGGTGTTGGGGCAGGCACAGGTCATTCTATTTTCCCATCAGGAAGAAGAATTAACCACAGGCTCAGCCTGCCGCCAGGAACCAGAATACGGCCTGAAGCAATCCTGCGCTTTTGCGGCCAGCTCCCAAGAAAGCGAGTTGAAGAATGGAGCTCAGGGGCACTGCAATTCACAAACCTGCAGACTTAGAAATGATAACTCTCGTCCACAAATATATTGAGGGAAGGCAACGAAGAGGATTTGAAAGCAAGGCAGAATTGCAGGAAACAGATTTCAGGAGGTAGATTCGAATCGCCTTTAAAGCACAGGAAAAGCGGCAAAACCTCGACAATGATGCCCTTGGCCAAAAAGGGCGTATGCGTTTTTTCCTGAATATATTCAGGAAAAAACGCATACGCCCTTTTTGGCCAACCAAGCAACCTGGAAAGGCAAATCAGCGCTACAAAGAAGTCTCGCTTCCCATCGGTCAAAAGGGCCATGATGAATAAAGTGTCAAAACCAGAAATGCTGGACAGGCCTTGGAGAAATGGGAGCCTTGCTACGCGGATGGGCGGGATGTAAATTGCCAACAGCCACACTGGAGAAGTGTACGGTGTGTCCTGAAACATCTAAAAAACTCAGCTTAGAGACCATAGGGCACTTCCTCTCATGGGCGTATAAATTGGGAAAACTAAAAATCAGCAAGACACAGGCACCCCAAAGTTTTGGGCTGCTCTGTTGACAAGAACCTCCACTTCGTTACACCTTAAATATCCCAGGAAAGAGAAGAATGGATAAAGAAGTTGTGGTCCTTATGTACAATGGAATATCACTCAGCCATGAAATCAACGTCATAAGGCTAGTAGCAGCATGATGAGTGGATTTAGGCACGACGATTCTAAGTGAAATAAGTCACACAGAAAAAGACACTTATCATGAGATATCACTTATAGAGGGAATGTCAAAACCGCTACCCTTGAACTGAATTACAAAACAGAACAGAGTCACACGTTTAGAAAACACACTATGGCTGCTTAACGGGAAAGGTGAGGTGGGGTGATGCATAAAACAAGGGTTTCAAATTAGCTCAGATACCGTTCCATAAACCCAATATGTAATAGACAAGACCTACTCCTTGCTCAGTGAACTGGACTCAACACCCCCTATTCACCGCCCAAGAATATATCTGACTAGTAAGAATCTTAAAACCTATGTATTGATATCTCTCTGTAAGTGAGTCAAGTGGGTGTAAAGCGGCATAAACACAGCAGTGAAAAGCAGCTAAACCCCATTATAAAAATCAATTACGTTTCAAAACCCGTGAAACAAAGACAGTGAAAGAGAGAGAAATTCTTACAAAATTCGTTCAGGGGCTGTGATGCCACCTGGATTGACCATATCTAGACCCACAGCTGATTGAGACATAAGGGTGGACACTCTTGAGGCTGAGAGGTTTGGTGAGGTTGGGTGAGAAAACGCAGACCCTTTAAAGTAATACGGCGTGGTACCCATCCCATGGGTCCCAAATCTCCAGGTTCAAGGGCATCGTCCTACATTGAAAACATGCATGAGAAACCCCGAAGATGGTACACCGCGTGATCGGGAAAGGTTTCTAAAACGCACCTCATTTCTCATCTCCTTGTGCTCCGGTTCACCATTCCAGCCGCTTTACTAGCAATCTCCCTCCTTGGAGAATCAGCACCTTTATCCTCCTGTTCCGTAGAGGTTGCTAATTGTCCTGAGGATGAACGGGAAGAGGGGGAACCAATGAGAGACTAGCTCTAGGTGTTGGGGCAGGCACAGGTCATTCTATTTTCCCATCAGGAAGAAGAATTAACCACAGGCTCAGCCTGCCGCCAGGAACCAGAATACGGCCTGAAGCAATCCTGCGCTTTTGCGGCCAGCTCCCAAGAAAGCGAGTTGAAGAATGGAGCTCAGGGGCACTGCAATTCACAAACCTGCAGACTTAGAAATGATAACTCTCGTCCACAAATATATTGAGGGAAGGCAACGAAGAGGATTTGAAAGCAAGGCAGAATTGCAGGAAACAGATTTCAGGAGGTAGATTCGAATCGCCTTTAAAGCACAGGAAAAGCGGCAAAACCTCGACAATGATGCCCTTGGCCAAAAAGGGCGTATGCGTTTTTTCCTGAATATATTCAGGAAAAAACGCATACGCCCTTTTTGGCCAACCAAGCAACCTGGAAAGGCAAATCAGCGCTACAAAGAAGTCTCGCTTCCCATCGGTCAAAAGGGCCATGATGAATAAAGTGTCAAAACCAGAAATGCTGGACAGGCCTTGGAGAAATGGGAGCCTTGCTACGCTGATGGGCGGGATGTAAATTGCCAACAGCCACACTGGAGAAGTGTACGGTGTGTCCTGAAACATCTAAAAAACTCAGCTTAGAGACCATAGGGCACTTCCTCTCATGGGCGTATAAATTGGGAAAACTAAAAATCAGCAAGACACAGGCACCCCAAAGTTTTGGGCTGCTCTGTTGACAAGAACCTCCACTTCGTTACACCTTAAATATCCCAGGAAAGAGAAGAATGGATAAAGAAGTTGTGGTCCTTATGTACAATGGAATATCACTCAGCCATGAAATCAACGTCATAAGGCTAGTAGCAGCATGATGAGTGGATTTAGGTACGACGATTCTAAGTGAAATAAGTCACACAGAAAAAGACACTTATCATGAGATATCACTTATAGAGGGAATGTCAAAACCGCTACCCTTGAACTGAATTACAAAACAGAACAGAGTCACACGTTTAGAAAACACACTATGGCTGCTTAACGGGAAAGGTGAGGTGGGGTGATGCATAAAACAAGGGTTTCAAATTAGCTCAGATACCGTTCCAGAAACCCAATATGTAATAGACAAGACCTACTCCTTGCTCAGTGAACTGGACTCAACAACCCCTATTCACCGCCCAAGAATATATCTGACTAGTAAGAATCTTAAAACCTATGTATTGATATCTCTCTGTAAGTGAGTCAAGTGGGTGTAAAGCGGCATAAACACAGCAGTGAAAAGCAGCTAAACCCCATTATAAAAATCAATTACTTTAAAAAACCCGTGAAACAAAGACAGTGAAAGAGAGAGAAATTCTTACAAAATTCGTTCAGGGGCTGTGATGCCACCTGGATTGACCATATCTAGACCCACAGCTGATTGAGACATAAGGGTGGACACTCGTGGGGCTGAGAGGTTTGGTGAGGTTGGCTGAGCTAACGCAGACCCTTTAAAGTAATACGGCGTGGTACCCATCCCATGGGTCCCAAATCTCCAGGTTCAAGGGCATCGTCCTACATTGAAAACATGCATGAGAAACCCCGAAGATGGTACACCGTGTGATCGGGAAAGGTTTCTAAAACGCACCTCATTTCTCATCTCCTTGTGCTCCGGTTCGCCATTCCAGCCGCTTTACTAGCAATCTCCCTCCTTGGAGAATCAGCACCTTTATCCTCCTGTTCCGTACAGGTTGCAAATTGTCCTGAGGATGAACGGGAAGAGGGGGAACCAATGAGAGACTAGCTCTAGGTGTTGGGGCAGGCACAGGTCATTCTATTTTCCCATCAGGAAGAAGAATTAACCACAGGCTCAGCCTGCCGCCAGGAACCAGAATACGGCCTGAAGCAATCCTGCGCTTTTGCGGCCAGCTCCCAAGAAAGCGAGTTGAAGAATGGAGCTCAGGGGCACTGCAATTCACAAACTTGCAGACTTAGAAATGATAACTCTCGTCCACAAATATATTGAGGGAAGGCAACGAAGAGGATTTGAAAGCAAGTCAGAATTGCAGGAAACAGATTTCAGGAGGTAGATTCGAATCGCCTTTAAAGCACAGGAAAAGCGGCAAAACCTCGACAATGATGCCCTTGGCCAAAAAGGGCGTATGCGTTTTTTCCTGAATATATTCAGGAAAAAACGCATACGCCCTTTTTGGCCAACCAAGCAACCTGGAAAGGCGAATCAGCGCTACAAAGAAGTCTCGCTTCCCATCGGTCAAAAGGGCCATGCTGAATAAAGTGTCAAAACCAGAAATGCAGGACAGGCCATGGAGAAATGGGAGCCTTGCTACGCTGATGGGCGGGATGTAAATTGCCAACAGCCACTCTGGAGAAGTGTACAGTGTGTCCTGAAACATCTAAAAAACTCAGCTTAGAGAGCATAGCGCACTTCCACTCATGGGCGTATAAATTCGGAAAACTAAAACTCAGCAAGACACAGGCACCCCAAAGTTTTGGGCTACTCTGTTGACAAGAACCTCCACTTCGCTACACCTTAAATATCCCAGGAAAGAGAAGAATGGATAAGGAAGTTGCGGTCCTTATGTACAATGGAATATCACTCAGCCATGAAATCAATGTCATAAGGCTAGTAGCAGCATGATGAGTGGATTTAGATATGACGATTCTACGTGAAATAAGTCACACAGAAAAAGACACTTATCATAAGATATCACTCATAGAGGGAATGTCAAAACCGCTACCCTTGAACTGAATTACAAAACAGAACAGAGTCACACGTTTAGAAAACACACTATGGCTGCTTAACGGGAAAGGTGAGGTGGGGTGATGCATAAAACACGGGTTTCAAATTAGCTCAGATACCGTTCCAGAAACCCAATATGTAATAGACAAGACCTACTCCTTGCTCAGTGAACTGGACTCAACACCCCCTATTCACCGCCCAAGAATATATCTGACTAGTAAGAATCTTAAAACCTATGTATTGATATCTCTCTGTAAGTGAGTCAAGTGGGTGTAAAGCGGCATAAACACAGCAGTGAAAAGCAGCTAAACCCCATTATAAAAATCAATTACTTTAAAAAACCCGTGAAACAAAGACAGTGAAAGAGAGAGAAATTCTTACAAAATTCGTTCAGGGGCTGTGATGCCACCTGGATTGACCATATCTAGACCCACAGCTGATTGAGACATAACGGTGGACACTCGTGGGGCTGAGAGGTTTGGTGAGGTTGGCTGAGCTAACGCAGACCCTTTAAAGTAATACGGCGTGGTACCCATCCCATGGGTCCCAAATCTCCAGATTCAAGGGCATCGTCCTACATTGAAAACATGCATGAGAAACCCCGAAGATGGTACACCGTGTGATCGGGAAAGGTTTCTAAAACGCACCTCATTTCTCATCTCCTTGTGCTCCGGTTCGCCATTCCAGCCGCTTTACTAGCAATCTCCCTCCTTGGAGAATCAGCACCTTTATCCTCCTGTTCCGTACAGGTTGCAAATTGTCCTGAGGATGAACGGGAAGAGGGGGAACCAATGAGAGACTAGCTCTAGGTGTTGGGGCAGGCACAGGTCATTCTATTTTCCCATCAGGAAGAAGAATTAACCACAGGCTCAGCCTGCCGCCAGGAACCAGAATACGGCCTGAAGCAATCCTGCGCTTTTGCGGCCAGCTCCCAAGAAAGCGAGTTGAAGAATGGAGCTCAGGGGCACTGCAATTCACAAACCTGCAGTCTTAGAAATGATAACTCTCGTCCACAAATATATTGAGGGAAGGCAACGAAGAGGATTTGAAAGCAAGGCAGAATTGCAGGAAACAGATTTCAGGAGGTAGATTCGAATCGCCTTTAAAGCACAGGAAAAGCGGCAAAACCTCGACAATGATGCCCTTGGCCAAAAAGGGCGTATGCGTTTTTTCCTGAATATATTCAGGAAAAAACGCATACGCCCTTTTTGGCCAACCAAGCAACCTGGAAAGGCAAATCAGCGCTACAAAGAAGTCTCGCTTCCCATCGGTCAAAAGGGCCATGCTGAATAAAGTGTCAAAAGCAGAAATGCTGGACAGGCCTTGGAGAAATGGGAGCCTTGCTACGCTGATGGGCGGGATGTAAATTGCCAACAGCCACACTGGAGAAGTGTACGGTGTGTCCTGAAACATCTAAAAAACTCAGCTTAGAGACCATAGGGCACTTCCTCTCATGGGCGTATAAATTGGGAAAACTAAAAATCAGCAAGACACAGGCACCCCAAAGTTTTGGGCTGCTCTGTTGACAAGAACCTCCACTTCGTTACACCTTAAATATCCCAGGAAAGAGAAGAATGGATAAAGAAGTTGCGGTCCTTATGTACAATGGAATATCACTCAGCCATGAAATCAACGTCATAAGGCTAGTAGCAGCATGATGAGTGGATTTAGGTACGACGATTCTAAGTGAAATAAGTCACACAGAAAAAGACACTTATCATGAGATATCACTCATAGACGGAATGTCAAAACCGCTACCCTTGAACTGAATTACAAAACAGAACAGAGTCACACGTTTAGAAAACACACTATGGCTGCTTAACGGGAAAGGTGAGGTGGGGTGATGCATAAAACAAGGGTTTCAAATTAGCTCAGATACCGTTCCAGAAACCCAATATGTAATAGACAAGACCTACTCCTTGCTCAGTGAACTGGACTCAACACCCCCTATTCACCGCCCAAGAATATATCTGACTAGTAAGAATCTTAAAACCTATGTATTGATATCTCTCTGTAAGTGAGTCAAGTGGGTGTAAAGCGGCATAAACACAGCAGTGAAAAGCAGCTAAACCCCATTATAAAAATCAATTACTTTTCAAAACCCGTGAAACAAAGACAGTGAAAGAGAGAGAAATTCTTACAAAATTCGTTCAGGGGCTGTGATGCCACCTGGATTGACCATATCTAGACCCACAGCTGATTGAGACATAACGGTGGACACTCGTGGGGCTGAGAGGTTTGGTGAGGTTGGCTGAGCTAACGCAGACCCTTTAAAGTAATACGGCGTGGTACCCATCCCATGGGTCCCAAATCTCCAGGTTCAAGGGCATCGTCCTACATTGAAAACATGCATGAGAAACCCCGAAGATGGTACACCGTGTGATCGGGAAAGGTTTCTAAAACGCACCTCATTTCTCATCTCCTTGTGCTCCGGTTCGCCATTCCAGCCGCTTTACTAGCAATCTCCCTCCTTGGAGAATCAGCACCTTTATCCTCCTGTTCCGTACAGGTTGCAAATTGTCCTGAGGATGAACGGGAAGAGGGGGAACCAATGAGAGACTAGCTCTAGGTGTTGGGGCAGGCACAGGTCATTCTATTTTCCCATCAGGAAGAAGAATTAACCACAGGCTCAGCCTGCCGCCAGGAACCAGAATACGGCCTGAAGCAATCCTGCGCTTTTGCGGCCAGCTCCCAAGAAAGCGAGTTGAAGAATGGAGCTCAGGGGCACTGCAATTCACAAACCTGCAGTCTTAGAAATGATAACTCTCGTCCACAAATATATTGAGGGAAGGCAACGAAGAGGATTTGAAAGCAAGGCAGAATTGCAGGAAACAGATTTCAGGAGGTAGATTCGAATCGCCTTTAAAGCACAGGAAAAGCGGCAAAACCTCGACAATGATGCCCTTGGCCAAAAAGGGCGTATGCGTTTTTTCCTGAATATATTCAGGAAAAAACGCATACGCCCTTTTTGGCCAACCAAGCAACCTGGAAAGGCAAATCAGCGCTACAAAGAAGTCTCGCTTCCCATCGGTCAAAAGGGCCATGCTGAATAAAGTGTCAAAACCAGAAATGCTGGACAGGCCTTGGAGAAATGGGAGCCTTGCTACGCTGATGGGCGGGATGTAAATTGCCAACAGCCACACTGGAGAAGTGTACGGTGTGTCCTGAAACATCTAAAAAACTCAGCTTAGAGACCATAGGGCACTTCCTCTCATGGGCGTATAAATTGGGAAAACTAAAAATCAGCAAGACACAGGCACCCCAAAGTTTTGGGCTGCTCTGTTGACAAGAACCTCCACTTCGTTACACCTTAAATATCCCAGGAAAGAGAAGAATGGATAAAGAAGTTGTGGTCCTTATGTACAATGGAATATCACTCAGCCATGAAATCAACGTCATAAGGCTAGTAGCAGCATGATGAGTGGATTTAGGCACGACGATTCTAAGTGAAATAAGTCACACAGAAAAAGACACTTATCATGAGATATCACTTATAGAGGGAATGTCAAAACCGCTACCCTTGAACTGAATTACAAAACAGAACAGAGTCACACGTTTAGAAAACACACTATGGCTGCTTAACGGGAAAGGTGAGGTGGGGTGATGCATAAAACAAGGGTTTCAAATTAGCTCAGATACCGTTCCAGAAACCCAATATGTAATAGACAAGACCTACTCCTTGCTCAGTGAACTGGACTCAACACCCCCTATTCACCGCCCAAGAACATATCTGACTAGTAAGAATCTTAAAACCTATGTATTGATATCTCTCTGTAAGTGAGTCAAGTGGGTGTAAAGCGGCATAAACACAGCAGTGAAAAGCAGCTAAACCCCATTATAAAAATCAATTACTTTAAAAAACCCGTGAAACAAAGACAGTGAAAGAGAGAGAAATTCTTACAAAATTCGTTCAGGGGCTGTGATGCCACCTGGATTGACCATATCTAGACCCACAGCTGATTGAGACATAAGGGTGGACACTCGTGGGGCTGAGAGGTTTGGTGAGGTTGGCTGAGCTAACGCAGACCCTTTAAAGTAATACGGCGTGGTACCCATCCCATGGGTCCCAAATCTCCAGGTTCAAGGGCATCGTCCTACATTGAAAACATGCATGAGAAACCCCGAAGATGGTACACCGTGTGATCGGGAAAGGTTTCTAAAACGCACCTCATTTCTCATCTCCTTGTGCTCCGGTTCGCCATTCCAGCCGCTTTACTAGCAATCTCCCTCCTTGGAGAATCAGCACCTTTATCCTCCTGTTCCGTACAGGTTGCTAATTGTCCTGAGGATGAACGGGAAGAGGGGGAACCAATGAGAGACTAGCTCTAGGTGTTGGGGCAGGCACAGGTCATTCTATTTTCCCATCAGGAAGAAGAATTAACCACAGGCTCAGCCTGCCGCCAGGAACCAGAATACGGCCTGAAGCAATCCTGCGCTTTTGCGGCCAGCTCCCAAGAAAGCGAGTTGAAGAATGGAGCTCAGGGGCACTGCAATTCACAAACCTGCAGTCTTAGAAATGATAACTCTCGTCCACAAATATATTGAGGGAAGGCAACGAAGAGGATTTGAAAGCAAGGCAGAATTGCCGGAAACAGATTTCAGGAGGTAGATTCGAATCGCCTTTAAAGCACAGGAAAAGCGGCAAAACCTCGACAATGATGCCCTTGGCCAAAAAGGGCGTATGCGTTTTTTCCTGAATATATTCAGGAAAAAACGCATACGCCCTTTTTGGCCAACCAAGCAACCTGGAAAGGCAAATCAGCGCTACAAAGAAGTCTCGCTTCCCATCGGTCAAAAGGGCCATGCTGAATAAAGTGTCAAAAGCAGAAATGCTGGACAGGCCTTGGAGAAATGGGAGCCTTGCTACGCTGATGGGCGGGATGTAAATTGCCAACAGCCACACTGGAGAAGTGTACGGTGTGTCCTGAAACATCTAAAAAACTCAGCTTAGAGACCATAGGGCACTTCCTCTCATGGGCGTATAAATTGGGAAAACTAAAAATCAGCAAGACACAGGCACCCCAAAGTTTTGGGCTGCTCTGTTGACAAGAACCTCCACTTCGTTACACCTTAAATATCCCAGGAAAGAGAAGAATGGATAAAGAAGTTGCGGTCCTTATGTACAATGGAATATCACTCAGCCATGAAATCAACGTCATAAGGCTAGTAGCAGCATGATGAGTGGATTTAGGTACGACGATTCTAAGTGAAATAAGTCACACAGAAAAAGACACTTATCATGAGATATCACTCATAGAGGGAATGTCAAAACCGCTACCCTTGAACTGAATTACAAAACAGAACAGAGTCACACGTTTAGAAAACACACTATGGCTGCTTAACGGGAAAGGTGAGGTGGGGTGATGCATAAAACAAGGGTTTCAAATTAGCTCAGATACCGTTCCAGAAACCCAATATGTAATAGACAAGACCTACTCCTTGCTCAGTGAACTGGACTCAACACCCCCTATTCACCGCCCAAGAATATATCTGACTAGTAAGAATCTTAAAACCTATGTATTGATATCTCTCTGTAAGTGAGTCAAGTGGGTGTAAAGCGGCATAAACACAGCAGTGAAAAGCAGCTAAACCCCATTATAAAAATCAATTACTTTAAAAAACCCGTGAAACAAAGACAGTGAAAGAGAGAGAAATTCTTACAAAATTCGTTCAGGGGCTGTGATGCCACCTGGATTGACCATATCTAGACCCACAGCTGATTGAGACATAAGGGTGGACACTCGTGGGGCTGAGAGGTTTGGTGAGGTTGGCTGAGCTAACGCAGACCCTTTAAAGTAATACGGCGTGGTACCCATCCCATGGGTCCCAAATCTCCAGGTTCAAGGGCATCGTCCTACATTGAAAACATGCATGAGAAACCCCAAAGATGGTACACCGTGTGATCGGGAAAGGTTTCTAAAACGCACCTCATTTCTCATCTCCTTGTGCTCCGGTTCGCCATTCCAGCCGCTTTACTAGCAATCTCCCTCCTTGGAGAATCAGCACCTTTATCCTCCTGTTCCGTACAGGTTGCTAATTGTCCTGAGGATGAACGGGAAGAGGGGGAACCAATGAGAGACTAGCTCTAGGTGTTGGGGCAGGCACAGGTCATTCTATTTTCCCATCAGGAAGAAGAATTAACCACAGGCTCAGCCTGCCGCCAGGAACCAGAATACGGCCTGAAGCAATCCTGCGCTTTTGCGGCCAGCTCCCAAGAAAGCGAGTTGAAGAATGGAGCTCAGGGGCACTGCAATTCACAAACCTGCAGTCTTAGAAATGATAACTCTCGTCCACAAATATATTGAGGGAAGGCAACGAAGAGGATTTGAAAGCAAGGCAGAATTGCAGGAAACAGATTTCAGGAGGTAGATTCGAATCGCCTTTAAAGCACAGGAAAAGCGGCAAAACCTCGACAATGATGCCCTTGGCCAAAAAGGGCGTATGCGTTTTTTCCTGAATATATTCAGGAAAAAACGCATACGCCCTTTTTGGCCAACCAAGCAACCTGGAAAGGCAAATCAGCGCTACAAAGAAGTCTCGCTTCCCATCGGTCAAAAGGGCCATGATGAATAAAGTGTCAAAACCAGAAATGCTGGACAGGCCTTGGAGAAATGGGAGCCTTGCTACGCTGATGGGCGGGATGTAAATTGCCAACAGCCACACTGGAGAAGTGTACGGTGTGTCCTGAAACATCTAAAAAACTCAGCTTAGAGACCATAGGGCACTTCCTCTCATGGGCGTATAAATTGGGAAAACTAAAAATCAGCAAGACACAGGCACCCCAAAGTTTTGGGCTGCTCTGTTGACAAGAACCTCCACTTCGTTACACCTTAAATATCCCAGGAAAGAGAAGAATGGATAAAGAAGTTGTGGTCCTTATGTACAATGGAATATCACTCAGCCATGAAATCAACGTCATAAGGCTAGTAGCAGCATGATGAGTGGATTTAGGTACGACGATTCTAAGTGAAATAAGTCACACAGAAAAAGACACTTATCATGAGATATCACTTATAGAGGAAATGTCAAAACCGCTACCCTTGAACTGAATTACAAAACAGAACAGAGTCACACGTTTAGAAAACACACTATGGCTGCTTAACGGGAAAGGTGAGGTGGGGTGATGCATAAAACAAGGGTTTCAAATTAGCTCAGATACCGTTCCAGAAACCCAATATGTAATAGACAAGACCTACTCCTTGCTCAGTGAACTGGACTCAACACCCCCTATTCACCGCCCAAGAATATATCTGACTAGTAAGAATCTTAAAACCTATGTATTGATATCTCTCTGTAAGTGAGTCAAGTGGGTGTAAAGCGGCATAAACACAGCAGTGAAAAGCAGCTAAACCCCATTATAAAAATCAATTACTTTAAAAAACCCGTGAAACAAAGACAGTGAAAGAGAGAGAAATTCTTACAAAATTCGTTCAGGGGCTGTGATGCCACCTGGATTGACCATATCTAGACCCACAGCTGATTGAGACATAAGGGTGGACACTCGTGGGGCTGAGAGGTTTGGTGAGGTTGGCTGAGCTAACGCAGACCCTTTAAAGTAATACGGCGTGGTACCCATCCCATGGGTCCCAAATCTCCAGGTTCAAGGGCATCGTCCTACATTGAAAACATGCATGAGAAACCCCGAAGATGGTACACCGTGTGATCGGGAAAGGTTTCTAAAACGCACCTCATTTCTCATCTCCTTGTGCTCCGGTTCGCCATTCCAGCCGCTTTACTAACAATCTCCCTCCTTGGAGAATCAGCACCTTTATCCTCCTGTTCCGTACAGGTTGCTAATTGTCCTGAGGATGAACGGGAAGAGGGGGAACCAATGAGAGACTAGCTCTAGGTGTTGGGGCAGGCACAGGTCATTCTATTTTCCCATCAGGAAGAAGAATTAACCACAGGCTCAGCCTGCCGCCAGGAACCAGAATACGGCCTGAAGCAATCCTGCGCTTTTGCGGCCAGCTCCCAAGAAAGCGAGTTGAAGAATGGAGCTCAGGGGCACTGCAATTCACAAACCTGCAGACTTAGAAATGATAACTCTCGTCCACAAATATATTGAGGGAAGGCAACGAAGAGGATTTGAAAGCAAGGCAGAATTGCAGGAAACAGATTTCAGGAGGTAGATTCGAATCGCCTTTAAAGCACAGGAAAAGCGGCAAAACCTCGACAATGATGCCCTTGGCCAAAAAGGGCGTATGCGTTTTTTCCTGAATATATTCAGGAAAAAATGCATACGCCCTTTTTGGCCAACCAAGCAACCTGGAAAGGCAAATCAGCGCTACAAAGAAGTCTCGCTTCCCATCGGTCAAAAGGGCCATGATGAATAAAGTGTCAAAACCAGAAATGCTGGACAGGCCTTGGAGAAATGGGAGCCTTGCTACGCGGATGGGCGGGATGTAAATTGCCAACAGCCACACTGGAGAAGTGTACGGTGTGTCCTGAAACATCTAAAAAACTCAGCTTAGAGACCATAGGGCACTTCCTCTCATGGGCGTATAAATTGGGAAAACTAAAAATCAGCAAGACACAGGCACCCCAAAGTTTTGGGCTGCTCTGTTGACAAGAACCTCCACTTCGTTACACCTTAAATATCCCAGGAAAGAGAAGAATGGATAAAGAAGTTGTGGTCCTTATGTACAATGGAATATCACTCAGCCATGAAATCAACGTCATAAGGCTAGTAGCAGCATGATGAGTGGATTTAGGCACGACGATTCTAAGTGAAATAAGTCACACAGAAAAAGACACTTATCATGAGATATCACTTATAGAGGGAATGTCAAAACCGCTACCCTTGAACTGAATTACAAAACAGAACAGAGTCACACGTTTAGAAAACACACTATGGCTGCTTAACGGGAAAGGTGAGGTGGGGTGATGCATAAAACAAGGGTTTCAAATTAGCTCAGATACCGTTCCAGAAACCCAATATGTAATAGACAAGACCTACTCCTTGCTCAGTGAACTGGACTCAACACCCCCTATTCACCGCCCAAGAATATATCTGACTAGTAAGAATCTTAAAACCTATGTATTGATATCTCTCTGTAAGTGAGTCAAGTGGGTGTAAAGCGGCATAAACACAGCAGTGAAAAGCAGCTAAACCCCATTATAAAAATCAATTACTTTAAAAAACCCGTGAAACAAAGACAGTGAAAGAGAGAGAAATTCTTACAAAATTCGTTCAGGGGCTGTGATGCCACCTGGATTGACCATATCTAGACCCACAGCTGATTGAGACATAAGGGTGGACACTCGTGGGGCTGAGAGGTTTGGTGAGGTTGGCTGAGCTAACGCAGACCCTTTAAAGTAATTCGGCGTGGTACCCATCCCATGGGTCCCAAATCTCCAGGTTCAAGGGCATCGTCCTACATTGAAAACATGCATGAGAAACCCCGAAGATGGTACACCGTGTGATCGGGAAAGGTTTCTAAAACGCACCTCATTTCTCATCTCCTTGTGCTCCGGTTCGCCATTCCAGCCGCTTTACTAGCAATCTCCCTCCTTGGAGAATCAGCACCTTTATCCTCCTGTTCCGTACAGGTTGCTAATTGTCCTGAGGATGAACGGGAAGAGGGGGAACCAATGAGAGACTAGCTCTAGGTGTTGGGGCAGGCACAGGTCATTCTATTTTCCCATCAGGAAGAAGAATTAACCACAGGCTCAGCCTGCCGCCAGGAACCAGAATACGGCCTGAAGCAATCCTGCGCTTTTGCGGCCAGCTCCCAAGAAAGCGAGTTGAAGAATGGAGCTCAGGGGCACTGCAATTCACAAACTTGCAGACTTAGAAATGATAACTCTCGTCCACAAATATATTGAGGGAAGGCAACGAAGAGGATTTGAAAGCAAGGCAGAATTGCAGGAAACAGATTTCAGGAGGTAGATTCGAATCGCCTTTAAAGCACAGGAAAAGCGGCAAAACCTCGACAATGATGCCCTTGGCCAAAAAGGGCGTATGCGTTTTTTCCTGAATATATTCAGGAAAAAACGCATACGCCCTTTTTGGCCAACCAAGCAACCTGGAAAGGCAAATCAGCGCTACAAAGAAGTCTCGCTTCCCATCGGTCAAAAGGGCCATGCTGAATAAAGTGTCAAAACCAGAAATGCAGGACAGGCCATGGAGAAATGGGAGCCTTGCTACGCTGATGGGCGGGATGTAAATTGCCAACAGCCCTCTGGAGAAGTGTACAGTGTGTCCTGAAACATCTAAAAAACTCAGCTTAGAGAGCATAGCGCACTTCCACTCATGGGCGTATAAATTGGGAAAACTAAAAATCAGCAAGACACAGGCACCCCAAAGTTTTGGGCTGCTCTGTTGACAAGAACCTCCACTTCGTTACACCTTAAATATCCCAGGAAAGAGAAGAATGGATAAAGAAGTTGTGGTCCTTATGTACAATGGAATATCACTCAGCCATGAAATCAACGTCATAAGGCTAGTAGCAGCATGATGAGTGGATTTAGGTACGACGATTCTAAGTGAAATAAGTCACACAGAAAAAGACACTTATCATGAGATATCACTTATAGAGGGAATGTCAAAACCGCTACCCTTGAACTGAATTACAAAACAGAACAGAGTCACACGTTTAGAAAACACACTATGGCTGCTTAACGGGAAAGGTGAGGTGGGGTGATGCATAAAACACGGGTTTCAAATTAGCTCAGATACCGTTCCAGAAACCCAATATGTAATAGACAAGACCTACTCCTTGCTCAGTGAACTGGACTCAACACCCCCTATTCACCGCCCAAGAATATATCTGACTAGTAAGAATCTTAAAACCTATGTATTGATATCTCTCTGTAAGTGAGTCAAGTGGGTGTAAAGCGGCATAAACACAGCAGTGAAAAGCAGCTAAACCCCATTATAAAAATCAATTACTTTAAAAAACCCGTGAAACAAAGACAGTGAAAGAGAGAGAAATTCTTACAAAATTCGTTCAGGGGCTGTGATGCCACCTGGATTGACCATATCTAGACCCACAGCTGATTGAGACATAAGGGTGGACACTCGTGGGGCTGAGAGGTTTGGTGAGGTTGGCTGAGCTAACGCAGACCCTTTAAAGTAATACGGCGTGGTACCCATCCCATGGGTCCCAAATCTCCAGGTTCAAGGGCATCGTCCTACATTGAAAACATGCATGAGAAACCCCAAAGATGGTACACCGTGTGATCGGGAAAGGTTTCTAAAACGCACCTCATTTCTCATCTCCTTGTGCTCCGGTTCGCCATTCCAGCCGCTTTACTAGCAATCTCCCTCCTTGGAGAATCAGCACCTTTATCCTCCTGTTCCGTACAGGTTGCTAATTGTCCTGAGGATGAACGGGAAGAGGGGGAACCAATGAGAGACTAGCTCTAGGTGTTGGGGCAGGCACAGGTCATTCTATTTTCCCATCAGGAAGAAGAATTAACCACAGGCTCAGCCTGCCGCCAGGAACCAGAATACGGCCTGAAGCAATCCTGCGCTTTTGCGGCCAGCTCCCAAGAAAGCGAGTTGAAGAATGGAGCTCAGGGGCACTGCAATTCACAAACCTGCTGTCTTAGAAATGATAACTCTCGTCCACAAATATATTGAGGGAAGGTAACGAAGAGGATTTGAAAGCAAGGCAGAATTGCAGGAAACAGATTTCAGGAGGTAGATTCGAATCGCCTTTAAAGCACAGGAAAAGCGGCAAAACCTCGACAATGATGCCCTTGGCCAAAAAGGGCGTATGCGTTTTTTCCTGAATATATTCAGGAAAAAACGCATACGCCCTTTTTGGCCAACCAAGCAACCTGGAAAGGCAAATCAGCGCTACAAAGAAGTCTCGCTTCCCATCGGTCAAAGGGCCATGATGAATAAAGTGTCAAAACCAGAAATGCTGGACAGGCCTTGGAGAAATGGGAGCCTTGCTACGCTGATGGGCGGGATGTAAATTGCCAACAGCCACACTGGAGAAGTGTACGGTGTGTCCTGAAACATCTAAAAAACTCAGCTTAGACACCATAGGGCACTTCCTCTCATGGGCGTATAAATTGGGAAAACTAAAAATCAGCAAGACACAGGCACCCCAAAGTTTTGGGCTGCTCTGTTGACAAGAACCTCCACTTCGTTACACCTTAAATATCCCAGGAAAGAGAAGAATGGATAAAGAAGTTGCGGTCCTTATGTACAATGGAATATCACTCAGCCATGAAATCAACGTCATAAGGCTAGTAGCAGCATGATGAGTGGATTTAGGTACGACGATTCTAAGTGAAATAAGTCACACAGAAAAAGACACTTATCATGAGATATCACTTATAGAGGGAATGTCAAAACCGCTACCCTTGAACTGAATTACAAAACAGAACAGAGTCACACGTTTAGAAAACACACTATGGCTGCTTAACGGGAAAGGTGAGGTGGGGTGATGCATAAAACAAGGGTTTCAAATTAGCTCAGATACCGTTCCAGAAACCCAATATGTAATAGACAAGACCTACTCCTTGCTCAGTGAACTGGACTCAACACCCCCTATTCACCGCCCAAGAATATATCTGACTAGTAAGAATCTTAAAACCTATGTATTGATATCTCTCTGTAAGTGAGTCAAGTGGGTGTAAAGCGGCATAAACACAGCAGTGAAAAGCAGCTAAACCCCATTATAAAAATCAATTACTTTAAAAAACCCGTGAAACAAAGACAGTGAAAGAGAGAGAAATTCTTACAAAATTCGTTCAGGGGCTGTGATGCCACCTGGATTGACCATATCTAGACCCACAGCTGATTGAGACATAAGGGTGGACACTCGTGGGGCTGAGAGGTTTGGTGAGGTTGGCTGAGCTAACGCAGACCCTTTAAAGTAATACGGCGTGGTACCCATCCCATGGGTCCCAAATCTCCAGGTTCAAGGGCATCGTCCTACATTGAAAACATGCATGAGAAACCCCGAAGATGGTACACCGTGTGATCGGGAAAGGTTTCTAAAACGCACCTCATTTCTCATCTCCTTGTGCTCCGGTTCGCCATTCCAGCCGCTTTACTAGCAATCTCCCTCCTTGGAGAATCAGCACCTTTATCCTCCTGTTCCGTACAGGTTGCTAATTGTCCTGAGGATGAACGGGAAGAGGGGGAACCAATGAGAGACTAGCTCTAGGTGTTGGGGCAGGCACAGGTCATTCTATTTTCCCATCAGGAAGAAGAATTAACCACAGGCTCAGCCTGCCGCCAGGAAGCAGAATACGGCCTGAAGCAATCCTGCGCTTTTGCGGCCAGCTCCCAAGAAAGCGAGTTGAAGAATGGAGCTCAGGGGCACTGCAATTCACAAACCTGCAGTCTTAGAAATGATAACTCTCGTCCACAAATATATTGAGGGAAGGCAACGAAGAGGATTTGAAAGCAAGGCAGAATTGCAGGAAACAGATTTCAGGAGGTAGATTCGAATCGCCTTTAAAGCACAGGAAAAGCGGCAAAACCTCGACAATGATGCCCTTGGCCAAAAAGGGCGTATGCGTTTTTTCCTGAATATATTCAGGAAAAAACGCATACGCCCTTTTTGGCCAACCAAGCAACCTGGAAAGGCAAATCAGCGCTACAAAGAAGTCTCGCTTCCCATCGGTCAAAAGGGCCATGCTGAATAAAGTGTCAAAACCAGAAATGCTGGACAGGCCTTGGAGAAATGGGAGCCTTGCTACGCTGATGGGCGGGATGTAAATTGCCAACAGCCACACTGGAGAAGTGTACGGTGTGTCCTGAAACATCTAAAAAACTCAGCTTAGAGACCATAGGGCACTTCCTCTCATGGGCGTATAAATTGGGAAAACTAAAAATCAGCAAGACACAGGCACCCCAAAGTTTTGGGCTGCTCTGTTGACAAGAACCTCCACTTCGTTACACCTTAAATATCCCAGGAAAGAGAAGAATGGATAAAGAAGTTGTGGTCCTTATGTACAATGGAATATCACTCAGCCATGAAATCAACGTCATAAGGCTAGTAGCAGCATGATGAGTGGATTTAGGCACGACGATTCTAAGTGAAATAAGTCACACAGAAAAAGACACTTATCATGAGATATCACTTATAGAGGGAATGTCAAAACCGCTACCCTTGAACTGAATTACAAAACAGAACAGAGTCACACGTTTAGAAAACACACTATGGCTGCTTAACGGGAAAGGTGAGGTGGGGTGATGCATAAAACAAGGGTTTCAAATTAGCTCAGATACCGTTCCAGAAACCCAATATGTAATAGACAAGACCTACTCATTGCTCAGTGAACTGGACTCAACACCCCCTATTCACCGCCCAAGAATATATCTGACTAGTAAGAATCTTAAAACCTATGTATTGATATCTCTCTGTAAGTGAGTCAAGTGGGTGTAAAGCGGCATAAACACAGCAGTGAAAAGCAGATAAACCCCATTATAAAAATCAATTACTTTAAAAAACCCGTGAAACAAAGACAGTGAAAGAGAGAGAAATTCTTACAAAATTCGTTCAGGGGCTGTGATGCCACCTGGATTGACCATATCTAGACCCACAGCTGATTGAGACATAAGGGTGGACACTCGTGGGGCTGAGAGGTTTGGTGAGGTTGGCTGAGCTAACGCAGACCCTTTAAAGTAATACGGCGTGGTACCCATCCCATGGGTCCCAAATCTCCAGGTTCAAGGGCATCGTCCTACATTGAAAACATGCATGAGAAACCCCGAAGATGGTACACCGTGTGATCGGGAAAGGTTTCTAAAACGCACCTCATTTCTCATCTCCTTGTGCTCCGGTTCGCCATTCCAGCCGCTTTACTAGCAATCTCCCTCCTTGGAGAATCAGCACCTTTATCCTCCTGTTCCGTACAGGTTGCTAATTGTCCTGAGGATGAACGGGAAGAGGGGGAACCAATGAGAGACTAGCTCTAGGTGTTGGGGCAGGCACAGGTCATTCTATTTTCCCATCAGGAAGAAGAATTAACCACAGGCTCAGCCTGCCGCCAGGAACCAGAATACGGCCTGAAGCAATCCTGCGCTTTTGCGGCCAGCTCCCAAGAAAGCGAGTTGAAGAATGGAGCTCAGGGGCACTGCAATTCACAAACCTGCAGTCTTAGAAATGATAACTCTCGTCCACAAATATATTGAGGGAAGGCAACGAAGAGGATTTGAAAGCAAGGCAGAATTGCAGGAAACAGATTTCAGGAGGTAGATTCGAATCGCCTTTAAAGCACAGGAAAAGCGGCAAAACCTCGACAATGATGCCCTTGGCCAAAAAGGGCGTATGCGTTTTTTCCTGAATATATTCAGGAAAAAACGCATACGCCCTTTTTGGCCAACCAAGCAACCTGGAAAGGCAAATCAGCGCTACAAAGAAGTCTCGCTTCCCATCGGTCAAAAGGGCCATGCTGAATAAAGTGTCAAAACCAGAAATGCTGGACAGGCCTTGGAGAAATGGGAGCCTTGCTACGCTGATGGGCGGGATGTAAATTGCCAACAGCCACACTGGAGAAGTGTACGGTGTGTCCTGAAACATCTAAAAAACTCAGCTTAGAGACCATAGGGCACTTCCTCTCATGGGCGTATAAATTGGGAAAACTAAAAATCAGCAAGACACAGGCACCCCAAAGTTTTGGGCTGCTCTGTTGACAAGAACCTCCACTTCGTTACACCTTAAATATCCCAGGAAAGAGAAGAATGGATAAAGAAGTTGCGGTCCTTATGTACAATGGAATATCACTCAGCCATGAAATCAACGTCATAAGGCTAGTAGCAGCATGATGAGTGGATTTAGGTACGACGATTCTAAGTGAAATAAGTCACACAGAAAAAGACACTTATCATGAGATATCACTTATAGAGGGAATGTCAAAACCGCTACCCTTGAACTGAATTACAAAACAGAACAGAGTCACACGTTTAGAAAACACACTATGGCTGCTTAACGGGAAAGGTGAGGTGGGGTGATGCATAAAACAAGGGTTTCAAATTAGCTCAGATACCGTTCCAGAAACCCAATATGTAATAGACAAGACCTACTCCTTGCTCAGTGAACTGGACTCAACACCCCCTATTCACCACCCAAGAATATATCTGACTAGTAAGAATCTTAAAACCTATGTATTGATATCTCTCTGTAAGTGAGTCAAGTGGGTGTAAAGCGGCATAAACACAGCAGTGAAAAGCAGCTAAACCCCATTATAAAAATCAATTACTTTTCAAAACCCGTGAAACAAAGACAGTGAAAGAGAGAGAAATTCTTACAAAATTCGTTCAGGGGCTGTGATGCCACCTGGATTGACCATATCTAGACCCACAGCTGATTGAGACATAAGGGTGGACACTCGTGGGGCTGAGAGGTTTGGTGAGGTTGGCTGAGCTAACGCAGACCCTTTAAAGTAATACGGCGTGGTACCCATCCCATGGGTCCCAAATCTCCAGGTTCAAGGGCATCGTCCTACATTGAAAACATGCATGAGAAACCCCGAAGATGGTACACCGTGTGATCGGGAAAGGTTTCTAAAACGCACCTCATTTCTCATCTCCTTGTGCTCCGGTTCGCCATTCCAGCCGCTTTACTAGCAATCTCCCTCCTTGGAGAATCAGCACCTTTATCCTCCTGTTCCGTACAGGTTGCTAATTGTCCTGAGGATGAACGGGAAGAGGGGGAACCAATGAGAGACTAGCTCTAGGTGTTGGGGCAGGCACAGGTCATTCTATTTTCCCATCAGGAAGAAGAATTAACCACAGGCTCAGCCTGCCGCCAGGAACCAGAATACGGCCTGAAGCAATCCTGCGCTTTTGCGGCCAGCTCCCAAGAAAGCGAGTTGAAGAATGGAGCTCAGGGGCACTGCAATTCACAAACCTGCAGTCTTAGAAATGATAACTCTCGTCCACAAATATATTGAGGGAAGGCAACGAAGAGGATTTGAAAGCAAGGCAGAATTGCAGGAAACAGATTTCAGGAGGTAGATTCGAATCGCCTTTAAAGCACAGGAAAAGCGGCAAAACCTCGACAATGATGCCCTTGGCCAAAAAGGGCGTATGCGTTTTTTCCTGAATATATTCAGGAAAAAACGCATACGCCCTTTTTGGCCAACCAAGCAACCTGGAAAGGCAAATCAGCGCTACAAAGAAGTCTCGCTTCCCATCGGTCAAAAGGGCCATGCTGAATAAAGTGTCAAAACCAGAAATGCTGGACAGGCCTTGGAGAAATGGGAGCCTTGCTACGCTGATGGGCGGGATGTAAATTGCCAACAGCCACACTGGAGAAGTGTACGGTGTGTCCTGAAACATCTAAAAAACTCAGCTTAGAGACCATAGGGCACTTCCTCTCATGGGCGTATAAATTGGGAAAACTAAAAATCAGCAAGACACAGGCACCCCAAAGTTTTGGGCTGCTCTGTTGACAAGAACCTCCACTTCGTTACACCTTAAATATCCCAGGAAAGAGAAGAATGGATAAAGAAGTTGTGGTCCTTATGTACAATGGAATATCACTCAGCCATGAAATCAACGTCATAAGGCTAGTAGCAGCATGATGAGTGGATTTAGGCACGACGATTCTAAGTGAAATAAGTCACACAGAAAAAGACACTTATCATGAGATATCACTTATAGAGGGAATGTCAAAACCGCTACCCTTGAACTGAATTACAAAACAGAACAGAGTCACACGTTTAGAAAACACACTATGGCTGCTTAACGGGAAAGGTGAGGTGGGGTGATGCATAAAACAAGGGTTTCAAATTAGCTCAGATACCGTTCCAGAAACCCAATATGTAATAGACAAGACCTACTCCTTGCTCAGTGAACTGGACTCAACACCCCCTATTCACCGCCCAAGAATATATCTGACTAGTAAGAATCTTAAAACCTATGTATTGATATCTCTCTGTAAGTGAGTCAAGTGGGTGTAAAGCGGCATAAACACAGCAGTGAAAAGCAGCTAAACCCCATTATAAAAATCAATTACTTTAAAAAACCCGTGAAACAAAGACAGTGAAAGAGAGAGAAATTCTTACAAAATTCGTTCAGGGGCTGTGATGCCACCTGGATTGACCATATCTAGACCCACAGCTGATTGAGACATAAGGGTGGACACTCGTGGGGCTGAGAGGTTTGGTGAGGTTGGCTGAGCTAACGCAGACCCTTTAAAGTAATACGGCGTGGTACCCATCCCATGGGTCCCAAATCTCCAGGTTCAAGGGCATCGTCCTACATTGAAAACATGCATGAGAAACCCCGAAGATGGTACACCGTGTGATCGGGAAAGGTTTCTAAAACGCACCTCATTTCTCATCTCCTTGTGCTCCGGTTCGCCATTCCAGCCGCTTTACTAGCAATCTCCCTCCTTGGAGAATCAGCACCTTTATCCTCCTGTTCCGTACAGGTTGCAAATTGTCCTGAGGATGAACGGGAAGAGGGGGAACCAATGAGAGACTAGCTCTAGGTGTTGGGGCAGGCACAGGTCATTCTATTTTCCCATCAGGAAGAAGAATTAACCACAGGCTCAGCCTGCCGCCAGGAACCAGAATACGGCCTGAAGCAATCCTGCGCTTTTGCGGCCAGCTCCCAAGAAAGCGAGTTGAAGAATGGAGCTCAGGGGCACTGCAATTCACAAACCTGCAGTCTTAGAAATGATAACTCTCGTCCACAAATATATTGAGGGAAGGCAACGAAGAGGATTTGAAAGCAAGGCAGAATTGCAGGAAACAGATTTCAGGAGGTAGATTCGAATCGCCTTTAAAGCACAGGAAAAGCGGCAAAACCTCGACAATGATGCCCTTGGCCAAAAAGGGCGTATGCGTTTTTTCCTGAATATATTCAGGAAAAAACGCATACGCCCTTTTTGGCCAACCAAGCAACCTGGAAAGGCAAATCAGCGCTACAAAGAAGTCTCGCTTCCCATCGGTCAAAAGGGCCATGCTGAATAAAGTGTCAAAACCAGAAATGCTGGACAGGCCTTGGAGAAATGGGAGCCTTGCTACGCTGATGGGCGGGATGTAAATTGCCAACAGCCACACTGGAGAAGTGTACGGTGTGTCCTGAAACATCTAAAAAACTCAGCTTAGAGACCATAGGGCACTTCCTCTCATGGGCGTATAAATTGGGAAAACTAAAAATCAGCAAGACACAGGCACCCCAAAGTTTTGGGCTGCTCTGTTGACAAGAACCTCCACTTCGTTACACCTTAAATATCCCAGGAAAGAGAAGAATGGATAAAGAAGTTGTGGTCCTTATGTACAATGGAATATCACTCAGCCATGAAATCAACGTCATAAGGCTAGTAGCAGCATGATGAGTGGATTTAGGCACGACGATTCTAAGTGAAATAAGTCACACAGAAAAAGACACTTATCATGAGATATCACTTATAGAGGGAATGTCAAAACCGCTACCCTTGAACTGAATTACAAAACAGAACAGAGTCACACGTTTAGAAAACACACTATGGCTGCTTAACGGGAAAGGTGAGGTGGGGTGATGCATAAAACAAGGGTTTCAAATTAGCTCAGATACCGTTCCAGAAACCCAATATGTAATAGACAAGACCTACTCCTTGCTCAGTGAACTGGACTCAACACCCCCTACTCACCGCCCAAGAATATATCTGACTAGTAAGAATCTTAAAACCTATGTATTGATATCTCTCTGTAAGTGAGTCAAGTGGGTGTAAAGCGGCATAAACACAGCAGTGAAAAGCAGCTAAACCCCATTATAAAAATCAATTACTTTAAAAAACCCGTGAAACAAAGACAGTGAAAGAGAGAGAAATTCTTACAAAATTCGTTCAGGGGCTGTGATGCCACCTGGATTGACCATATCTAGACCCACAGCTGATTGAGACATAAGGGTGGACACTCGTGGGGCTGAGAGGTTTGGTGAGGTTGGCTGAGCTAACGCAGACCCTTTAAAGTAATACGGCGTGGTACCCATCCCATGGGTCCCAAATCTCCAGGTTCAAGGGCATCGTCCTACATTGAAAACATGCATGAGAAACCCCGAAGATGGTACACCGTGTGATCGGGAAAGGTTTCTAAAACGCACCTCATTTCTCATCTCCTTGTGCTCCGGTTCGCCATTCCAGCCGCTTTACTAGCAATCTCCCTCCTTGGAGAATCAGCACCTTTATCCTCCTGTTCCGTACAGGTTGCAAATTGTCCTGAGGATGAACGGGAAGAGGGGGAACCAATGAGAGACTAGCTCTAGGTGTTGGGGCAGGCACAGGTCATTCTATTTTCCCATCAGGAAGAAGAATTAACCACAGGCTCAGCCTGCCGCCAGGAACCAGAATACGGCCTGAAGCAATCCTGCGCTTTTGCGGCCAGCTCCCAAGAAAGCGAGTTGAAGAATGGAGCTCAGGGGCACTGCAATTCACAAACCTGCAGTCTTAGAAATGATAACTCTCGTCCACAAATATATTGAGGGAAGGCAACGAAGAGGATTTGAAAGCAAGGCAGAATTGCAGGAAACAGATTTCAGGAGGTAGATTCGAATCGCCTTTAAAGCACAGGAAAAGCGGCAAAACCTCGACAATGATGCCCTTGGCCAAAAAGGGCGTATGCGTTTTTTCCTGAATATATTCAGGAAAAAACGCATACGCCCTTTTTGGCCAACCAAGCAACCTGGAAAGGCAAATCAGCGCTACAAAGAAGTCTCGCTTCCCATCGGTCAAAAGGGCCATGCTGAATAAAGTGTCAAAACCAGAAATGCTGGACAGGCCTTGGAGAAATGGGAGCCTTGCTACGCTGATGGGCGGGATGTAAATTGCCAACAGCCACACTGGAGAAGTGTACGGTGTGTCCTGAAACATCTAAAAAACTCAGCTTAGAGACCATAGGGCACTTCCTCTCATGGGCGTATAAATTGGGAAAACTAAAAATCAGCAAGACACAGGCACCCCAAAGTTTTGGGCTGCTCTGTTGACAAGAACCTCCACTTCGTTACACCTTAAATATCCCAGGAAAGAGAAGAATGGATAAAGAAGTTGCGGTCCTTATGTACAATGGAATATCACTCAGCCATGAAATCAACGTCATAAGGCTAGTAGCAGCATGATGAGTGGATTTAGGTACGACGATTCTAAGTGAAATAAGTCACACAGAAAAAGACACTTATCATGAGATATCACTTATAGAGGGAATGTCAAAACCGCTACCCTTGAACTGAATTACAAAACAGAACAGAGTCACACGTTTAGAAAACACACTATGGCTGCTTAACGGGAAAGGTGAGGTGGGGTGATGCATAAAACAAGGGTTTCAAATTAGCTCAGATACCGTTCCATAAACCCAATATGTAATAGACAAGACCTACTCCTTGCTCAGTGAACTGGACTCAACACCCCCTATTCACCGCCCAAGAATATATCTGACTAGTAAGAATCTTAAAACCTATGTATTGATATCTCTCTGTAAGTGAGTCAAGTGGGTGTAAAGCGGCATAAACACAGCAGTGAAAAGCAGCTAAACCCCATTATAAAAATCAATTACTTTAAAAAACCCGTGAAACAAAGACAGTGAAAGAGAGAGAAATTCTTACAAAATTCGTTCAGGGGCTGTGATGCCACCTGGATTGACCATATCTAGACCCACAGCTGATTGAGACATAAGGGTGGACACTCGTGGGGCTGAGAGGTTTGGTGAGGTTGGCTGAGCTAACGCAGACCCTTTAAAGTAATACGGCGTGGTACCCATCCCATGGGTCCCAAATCTCCAGGTTCAAGGGCATCGTCCTACATTGAAAACATGCATGAGAAACCCCGAAGATGGTACACCGTGTGATCGGGAAAGGTTTCTAAAACGCACCTCATTTCTCATCTCCTTGTGCTCCGGTTCGCCATTCCAGCCGCTTTACTAGCAATCTCCCTCCTTGGAGAATCAGCACCTTTATCCTCCTGTTCCGTACAGGTTGCTAATTGTCCTGAGGATGAACGGGAAGAGGGGGAACCAATGAGAGACTAGCTCTAGGTGTTGGGGCAGGCACAGGTCATTCTATTTTCCCATCAGGAAGAAGAATTAACCACAGGCTCAGCCTGCCGCCAGGAACCAGAATACGGCCTGAAGCAATCCTGCGCTTTTGCGGCCAGCTCCCAAGAAAGCGAGTTGAAGAATGGAGCTCAGGGGCACTGCAATTCACAAACCTGCAGTCTTAGAAATGATAACTCTCGTCCACAAATATATTGAGGGAAGGCAACGAAGAGGATTTGAAAGCAAGGCAGAATTGCAGGAAACAGATTTCAGGAGGTAGATTCGAATCGCCTTTAAAGCACAGGAAAAGCGGCAAAACCTCGACAATGATGCCCTTGGCCAAAAAGGGCGTATGCGTTTTTTCCTGAATATATTCAGGAAAAAACGCATACGCCCTTTTTGGCCAACCAAGCAACCTGGAAAGGCAAATCAGCGCTACAAAGAAGTCTCGCTTCCCATCGGTCAAAAGGGCCATGCTGAATAAAGTGTCAAAACCAGAAATGCTGGACAGGCCTTGGAGAAATGGGAGCCTTGCTACGCTGATGGGCGGGATGTAAATTGCCAACAGCCACACTGGAGAAGTGTACGGTGTGTCCTGAAACATCTAAAAAACTCAGCTTAGAGACCATAGGGCACTTCCTCTCATGGGCGTATAAATTGGGAAAACTAAAAATCAGCAAGACACAGGCACCCCAAAGTTTTGGGCTGCTCTGTTGACAAGAACCTCCACTTCGTTACACCTTAAATATCCCAGGAAAGAGAAGAATGGATAAAGAAGTTGTGGTCCTTATGTACAATGGAATATCACTCAGCCATGAAATCAACGTCATAAGGCTAGTAGCAGCATGATGAGTGGATTTAGGCACGACGATTCTAAGTGAAATAAGTCACAC
Source organism: Balaenoptera borealis (assembly GCF_965194805.1). Lineage (NCBI taxonomy): Eukaryota > Metazoa > Chordata > Mammalia > Artiodactyla > Balaenopteridae > Balaenoptera > Balaenoptera borealis. The sequence goes on from NC_138873.1 coordinate 85,427,278, forward strand.
AGAAAAAGACACTTATCATGAGATATCACTTATAGAGGGAATGTCAAAACCGCTACCCTTGAACTGAATTACAAAACAGAACAGAGTCACACGTTTAGAAAACACACTATGGCTGCTTAACGGGAAAGGTGAGGTGGGGTGATGCATAAAACAAGGGTTTCAAATTAGCTCAGATACCGTTCCAGAAACCCAATATGTAATAGACAAGACCTACTCCTTGCTCAGTGAACTGGACTCAACACCCCCTACTCACCGCCCAAGAATATATCTGACTAGTAAGAATCTTAAAACCTATGTATTGATATCTCTCTGTAAGTGAGTCAAGTGGGTGTAAAGCGGCATAAACACAGCAGTGAAAAGCAGCTAAACCCCATTATAAAAATCAATTACTTTAAAAAACCCGTGAAACAAAGACAGTGAAAGAGAGAGAAATTCTTACAAAATTCGTTCAGGGGCTGTGATGCCACCTGGATTGACCATATCTAGACCCACAGCTGATTGAGACATAAGGGTGGACACTCGTGGGGCTGAGAGGTTTGGTGAGGTTGGCTGAGCTAACGCAGACCCTTTAAAGTAATACGGCGTGGTACCCATCCCATGGGTCCCAAATCTCCAGGTTCAAGGGCATCGTCCTACATTGAAAACATGCATGAGAAACCCCGAAGATGGTACACCGTGTGATCGGGAAAGGTTTCTAAAACGCACCTCATTTCTCATCTCCTTGTGCTCCGGTTCGCCATTCCAGCCGCTTTACTAGCAATCTCCCTCCTTGGAGAATCAGCACCTTTATCCTCCTGTTCCGTACAGGTTGCAAATTGTCCTGAGGATGAACGGGAAGAGGGGGAACCAATGAGAGACTAGCTCTAGGTGTTGGGGCAGGCACAGGTCATTCTATTTTCCCATCAGGAAGAAGAATTAACCACAGGCTCAGCCTGCCGCCAGGAACCAGAATACGGCCTGAAGCAATCCTGCGCTTTTGCGGCCAGCTCCCAAGAAAGCGAGTTGAAGAATGGAGCTCAGGGGCACTGCAATTCACAAACCTGCAGTCTTAGAAATGATAACTCTCGTCCACAAATATATTGAGGGAAGGCAACGAAGAGGATTTGAAAGCAAGGCAGAATTGCAGGAAACAGATTTCAGGAGGTAGATTCGAATCGCCTTTAAAGCACAGGAAAAGCGGCAAAACCTCGACAATGATGCCCTTGGCCAAAAAGGGCGTATGCGTTTTTTCCTGAATATATTCAGGAAAAAACGCATACGCCCTTTTTGGCCAACCAAGCAACCTGGAAAGGCAAATCAGCGCTACAAAGAAGTCTCGCTTCCCATCGGTCAAAAGGGCCATGCTGAATAAAGTGTCAAAACCAGAAATGCTGGACAGGCCTTGGAGAAATGGGAGCCTTGCTACGCTGATGGGCGGGATGTAAATTGCCAACAGCCACACTGGAGAAGTGTACGGTGTGTCCTGAAACATCTAAAAAACTCAGCTTAGAGACCATAGGGCACTTCCTCTCATGGGCGTATAAATTGGGAAAACTAAAAATCAGCAAGACACAGGCACCCCAAAGTTTTGGGCTGCTCTGTTGACAAGAACCTCCACTTCGTTACACCTTAAATATCCCAGGAAAGAGAAGAATGGATAAAGAAGTTGTGGTCCTTATGTACAATGGAATATCACTCAGCCATGAAATCAACGTCATAAGGCTAGTAGCAGCATGATGAGTGGATTTAGGCACGACGATTCTAAGTGAAATAAGTCACACAGAAAAAGACACTTATCATGAGATATCACTTATAGAGGGAATGTCAAAACCGCTACCCTTGAACTGAATTACAAAACAGAACAGAGTCACACGTTTAGAAAACACACTATGGCTGCTTAACGGGAAAGGTGAGGTGGGGTGATGCATAAAACAAGGGTTTCAAATTAGCTCAGATACCGTTCCAGAAACCCAATATGTAATAGACAAGACCTACTCCTTGCTCAGTGAACTGGACTCAACACCCCCTACTCACCGCCCAAGAATATATCTGACTAGTAAGAATCTTAAAACCTATGTATTGATATCTCTCTGTAAGTGAGTCAAGTGGGTGTAAAGCGGCATAAACACAGCAGTGAAAAGCAGCTAAACCCCATTATAAAAATCAATTACTTTAAAAAACCCGTGAAACAAAGACAGTGAAAGAGAGAGAAATTCTTACAAAATTCGTTCAGGGGCTGTGATGCCACCTGGATTGACCATATCTAGACCCACAGCTGATTGAGACATAAGGGTGGACACTCGTGGGGCTGAGAGGTTTGGTGAGGTTGGCTGAGCTAACGCAGACCCTTTAAAGTAATACGGCGTGGTACCCATCCCATGGGTCCCAAATCTCCAGGTTCAAGGGCATCGTCCTACATTGAAAACATGCATGAGAAACCCCGAAGATGGTACACCGTGTGATCGGGAAAGGTTTCTAAAACGCACCTCATTTCTCATCTCCTTGTGCTCCGGTTCGCCATTCCAGCCGCTTTACTAGCAATCTCCCTCCTTGGAGAATCAGCACCTTTATCCTCCTGTTCCGTACAGGTTGCAAATTGTCCTGAGGATGAACGGGAAGAGGGGGAACCAATGAGAGACTAGCTCTAGGTGTTGGGGCAGGCACAGGTCATTCTATTTTCCCATCAGGAAGAAGAATTAACCACAGGCTCAGCCTGCCGCCAGGAACCAGAATACGGCCTGAAGCAATCCTGCGCTTTTGCGGCCAGCTCCCAAGAAAGCGAGTTGAAGAATGGAGCTCAGGGGCACTGCAATTCACAAACCTGCAGTCTTAGAAATGATAACTCTCGTCCACAAATATATTGAGGGAAGGCAACGAAGAGGATTTGAAAGCAAGGCAGAATTGCAGGAAACAGATTTCAGGAGGTAGATTCGAATCGCCTTTAAAGCACAGGAAAAGCGGCAAAACCTCGACAATGATGCCCTTGGCCAAAAAGGGCGTATGCGTTTTTTCCTGAATATATTCAGGAAAAAACGCATACGCCCTTTTTGGCCAACCAAGCAACCTGGAAAGGCAAATCAGCGCTACAAAGAAGTCTCGCTTCCCATCGGTCAAAAGGGCCATGATGAATAAAGTGTCAAAACCAGAAATGCTGGACAGGCCTTGGAGAAATGGGAGCCTTGTTACGCTGATGGGCGGGATGTAAATTGCCAACAGCCACACTGGAGAAGTGTACGGTGTGTCCTGAAACATCTAAAAAACTCAGCTTAGAGACCATAGGGCACTTCCTCTCATGGGCGTATAAATTGGGAAAACTAAAAATCAGCAAGACACAGGCACCCCAAAGTTTTGGGCTGCTCTGTTGACAAGAACCTCCACTTCGTTACACCTTAAATATCCCAGGAAAGAGAAGAATGGATAAAGAAGTTGCGGTCCTTATGTACAATGGAATATCACTCAGCCATGAAATCAACGTCATAAGGCTAGTAGCAGCATGATGAGTGGATTTAGGTACGACGATTCTAAGTGAAATAAGTCACACAGAAAAAGACACTTATCATGAGATATCACTCATAGAGGGAATGTCAAAACCGCTACCCTTGAACTGAATTACAAAACAGAACAGAGTCACACGTTTAGAAAACACACTATGGCTGCTTAACGGGAAAGGTGAGGTGGGGTGATGCATAAAACAAGGGTTTCAAATTAGCTCAGATACCGTTCCAGAAACCCAATATGTAATAGACAAGACCTACTCCTTGCTCAGTGAACTGGACTCAACACCCCCTATTCACCGCCCAAGAATATATCTGACTAGTAAGAATCTTAAAACCTATGTATTGATATCTCTCTGTAAGTGAGTCAAGTGGGTGTAAAGCGGCATAAACACAGCAGTGAAAAGCAGCTAAACCCCATTATAAAAATCAATTACTTTAAAAAACCCGTGAAACAAAGACAGTGAAAGAGAGAGAAATTCTTACAAAATTCGTTCAGGGGCTGTGATGCCACCTGGATTGACCATATCTAGACCCACAGCTGATTGAGACATAAGGGTGGACACTCGTGGGGCTGAGAGGTTTGGTGAGGTTGGCTGAGCTAACGCAGACCCTTTAAAGTAATACGGCGTGGTACCCATCCCATGGGTCCCAAATCTCCAGGTTCAAGGGCATCGTCCTACATTGAAAACATGCATGAGAAACCCCGAAGATGGTACACCGTGTGATCGGGAAAGGTTTCTAAAACGCACCTCATTTCTCATCTCCTTGTGCTCCGGTTCGCCATTCCAGCCGCTTTACTAGCAATCTCCCTCCTTGGAGAATCAGCACCTTTATCCTCCTGTTCCGTACAGGTTGCTAATTGTCCTGAGGATGAACGGGAAGAGGGGGAACCAATGAGAGACTAGCTCTAGGTGTTGGGGCAGGCACAGGTCATTCTATTTTCCCATCAGGAAGAAGAATTAACCACAGGCTCAGCCTGCCGCCAGGAACCAGAATACGGCCTGAAGCAATCCTGCGCTTTTGCGGCCAGCTCCCAAGAAAGCGAGTTGAAGAATGGAGCTCAGGGGCACTGCAATTCACAAACCTGCAGTCTTAGAAATGATAACTCTCGTCCACAAATATATTGAGGGAAGGCAACGAAGAGGATTTGAAAGCAAGGCAGAATTGCAGGAAACAGATTTCAGGAGGTAGATTCGAATCGCCTTTAAAGCACAGGAAAAGCGGCAAAACCTCGACAATGATGCCCTTGGCCAAAAAGGGCGTATGCGTTTTTTCCTGAATATATTCAGGAAAAAACGCATACGCCCTTTTTGGCCAACCAAGCAACCTGGAAAGGCAAATCAGCGCTACAAAGAAGTCTCGCTTCCCATCGGTCAAAAGGGCCATGCTGAATAAAGTGTCAAAACCAGAAATGCTGGACAGGCCTTGGAGAAATGGGAGCCTTGCTACGCTGATGGGCGGGATGTAAATTGCCAACAGCCACACTGGAGAAGTGTACGGTGTGTCCTGAAACATCTAAAAAACTCAGCTTAGAGACCATAGGGCACTTCCTCTCATGGGCGTATAAATTGGGAAAACTAAAAATCAGCAAGACACAGGCACCCCAAAGTTTTGGGCTGCTCTGTTGACAAGAACCTCCACTTCGTTACACCTTAAATATCCCAGGAAAGAGAAGAATGGATAAAGAAGTTGTGGTCCTTATGTACAATGGAATATCACTCAGCCATGAAATCAACGTCATAAGGCTAGTAGCAGCATGATGAGTGGATTTAGGCACGACGATTCTAAGTGAAATAAGTCACACAGAAAAAGACACTTATCATGAGATATCACTTATAGAGGGAATGTCAAAACCGCTACCCTTGAACTGAATTACAAAACAGAACAGAGTCACACGTTTAGAAAACACACTATGGCTGCTTAACGGGAAAGGTGAGGTGGGGTGATGCATAAAACAAGGGTTTCAAATTAGCTCAGATACCGTTCCAGAAACCCAATATGTAATAGACAAGACCTACTCATTGCTCAGTGAACTGGACTCAACACCCCCTATTCACCGCCCAAGAATATATCTGAGTAGTAAGAATCTTAAAACCTATGTATTGATATCTCTCTGTAAGTGAGTCAAGTGGGTGTAAAGCGGCATAAACACAGCAGTGAAAAGCAGCTAAACCCCATTATAAAAATCAATTACTTTAAAAAACCCGTGAAACAAAGACAGTGAAAGAGAGAGAAATTCTTACAAAATTCGTTCAGGGGCTGTGATGCCACCTGGATTGACCATATCTAGACCCACAGCTGATTGAGACATAAGGGTGGACACTCTTGGGGCTGAGAGGTTTGGTGAGGTTGGGTGAGAAAACGCAGACCCTTTAAAGTAATACGGCGTGGTACCCATCCCATGGGTCCCAAATCTCCAGGTTCAAGGGCATCGTCCTACATTGAAAACATGCATGAGAAACCCCGAAGATGGTACACCGTGTGATCGGGAAAGGTTTCTAAAACGCACCTCATTTCTCATCTCCTTGTGCTCCGGTTCACCATTCCAGCCGCTTTACTAGCAATCTCCCTCCTTGGAGAATCAGCACCTTTATCTTCCTGTTCCGTAGAGGTTGCTAATTGTCCTGAGGATGAACGGGAAGAGGGGGAACCAATGAGAGACTAGCTCTAGGTGTTGGGGCAGGCACAGGTAATTCTATTTTCCCATCAGGAAGAAGAATTAACCACAGGCTCAGCCTGCCGCCAGGAACCAGAATACGGCCTGAAGCAATCCTGCGCTTTTGCGGCCAGCTCCCAAGAAAGCGAGTTGAAGAATGGAGCTCAGGGGCACTGCAATTCACAAACCTGCAGACTTAGAAATGATAACTCTCGTCCACAAATATATTGAGGGAAGGCAACGAAGAGGATTTGAAAGCAAGGCAGAATTGCAGGAAACAGATTTCAGGAGGTAGATTCGAATCGCCTTTAAGGCAGAGGAAAAGCGGCAAAACCTCGACAATGATGCCCTTGGCCAAAAAGGGCGTATGCGTTTTTTCCTGAATATATTCAGGAAAAAACGCATACGCCCTTTTTGGCCAACCAAGCAACCTGGAAAGGCAAATCAGCGCTACAAAGAAGTCTCGCTTCCCATCGGTCAAAAGGGCCATGCTGAATAAAGTGTCAAAAGCAGAAATGCTGGACAGGCCTTGGAGAAATGGGAGCCTTGCTACGCTGATGGGCGGGATGTAAATTGCCAACAGCCACACTGGAGAAGTGTACGGTGTGTCCTGAAACATCTAAAAAACTCAGCTTAGAGAGCATAGCGCACTTCCACTCATGGGCGTATAAATTCGGAAAACTAAAACTCAGCAAGCCACAGGCACCCCAAAGTTTTGGGCTACTCTGTTGACAAGAACCTCCACTTCACTACACCTTAAATATCCCAGGAAAGAGAAGAATGGATAAAGAAGTTGCGGTCCTTATGTACAATGGAATATCACTCAGCCATGAAATCAATGTCATAAGGCTAGTAGCAGCATGATGAGTGGATTTAGATATGACGATTCTAAGTGAAATAAGTCACACAGAAAAAGACACTTATCATAAGATATCACTCATAGAGGGAATGTAAAAACCGCTACCCTTGAACTGAATTACAAAACAGAACAGAGTCACACGTTTAGAAAACACACTATGGCTGCTTAACGGGAAAGGTGAGGTGGGGTGATGCATAAAACACGGGTTTCAAATTAGCTCAGATACCGTTCCAGAAACCCAATATGTAATAGACAAGACCTACTCCTTGCTCAGTGAACTGGACTCAACACCCCCTATTCACCGCCCAAGAATATATCTGACTAGTAAGAATCTTAAAACCTATGTATTGATATCTCTCTGTAAGTGAGTCAAATGGGTGTAAAGCGGCATAAACACAGCAGTGAAAAGCAGCTAAACCCCATTATAAAAATCAATTACGTTTCAAAACCCGTGAAACAAAGACAGTGAAAGAGAGAGAAATTCTTACAAAATTCGTTCAGGGGCTGTGATGCCACCTGGATTGACCATATCTAGACCCACAGCTGATTGAGACATAAGGGTGGACACTCTTGGGGCTGAGAGGTTTGGTGAGGTTGGGTGAGAAAACGCAGACCCTTTAAAGTAATACGGCGTGGTACCCATCCCATGGGTCCCAAATCTCCAGGTTCAAGGGCATCGTCCTACATTGAAAACATGCATGAGAAACCCCGAAGATGGTACACCGTGTGATCGGGAAAGGTTTCTAAAACGCACCTCATTTCTCATCTCCTTGTGCTCCGGTTCACCATTCCAGCCGCTTTACTAGCAATCTCCCTCCTTGGAGAATCAGCACCTTTATCCTCCTGTTCCGTACAGGTTGCTAATTGTCCTGAGGATGAACGGGAAGAGGGGGAACCAATGAGAGACTAGCTCTAGGTGTTGGGGCAGGCACAGGTCATTCTATTTTCCCATCAGGAAGAAGAATTAACCACAGGCTCAGCCTGCCGCCAGGAACCAGAATACGGCCTGAAGCAATCCTGCGCTTTTGCGGCCAGCTCCCAAGAAAGCGAGTTGAAGAATGGAGCTCAGGGGCACTGCAATTCACAAACCTGCAGACTTAGAAATGATAACTCTCGTCCACAAATATATTGAGGGAAGGCAACGAAGAGGATTTGAAAGCAAGGCAGAATTGCAGGAAACAGATTTCAGGAGGTAGATTCGAATCGCCTTTAAAGCACAGGAAAAGCGGCAAAACCTCGACAATGATGCCCTTGGCCAAAAAGGGCGTATGCGTTTTTTCCTGAATATATTCAGGAAAAAACGCATACGCCCTTTTTGGCCAACCAAGCAACCTGGAAAGGCAAATCAGCGCTACAAAGAAGTCTCGCTTCCCATCGGTCAAAAGGGCCATGATGAATAAAGTGTCAAAACCAGAAATGCTGGACAGGCCTTGGAGAAATGGGAGCCTTGCTACGCTGATGGGCGGGATGTAAATTGCCAACAGCCACACTGGAGAAGTGTACGGTGTGTCCTGAAACATCTAAAAAACTCAGCTTAGAGACCATAGGGCACTTCCTCTCATGGGCGTATAAATTGGGAAAACTAAAAATCAGCAAGACACAGGCACCCCAAAGTTTTGGGCTGCTCTGTTGACAAGAACCTCCACTTCGTTACACCTTAAATATCCCAGGAAAGAGAAGAATGGATAAAGAAGTTGTGGTCCTTATGTACAATGGAATATCACTCAGCCATGAAATCAACGTCATAAGGCTAGTAGCAGCATGATGAGTGGATTTAGGTACGACGATTCTAAGTGAAATAAGTCACACAGAAAAAGACACTTATCATGAGATATCACTTATAGAGGGAATGTAAAAACCGCTACCCTTGAACTGAATTACAAAACAGAACAGAGTCACACGTTTAGAAAACACACTATGGCTGCTTAACGGGAAAGGTGAGGTGGGGTGATGCATAAAACAAGGGTTTCAAATTAGCTCAGATACCGTTCCATAAACCCAATATGTAATAGACAAGACCTACTCCTTGCTCAGTGAACTGGACTCAACACCCCCTATTCACCGCCCAAGAATATATCTGACTAGTAAGAATCTTAAAACCTATGTATTGATATCTCTCTGTAAGTGAGTCAAGTGGGTGTAAAGCGGCATAAACACAGCAGTGAAAAGCAGCTAAACCCCATTATAAAAATCAATTACTTTAAAAAACCCGTGAAACAAAGACAGTGAAAGAGAGAGAAATTCTTACAAAATTCGTTCAGGGGCTGTGATGCCACCTGGATTGACCATATCTAGACCCACAGCTGATTGAGACATAAGGGTGGACACTCGTGGGGCTGAGAGGTTTGGTGAGGTTGGCTGAGCTAACGCAGACCCTTTAAAGTAATACGGCGTGGTACCCATCCCATGGGTCCCAAATCTCCAGGTTCAAGGGCATCGTCCTACATTGAAAACATGCATGAGAAACCCCGAAGATGGTACACCGTGTGATCGGGAAAGGTTTCTAAAACGCACCTCATTTCTCATCTCCTTGTGCTCCGGTTCACCATTCCAGCCGCTTTACTAGCAATCTCCCTCCTTGGAGAATCAGCACCTTTATCCTCCTGTTCCGTACAGGTTGCTAATTGTCCTGAGGATGAACGGGAAGAGGGGGAACCAATGAGAGACTAGCTCTAGGTGTTGGGGCAGGCACAGGTCATTCTATTTTCCCATCAGGAAGAAGAATTAACCACAGGCTCAGCCTGCCGCCAGGAACCAGAATACGGCCTGAAGCAATCCTGCGCTTTTGCGGCCAGCTCCCAAGAAAGCGAGTTGAAGAATGGAGCTCAGGGGCACTGCAATTCACAAACCTGCAGACTTAGAAATGATAACTCTCGTCCACAAATATATTGAGGGAAGGCAACGAAGAGGATTTGAAAGCAAGGCAGAATTGCAGGAAACAGATTTCAGGAGGTAGATTCGAATCGCCTTTAAAGCACAGGAAAAGCGGCAAAACCTCGACAATGATGCCCTTGGCCAAAAAGGGCGTATGCGTTTTTTCCTGAATATATTCAGGAAAAAACGCATACGCCCTTTTTGGCCAACCAAGCAACCTGGAAAGGCAAATCAGCGCTACAAAGAAGTCTCGCTTCCCATCGGTCAAAAGGGCCATGATGAATAAAGTGTCAAAACCAGAAATGCTGGACAGGCCTTGGAGAAATGGGAGCCTTGCTACGCTGATGGGCGGGATGTAAATTGCCAACAGCCACACTGGAGAAGTGTACGGTGTGTCCTGAAACATCTAAAAAACTCAGCTTAGAGACCATAGGGCACTTCCTCTCATGGGCGTATAAATTGGGAAAACTAAAAATCAGCAAGACACAGGCACCCCAAAGTTTTGGGCTGCTCTGTTGACAAGAACCTCCACTTCGTTACACCTTAAATATCCCAGGAAAGAGAAGAATGGATAAAGAAGTTGTGGTCCTTATGTACAATGGAATATCACTCAGCCATGAAATCAACGTCATAAGGCTAGTAGCAGCATGATGAGTGGATTTAGGTACGACGATTCTAAGTGAAATAAGTCACACAGAAAAAGACACTTATCATGAGATATCACTTATAGAGGGAATGTCAAAACCGCTACCCTTGAACTGAATTACAAAACAGAACAGAGTCACACGTTTAGAAAACACACTATGGCTGCTTAACGGGAAAGGTGAGGTGGGGTGATGCATAAAACAAGGGTTTCAAATTAGCTCAGATACCGTTCCATAAACCCAATATGTAATAGACAAGACCTACTCCTTGCTCAGTGAACTGGACTCAACACCCCCTATTCACCGCCCAAGAATATATCTGACTAGTAAGAATCTTAAAACCTATGTATTGATATCTCTCTGTAAGTGAGTCAAGTGGGTGTAAAGCGGCATAAACACAGCAGTGAAAAGCAGCTAAACCCCATTATAAAAATCAATTACTTTAAAAAACCCGTGAAACAAAGACAGTGAAAGAGAGAGAAATTCTTACAAAATTCGTTCAGGGGCTGTGATGCCACCTGGATTGACCATATCTAGACCCACAGCTGATTGAGACATAAGGGTGGACACTCGTGGGGCTGAGAGGTTTGGTGAGGTTGGCTGAGCTAACGCAGACCCTTTAAAGTAATACGGCGTGGTACCCATCCCATGGGTCCCAAATCTCCAGGTTCAAGGGCATCGTCCTACATTGAAAACATGCATGAGAAACCCCGAAGATGGTACACCGTGTGATCGGGAAAGGTTTCTAAAACGCACCTCATTTCTCATCTCCTTGTGCTCCGGTTCGCCATTCCAGCCGCTTTACTAGCAATCTCCCTCCTTGGAGAATCAGCACCTTTATCCTCCTGTTCCGTACAGGTTGCAAATTGTCCTGAGGATGAACGGGAAGAGGGGGAACCAATGAGAGACTAGCTCTAGGTGTTGGGGCAGGCACAGGTCATTCTATTTTCCCATCAGGAAGAAGAATTAACCACAGGCTCAGCCTGCCGCCAGGAACCAGAATACGGCCTGAAGCAATCCTGCGCTTTTGCGGCCAGCTCCCAAGAAAGCGAGTTGAAGAATGGAGCTCAGGGGCACTGCAATTCACAAACCTGCAGACTTAGAAATGATAACTCTCGTCCACAAATATATTGAGGGAAGGCAACGAAGAGGATTTGAAAGCAAGGCAGAATTGCAGGAAACAGATTTCAGGAGGTAGATTCGAATCGCCTTTAAAGCACAGGAAAAGCGGCAAAACCTCGACAATGATGCCCTTGGCCAAAAAGGGCGTATGCGTTTTTTCCTGAATATATTCAGGAAAAAACGCATACGCCCTTTTTGGCCAACCAAGCAACCTGGAAAGGCAAATCAGCGCTACAAAGAAGTCTCGCTTCCCATCGGTCAAAAGGGCCATGATGAATAAAGTGTCAAAACCAGAAATGCTGGACAGGCCTTGGAGAAATGGGAGCCTTGCTACGCGGATGGGCGGGATGTAAATTGCCAACAGCCACACTGCAGAAGTGTACGGTGTGTCCTGAAACATCTAAAAAACTCAGCTTAGAGACCATAGGGCACTTCCTCTCAGGGGCGTATAAATTGGGAAAACTAAAAATCAGCAAGACACAGGCACCCCAAAGTTTTGGGCTGCTCTGTTGACAAGAACCTCCACTTCGTTACACCTTAAATATCCCAGGAAAGAGAAGAATGGATAAAGAAGTTGTGGTCCTTATGTACAATGGAATATCACTCAGCCATGAAATCAACGTCATAAGGCTAGTAGCAGCATGATGAGTGGATTTAGGCACGACGATTCTAAGTGAAATAAGTCACACAGAAAAAGACACTTATCATGAGATATCACTTATAGAGGGAATGTCAAAACCGCTACCCTTGAACTGAATTACAAAACAGAACAGAGTCACACGTTTAGAAAACACACTATGGCTGCTTAACGGGAAAGGTGAGGTGGGGTGATGCATAAAACAAGGGTTTCAAATTAGCTCAGATACCGTTCCAGAAACCCAATATGTAATAGACAAGACCTACTCCTTGCTCAGTGAACTGGACTCAACACCCCCTATTCACCGCCCAAGAATATATCTGACTAGTAAGAATCTTAAAACCTATGTATTGATATCTCTCTGTAAGTGAGTCAAGTGGGTGTAAAGCGGCATAAACACAGCAGTGAAAAGCAGCTAAACCCCATTATAAAAATCAATTACTTTAAAAAACCCGTGAAACAAAGACAGTGAAAGAGAGAGAAATTCTTACAAAATTCGTTCAGGGGCTGTGATGCCACCTGGATTGACCATATCTAGACCCACAGCTGATTGAGACATAAGGGTGGACACTCGTGGGGCTGAGAGGTTTGGTGAGGTTGGCTGAGCTAACGCAGACCCTTTAAAGTAATACGGCGTGGTACCCATCCCATGGGTCCCAAATCTCCAGATTCAAGGGCATCGTCCTACATTGAAAACATGCATGAGAAACCCCGAAGATGGTACACCGTGTGATCGGGAAAGGTTTCTAAAACGCACCTCATTTCTCATCTCCTTGTGCTCCGGTTCGCCATTCCAGCCGCTTTACTAGCAATCTCCCTCCTTGGAGAATCAGCACCTTTATCCTCCTGTTCCGTACAGGTTGCAAATTGTCCTGAGGATGAACGGGAAGAGGGGGAACCAATGAGAGACTAGCTCTAGGTGTTGGGGCAGGCACAGGTCATTCTATTTTCCCATCAGGAAGAAGAATTAACCACAGGCTCAGCCTGCCGCCAGGAACCAGAATACGGCCTGAAGCAATCCTGCGCTTTTGCGGCCAGCTCCCAAGAAAGCGAGTTGAAGAATGGAGCTCAGGGGCACTGCAATTCACAAACCTGCAGTCTTAGAAATGATAACTCTCGTCCACAAATATATTGAGGGAAGGCAACGAAGAGGATTTGAAAGTAAGGCAGAATTGCAGGAAACAGATTTCAGGAGGTAGATTCGAATCGCCTTTAAAGCACAGGAAAAGCGGCAAAACCTCGACAATGATGCCCTTGGCCAAAAAGGGCGTATGCGTTTTCTCCTGAATATATTCAGGAAAAAACGCATACGCCCTTTTTGGCCAACCAAGCAACCTGGAAAGGCGAATCAGCGCTACAAAGAAGTCTCGCTTCCCATCGGTCAAAAGGGCCATGATGAATAAAGTGTCCAAACCAGAAATGCAGGACAGGCCATGGAGAAATGGGAGCCTTGCTACGCTGATGGGCGGGATGTAAATTGCCAACAGCCACTCTGGAGAAGTGTACAGTGTGTCCTGAAACATCTAAAAAACTCAGCTTAGAGAGCATAGCGCACTTCCACTCATGGGCGTATAAATTCGGAAAACTAAAACTCAGCAAGCCACAGGCACCCCAAAGTTTTGGGCTACTCTGTTGACAAGAACCTCCACTTCACTACACCTTAAATATCCCAGGAAAGAGAAGAATGGATAAAGAAGTTGCGGTCCTTATGTACAATGGAATATCACTCAGCCATGAAATCAATGTCATAAGGCTAGTAGCAGCATGATGAGTGGATTTAGATATGACGATTCTAAGTGAAATAAGTCACACAGAAAAAGACACTTATCATAAGATATCACTCATAGAGGGAATGTAAAAACCGCTACCCTTGAACTGAATTACAAAACAGAACAGAGTCACACGTTTAGAAAACACACTATGGCTGCTTAACGGGAAAGGTGAGGTGGGGTGATGCATAAAACACGGGTTTCAAATTAGCTCAGATACCGTTCCAGAAACCCAATATGTAATAGACAAGACCTACTCCTTGCTCAGTGAACTGGACTCAACACCCCCTATTCACCGCCCAAGAATATATCTGACTAGTAAGAATCTTAAAACCTATGTATTGATATCTCTCTGTAAGTGAGTCAAATGGGTGTAAAGCGGCATAAACACAGCAGTGAAAAGCAGCTAAACCCCATTATAAAAATCAATTACGTTTCAAAACCCGTGAAACAAAGACAGTGAAAGAGAGAGAAATTCTTACAAAATTCGTTCAGGGGCTGTGATGCCACCTGGATTGACCATATCTAGACCCACAGCTGATTGAGACATAAGGGTGGACACTCTTGGGGCTGAGAGGTTTGGTGAGGTTGGGTGAGAAAACGCAGACCCTTTAAAGTAATACGGCGTGGTACCCATCCCATGGGTCCCAAATCTCCAGGTTCAAGGGCATCGTCCTACATTGAAAACATGCATGAGAAACCCCGAAGATGGTACACCGTGTGATCGGGAAAGGTTTCTAAAACGCACCTCATTTCTCATCTCCTTGTGCTCCGGTTCACCATTCCAGCCGCTTTACTAGCAATCTCCCTCCTTGGAGAATCAGCACCTTTATCCTCCTGTTCCGTACAGGTTGCTAATTGTCCTGAGGATGAACGGGAAGAGGGGGAACCAATGAGAGACTAGCTCTAGGTGTTGGGGCAGGCACAGGTCATTCTATTTTCCCATCAGGAAGAAGAATTAACCACAGGCTCAGCCTGCCGCCAGGAACCAGAATACGGCCTGAAGCAATCCTGCGCTTTTGCGGCCAGCTCCCAAGAAAGCGAGTTGAAGAATGGAGCTCAGGGGCACTGCAATTCACAAACCTGCAGACTTAGAAATGATAACTCTCGTCCACAAATATATTGAGGGAAGGCAACGAAGAGGATTTGAAAGCAAGGCAGAATTGCAGGAAACAGATTTCAGGAGGTAGATTCGAATCGCCTTTAAAGCACAGGAAAAGCGGCAAAACCTCGACAATGATGCCCTTGGCCAAAAAGGGCGTATGCGTTTTTTCCTGAATATATTCAGGAAAAAACGCATACGCCCTTTTTGGCCAACCAAGCAACCTGGAAAGGCAAATCAGCGCTACAAAGAAGTCTCGCTTCCCATCGGTCAAAAGGGCCATGATGAATAAAGTGTCAAAACCAGAAATGCTGGACAGGCCTTGGAGAAATGGGAGCCTTGCTACGCTGATGGGCGGGATGTAAATTGCCAACAGCCACACTGGAGAAGTGTACGGTGTGTCCTGAAACTTCTAAAAAACTCAGCTTAGAGACCATAGGGCACTTCCTCTCATGGGCGTATAAATTGGGAAAACTAAAAATCAGCAAGACACAGGCACCCCAAAGTTTTGGGCTGCTCTGTTGACAAGAACCTCCACTTCGTTACACCTTAAATATCCCAGGAAAGAGAAGAATGGATAAAGAAGTTGTGGTCCTTATGTACAATGGAATATCACTCAGCCATGAAATCAACGTCATAAGGCTAGTAGCAGCATGATGAGTGGATTTAGGTACGACGATTCTAAGTGAAATAAGTCACACAGAAAAAGACACTTATCATGAGATATCACTTATAGAGGGAATGTCAAAACCGCTACCCTTGAACTGAATTACAAAACAGAACAGAGTCACACGTTTAGAAAACACACTATGGCTGCTTAACGGGAAAGGTGAGGTGGGGTGATGCATAAAACAAGGGTTTCAAATTAGCTCAGATACCGTTCCATAAACCCAATATGTAATAGACAAGACCTACTCCTTGCTCAGTGAACTGGACTCAACACCCCCTATTCACCGCCCAAGAATATATCTGACTAGTAAGAATCTTAAAACCTATGTATTGATATCTCTCTGTAAGTGAGTCAAGTGGGTGTAAAGCGGCATAAACACAGCAGTGAAAAGCAGCTAAACCCCATTATAAAAATCAATTACTTTAAAAAACCCGTGAAACAAAGACAGTGAAAGAGAGAGAAATTCTTACAAAATTCGTTCAGGGGCTGTGATGCCACCTGGATTGACCATATCTAGACCCACAGCTGATTGAGACATAAGGGTGGACACTCGTGGGGCTGAGAGGTTTGGTGAGGTTGGCTGAGCTAACGCAGACCCTTTAAAGTAATACGGCGTGGTACCCATCCCATGGGTCCCAAATCTCCAGGTTCAAGGGCATCGTCCTACATTGAAAACATGCATGAGAAACCCCGAAGATGGTACACCGTGTGATCGGGAAAGGTTTCTAAAACGCACCTCATTTCTCATCTCCTTGTGCTCCGGTTCGCCATTCCAGCCGCTTTACTAGCAATCTCCCTCCTTGGAGAATCAGCACCTTTATCCTCCTGTTCCGTACAGGTTGCAAATTGTCCTGAGGATGAACGGGAAGAGGGGGAACCAATGAGAGACTAGCTCTAGGTGTTGGGGCAGGCACAGGTCATTCTATTTTCCCATCAGGAAGAAGAATTAACCACAGGCTCAGCCTGCCGCCAGGAACCAGAATACGGCCTGAAGCAATCCTGCGCTTTTGCGGCCAGCTCCCAAGAAAGCGAGTTGAAGAATGGAGCTCAGGGGCACTGCAATTCACAAACCTGCAGACTTAGAAATGATAACTCTCGTCCACAAATATATTGAGGGAAGGCAACGAAGAGGATTTGAAAGCAAGGCAGAATTGCAGGAAACAGATTTCAGGAGGTAGATTCGAATCGCCTTTAAAGCACAGGAAAAGCGGCAAAACCTCGACAATGATGCCCTTGGCCAAAAAGGGCGTATGCGTTTTTTCCTGAATATATTCAGGAAAAAACGCATACGCCCTTTTTGGCCAACCAAGCAACCTGGAAAGGCAAATCAGCGCTACAAAGAAGTCTCGCTTCCCATCGGTCAAAAGGGCCATGATGAATAAAGTGTCAAAACCAGAAATGCTGGACAGGCCTTGGAGAAATGGGAGCCTTGCTACGCGGATGGGCGGGATGTAAATTGCCAACAGCCACACTGCAGAAGTGTACGGTGTGTCCTGAAACATCTAAAAAACTCAGCTTAGAGACCATAGGGCACTTCCTCTCAGGGGCGTATAAATTGGGAAAACTAAAAATCAGCAAGACACAGGCACCCCAAAGTTTTGGGCTGCTCTGTTGACAAGAACCTCCACTTCGTTACACCTTAAATATCCCAGGAAAGAGAAGAATGGATAAAGAAGTTGTGGTCCTTATGTACAATGGAATATCACTCAGCCATGAAATCAACGTCATAAGGCTAGTAGCAGCATGATGAGTGGATTTAGGCACGACGATTCTAAGTGAAATAAGTCACACAGAAAAAGACACTTATCATAAGATATCACTCATAGAGGGAATGTAAAAACCGCTACCCTTGAACTGAATTACAAAACAGAACAGAGTCACACGTTTAGAAAACACACTATGGCTGCTTAACGGGAAAGGTGAGGTGGGGTGATGCATAAAACACGGGTTTCAAATTAGCTCAGATACCGTTCCAGAAACCCAATATGTAATAGACAAGACCTACTCCTTGCTCAGTGAACTGGACTCAACACCCCCTATTCACCGCCCAAGAATATATCTGACTAGTAAGAATCTTAAAACCTATGTATTGATATCTCTCTGTAAGTGAGTCAAATGGGTGTAAAGCGGCATAAACACAGCAGTGAAAAGCAGCTAAACCCCATTATAAAAATCAATTACGTTTCAAAACCCGTGAAACAAAGACAGTGAAAGAGAGAGAAATTCTTACAAAATTCGTTCAGGGGCTGTGATGCCACCTGGATTGACCATATCTAGACCCACAGCTGATTGAGACATAAGGGTGGACACTCTTGGGGCTGAGAGGTTTGGTGAGGTTGGGTGAGAAAACGCAGACCCTTTAAAGTAATACGGCGTGGTACCCATCCCATGGGTCCCAAATCTCCAGGTTCAAGGGCATCGTCCTACATTGAAAACATGCATGAGAAACCCCGAAGATGGTACACCGTGTGATCGGGAAAGGTTTCTAAAACGCACCTCATTTCTCATCTCCTTGTGCTCCGGTTCACCATTCCAGCCGCTTTACTAGCAATCTCCCTCCTTGGAGAATCAGCACCTTTATCCTCCTGTTCCGTACAGGTTGCTAATTGTCCTGAGGATGAACGGGAAGAGGGGGAACCAATGAGAGACTAGCTCTAGGTGTTGGGGCAGGCACAGGTCATTCTATTTTCCCATCAGGAAGAAGAATTAACCACAGGCTCAGCCTGCCGCCAGGAACCAGAATACGGCCTGAAGCAATCCTGCGCTTTTGCGGCCAGCTCCCAAGAAAGCGAGTTGAAGAATGGAGCTCAGGGGCACTGCAATTCACAAACCTGCAGACTTAGAAATGATAACTCTCGTCCACAAATATATTGAGGGAAGGCAACGAAGAGGATTTGAAAGCAAGGCAGAATTGCAGGAAACAGATTTCAGGAGGTAGATTCGAATCGCCTTTAAAGCACAGGAAAAGCGGCAAAACCTCGACAATGATGCCCTTGGCCAAAAAGGGCGTATGCGTTTTTTCCTGAATATATTCAGGAAAAAACGCATACGCCCTTTTTGGCCAACCAAGCAACCTGGAAAGGCAAATCAGCGCTACAAAGAAGTCTCGCTTCCCATCGGTCAAAAGGGCCATGATGAATAAAGTGTCAAAACCAGAAATGCTGGACAGGCCTTGGAGAAATGGGAGCCTTGCTACGCTGATGGGCGGGATGTAAATTGCCAACAGCCACACTGGAGAAGTGTACGGTGTGTCCTGAAACTTCTAAAAAACTCAGCTTAGAGACCATAGGGCACTTCCTCTCATGGGCGTATAAATTGGGAAAACTAAAAATCAGCAAGACACAGGCACCCCAAAGTTTTGGGCTGCTCTGTTGACAAGAACCTCCACTTCGTTACACCTTAAATATCCCAGGAAAGAGAAGAATGGATAAAGAAGTTGTGGTCCTTATGTACAATGGAATATCACTCAGCCATGAAATCAACGTCATAAGGCTAGTAGCAGCATGATGAGTGGATTTAGGTACGACGATTCTAAGTGAAATAAGTCACACAGAAAAAGACACTTATCATGAGATATCACTTATAGAGGGAATGTCAAAACCGCTACCCTTGAACTGAATTACAAAACAGAACAGAGTCACACGTTTAGAAAACACACTATGGCTGCTTAACGGGAAAGGTGAGGTGGGGTGATGCATAAAACAAGGGTTTCAAATTAGCTCAGATACCGTTCCATAAACCCAATATGTAATAGACAAGACCTACTCCTTGCTCAGTGAACTGGACTCAACACCCCCTATTCACCGCCCAAGAATATATCTGACTAGTAAGAATCTTAAAACCTATGTATTGATATCTCTCTGTAAGTGAGTCAAGTGGGTGTAAAGCGGCATAAACACAGCAGTGAAAAGCAGCTAAACCCCATTATAAAAATCAATTACTTTAAAAAACCCGTGAAACAAAGACAGTGAAAGAGAGAGAAATTCTTACAAAATTCGTTCAGGGGCTGTGATGCCACCTGGATTGACCATATCTAGACCCACAGCTGATTGAGACATAAGGGTGGACACTCGTGGGGCTGAGAGGTTTGGTGAGGTTGGCTGAGCTAACGCAGACCCTTTAAAGTAATACGGCGTGGTACCCATCCCATGGGTCCCAAATCTCCAGGTTCAAGGGCATCGTCCTACATTGAAAACATGCATGAGAAACCCCGAAGATGGTACACCGTGTGATCGGGAAAGGTTTCTAAAACGCACCTCATTTCTCATCTCCTTGTGCTCCGGTTCGCCATTCCAGCCGCTTTACTAGCAATCTCCCTCCTTGGAGAATCAGCACCTTTATCCTCCTGTTCCGTACAGGTTGCAAATTGTCCTGAGGATGAACGGGAAGAGGGGGAACCAATGAGAGACTAGCTCTAGGTGTTGGGGCAGGCACAGGTCATTCTATTTTCCCATCAGGAAGAAGAATTAACCACAGGCTCAGCCTGCCGCCAGGAACCAGAATACGGCCTGAAGCAATCCTGCGCTTTTGCGGCCAGCTCCCAAGAAAGCGAGTTGAAGAATGGAGCTCAGGGGCACTGCAATTCACAAACCTGCAGACTTAGAAATGATAACTCTCGTCCACAAATATATTGAGGGAAGGCAACGAAGAGGATTTGAAAGCAAGGCAGAATTGCAGGAAACAGATTTCAGGAGGTAGATTCGAATCGCCTTTAAAGCACAGGAAAAGCGGCAAAACCTCGACAATGATGCCCTTGGCCAAAAAGGGCGTATGCGTTTTTTCCTGAATATATTCAGGAAAAAACGCATACGCCCTTTTTGGCCAACCAAGCAACCTGGAAAGGCAAATCAGCGCTACAAAGAAGTCTCGCTTCCCATCGGTCAAAAGGGCCATGATGAATAAAGTGTCAAAACCAGAAATGCTGGACAGGCCTTGGAGAAATGGGAGCCTTGCTACGCGGATGGGCGGGATGTAAATTGCCAACAGCCACACTGCAGAAGTGTACGGTGTGTCCTGAAACATCTAAAAAACTCAGCTTAGAGACCATAGGGCACTTCCTCTCAGGGGCGTATAAATTGGGAAAACTAAAAATCAGCAAGACACAGGCACCCCAAAGTTTTGGGCTGCTCTGTTGACAAGAACCTCCACTTCGTTACACCTTAAATATCCCAGGAAAGAGAAGAATGGATAAAGAAGTTGTGGTCCTTATGTACAATGGAATATCACTCAGCCATGAAATCAACGTCATAAGGCTAGTAGCAGCATGATGAGTGGATTTAGGCACGACGATTCTAAGTGAAATAAGTCACACAGAAAAAGACACTTATCATGAGATATCACTTATAGAGGGAATGTCAAAACCGCTACCCTTGAACTGAATTACAAAACAGAACAGAGTCACACGTTTAGAAAACACACTATGGCTGCTTAACGGGAAAGGTGAGGTGGGGTGATGCATAAAACAAGGGTTTCAAATTAGCTCAGATACCGTTCCAGAAACCCAATATGTAATAGACAAGACCTACTCCTTGCTCAGTGAACTGGACTCAACACCCCCTATTCACCGCCCAAGAATATATCTGACTAGTAAGAATCTTAAAACCTATGTATTGATATCTCTCTGTAAGTGAGTCAAGTGGGTGTAAAGCGGCATAAACACAGCAGTGAAAAGCAGCTAAACCCCATTATAAAAATCAATTACTTTAAAAAACCCGTGAAACAAAGACAGTGAAAGAGAGAGAAATTCTTACAAAATTCGTTCAGGGGCTGTGATGCCACCTGGATTGACCATATCTAGACCCACAGCTGATTGAGACATAAGGGTGGACACTCGTGGGGCTGAGAGGTTTGGTGAGGTTGGCTGAGCTAACGCAGACCCTTTAAAGTAATACGGCGTGGTACCCATCCCATGGGTCCCAAATCTCCAGATTCAAGGGCATCGTCCTACATTGAAAACATGCATGAGAAACCCCGAAGATGGTACACCGTGTGATCGGGAAAGGTTTCTAAAACGCACCTCATTTCTCATCTCCTTGTGCTCCGGTTCGCCATTCCAGCCGCTTTACTAGCAATCTCCCTCCTTGGAGAATCAGCACCTTTATCCTCCTGTTCCGTACAGGTTGCAAATTGTCCTGAGGATGAACGGGAAGAGGGGGAACCAATGAGAGACTAGCTCTAGGTGTTGGGGCAGGCACAGGTCATTCTATTTTCCCATCAGGAAGAAGAATTAACCACAGGCTCAGCCTGCCGCCAGGAACCAGAATACGGCCTGAAGCAATCCTGCGCTTTTGCGGCCAGCTCCCAAGAAAGCGAGTTGAAGAATGGAGCTCAGGGGCACTGCAATTCACAAACCTGCAGTCTTAGAAATGATAACTCTCGTCCACAAATATATTGAGGGAAGGCAACGAAGAGGATTTGAAAGTAAGGCAGAATTGCAGGAAACAGATTTCAGGAGGTAGATTCGAATCGCCTTTAAAGCACAGGAAAAGCGGCAAAACCTCGACAATGATGCCCTTGGCCAAAAAGGGCGTATGCGTTTTCTCCTGAATATATTCAGGAAAAAACGCATACGCCCTTTTTGGCCAACCAAGCAACCTGGAAAGGCGAATCAGCGCTACAAAGAAGTCTCGCTTCCCATCGGTCAAAAGGGCCATGATGAATAAAGTGTCCAAACCAGAAATGCAGGACAGGCCATGGAGAAATGGGAGCCTTGCTACGCTGATGGGCGGGATGTAAATTGCCAACAGCCACTCTGGAGAAGTGTACAGTGTGTCCTGAAACATCTAAAAAACTCAGCTTAGAGAGCATAGCGCACTTCCACTCATGGGCGTATAAATTCGGAAAACTAAAACTCAGCAAGCCACAGGCACCCCAAAGTTTTGGGCTACTCTGTTGACAAGAACCTCCACTTCACTACACCTTAAATATCCCAGGAAAGAGAAGAATGGATAAAGAAGTTGCGGTCCTTATGTACAATGGAATATCACTCAGCCATGAAATCAATGTCATAAGGCTAGTAGCAGCATGATGAGTGGATTTAGATATGACGATTCTAAGTGAAATAAGTCACACAGAAAAAGACACTTATCATAAGATATCACTCATAGAGGGAATGTAAAAACCGCTACCCTTGAACTGAATTACAAAACAGAACAGAGTCACACGTTTAGAAAACACACTATGGCTGCTTAACGGGAAAGGTGAGGTGGGGTGATGCATAAAACACGGGTTTCAAATTAGCTCAGATACCGTTCCAGAAACCCAATATGTAATAGACAAGACCTACTCCTTGCTCAGTGAACTGGACTCAACACCCCCTATTCACCGCCCAAGAATATATCTGACTAGTAAGAATCTTAAAACCTATGTATTGATATCTCTCTGTAAGTGAGTCAAATGGGTGTAAAGCGGCATAAACACAGCAGTGAAAAGCAGCTAAACCCCATTATAAAAATCAATTACGTTTCAAAACCCGTGAAACAAAGACAGTGAAAGAGAGAGAAATTCTTACAAAATTCGTTCAGGGGCTGTGATGCCACCTGGATTGACCATATCTAGACCCACAGCTGATTGAGACATAAGGGTGGACACTCTTGGGGCTGAGAGGTTTGGTGAGGTTGGGTGAGAAAACGCAGACCCTTTAAAGTAATACGGCGTGGTACCCATCCCATGGGTCCCAAATCTCCAGGTTCAAGGGCATCGTCCTACATTGAAAACATGCATGAGAAACCCCGAAGATGGTACACCGTGTGATCGGGAAAGGTTTCTAAAACGCACCTCATTTCTCATCTCCTTGTGCTCCGGTTCACCATTCCAGCCGCTTTACTAGCAATCTCCCTCCTTGGAGAATCAGCACCTTTATCCTCCTGTTCCGTACAGGTTGCTAATTGTCCTGAGGATGAACGGGAAGAGGGGGAACCAATGAGAGACTAGCTCTAGGTGTTGGGGCAGGCACAGGTCATTCTATTTTCCCATCAGGAAGAAGAATTAACCACAGGCTCAGCCTGCCGCCAGGAACCAGAATACGGCCTGAAGCAATCCTGCGCTTTTGCGGCCAGCTCCCAAGAAAGCGAGTTGAAGAATGGAGCTCAGGGGCACTGCAATTCACAAACCTGCAGACTTAGAAATGATAACTCTCGTCCACAAATATATTGAGGGAAGGCAACGAAGAGGATTTGAAAGCAAGGCAGAATTGCAGGAAACAGATTTCAGGAGGTAGATTCGAATCGCCTTTAAAGCACAGGAAAAGCGGCAAAACCTCGACAATGATGCCCTTGGCCAAAAAGGGCGTATGCGTTTTTTCCTGAATATATTCAGGAAAAAACGCATACGCCCTTTTTGGCCAACCAAGCAACCTGGAAAGGCAAATCAGCGCTACAAAGAAGTCTCGCTTCCCATCGGTCAAAAGGGCCATGATGAATAAAGTGTCAAAACCAGAAATGCTGGACAGGCCTTGGAGAAATGGGAGCCTTGCTACGCTGATGGGCGGGATGTAAATTGCCAACAGCCACACTGGAGAAGTGTACGGTGTGTCCTGAAACTTCTAAAAAACTCAGCTTAGAGACCATAGGGCACTTCCTCTCATGGGCGTATAAATTGGGAAAACTAAAAATCAGCAAGACACAGGCACCCCAAAGTTTTGGGCTGCTCTGTTGACAAGAACCTCCACTTCGTTACACCTTAAATATCCCAGGAAAGAGAAGAATGGATAAAGAAGTTGTGGTCCTTATGTACAATGGAATATCACTCAGCCATGAAATCAACGTCATAAGGCTAGTAGCAGCATGATGAGTGGATTTAGGTACGACGATTCTAAGTGAAATAAGTCACACAGAAAAAGACACTTATCATGAGATATCACTTATAGAGGGAATGTAAAAACCGCTACCCTTGAACTGAATTACAAAACAGAACAGAGTCACACGTTTAGAAAACACACTATGGCTGCTTAACGGGAAAGGTGAGGTGGGGTGATGCATAAAACAAGGGTTTCAAATTAGCTCAGATACCGTTCCATAAACCCAATATGTAATAGACAAGACCTACTCCTTGCTCAGTGAACTGGACTCAACACCCCCTATTCACCGCCCAAGAATATATCTGACTAGTAAGAATCTTAAAACCTATGTATTGATATCTCTCTGTAAGTGAGTCAAGTGGGTGTAAAGCGGCATAAACACAGCAGTGAAAAGCAGCTAAACCCCATTATAAAAATCAATTACTTTAAAAAACCCGTGAAACAAAGACAGTGAAAGAGAGAGAAATTCTTACAAAATTCGTTCAGGGGCTGTGATGCCACCTGGATTGACCATATCTAGACCCACAGCTGATTGAGACATAAGGGTGGACACTCGTGGGGCTGAGAGGTTTGGTGAGGTTGGCTGAGCTAACGCAGACCCTTTAAAGTAATACGGCGTGGTACCCATCCCATGGGTCCCAAATCTCCAGGTTCAAGGGCATCGTCCTACATTGAAAACATGCATGAGAAACCCCGAAGATGGTACACCGTGTGATCGGGAAAGGTTTCTAAAACGCACCTCATTTCTCATCTCCTTGTGCTCCGGTTCGCCATTCCAGCCGCTTTACTAGCAATCTCCCTCCTTGGAGAATCAGCACCTTTATCCTCCTGTTCCGTACAGGTTGCAAATTGTCCTGAGGATGAACGGGAAGAGGGGGAACCAATGAGAGACTAGCTCTAGGTGTTGGGGCAGGCACAGGTCATTCTATTTTCCCATCAGGAAGAAGAATTAACCACAGGCTCAGCCTGCCGCCAGGAACCAGAATACGGCCTGAAGCAATCCTGCGCTTTTGCGGCCAGCTCCCAAGAAAGCGAGTTGAAGAATGGAGCTCAGGGGCACTGTAATTCACAAACCTGCAGTCTTAGAAA
This sequence comes from Balaenoptera borealis, assembly GCF_965194805.1. Lineage (NCBI taxonomy): Eukaryota > Metazoa > Chordata > Mammalia > Artiodactyla > Balaenopteridae > Balaenoptera > Balaenoptera borealis. The sequence goes on from NC_138873.1 coordinate 85,452,973, forward strand.
TGATAACTCTCGTCCACAAATATATTGAGGGAAGGCAACGAAGAGGATTTGAAAGCAAGGCAGAATTGCAGGAAACAGATTTCAGGAGGTAGATTCGAATCGCCTTTAAAGCACAGGAAAAGCGGCAAAACCTCGACAATGATGCCCTTGGCCAAAAAGGGCGTATGCGTTTTTCCTGAATATATTCAGGAAAAAACGCATACGCCCTTTTTGGCCAACCAAGCAACCTGGAAAGGCAAATCAGCGCTACAAAGAAGTCTCGCTTCCCATCGGTCAAAAGGGCCATGCTGAATAAAGTGTCAAAACCAGAAATGCTGGACAGGCCTTGGAGAAATGGGAGCCTTGCTACGCTGATGGGCGGGATGTAAATTGCCAACAGCCACACTGGAGAAGTGTACGGTGTGTCCTGAAACATCTAAAAAACTCAGCTTAGAGACCATAGGGCACTTCCTCTCATGGGCGTATAAATTGGGAAAACTAAAAATCAGCAAGACACAGGCACCCCAAAGTTTTGGGCTGCTCTGTTGACAAGAACCTCCACTTCGTTACACCTTAAATATCCCAGGAAAGAGAAGAATGGATAAAGAAGTTGCGGTCCTTATGTACAATGGAATATCACTCAGCCATGAAATCAATGTCATAAGGCTAGTAGCAGCATGATGAGTGGATTTAGATATGACGATTCTAAGTGAAATAAGTCACACAGAAAAAGACACTTATCATAAGATATCACTCATAGAGGGAATGTAAAAACCGCTACCCTTGAACTGAATTACAAAACAGAACAGAGTCACACGTTTAGAAAACACACTATGGCTGCTTAACGGGAAAGGTGAGGTGGGGTGATGCATAAAACACGGGTTTCAAATTAGCTCAGATACCCTTCCAGAAACCCAATATGTAATAGACAAGACCTACTCCTTGCTCAGTGAACTGGACTCAACACCCCCTATTCACCGCCCAAGAATATATCTGACTAGTAAGAATCTTAAAACCTATGTATTGATATCTCTCTGTAAGTGAGTCAAATGGGTGTAAAGCGGCATAAACACAGCAGTGAAAAGCAGCTAAACCCCATTATAAAAATCAATTACGTTTCAAAACCCGTGAAACAAAGACAGTGAAAGAGAGAGAAATTCTTACAAAATTCGTTCAGGGGCTGTGATGCCACCTGGATTGACCATATCTAGACCCACAGCTGATTGAGACATAAGGGTGGACACTCTTGGGGCTGAGAGGTTTGGTGAGGTTGGGTGAGAAAACGCAGACCCTTTAAAGTAATACGGCGTGGTACCCATCCCATGGGTCCCAAATCTCCAGGTTCAAGGGCATCGTCCTACATTGAAAACATGCATGAGAAACCCCGAAGATGGTACACCGTGTGATCGGGAAAGGTTTCTAAAACGCACCTCATTTCTCATCTCCTTGTGCTCCGGTTCACCATTCCAGCCGCTTTACTAGCAATCTCCCTCCTTGGAGAATCAGCACCTTTATCCTCCTGTTCCGTACAGGTTGCTAATTGTCCTGAGGATGAACGGGAAGAGGGGGAACCAATGAGAGACTAGCTCTAGGTGTTGGGGCAGGCACAGGTCATTCTATTTTCCCATCAGGAAGAAGAATTAACCACAGGCTCAGCCTGCCGCCAGGAACCAGAATACGGCCTGAAGCAATCCTGCGCTTTTGCGGCCAGCTCCCAAGAAAGCGAGTTGAAGAATGGAGCTCAGGGGCACTGCAATTCACAAACCTGCAGACTTAGAAATGATAACTCTCGTCCACAAATATATTGAGGGAAGGCAACGAAGAGGATTTGAAAGCAAGGCAGAATTGCAGGAAACAGATTTCAGGAGGTAGATTCGAATCGCCTTTAAAGCACAGGAAAAGCGGCAAAACCTCGACAATGATGCCCTTGGCCAAAAAGGGCGTATGCGTTTTTTCCTGAATATATTCAGGAAAAAACGCATACGCCCTTTTTGGCCAACCAAGCAACCTGGAAAGGCAAATCAGCGCTACAAAGAAGTCTCGCTTCCCATCGGTCAAAAGGGCCATGATGAATAAAGTGTCAAAACCAGAAATGCTGGACAGGCCTTGGAGAAATGGGAGCCTTGCTACGCTGATGGGCGGGATGTAAATTGCCAACAGCCACACTGGAGAAGTGTACGGTGTGTCCTGAAACATCTAAAAAACTCAGCTTAGAGACCATAGGGCACTTCCTCTCATGGGCGTATAAATTGGGAAAACTAAAAATCAGCAAGACACAGGCACCCCAAAGTTTTGGGCTGCTCTGTTGACAAGAACCTCCACTTCGTTACACCTTAAATATCCCAGGAAAGAGAAGAATGGATAAAGAAGTTGTGGTCCTTATGTACAATGGAATATCACTCAGCCATGAAATCAACGTCATAAGGCTAGTAGCAGCATGATGAGTGGATTTAGGTACGACGATTCTAAGTGAAATAAGTCACACAGAAAAAGACACTTATCATGAGATATCACTTATAGAGGGAATGTCAAAACCGCTACCCTTGAACTGAATTACAAAACAGAACAGAGTCACACGTTTAGAAAACACACTATGGCTGCTTAACGGGAAAGGTGAGGTGGGGTGATGCATAAAACAAGGGTTTCAAATTAGCTCAGATACCGTTCCATAAACCCAATATGTAATAGACAAGACCTACTCCTTGCTCAGTGAACTGGACTCAACACCCCCTATTCACCGCCCAAGAATATATCTGACTAGTAAGAATCTTAAAACCTATGTATTGATATCTCTCTGTAAGTGAGTCAAGTGGGTGTAAAGCGGCATAAACACAGCAGTGAAAAGCAGCTAAACCCCATTATAAAAATCAATTACTTTAAAAAACCCGTGAAACAAAGACAGTGAAAGAGAGAGAAATTCTTACAAAATTCGTTCAGGGGCTGTGATGCCACCTGGATTGACCATATCTAGACCCACAGCTGATTGAGACATAAGGGTGGACACTCGTGGGGCTGAGAGGTTTGGTGAGGTTGGCTGAGCTAACGCAGACCCTTTAAAGTAATACGGCGTGGTACCCATCCCATGGGTCCCAAATCTCCAGGTTCAAGGGCATCGTCCTACATTGAAAACATGCATGAGAAACCCCGAAGATGGTACACCGTGTGATCGGGAAAGGTTTCTAAAACGCACCTCATTTCTCATCTCCTTGTGCTCCGGTTCGCCATTCCAGCCGCTTTACTAGCAATCTCCCTCCTTGGAGAATCAGCACCTTTATCCTCCTGTTCCGTACAGGTTGCAAATTGTCCTGAGGATGAACGGGAAGAGGGGGAACCAATGAGAGACTAGCTCTAGGTGTTGGGGCAGGCACAGGTCATTCTATTTTCCCATCAGGAAGAAGAATTAACCACAGGCTCAGCCTGCCGCCAGGAACCAGAATACGGCCTGAAGCAATCCTGCGCTTTTGCGGCCAGCTCCCAAGAAAGCGAGTTGAAGAATGGAGCTCAGGGGCACTGCAATTCACAAACCTGCAGACTTAGAAATGATAACTCTCGTCCACAAATATATTGAGGGAAGGCAACGAAGAGGATTTGAAAGCAAGGCAGAATTGCAGGAAACAGATTTCAGGAGGTAGATTCGAATCGCCTTTAAAGCACAGGAAAAGCGGCAAAACCTCGACAATGATGCCCTTGGCCAAAAAGGGCGTATGCGTTTTTTCCTGAATATATTCAGGAAAAAACGCATACGCCCTTTTTGGCCAACCAAGCAACCTGGAAAGGCAAATCAGCGCTACAAAGAAGTCTCGCTTCCCATCGGTCAAAAGGGCCATGATGAATAAAGTGTCAAAACCAGAAATGCTGGACAGGCCTTGGAGAAATGGGAGCCTTGCTACGCGGATGGGCGGGATGTAAATTGCCAACAGCCACACTGCAGAAGTGTACGGTGTGTCCTGAAACATCTAAAAAACTCAGCTTAGAGACCATAGGGCACTTCCTCTCAGGGGCGTATAAATTGGGAAAACTAAAAATCAGCAAGACACAGGCACCCCAAAGTTTTGGGCTGCTCTGTTGACAAGAACCTCCACTTCGTTACACCTTAAATATCCCAGGAAAGAGAAGAATGGATAAAGAAGTTGTGGTCCTTATGTACAATGGAATATCACTCAGCCATGAAATCAACGTCATAAGGCTAGTAGCAGCATGATGAGTGGATTTAGGCACGACGATTCTAAGTGAAATAAGTCACACAGAAAAAGACACTTATCATGAGATATCACTTATAGAGGGAATGTCAAAACCGCTACCCTTGAACTGAATTACAAAACAGAACAGAGTCACACGTTTAGAAAACACACTATGGCTGCTTAACGGGAAAGGTGAGGTGGGGTGATGCATAAAACAAGGGTTTCAAATTAGCTCAGATACCGTTCCAGAAACCCAATATGTAATAGACAAGACCTACTCCTTGCTCAGTGAACTGGACTCAACACCCCCTATTCACCGCCCAAGAATATATCTGACTAGTAAGAATCTTAAAACCTATGTATTGATATCTCTCTGTAAGTGAGTCAAGTGGGTGTAAAGCGGCATAAACACAGCAGTGAAAAGCAGCTAAACCCCATTATAAAAATCAATTACTTTAAAAAACCCGTGAAACAAAGACAGTGAAAGAGAGAGAAATTCTTACAAAATTCGTTCAGGAGCTGTGATGCCACCTGGATTGACCATATCTAGACCCACAGCTGATTGAGACATAAGGGTGGACACTCGTGGGGCTGAGAGGTTTGGTGAGGTTGGCTGAGCTAACGCAGACCCTTTAAAGTAATACGGCGTGGTACCCATCCCATGGGTCCCAAATCTCCAGATTCAAGGGCATCGTCCTACATTGAAAACATGCATGAGAAACCCCGAAGATGGTACACCGTGTGATCGGGAAAGGTTTCTAAAACGCACCTCATTTCTCATCTCCTTGTGCTCCGGTTCGCCATTCCAGCCGCTTTACTAGCAATCTCCCTCCTTGGAGAATCAGCACCTTTATCCTCCTGTTCCGTACAGGTTGCAAATTGTCCTGAGGATGAACGGGAAGAGGGGGAACCAATGAGAGACTAGCTCTAGGTGTTGGGGCAGGCACAGGTCATTCTATTTTCCCATCAGGAAGAAGAATTAACCACAGGCTCAGCCTGCCGCCAGGAACCAGAATACGGCCTGAAGCAATCCTGCGCTTTTGCGGCCAGCTCCCAAGAAAGCGAGTTGAAGAATGGAGCTCAGGGGCACTGCAATTCACAAACCTGCAGTCTTAGAAATGATAACTCTCGTCCACAAATATATTGAGGGAAGGCAACGAAGAGGATTTGAAAGTAAGGCAGAATTGCAGGAAACAGATTTCAGGAGGTAGATTCGAATCGCCTTTAAAGCACAGGAAAAGCGGCAAAACCTCGACAATGATGCCCTTGGCCAAAAAGGGCGTATGCGTTTTCTCCTGAATATATTCAGGAGAAAACGCATACGCCCTTTTTGGCCAACCAAGCAACCTGGAAAGGCGAATCAGCGCTACAAAGAAGTCTCGCTTCCCATCGGTCAAAAGGGCCATGATGAATAAAGTGTCCAAACCAGAAATGCAGGACAGGCCATGGAGAAATGGGAGCCTTGCTACGCTGATGGGCGGGATGTAAATTGCCAACAGCCACTCTGGAGAAGTGTACAGTGTGTCCTGAAACATCTAAAAAACTCAGCTTAGAGAGCATAGCGCACTTCCACTCATGGGCGTATAAATTCGGAAAACTAAAACTCAGCAAGCCACAGGCACCCCAAAGTTTTGGGCTACTCTGTTGACAAGAACCTCCACTTCACTACACCTTAAATATCCCAGGAAAGAGAAGAATGGATAAAGAAGTTGCGGTCCTTATGTACAATGGAATATCACTCAGCCATGAAATCAATGTCATAAGGCTAGTAGCAGCATGATGAGTGGATTTAGATATGACGATTCTAAGTGAAATAAGTCACACAGAAAAAGACACTTATCATAAGATATCACTCATAGAGGGAATGTAAAAACCGCTACCCTTGAACTGAATTACAAAACAGAACAGAGTCACACGTTTAGAAAACACACTATGGCTGCTTAACGGGAAAGGTGAGGTGGGGTGATGCATAAAACACGGGTTTCAAATTAGCTCAGATACCGTTCCAGAAACCCAATATGTAATAGACAAGACCTACTCCTTGCTCAGTGAACTGGACTCAACACCCCCTATTCACCGCCCAAGAATATATCTGACTAGTAAGAATCTTAAAACCTATGTATTGATATCTCTCTGTAAGTGAGTCAAATGGGTGTAAAGCGGCATAAACACAGCAGTGAAAAGCAGCTAAACCCCATTATAAAAATCAATTACGTTTCAAAACCCGTGAAACAAAGACAGTGAAAGAGAGAGAAATTCTTACAAAATTCGTTCAGGGGCTGTGATGCCACCTGGATTGACCATATCTAGACCCACAGCTGATTGAGACATAAGGGTGGACACTCTTGGGGCTGAGAGGTTTGGTGAGGTTGGGTGAGAAAACGCAGACCCTTTAAAGTAATACGGCGTGGTACCCATCCCATGGGTCCCAAATCTCCAGGTTCAAGGGCATCGTCCTACATTGAAAACATGCATGAGAAACCCCGAAGATGGTACACCGTGTGATCGGGAAAGGTTTCTAAAACGCACCTCATTTCTCATCTCCTTGTGCTCCGGTTCACCATTCCAGCCGCTTTACTAGCAATCTCCCTCCTTGGAGAATCAGCACCTTTATCCTCCTGTTCCGTACAGGTTGCTAATTGTCCTGAGGATGAACGGGAAGAGGGGGAACCAATGAGAGACTAGCTCTAGGTGTTGGGGCAGGCACAGGTCATTCTATTTTCCCATCAGGAAGAAGAATTAACCACAGGCTCAGCCTGCCGCCAGGAACCAGAATACGGCCTGAAGCAATCCTGCGCTTTTGCGGCCAGCTCCCAAGAAAGCGAGTTGAAGAATGGAGCTCAGGGGCACTGCAATTCACAAACCTGCAGACTTAGAAATGATAACTCTCGTCCACAAATATATTGAGGGAAGGCAACGAAGAGGATTTGAAAGCAAGGCAGAATTGCAGGAAACAGATTTCAGGAGGTAGATTCGAATCGCCTTTAAAGCACAGGAAAAGCGGCAAAACCTCGACAATGATGCCCTTGGCCAAAAAGGGCGTATGCGTTTTTTCCTGAATATATTCAGGAAAAAACGCATACGCCCTTTTTGGCCAACCAAGCAACCTGGAAAGGCAAATCAGCGCTACAAAGAAGTCTCGCTTCCCATCGGTCAAAAGGGCCATGATGAATAAAGTGTCAAAACCAGAAATGCTGGACAGGCCTTGGAGAAATGGGAGCCTTGCTACGCTGATGGGCGGGATGTAAATTGCCAACAGCCACACTGGAGAAGTGTACGGTGTGTCCTGAAACTTCTAAAAAACTCAGCTTAGAGACCATAGGGCACTTCCTCTCATGGGCGTATAAATTGGGAAAACTAAAAATCAGCAAGACACAGGCACCCCAAAGTTTTGGGCTGCTCTGTTGACAAGAACCTCCACTTCGTTACACCTTAAATATCCCAGGAAAGAGAAGAATGGATAAAGAAGTTGTGGTCCTTATGTACAATGGAATATCACTCAGCCATGAAATCAACGTCATAAGGCTAGTAGCAGCATGATGAGTGGATTTAGGTACGACGATTCTAAGTGAAATAAGTCACACAGAAAAAGACACTTATCATGAGATATCACTTATAGAGGGAATGTAAAAACCGCTACCCTTGAACTGAATTACAAAACAGAACAGAGTCACACGTTTAGAAAACACACTATGGCTGCTTAACGGGAAAGGTGAGGTGGGGTGATGCATAAAACAAGGGTTTCAAATTAGCTCAGATACCGTTCCATAAACCCAATATGTAATAGACAAGACCTACTCCTTGCTCAGTGAACTGGACTCAACACCCCCTATTCACCGCCCAAGAATATATCTGACTAGTAAGAATCTTAAAACCTATGTATTGATATCTCTCTGTAAGTGAGTCAAGTGGGTGTAAAGCGGCATAAACACAGCAGTGAAAAGCAGCTAAACCCCATTATAAAAATCAATTACTTTAAAAAACCCGTGAAACAAAGACAGTGAAAGAGAGAGAAATTCTTACAAAATTCGTTCAGGGGCTGTGATGCCACCTGGATTGACCATATCTAGACCCACAGCTGATTGAGACATAAGGGTGGACACTCGTGGGGCTGAGAGGTTTGGTGAGGTTGGCTGAGCTAACGCAGACCCTTTAAAGTAATACGGCGTGGTACCCATCCCATGGGTCCCAAATCTCCAGGTTCAAGGGCATCGTCCTACATTGAAAACATGCATGAGAAACCCCGAAGATGGTACACCGTGTGATCGGGAAAGGTTTCTAAAACGCACCTCATTTCTCATCTCCTTGTGCTCCGGTTCGCCATTCCAGCCGCTTTACTAGCAATCTCCCTCCTTGGAGAATCAGCACCTTTATCCTCCTGTTCCGTACAGGTTGCAAATTGTCCTGAGGATGAACGGGAAGAGGGGGAACCAATGAGAGACTAGCTCTAGGTGTTGGGGCAGGCACAGGTCATTCTATTTTCCCATCAGGAAGAAGAATTAACCACAGGCTCAGCCTGCCGCCAGGAACCAGAATACGGCCTGAAGCAATCCTGCGCTTTTGCGGCCAGCTCCCAAGAAAGCGAGTTGAAGAATGGAGCTCAGGGGCACTGTAATTCACAAACCTGCAGTCTTAGAAATGATAACTCTCGTCCACAAATATATTGAGGGAAGGCAACGAAGAGGATTTGAAAGCAAGGCAGAATTGCAGGAAACAGATTTCAGGAGGTAGATTCGAATCGCCTTTAAAGCACAGGAAAAGCGGCAAAACCTCGACAATGATGCCCTTGGCCAAAAAGGGCGTATGCGTTTTTTCCTGAATATATTCAGGAAAAAACGCATACGCCCTTTTTGGCCAACCAAGCAACCTGGAAAGGCAAATCAGCGCTACAAAGAAGTCTCGCTTCCCATCGGTCAAAAGGGCCATGCTGAATAAAGTGTCAAAACCAGAAATGCTGGACAGGCCTTGGAGAAATGGGAGCCTTGCTACGCTGATGGGCGGGATGTAAATTGCCAACAGCCACACTGGAGAAGTGTACGGTGTGTCCTGAAACATCTAAAAAACTCAGCTTAGAGACCATAGGGCACTTCCTCTCATGGGCGTATAAATTGGGAAAACTAAAAATCAGCAAGACACAGGCACCCCAAAGTTTTGGGCTGCTCTGTTGACAAGAACCTCCACTTCGTTACACCTTAAATATCCCAGGAAAGAGAAGAATGGATAAAGAAGTTGTGGTCCTTATGTACAATGGAATATCACTCAGCCATGAAATCAACGTCATAAGGCTAGTAGCAGCATGATGAGTGGATTTAGGTACGACGATTCTAAGTGAAATAAGTCACATAGAAAAAGACACTTATCATGAGATATCACTTATAGAGGGAATGTCAAAACCGCTACCCTTGAACTGAATTACAAAACAGAACAGAGTCACACGTTTAGAAAACACACTATGGCTGCTTAACGGGAAAGGTGAGGTGGGGTGATGCATAAAACAAGGGTTTCAAATTAGCTCAGATACCGTTCCAGAAACCCAATATGTAATAGACAAGACCTACTCCTTTCTCCGTGAACTGGACTCAACACCCCCTATTCACCGCCCAAGAATATATCTGACTAGTAAGAATCTTAAAACCTATGTATTGATATCTCTCTGTAAGTGAGTCAAGTGGGTGTAAAGCGGCATAAACACAGCAGTGAAAAGCAGCTAAACCCCATTATAAAAATCAATTACTTTAAAAAACCCGTGAAACAAAGACAGTGAAAGAGAGAGAAATTCTTACAAAATTCGTTCAGGGGCTGTGATGCCACCTGGATTGACCATATCTAGACCCACAGCTGATTGAGACATAAGGGTGGACACTCGTGGGGCTGAGAGGTTTGGTGAGGTTGGCTGAGCTAACGCAGACCCTTTAAAGTAATTCGGCGTGGTACCCATCCCATGGGTCCCAAATCTCCAGGTTCAAGGGCATCGTCCTACATTGAAAACATGCATGAGAAACCCCGAAGATGGTACACCGTGTGATCGGGAAAGGTTTCTAAAACGCACCTCATTTCTCATCTCCTTGTGCTCCGGTTCGCCATTCCAGCCGCTTTACTAGCAATCTCCCTCCTTGGAGAATCAGCACCTTTATCCTCCTGTTCCGTACAGGTTGCAAATTGTCCTGAGGATGAACGGGAAGAGGGGGAACCAATGAGAGACTAGCTCTAGGTGTTGGGGCAGGCACAGGTCATTCTATTTTCCCATCAGGAAGAAGAATTAACCACAGGCTCAGCCTGCCGCCAGGAACCAGAATACGGCCTGAAGCAATCCTGCGCTTTTGCGGCCAGCTCCCAAGAAAGCAAGTTGAAGAATGGAGCTCAGGGGCACTGCAATTCACAAACCTGCAGTCTTAGAAATGATAACTCTCGTCCACAAATATATTGAGGGAAGGCAACGAAGAGGATTTGAAAGCAAGGCAGAATTGCAGGAAACAGATTTCAGGAGGTAGATTCGAATCGCCTTTAAAGCACAGGAAAAGCGGCAAAACCTCGACAATGATGCCCTTGGCCAAAAAGGGCGTATGCGTTTTTTCCTGAATATATTCAGGAAAAAACGCATACGCCCTTTTTGGCCAACCAAGCAACCTGGAAAGGCAAATCAGCGCTACAAAGAAGTCTCGCTTCCCATCGGTCAAAAGGGCCATGCTGAATAAAGTGTCCAAACCAGAAATGCAGGACAGGCCATGGAGAAATGGGAGCCTTGCTACGCTGATGGGCGGGATGTAAATTGCCAACAGCCACTCTGGAGAAGTGTACAGTGTGTCCTGAAACATCTAAAAAACTCAGCTTAGAGAGCATAGCGCACTTCCACTCATGGGCGTATAAATTGGGAAAACTAAAAATCAGCATGACACAGGCACCCCAAAGTTTTGGGCTACTCTGTTGACAAGAACCTCCACTTCGCTACACCTTAAATATCCCAGGAAAGAGAAGAATGGATAAAGAAGTTGTGGTCCTTATGTACAATGGAATGTCACTCAGCCATGAAATCAATGTCATAAGGCTAGTAGCAGCATGATGAGTGGATTTAGGTATGACGATTCTAAGTGAAATAAGTCACACAGAAAAAGACACTTATCATAAGATATCACTCATAGAGGGAATGTAAAAACCGCTACCCTTGAACTGAATTACAAAACAGAACAGAGTCACACGTTTAGAAAACACACTATGGCTGCTTAACGGGAAAGGTGAGGTGGGGTGATGCATAAAACACGGGTTTCAAATTAGCTCAGATACCGTTCCAGAAACCCAATATGTAATAGACAAGACCTACTCCTTGCTCAGTGAACTGGACTCAACACCCCCTATTCACCGCCCAAGAATATATCTGACTAGTAAGAATCTTAAAACCTATGTATTGATATCTCTCTGTAAGTGAGTCAAATGGGTGTAAAGCGGCATAAACACAGCAGTGAAAAGCAGCTAAACCCCATTATAAAAATCAATTACGTTTCAAAACCCGTGAAACAAAGACAATGAAAGAGAGAGAAATTCTTACAAAATTCGTTCAGGGGCTGTGATGCCACCTGGATTGACCATATCTAGACCCACAGCTGATTGAGACATAAGGGTGGACACTCTTGGGGCTGAGAGGTTTGGTGAGGTTGGGTGAGCAAACGCAGACCCTTTAAAGTAATACGGCGTGGTACCCATCCCATGGGTCCCAAATCTCCAGGTTCAAGGGCATCGTCCTACATTGAAAACATGCATGAGAAACCCCGAAGATGGTACACCGTGTGATCGGGAAAGGTTTCTAAAACGCACCTCATTTCTCATCTCCTTGTGCTCCGGTTCGCCATTCCAGCCGCTTTACTAGCAATCTCCCTCCTTGGAGAATCAGCACCTTTATCCTCCTGTTCCGTACAGGTTGCTAATTGTCCTGAGGATGAACGGGAAGAGGGGGAACCAATGTGAGACTAGCTCTAGGTGTTGGGGCAGGCACAGGTCATTCTATTTTCCCATCAGGAAGAAGAATTAACCACAGGCTCAGCCTGCCGCCAGGAACCAGAATACGGCCTGAAGCAATCCTGCGCTTTTGCGGCCAGCTCCCAAGAAAGCGAGTTGAAGAATGGAGCTCAGGGGCACTGCAATTCACAAACCTGCAGACTTAGAAATGATAACTCTCGTCCACAAATATATTGAGGGAAGGCAACGAAGAGGATTTGAAAGCAAGGCAGAATTGCAGGAAACAGATTTCAGGAGGTAGATTCGAATCGCCTTTAAAGCACAGGAAAAGCGGCAAAACCTCGACAATGATGCCCTTGGTCAAAAAGGGCGTATGCGTTTTTTCCTGAATATATTCAGGAGAAAACGCATACGCCCTTTTTGGCCAACCAAGCAACCTGGAAAGGCAAATCAGCGCTACAAAGAAGTCTCGCTTCCCATCGGTCAAAAGGGCCATGCTGAATAAAGTGTCAAAACCAGAAATGCTGGACAGGCCTTGGAGAAATGGGAGCCTTGCTACGCTGATGGGCGGGATGTAAATTGCCAACAGCCACACTGGAGAAGTGTACGGTGTGTCCTGAAACATCTAAAAAACTCAGCTTAGAGACCATAGGGCACTTCCTCTCATGGGCGTATAAATTGGGAAAACTAAAAATCAGCAAGACACAGGCACCCCAAAGTTTTGGGCTGCTCTGTTGACAAGAACCTCCACTTCGTTACACCTTAAATATCCCAGGAAAGAGAAGAATGGATAAAGAAGTTGTGGTCCTTATGTACAATGGAATATCACTCAGCCATGAAATCAACGTCATAAGGCTAGTAGCAGCATGATGAGTGGATTTAGGTACGACGATTCTAAGTGAAATAAGTCACACAGAAAAAGACACTTATCATGAGATATCACTTATAGAGGGAATGTCAAAACCGCTACCCTTGAACTGAATTACAAAACAGAACAGAGTCACACGTTTAGAAAAAACACTATGGCTGCTTAACGGGAAAGGTGAGGTGGGGTGATGCATAAAACAAGGGTTTCAAATTAGCTCAGATACCGTTCCAGAAACCCAATATGTAATAGACAAGACCTACTCCTTTCTCCGTGAACTGGACTCAACACCCCCTATTCACCGCCCAAGAATATATCTGACTAGTAAGAATCTTAAAACCTATGTATTGATATCTCTCTGTAAGTGAGTCAAGTGGGTGTAAAGCGGCATAAACACAGCAGTGAAAAGCAGCTAAACCCCATTATAAAAATCAATTACTTTAAAAAACCCGTGAAACAAAGACAGTGAAAGAGAGAGAAATTCTTACAAAATTCGTTCAGGGGCTGTGATGCCACCTGGATTGACCATATCTAGACCCACAGCTGATTGAGACATAAGGGTGGACACTCGTGGGGCTGAGAGGTTTGGTGAGGTTGGCTGAGCTAACGCAGACCCTTTAAAGTAATTCGGCGTGGTACCCATCCCATGGGTCCCAAATCTCCAGGTTCAAGGGCATCGTCCTACATTGAAAACATGCATGAGAAACCCCGAAGATGGTACACCGTGTGATCGGGAAAGGTTTCTAAAACGCACCTCATTTCTCATCTCCTTGTGCTCCGGTTCGCCATTCCAGCCGCTTTACTAGCAATCTCCCTCCTTGGAGAATCAGCACCTTTATCCTCCTGTTCCGTACAGGTTGCAAATTGTCCTGAGGATGAACGGGAAGAGGGGGAACCAATGAGAGACTAGCTCTAGGTGTTGGGGCAGGCACAGGTCATTCTATTTTCCCATCAGGAAGAAGAATTAACCACAGGCTCAGCCTGCCGCCAGGAACCAGAATACGGCCTGAAGCAATCCTGCGCTTTTGCGGCCAGCTCCCAAGAAAGCGAGTTGAAGAATGGAGCTCAGGGGCACTGCAATTCACAAACCTGCAGTCTTAGAAATGATAACTCTCGTCCACAAATATATTGAGGGAAGGCAACGAAGAGGATTTGAAAGCAAGGCAGAATTGCAGGAAACAGATTTCAGGAGGTAGATTCGAATCGCCTTTAAAGCACAGGAAAAGCGGCAAAACCTCGACAATGATGCCCTTGGCCAAAAAGGGCGTATGCGTTTTTTCCTGAATATATTCAGGAAAAAACGCATACGCCCTTTTTGGCCAACCAAGCAACCTGGAAAGGCAAATCAGCGCTACAAAGAAGTCTCGCTTCCCATCGGTCAAAAGGGCCATGCTGAATAAAGTGTCAAAACCAGAAATGCAGGACAGGCCATGGAGAAATGGGAGCCTTGCTACGCTGATGGGCGGGATGTAAATTGCCAACAGCCACTCTGGAGAAGTGTACAGTGTGTCCTGAAACATCTAAAAAACTCAGCTTAGAGAGCATAGCGCACTTCCACTCATGGGAGTATAAATTGGGAAAACTAAAAATCAGCATGACACAAGCACCCCAAAGTTTTGGGCTACTCTGTTGACAAGAACCTCCACTTCGCTACACCTTAAATATCCCAGGAAAGAGAAGAATGGATAAAGAAGTTGCGGTCCTTATGTACAATGGAATGTCACTCAGCCATGAAATCAACGTCATAAGGCTAGTAGCAGCATGATGATTGGATTTAGGTATGACGATTCTAAGTGAAATAAGTCACACAGAAAAAGACACTTATCATAAGATATCACTCATAGAGGGAATGTAAAAACCGCTACCCTTGAACTGAATTACAAAACAGAACAGAGTCACACGTTTAGAAAACACACTATGGCTGCTTAACGGGAAAGGTGAGGTGGGGTGATGCATAAAACACGGGTTTCAAATTAGCTCAGATACCGTTCCAGAAACCCAATATGTAATAGACAAGACCTACTCCTTGCTCAGTGAACTGGACTCAACACCCCCTATTCACCGCCCAAGAATATATCTGACTAGTAGGAATCTTAAAACCTATGTATTGATATCTCTCTGTAAGTGAGTCAAATGGGTGTAAAGCGGCATAAACACAGCAGTGAAAAGCAGCTAAACCCCATTATAAAAATCAATTACTTTAAAAAACCCGTGAAACAAAGACAGTGAAAGAGAGAGAAATTCTTACAAAATTCGTTCAGGGGCTGTGATGCCACCTGGATTGACCATATCTAGACCCACAGCTGATTGAGACATAAGGGTGGACACTCGTGGGGCTGAGAGGTTTGGTGAGGTTGGCTGAGCTAACGCAGACCCTTTAAAGTAATTCGGCGTGGTACCCATCCCATGGGTCCCAAATCTCCAGGTTCAAGGGCATCGTCCTACATTGAAAACATGCATGAGAAACCCCGAAGATGGTACACCGTGTGATCGGGAAAGGTTTCTAAAACGCACCTCATTTCTCATCTCCTTGTGCTCCGGTTCGCCATTCCAGCCGCTTTACTAGCAATCTCCCTCCTTGGAGAATCAGCACCTTTATCCTCCTGTTCCGTACAGGTTGCAAATTGTCCTGAGGATGAACGGGAAGAGGGGGAACCAATGAGAGACTAGCTCTAGGTGTTGGGGCAGGCACAGGTCATTCTATTTTCCCATCAGGAAGAAGAATTAACCACAGGCTCAGCCTGCCGCCAGGAACCAGAATACGGCCTGAAGCAATCCTGCGCTTTTGCGGCCAGCTCCCAAGAAAGCGAGTTGAAGAATGGAGCTCAGGGGCACTGCAATTCACAAACCTGCAGTCTTAGAAATGATAACTCTCGTCCACAAATATATTGAGGGAAGGCAACGAAGAGGATTTGAAAGCAAGGCAGAATTGCAGGAAACAGATTTCAGGAGGTAGATTCGAATCGCCTTTAAAGCACAGGAAAAGCGGCAAAACCTCGACAATGATGCCCTTGGCCAAAAAGGGCGTATGCGTTTTTTCCTGAATATATTCAGGAAAAAACGCATACGCCCTTTTTGGCCAACCAAGCAACCTGGAAAGGCAAATCAGCGCTACAAAGAAGTCTCGCTTCCCATCGGTCAAAAGGGCCATGCTGAATAAAGTGTCCAAACCAGAAATGCAGGACAGGCCATGGAGAAATGGGAGCCTTGCTACGCTGATGGGCGGGATGTAAATTGCCAACAGCCACTCTGGAGAAGTGTACAGTGTGTCCTGAAACATCTAAAAAACTCAGCTTAGAGAGCATAGCGCACTTCCACTCATGGGAGTATAAAGTGGGAAAACTAAAAATAAGCATGACACAGGCACCTCAAAGTTTTGGGCTACTCTGTTGACAAGAACCTCCACTTCGCTACACCTTAAATATCCCAGGAAAGAGAAGAATGGATAAAGAAGTTGCGGTCCTTATGTACAATGGAATATCACTCAGCCATGAAATCAATGTCATAAGGCTAGTAGCAGCATGATGAGTGGATTTAGGTATGACGATTCTAAGTGAAATAAGTAGCACAGAAAAAGACACTTATCATAAGATATAACTTATAGAGGGAATGTAAAAACCGCTACCCTTGAACTGAATTACAAAATAGAACAGAGTCACACGTTTAGAAAACACACTATGGCTGCTTAACGGGAAAGGTGAGGTGGGGTGATGCATAAAACACGGGTTTCAAATTAGCTCAGATACCGTTCCAGAAACCCAATATGTAATAGACAAGACCTACTCCTTGCTCAGTGAACTGGACTCAACACCCCCTATTCACCGCCCAAGAATATATCTGACTAGTAGGAATCTTAAAACCTATGTATTGATATCTCTCTGTAAGTGAGTCAAATGGGTGTAAAGCGGCATAAACACAGCAGTGAAAAGCAGCTAAACCCCATTATAAAAATCAATTACGTTTCAAAACCCGTGAAACAAAGACAGTGAAAGAGAGAGAAATTCTTACAAAATTCGTTCAGGGGCTGTGATGCCACCTGGATTGACCATATCTAGACCCACAGCTGATTGAGACATAAGGGTGGACACTCTTGGGGCTGAGAGGTTTGGTGAGGTTGGGTGAGAAAACGCAGACCCTTTAAAGTAATACGGCGTGGTACCCATCCCATGGGTCCCAAATCTCCAGGTTCAAGGGCATCGTCCTACATTGAAAACATGCATGAGAAACCCCGAAGATGGTACACCGTGTGATCGGGAAAGGTTTCTAAAACGCACCTCATTTCTCATCTCCTTGTGCTCCGGTTCGCCATTCCAGCCGCTTTACTAGCAATCTCCCTCCTTGAAGAATCAGCACCTTTATCCTCCTGTTCCGTACAGGTTGCAAATTGTCCTGAGGATGAACGGGAAGAGGGGGAACCAATGAGAGACTAGCTCTAGGTGTTGGGGCAGGCACAGGTCATTCTATTTTCCCATCAGGAAGAAGAATTAACCACAGGCTCAGCCTGCCGCCAGGAACCAGAATACGGCCTGAAGCAATCCTGCGCTTTTGCGGCCAGCTCCCAAGAAAGCGAGTTGAAGAATGGAGCTCAGGGGCACTGCAATTCACAAACCTGCAGACTTAGAAATGATAACTCTCGTCCACAAATATATTGAGGGAAGGCAACGAAGAGGATTTGAAAGCAAGGCAGAATTGCAGGAAACAGATTTCAGGAGGTAGATTCGAATCGCCTTTAAAGCACAGGAAAAGCGGCAAAACCTCGACAATGATGCCCTTGGCCAAAAAGGGCGTATGCGTTTTTTCCTGAATATATTCAGGAAAAAACGCATACGCCCTTTTTGGCCAACCAAGCAACCTGGAAAGGCAAATCAGCGCTACAAAGAAGTCTCGCTTCCCATCGGTCAAAAGGGCCATGATGAATAAAGTGTCAAAACCAGAAATGCTGGACAGGCCTTGGAGAAATGGGAGCCTTGCTACGCTGATGGGCGGGATGTAAATTGCCAACAGCCACACTGGAGAAGTGTACGGTGTGTCCTGAAACATCTAAAAAACTCAGCTTAGAGACCATAGGGCACTTCCTCTCATGGGCGTATAAATTGGGAAAACTAAAAATCAGCAAGACACAGGCACCCCAAAGTTTTGGGCTGCTCTGTTGACAAGAACCTCCACTTCGTTACACCTTAAATATCCCAGGAAAGAGAAGAATGGATAAAGAAGTTGTGGTCCTTATGTACAATGGAATATCACTCAGCCATGAAATCAACGTCATAAGGCTAGTAGCAGCATGATGAGTGGATTTAGGTACGACGATTCTAAGTGAAATAAGTCACACAGAAAAAGACACTTATCATGAGATATCACTTATAGAGGGAATGTCAAAACCGCTACCCTTGAACTGAATTACAAAACAGAACAGAGTCACACGTTTAGAAAAAACACTATGGCTGCTTAACGGGAAAGGTGAGGTGGGGTGATGCATAAAACAAGGGTTTCAAATTAGCTCAGATACCGTTCCAGAAACCCAATATGTAATAGACAAGACCTACTCCTTTCTCCGTGAACTGGACTCAACACCCCCTATTCACCGCCCAAGAATATATCTGACTAGTAAGAATCTTAAAACCTATGTATTGATATCTCTCTGTAAGTGAGTCAAGTGGGTGTAAAGCGGCATAAACACAGCAGTGAAAAGCAGCTAAACCCCATTATAAAAATCAATTACTTTAAAAAACCCGTGAAACAAAGACAGTGAAAGAGAGAGAAATTCTTACAAAATTCGTTCAGGGGCTGTGATGCCACCTGGATTGACCATATCTAGACCCACAGCTGATTGAGACATAAGGGTGGACACTCGTGGGGCTGAGAGGTTTGGTGAGGTTGGCTGAGCTAACGCAGACCCTTTAAAGTAATTCGGCGTGGTACCCATCCCATGGGTCCCAAATCTCCAGGTTCAAGGGCATCGTCCTACATTGAAAACATGCATGAGAAACCCCGAAGATGGTACACCGTGTGATCGGGAAAGGTTTCTAAAACGCACCTCATTTCTCATCTCCTTGTGCTCCGGTTCGCCATTCCAGCCGCTTTACTAGCAATCTCCCTCCTTGGAGAATCAGCACCTTTATCCTCCTGTTCCGTACAGGTTGCAAATTGTCCTGAGGATGAACGGGAAGAGGGGGAACCAATGAGAGACTAGCTCTAGGTGTTGGGGCAGGCACAGGTCATTCTATTTTCCCATCAGGAAGAAGAATTAACCACAGGCTCAGCCTGCCGCCAGGAACCAGAATACGGCCTGAAGCAATCCTGCGCTTTTGCGGCCAGCTCCCAAGAAAGCGAGTTGAAGAATGGAGCTCAGGGGCACTGCAATTCACAAACCTGCAGTCTTAGAAATGATAACTCTCGTCCACAAATATATTGAGGGAAGGCAACGAAGAGGATTTGAAAGCAAGGCAGAATTGCAGGAAACAGATTTCAGGAGGTAGATTCGAATCGCCTTTAAAGCACAGGAAAAGCGGCAAAACCTCGACAATGATGCCCTTGGCCAAAAAGGGCGTATGCGTTTTTTCCTGAATATATTCAGGAAAAAACGCATACGCCCTTTTTGGCCAACCAAGCAACCTGGAAAGGCAAATCAGCGCTACAAAGAAGTCTCGCTTCCCATCGGTCAAAAGGGCCATGCTGAATAAAGTGTCAAAACCAGAAATGCAGGACAGGCCATGGAGAAATGGGAGCCTTGCTACGCTGATGGGCGGGATGTAAATTGCCAACAGCCACTCTGGAGAAGTGTACAGTGTGTCCTGAAACATCTAAAAAACTCAGCTTAGAGAGCATAGCGCACTTCCACTCATGGGAGTATAAATTGGGAAAACTAAAAATCAGCATGACACAAGCACCCCAAAGTTTTGGGCTACTCTGTTGACAAGAACCTCCACTTCGCTACACCTTAAATATCCCAGGAAAGAGAAGAATGGATAAAGAAGTTGCGGTCCTTATGTACAATGGAATGTCACTCAGCCATGAAATCAACGTCATAAGGCTAGTAGCAGCATGATGATTGGATTTAGGTATGACGATTCTAAGTGAAATAAGTCACACAGAAAAAGACACTTATCATAAGATATCACTCATAGAGGGAATGTAAAAACCGCTACCCTTGAACTGAATTACAAAACAGAACAGAGTCACACGTTTAGAAAACACACTATGGCTGCTTAACGGGAAAGGTGAGGTGGGGTGATGCATAAAACACGGGTTTCAAATTAGCTCAGATACCGTTCCAGAAACCCAATATGTAATAGACAAGACCTACTCCTTGCTCAGTGAACTGGACTCAACACCCCCTATTCACCGCCCAAGAATATATCTGACTAGTAGGAATCTTAAAACCTATGTATTGATATCTCTCTGTAAGTGAGTCAAATGGGTGTAAAGCGGCATAAACACAGCAGTGAAAAGCAGCTAAACCCCATTATAAAAATCAATTACTTTAAAAAACCCGTGAAACAAAGACAGTGAAAGAGAGAGAAATTCTTACAAAATTCGTTCAGGGGCTGTGATGCCACCTGGATTGACCATATCTAGACCCACAGCTGATTGAGACATAAGGGTGGACACTCGTGGGGCTGAGAGGTTTGGTGAGGTTGGCTGAGCTAACGCAGACCCTTTAAAGTAATTCGGCGTGGTACCCATCCCATGGGTCCCAAATCTCCAGGTTCAAGGGCATCGTCCTACATTGAAAACATGCATGAGAAACCCCGAAGATGGTACACCGTGTGATCGGGAAAGGTTTCTAAAACGCACCTCATTTCTCATCTCCTTGTGCTCCGGTTCGCCATTCCAGCCGCTTTACTAGCAATCTCCCTCCTTGGAGAATCAGCACCTTTATCCTCCTGTTCCGTACAGGTTGCAAATTGTCCTGAGGATGAACGGGAAGAGGGGGAACCAATGAGAGACTAGCTCTAGGTGTTGGGGCAGGCACAGGTCATTCTATTTTCCCATCAGGAAGAAGAATTAACCACAGGCTCAGCCTGCCGCCAGGAACCAGAATACGGCCTGAAGCAATCCTGCGCTTTTGCGGCCAGCTCCCAAGAAAGCGAGTTGAAGAATGGAGCTCAGGGGCACTGCAATTCACAAACCTGCAGTCTTAGAAATGATAACTCTCGTCCACAAATATATTGAGGGAAGGCAACGAAGAGGATTTGAAAGCAAGGCAGAATTGCAGGAAACAGATTTCAGGAGGTAGATTCGAATCGCCTTTAAAGCACAGGAAAAGCGGCAAAACCTCGACAATGATGCCCTTGGCCAAAAAGGGCGTATGCGTTTTTTCCTGAATATATTCAGGAAAAAACGCATACGCCCTTTTTGGCCAACCAAGCAACCTGGAAAGGCAAATCAGCGCTACAAAGAAGTCTCGCTTCCCATCGGTCAAAAGGGCCATGCTGAATAAAGTGTCCAAACCAGAAATGCAGGACAGGCCATGGAGAAATGGGAGCCTTGCTACGCTGATGGGCGGGATGTAAATTGCCAACAGCCACTCTGGAGAAGTGTACAGTGTGTCCTGAAACATCTAAAAAACTCAGCTTAGAGAGCATAGCGCACTTCCACTCATGGGAGTATAAAGTGGGAAAACTAAAAATAAGCATGACACAGGCACCTCAAAGTTTTGGGCTACTCTGTTGACAAGAACCTCCACTTCGCTACACCTTAAATATCCCAGGAAAGAGAAGAATGGATAAAGAAGTTGCGGTCCTTATGTACAATGGAATATCACTCAGCCATGAAATCAATGTCATAAGGCTAGTAGCAGCATGATGAGTGGATTTAGGTATGACGATTCTAAGTGAAATAAGTAGCACAGAAAAAGACACTTATCATAAGATATAACTTATAGAGGGAATGTAAAAACCGCTACCCTTGAACTGAATTACAAAATAGAACAGAGTCACACGTTTAGAAAACACACTATGGCTGCTTAACGGGAAAGGTGAGGTGGGGTGATGCATAAAACACGGGTTTCAAATTAGCTCAGATACCGTTCCAGAAACCCAATATGTAATAGACAAGACCTACTCCTTGCTCAGTGAACTGGACTCAACACCCCCTATTCACCGCCCAAGAATATATCTGACTAGTAGGAATCTTAAAACCTATGTATTGATATCTCTCTGTAAGTGAGTCAAATGGGTGTAAAGCGGCATAAACACAGCAGTGAAAAGCAGCTAAACCCCATTATAAAAATCAATTACGTTTCAAAACCCGTGAAACAAAGACAGTGAAAGAGAGAGAAATTCTTACAAAATTCGTTCAGGGGCTGTGATGCCACCTGGATTGACCATATCTAGACCCACAGCTGATTGAGACATAAGGGTGGACACTCTTGGGGCTGAGAGGTTTGGTGAGGTTGGGTGAGAAAACGCAGACCCTTTAAAGTAATACGGCGTGGTACCCATCCCATGGGTCCCAAATCTCCAGGTTCAAGGGCATCGTCCTACATTGAAAACATGCATGAGAAACCCCGAAGATGGTACACCGTGTGATCGGGAAAGGTTTCTAAAACGCACCTCATTTCTCATCTCCTTGTGCTCCGGTTCGCCATTCCAGCCGCTTTACTAGCAATCTCCCTCCTTGAAGAATCAGCACCTTTATCCTCCTGTTCCGTACAGGTTGCAAATTGTCCTGAGGATGAACGGGAAGAGGGGGAACCAATGAGAGACTAGCTCTAGGTGTTGGGGCAGGCACAGGTCATTCTATTTTCCCATCAGGAAGAAGAATTAACCACAGGCTCAGCCTGCCGCCAGGAACCAGAATACGGCCTGAAGCAATCCTGCGCTTTTGCGGCCAGCTCCCAAGAAAGCGAGTTGAAGAATGGAGCTCAGGGGCACTGCAATTCACAAACCTGCAGACTTAGAAATGATAACTCTCGTCCACAAATATATTGAGGGAAGGCAACGAAGAGGATTTGAAAGCAAGGCAGAATTGCAGGAAACAGATTTCAGGAGGTAGATTCGAATCGCCTTTAAAGCACAGGAAAAGCGGCAAAACCTCGACAATGATGCCCTTGGCCAAAAAGGGCGTATGCGTTTTTTCCTGAATATATTCAGGAAAAAACGCATACGCCCTTTTTGGCCAACCAAGCAACCTGGAAAGGCAAATCAGCGCTACAAAGAAGTCTCGCTTCCCATCGGTCAAAAGGGCCATGATGAATAAAGTGTCAAAACCAGAAATGCTGGACAGGCCTTGGAGAAATGGGAGCCTTGCTACGCTGATGGGCGGGATGTAAATTGCCAACAGCCACACTGGAGAAGTGTACGGTGTGTCCTGAAACATCTAAAAAACTCAGCTTAGAGACCATAGGGCACTTCCTCTCATGGGCGTATAAATTGGGAAAACTAAAAATCAGCAAGACACAGGCACCCCAAAGTTTTGGGCTGCTCTGTTGACAAGAACCTCCACTTCGTTACACCTTAAATATCCCAGGAAAGAGAAGAATGGATAAAGAAGTTGTGGTCCTTATGTACAATGGAATATCACTCAGCCATGAAATCAACGTCATAAGGCTAGTAGCAGCATGATGAGTGGATTTAGGTACGACGATTCTAAGTGAAATAAGTCACACAGAAAAAGACACTTATCATGAGATATCACTTATAGAGGGAATGTCAAAACCGCTACCCTTGAACTGAATTACAAAACAGAACAGAGTCACACGTTTAGAAAACACACTATGGCTGCTTAACGGGAAAGGTGAGGTGGGGTGATGCATAAAACACGGGTTTCAAATTAGCTCAGATACCGTTCCAGAAACCCAATATGTAATAGACAAGACCTACTCCTTGCTCAGTGAACTGGACTCAACACCCCCTATTCACCGCCCAAGAATATATCTGACTAGTAAGAATCTTAAAACCTATGTATTGATATCTCTCTGTAAGTGAGTCAAATGGGTGTAAAGCGGCATAAACACAGCAGTGAAAAGCAGCTAAACCCCATTATAAAAATCAATTACGTTTCAAAACCCGTGAAACAAAGACAGTGAAAGAGAGAGAAATTCTTACAAAATTCGTTCAGGAGCTGTGATGCCACCTGGATTGACCATATCTAGACCCACAGCTGATTGAGACATAAGGGTGGACACTCTTGGGGCTGAGAGGTTTGGTGAGGTTGGGTGAGAAAACGCAGACCCTTTAAAGTAATACGGCGTGGTACCCATCCCATGGGTCCCAAATCTCCAGGTTCAAGGGCATCGTCCTATATTGAAAACATGCATGAGAAACCCCGAAGATGGTACACCGTGTGATCGGGAAAGGTTTCTAAAACGCACCTCATTTCTCATCTCCTTGTGCTCCGGTTCGCCATTCCAGCCGCTTTACTAGCAATCTCCCTCCTTGGAGAATCAGCACCTTTATCCTCCTGTTCCGTACAGGTTGCTAATTGTCCTGAGGATGAACGGGAAGAGGGGGAACCAATGAGAGACTAGCTCTAGGTGTTGGGACAGGCACAGGTCACTCTATTTTCCCATCAGGAAGAAGAATTAACCACAGGCTCAGCCTGCCACCAGGAACCAGAAGACGGCCTGAAGCAATCCTGCGCTTTTGCGGCCAGCTCCCAAGAAAGCGAGTTGAAGAATGGAGCTCAGGGGCACTGCAATTCACAAACCTGCAGTCTTAGAAATGATAACTCTCGCCCACAAATATATTGAGGGAAGGCAACGAAGAGGATTTGAAAGCAAGGCAGAATTGCAGGAAACAGATTTCAGGAGGTAGATTCGAATCGCCTTTAAAGCACAGGAAAAGCGGCAAAACCTCGACAATGATGCCCTTGGCCAAAAAGGGCGTATGCGTTTTTTCCTGAATATATTCAGGAAAAAACGCATACGCCCTTTTTGGCCAACCAAGCAACCTGGAAAGGCAAATCAGCGCTACAAAGAAGTCTCGCTTCCCATCGGTCAAAAGGGCCATGCTGAATAAAGTGTCCAAACCAGAAATGCAGGACAGGCCATGGAGAAATGGGAGCCTTGCTACGCTGATGGGCGGGATGTAAATTGCCAACAGCCACTCTGGAGAAGTGTACAGTGTGTCCTGAAACATCTAAAAAACTCAGCTTAGAGAGCATAGCGCACTTCCACTCATGGGCGTATAAATTGGGAAAACTAAAAATCAGCATGACACAGGCACCCCAAAGTTTTGGGCTACTCTGTTGACAAGAACCTCCACTTCGCTACACCTTAAATATCCCAGGAAAGAGAAGAATGGATAAAGAAGTTGCGGTCCTTATGTACAATGGAATATCACTCAGCCATGGAATCAACGTCATAAGGCTAGTAGCAGCATGATGAGTGGATTTAGGTACGACCATTCTAAGTGAAATAAGTCACACAGAAAAAGACACTTATCATGAGATATCACTTATAGAGGGAATGTCAAAACCGCTACCCTTGAACTGAATTACAAAACAGAACAGAGTCACACGTTTAGAAAACACACTATGGCTGCTTAACGGGAAAGGTGAGGTGGGGTGATGCATAAAACAAGGGTTTCAAATTAGCTCAGATACCGTTCCATAAACCCAATATGTAATAGACAAGACCTACTCCTTGCTCAGTGAACTGGACTCAACACCCCCTATTCACCGCCCAAGAATATATCTGACTAGTAAGTATCTTCAAACCTATGTATTGATATCTCTCTGTAAGTGAGTCAAGTGGGTGTAAAGCGGCATAAACACAGCAGTGAAAAGCAGCTAAACCCCATTATAAAAATCAATTACTTTAAAAAACCCGTGAAACAAAGACAGTGAAAGAGAGAGAAATTCTTACAAAATTCGTTCAGGGGCTGTGATGCCACCTGGATTGACCATATCTAGACCCACAGCTGATTGAGACATAAGGGTGGACACTCTTGGGGCTGAGAGGTTTGCTGAGGTTGGGTGAGCAAACGCAGACCCTTTAAAGTAATACGGCGTGGTACCCATCCCATGGGTCCCAAATCTCCAGGTTCAAGGGCATCTTCCTACATTGAAAACATGCATGAGAAACCCCGAAGATGGTACACCGTGTGATCGGGAAAGGTTTCTAAAACGCACCTCATTTCTCATCTCCTTGTGCTCCGGTTCGCCATTCCAGCCGCTTTACTAGCAATCTCCCTCCTTGGAGAATCAGCACCTTTATCCTCCTGTTCCGTACAGGTTGCTAATTGTCCTGAGGATGAACGGGAAGAGGGGGAACCAATGAGAGACTAGCTCTAGGTGTTGGGGCAGGCACAGGTCATTCTATTTTCCCATCAGGAAGAAGAATTAACCACAGGCTCAGCCTGCCGCCAGGAACCAGAATACGGCCTGAAGCAATCCTGCGCTTTTGCGGCCAGCTCCCAAGAAAGCGAGTTGAAGAATGGAGCTCAGGGGCACTGCAATTCACAAACCTGCAGACTTAGAAATGATAACTCTCGTCCACAAATATATTGAGGGAAGGCAACGAAGAGGATTTGAAAGCAAGGCAGAATTGCAGGAAACAGATTTCAGGAGGTAGATTCGAATCACCTTTAAAGCACAGGAAAAGCGGCAAAACCTCGACAATGATGCCCTTGGCCAAAAAGGGCGTATGCGTTTTTTCCTGAATATATTCAGGAAAAAACGCATACGCCCTTTTTGGCCAACCAAGCAACCTGGAAAGGCAAATCAGCGCTACAAAGAAGTCTCGCTTCCCATCGGTCAAAAGGGCCATGATGAATAAAGTGTCAAAACCAGAAATGCTGGACAGGCCTTGGAGAAATGGGAGCCTTGCTACGCTGATGGGCGGGATGTAAATTGCCAACAGCCACACTGGAGAAGTGTACGGTGTGTCCTGAAACATCTAAAAAACTCAGCTTAGAGACCATAGGGCACTTCCTCTCATGGGCGTATAAATTGGGAAAACTAAAAATCAGCAAGACACAGGCACCCCAAAGTTTTGGGCTGCTCTGTTGACAAGAACCTCCACTTCGTTACACCTTAAATATCCCAGGAAAGAGAAGAATGGATAAAGAAGTTGTGGTCCTTATGTACAATGGAATATCACTCAGCCATGAAATCAACGTCATAAGGCTAGTAGCAGCATGATGAGTGGATTTAGGTACGACGATTCTAAGTGAAATAAGTCACACAGAAAAAGACACTTATCATGAGATATCACTTATAGAGGGAATGTCAAAACCGCTACCCTTGAACTGAATTACAAAACAGAACAGAGTCACACGTTTAGAAAACACACTATGGCTGCTTAACGGGAAAGGTGAGGTGGGGTGATGCATAAAACAAGGGTTTCAAATTAGCTCAGATACCGTTCCAGAAACCCAATATGTAATAGACAAGACCTACTCCTTGCTCAGTGAACTGGACTCAACACCCCCTATTCACCGCCCAAGAATATATCTGACTAGTAAGAATCTTAAAACCTATGTATTGATATCTCTCTGTAAGTGAGTCAAGTGGGTGTAAAGCGGCATAAACACAGTAGTGAAAAGCAGCTAAACCCCATTATAAAAATCAATTACTTTAAAAAACCCGTGAAACAAAGACAGTGAAAGAGAGAGATATTCTTACAAAATTCGTTCAGGGGCTGTGATGCCACCTGGATTGACCATATCTAGACCCACAGCTGATTGAGACATAAGGGTGGACACTCGTGGGGCTGAGAGGTTTGGTGAGGTTGGCTGAGCTAACGCAGACCCTTTAAAGTAATTCGGCGTGGTACCCATCCCATGGGTCCCAAATCTCCAGGTTCAAGGGCATCGTCCTACATTGAAAACATGCATGAGAAACCCCGAAGATGGTACACCGTGTGATCGGGAAAGGTTTCTAAAACGCACCTCATTTCTCATCTCCTTGTGCTCCCGTTCGCCATTCCAGCCGCTTTACTAGCAATCTCCCTCCTTGGAGAATCAGCACCTTTATCCTCCTGTTCCGTACAGGTTGCAAATTGTCCTGAGGATGAACGGGAAGAGGGGGAACCAATGAGAGACTAGCTCTAGGTGTTGGGGCAGGCACAGGTCATTCTATTTTCCCATCAGGAAGAAGAATTAACCACAGGCTCAGCCTGCCGCCAGGAACCAGAATACGGCCTGAAGCAATCCTGCGCTTTTGCGGCCAGCTCCCAAGAAAGCGAGTTGAAGAATGGAGCTCAGGGGCACTGCAATTCACAAACCTGCAGTCTTAGAAATGATAACTCTCGTCCACAAATATATTGAGGGAAGGCAACGAAGAGGATTTGAAAGCAAGGCAGAATTGCAGGAAACAGATTTCAGGAGGTAGATTCGAATCGCCTTTAAAGCACAGGAAAAGCGGCAAAACCTCGACAATGATGCCCTTGGCCAAAAAGGGCGTATGCGTTTTTTCCTGAATATATTCAGGAAAAAACGCATACGCCCTTTTTGGCCAACCAAGCAACCTGGAAAGGCAAATCAGCGCTACAAAGAAGTCTCGCTTCCCATCGGTCAAAAGGGCCATGCTGAATAAAGTGTCCAAACCAGAAATGCAGGACAGGCCAGGGATAAATGGGAGCCTTGCTACGCTGATGGGCGGGATGTAAATTGCCAACAGCCACTCCGGAGAAGTGTACGGTGTGTCCTGAAACATCTAAAAAACTCAGCTTAGAGACCATAGGGCACTTCCTCTCATGGGCGTATAAATTGGGAAAACTAAAAATCAGCAAGACACAGGCACCCAAAAGTTTTGGGCTACTCTCTTGACAAGAACCTCCACTTCGTTACACCTTAAATATCCCAGGAAAGAGAAGAATGGATAAAGAAGTTGCGGTCCTTATGTACAATGGAATATCACTCAGCCATGAAATCAATGTCATAAGGCTAGTAGCAGCATGATGAGTGGATTTAGGTACGACCATTCTAAGTGAAATAAGTCACACAGAAAAAGACACTTATCATGAGATATCACTTATAGAGGGAATGTCAAAACCGCTACCCTTGAACTGAATTACAAAACAGAACAGAGTCACACGTTTAGAAAACACACTATGGCTGCTTAACGGGAAAGGTGAGGTGGGGTGATGCATAAAACAAGGGTTTCAAATTAGCTCAGATACCGTTCCATAAACCCAATATGTAATAGACAAGACCTACTCCTTGCTCAGTGAACTGGACTCAACACCCCCTATTCACCGCCCAAGAATATATCTGACTAGTAAGTATCTTCAAACCTCTGTATTGATATCTCTCTGTAAGTGAGTCAAGTGGGTGTAAAGCGGCATAAACACAGCAGTGATAAGCAGCCAAACCCCATTATAAAAATCAATTACTTTTCAAAACCCGTGAAACAAAGACAGTGAAAGAGAGAGAAATTCTTACAAAATTCGTTCAGGGGCTGTGATGCCACCTGGATTGACCATATCTAGACCCACAGCTGATTGAGACATAAGGGTGGACACTCTTGGGGCTGAGAGGTTTGGTGAGGTTGGGTGAGCAAACGCAGACCCTTTAAAGTAATACGGCGTGGTACCCATCCCATGGGTCCCAAATCTCCAGGTTCAAGGGCATCTTCCTATATTGAAAACATGCATGAGAAACCCCGAAGATGGTACACCGTGTGATCGGGAAAGGTTTCTAAAACGCACCTCATTTCTCATCTCCTTGTGCTCCGGTTCGCCATTCCAGCCGCTTTACTAGCAATCTCCCTCCTTGGAGAATCAGCACCTTTATCCTCCTGTTCCGTACAGGTTGCTAATTGTCCTGAGGATGAACGGGAAGAGGGGGAACCAATGAGAGACTAGCTCTAGGTGTTGGGACAGGCACAGGTCACTCTATTTTCCCATCAGGAAGAAGAATTAACCACAGGCTCAGCCTGCCACCAGGAACCAGAAGACGGCCTGAAGCAATCCTGCGCTTTTGCGGCCAGCTCCCAAGAAAGCGAGTTGAAGAATGGAGCTCAGGGGCACTACAATTCACAAACCTGCAAACTTAGAAATGATAACTCTCGTCCACAAATATATTGAGGGAAGGCAACGAAGAGGATTTGAAAGCAAGGCAGAATTGCAGGAAACAGATTTCAGGAGGTAGATTCGAATCGCCTTTAAAGCACAGGAAAAGCGGCAAAACCTCGACAATGATGCCCTTGGTCAAAAAGGGCGTATGCGTTTTTTCCTGAATATATTCAGGAGAAAACGCATACGCCCTTTTTGGCCAACCAAGCAACCTGGAAAGGCAAATCAGCGCTACAAAGAAGTCTCGCTTCCCATCGGTCAAAAGGGCCATGCTGAATAAAGTGTCAAAACCAGAAATGCTGGACAGGCCTTGGAGAAATGGGAGCCTTGCTACGCTGATGGGCGGGATGTAAATTGCCAACAGCCACACTGGAGAAGTGTACGGTGTGTCCTGAAACATCTAAAAAACTCAGCTTAGAGACCATAGGGCACTTCCTCTCATGGGCGTATAAATTGGGAAAACTAAAAATCAGCAAGACACAGGCACCCCAAAGTTTTGGGCTACTCTCTTGACAAGAACCTCCACTTCGTTACACCTTAAATATCCCAGGAAAGAGAAGAATGGATAAAGAAGTTGTGGTCCTTATGTACAATGGAATATCACTCAGCCATGAAATCAACGTCATAAGGCTAGTAGCAGCATGATGAGTGGATTTAGGTACGACGATTCTAAGTGAAATAAGTCACACAGAAAAAGACACTTATCATGAGATATCACTTATAGAGGGAATGTCAAAACCGCTACCCTTGAACTGAATTACAAAACAGAACAGAGTCACACGTTTAGAAAACACACTATGGCTGCTTAACGGGAAAGGTGAGGTGGGGTGATGCATAAAACAAGGGTTTCAAATTAGCTCAGATACCGTTCCAGAAACCCAATATGTAATAGACAAGACCTACTCCTTTCTCCGTGAACTGGACTCAACACCCCCTATTCACCGCCCAAGAATATATCTGACTAGTAAGAATCTTAAAACCTATGTATTGATATCTCTCTGTAAGTGAGTCAAGTGGGTGTAAA
Source organism: Balaenoptera borealis (assembly GCF_965194805.1). Classification (NCBI taxonomy): domain Eukaryota; kingdom Metazoa; phylum Chordata; class Mammalia; order Artiodactyla; family Balaenopteridae; genus Balaenoptera; species Balaenoptera borealis. Next base: position 85,483,932 of record NC_138873.1, read on the forward strand.
GCGGCATAAACACAGCAGTGAAAAGCAGCTAAACCCCATTATAAAAATCAATTACTTTAAAAAACCCGTGAAACAAAGACAGTGAAAGAGAGAGAAATTCTTACAAAATTCGTTCAGGGGCTGTGATGCCACCTGGATTGACCATATCTAGACCCACAGCTGATTGAGACATAAGGGTGGACACTCGTGGGGCTGAGAGGTTTGGTGAGGTTGGCTGAGCTAAGGCAGACCCTTTAAAGTAATTCGGCGTGGTACCCATCCCATGGGTCCCAAATCTCCAGGTTCAAGGGCATCGTCCTACATTGAAAACATGCATGAGAAACCCCGAAGATGGTACACCGTGTGATCGGGAAAGGTTTCTAAAACGCACCTCATTTCTCATCTCCTTGTGCTCCGGTTCGCCATTCCAGCCGCTTTACTAGCAATCTCCCTCCTTTGAGAATCAGCACCTTTATCCTCCTGTTCCGTACAGGTTGCAAATTGTCCTGAGGATGAACGGGAAGAGGGGGAACCAATGAGAGACTAGCTCTAGGTGTTGGGGCAGGCACAGGTCATTCTATTTTCCCATCAGGAAGAAGAATTAACCACAGGCTCAGCCTGCCGCCAGGAACCAGAATACGGCCTGAAGCAATCCTGCGCTTTTGCGGCCAGCTCCCAAGAAAGCGAGTTGAAGAATGGAGCTCAGGGGCACTGCAATTCACAAACCTGCAGTCTTAGAAATGATAACTCTCGTCCACAAATATATTGAGGGAAGGCAACGAAGAGGATTTGAAAGCAAGGCAGAATTGCAGGAAACAGATTTCAGGAGGTAGATTCGAATCGCCTTTAAAGCACAGGAAAAGCGGCAAAACCTCGACAATGATGCCCTTGGCCAAAAAGGGCGTATGCGTTTTTTCCTGAATATATTCAGGAAAAAACGCATACGCCCTTTTTGGCCAACCAAGCAACCTGGAAAGGCAAATCAGCGCTACAAAGAAGTCTCGCTTCCCATCGGTCAAAAGGGCCATGCTGAATAAAGTGTCAAAACCAGAAATGCAGGACAGGCCATGGAGAAATGGGAGCCTTGCTACGCTGATGGGCGGGATGTAAATTGCCAACAGCCACTCTGGAGAAGTGTACAGTGTGTCCTGAAACATCTAAAAAACTCAGCTTAGAGAGCATAGCGCACTTCCACTCATGGGCGTATAAATTGGGAAAACTAAAAATCAGCATGACACAGGCACCCCAAAGTTTTGGGCTACTCTGTTGACAAGAACCTCCACTTCGCTACACCTTAAATATCCCAGGAAAGAGAAGAATGGATAAAGAAGTTGTGGTCCTTATGTACAATGGAATATCACTCAGCCATGAAATCAATGTCATAAGGCTAGTAGCAGCATGATGAGTGGATTTAGGTATGACGATTCTAAGTGAAATAAGTCACACAGAAAAAGACACTTATCATAAGATATCACTCATAGAGGGAATGTAAAAACCGCTACCCTTGAACTGAATTACAAAACAGAACAGAGTCACACGTTTAGAAAACACACTATGGCTGCTTAACGGGAAAGGTGAGGTGGGGTGATGCATAAAACACGGGTTTCAAATTAGCTCAGATACCGTTCCAGAAACCCAATATGTAATAGACAAGACCTACTCCTTGCTCAGTGAACTGGACTCAACACCCCCTATTCACCGCCCAAGAATATATCTGACTAGTAAGAATCTTAAAACCTATGTATTGATATCTCTCTGTAAGTGAGTCAAGTGGGTGTAAAGCGGCATAAACACAGCAGTGAAAAGCAGCTAAACCCCATTATAAAAATCAATTACTTTAAAAAACCCGTGAAACAAAGACAGTGAAAGAGAGAGAAATTCTTACAAAATTCGTTCAGGGGCTGTGATGCCACCTGGATTGACCATATCTAGACCCACAGCTGATTGAGACATAAGGGTGGACACTCGTGGGGCTGAGAGGTTTGGTGAGGTTGGCTGAGCTAACGCAGACCCTTTAAAGTAATACGGCGTGGTACCCATCCCATGGGTCCCAAATCTCCAGGTTCAAGGGCATCGTCCTACATTGAAAACATGCATGAGAAACCCCGAAGATGGTACACCGTGTGATCGGGAAAGGTTTCTAAAACGCACCTCATTTCTCATCTCCTTGTGCTCCGGTTCGCCATTCCAGCCGCTTTACTAGCAATCTCCCTTCTTGGAGAATCAGCACCTTTATCCTCCTGTTCCGTACAGGTTGCAAATTGTCCTGAGGATGAACGGGAAGAGGGGGAACCAATGAGAGACTAGCTCTAGGTGTTGGGGCAGGCACAGGTCATTCTATTTTCCCATCAGGAAGAAGAATTAACCACAGGCTCAGCCTGCCACCAGGAACCAGAAGACGGCCTGAAGCAATCCTGCGCTTTTGCGGCCAGCTCCCAAGAAAGCGAGTTGAAGAATGGAGCTCAGGGGCACTGCAATTCACATACCTGCAGACTTAGAAATGATAACTCTCGTCCACAAATATATTGAGGGAAGGCAACGAAGAGGATTTGAAAGCAAGGCAGAATTGCAGGAAACAGATTTCAGGAGGTAGATTCGAATCGCCTTTAAAGCACAGGAAAAGCGGCAAAACCTCGACAATGATGCCCTTGGCCAAAAAGGGCGTATGCGTTTTTTCCTGAATATATTCAGGAAAAAACGCATACGCCCTTTTTGGCCAACCAAGCAACCTGGAAAGGCAAATCAGCGCTACAAAGAAGTCTCGCTTCCCATCGGTCAAAAGGGCCATGCTGAATAAAGTGTCAAAACCAGAAATGCAGGACAGGCCATGGAGAAATGGGAGCCTTGCTACGCTGATGGGCGGGATGTAAATTGCCAACAGCCACTCTGGAGAAGTGTACAGTGTGTCCTGAAACATCTAAAAAACTCAGCTTAGAGAGCATAGCGCACTTCCACTCATGGGCGTATAAATTCGGAAAACTAAAACTCAGCAACACAGGCACCCCAAAGTTTTGGGCTACTCTGTTGACAAGAACCTCCACTTCGCTACACCTTAAATATCCCAGGAAAGAGAAGAATGAATAAAGTAGTTGCGGTCCTTATGTACAATGGAATATCACTCAGCCATGAAATCAATGTCATAAGGCTAGTAGCAGCATGATGAGTGGATTTAGATATGACGATTCTAAGTGAAATAAGTCACACAGAAAAAGACACTTATCATAAGATATCACTCATACAGGGAATGTAAAAACCGCTACCCTTGAACTGAATTACAAAACAGAACAGAGTCACACGTTTAGAAAACACACTATGGCTGCTTAACGGGAAAGGTGAGGTGGGGTGATGCATAAAACACGGGTTTCAAATTAGCTCAGATACCGTTCCAGAAACCCAATATGTAATAGACAAGACCTACTCCTTGCTCAGTGAACTGGACTCAATACCCCCTATTCACCGCCCAAGAATATATCTGACTAGTAAGAATCTTAAAACCTATGTATTGATATCTCTCTGTAAGTGAGTCAAATGGGTGTAAAGCGGCATAAACACAGCAGTGAAAAGCAGCTAAACCCCATTATAAAAATCAATTACTTTAAAAAACCCGTGAAACAAAGACAGTGAAAGAGAGAGAAATTCTTACAAAATTCGTTCAGGGGCTGTGATGCCACCTGGATTGACCATATCTAGACCCACAGCTGATTGAGACATAAGGGTGGACACTCGTGGGGCTGAGAGGTTTGGTGAGGTTGGCTGAGCTAACGCAGACCCTTTAAAGTAATTCGGCGTGGTACCCATCCCATGGGTCCCAAATCTCCAGGTTCAAGGGCATCGTCCTACATTGAAAACATGCATGAGAAACCCCGAAGATGGTACACCGTGTGATCGGGAAAGGTTTCTAAAACGCACCTCATTTCTCATCTCCTTGTGCTCCGGTTCGCCATTCCAGCCGCTTTACTAGCAATCTCCCTCCTTGGAGAATCAGCACCTTTATCCTCCTGTTCCGTACAGGTTGCAAATTGTCCTGAGGATGAACGGGAAGAGGGGGAACCAATGAGAGACTAGCTCTAGGTGTTGGGGCAGGCACAGGTCATTCTATTTTCCCATCAGGAAGAAGAATTAACCACAGGCTCAGCCTGCCGCCAGGAACCAGAATACGGCCTGAAGCAATCCTGCGCTTTTGCGGCCAGCTCCCAAGAAAGCGAGTTGAAGAATGGAGCTCAGGGGCACTGCAATTCACAAACCTGCAGTCTTAGAAATGATAACTCTCGTCCACAAATATATTGAGGGAAGGCAACGAAGAGGATTTGAAAGCAAGGCAGAATTGCAGGAAACAGATTTCAGGAGGTAGATTCGAATCGCCTTTAAAGCACAGGAAAAGCGGCAAAACCTCGACAATGATGCCCTTGGCCAAAAAGGGCGGATGCGTTTTTTCCTGAATATATTCAGGAAAAAACGCATACGCCCTTTTTGGCCAACCAAGCAACCTGGAAAGGCAAATCAGCGCTACAAAGAAGTCTCGCTTCCCATCGGTCAAAAGGGCCATGCTGAATAAAGTGTCCAAACCAGAAATGCAGGACAGGCCATGGAGAAATGGGAGCCTTGCTACGCTGATGGGCGGGATGTAAATTGCCAACAGCCACTCTGGAGAAGTGTACAGTGTGTCCTGAAACATCTAAAAAACTCAGCTTAGAGAGCATAGCGCACTTCCACTCATGGGAGTATAAAGTGGGAAAACTAAAAATCAGCATGACACAGGCACCTCAAAGTTTTGGGCTACTCTGTTGACAAGAACCTCCACTTCGCTACACCTTAAATATCCCAGGAAAGAGAAGAATGGATAAAGAAGTTGTGGTCCTTATGTACAATGGAATATCACTCAGCCATGAAATCAATGTCATAAGGCTAGTAGCAGCATGATGAGTGGATTTAGGTATGACGATTCTAAGTGAAATAAGTAGCACAGAAAAAGACACTTATCATAAGATATAACTTATAGAGGGAATGTAAAAACCGCTACCCTTGAACTGAATTACAAAACAGAACAGAGTCACACGTTTAGAAAACACACTATGGCTGCTTAACGGGAAAGGTGAGGTGGGGTGATGCATAAAACACGGGTTTCAAATTAGCTCAGATACCGTTCCAGAAACCCAATATGTAATAGACAAGACCTACTCCTTGCTCAGTGAACTGGACTCAACACCCCCTATTCACCGCCCAAGAATATATCTGACTAGTAGGAATCTTAAAACCTATGTATTGATATCTCTCTGTAAGTGAGTCAAATGGGTGTAAAGCGGCATAAACACAGCAGTGAAAAGCAGCTAAACCCCATTATAAAAATCAATTACGTTTCAAAACCCGTGAAACAAAGACAGTGAAAGAGAGAGAAATTCTTACAAAATTCGTTCAGGGGCTGTGATGCCACCTGGATTGACCATATCTAGACCCACAGCTGATTGAGACATAAGGGTGGACACTCTTGGGGCTGAGAGGTTTGGTGAGGTTGGGTGAGAAAACGCAGACCCTTTAAAGTAATACGGCGTGGTACCCATCCCATGGGTCCCAAATCTCCAGGTTCAAGGGCATCGTCCTACATTGAAAACATGCATGAGAAACCCCGAAGATGGTACACCGTGTGATCGGGAAAGGTTTCTAAAACGCACCTCATTTCTCATCTCCTTGTGCTCCGGTTCGCCATTCCAGCCGCTTTACTAGCAATCTCCCTCCTTGAAGAATCAGCACCTTTATCCTCCTGTTCCGTACAGGTTGCAAATTGTCCTGAGGATGAACGGGAAGAGGGGGAACCAATGAGAGACTAGCTCTAGGTGTTGGGGCAGGCACAGGTCATTCTATTTTCCCATCAGGAAGAAGAATTAACCACAGGCTCAGCCTGCCGCCAGGAACCAGAATACGGCCTGAAGCAATCCTGCGCTTTTGCGGCCAGCTCCCAAGAAAGCGAGTTGAAGAATGGAGCTCAGGGGCACTGCAATTCACAAACCTGCAGACTTAGAAATGATAACTCTCGTCCACAAATATATTGAGGGAAGGCAACGAAGAGGATTTGAAAGCAAGGCAGAATTGCAGGAAACAGATTTCAGGAGGTAGATTCGAATCGCCTTTAAAGCACAGGAAAAGCGGCAAAACCTCGACAATGATGCCCTTGGCCAAAAAGGGCGTATGCGTTTTTTCCTGAATATATTCAGGAAAAAACGCATACGCCCTTTTTGGCCAACCAAGCAACCTGGAAAGGCAAATCAGCGCTACAAAGAAGTCTCGCTTCCCATCGGTCAAAAGGGCCATGATGAATAAAGTGTCAAAACCAGAAATGCTGGACAGGCCTTGGAGAAATGGGAGCCTTGCTACGCTGATGGGCGGGATGTAAATTGCCAACAGCCACACTGGAGAAGTGTACGGTGTGTCCTGAAACATCTAAAAAACTCAGCTTAGAGACCATAGGGCACTTCCTCTCATGGGCGTATAAATTGGGAAAACTAAAAATCAGCAAGACACAGGCACCCCAAAGTTTTGGGCTGCTCTGTTGACAAGAACCTCCACTTCGTTACACCTTAAATATCCCAGGAAAGAGAAGAATGGATAAAGAAGTTGTGGTCCTTATGTACAATGGAATATCACTCAGCCATGAAATCAACGTCATAAGGCTAGTAGCAGCATGATGAGTGGATTTAGGTACGACGATTCTAAGTGAAATAAGTCACACAGAAAAAGACACTTATCATGAGATATCACTTATAGAGGGAATGTCAAAACCGCTACCCTTGAACTGAATTACAAAACAGAACAGAGTCACACGTTTAGAAAACACACTATGGCTGCTTAACGGGAAAGGTGAGGTGGGGTGATGCATAAAACACGGGTTTCAAATTAGCTCAGATACCGTTCCAGAAACCCAATATGTAATAGACAAGACCTACTCCTTGCTCAGTGAACTGGACTCAACACCCCCTATTCACCGCCCAAGAATATATCTGACTAGTAAGAATCTTAAAACCTATGTATTGATATCTCTCTGTAAGTGAGTCAAATGGGTGTAAAGCGGCATAAACACAGCAGTGAAAAGCAGCTAAACCCCATTATAAAAATCAATTACGTTTCAAAACCCGTGAAACAAAGACAGTGAAAGAGAGAGAAATTCTTACAAAATTCGTTCAGGAGCTGTGATGCCACCTGGATTGACCATATCTAGACCCACAGCTGATTGAGACATAAGGGTGGACACTCTTGGGGCTGAGAGGTTTGGTGAGGTTGGGTGAGAAAACGCAGACCCTTTAAAGTAATACGGCGTGGTACCCATCCCATGGGTCCCAAATCTCCAGGTTCAAGGGCATCGTCCTATATTGAAAACATGCATGAGAAACCCCGAAGATGGTACACCGTGTGATCGGGAAAGGTTTCTAAAACGCACCTCATTTCTCATCTCCTTGTGCTCCGGTTCGCCATTCCAGCCGCTTTACTAGCAATCTCCCTCCTTGGAGAATCAGCACCTTTATCCTCCTGTTCCGTACAGGTTGCTAATTGTCCTGAGGATGAACGGGAAGAGGGGGAACCAATGAGAGACTAGCTCTAGGTGTTGGGACAGGCACAGGTCACTCTATTTTCCCATCAGGAAGAAGAATTAACCACAGGCTCAGCCTGCCACCAGGAACCAGAAGACGGCCTGAAGCAATCCTGCGCTTTTGCGGCCAGCTCCCAAGAAAGCGAGTTGAAGAATGGAGCTCAGGGGCACTACAATTCACAAACCTGCAGACTTAGAAATGATAACTCTCGTCCACAAATATATTGAGGGAAGGCAACGAAGAGGATTTGAAAGCAAGGCAGAATTGCAGGAAACAGATTTCAGGAGGTAGATTCGAATCGCCTTTAAAGCACAGGAAAAGCGGCAAAACCTCGACAATGATGCCCTTGGTCAAAAAGGGCGTATGCGTTTTTTCCTGAATATATTCAGGAGAAAACGCATACGCCCTTTTTGGCCAACCAAGCAACCTGGAAAGGCAAATCAGCGCTACAAAGAAGTCTCGCTTCCCATCGGTCAAAAGGGCCATGCTGAATAAAGTGTCAAAACCAGAAATGCAGGACAGGCCATGGAGAAATGGGAGCCTTGCTACGCTGATGGGCGGGATGTAAATTGCTAACAGCCACTCCGGAGAAGTGTACGGTGTGTCCTGAAACATCTAAAAAACTCAGCTTAGAGACCATAGGGCACTTCCTCTCATGGGCGTATAAATTGGGAAAACTAAAAATCAGCAAGACACAGGCACCCAAAAGTTTTGGGCTACTCTCTTGACAAGAACCTCCACTTCGTTACACCTTAAATATCCCAGGAAAGAGAAGAATGGATAAAGAAGTTGCGGTCCTTATGTACAATGGAATATCACTCAGCCATGGAATCAACGTCATAAGGCTAGTAGCAGCATGATGAGTGGATTTAGGTACGACCATTCTAAGTGAAATAAGTCACACAGAAAAAGACACTTATCATGAGATATCACTTATAGAGGGAATGTCAAAACCGCTACCCTTGAACTGAATTACAAAACAGAACAGAGTCACACGTTTAGAAAACACACTATGGCTGCTTAACGGGAAAGGTGAGGTGGGGTGATGCATAAAACAAGGGTTTCAAATTAGCTCAGATACCGTTCCAGAAACCCAATATGTAATAGACAAGACCTACTCCTTGCTCAGTGAACTGGACTCAACACCCCCTATTCACCGCCCAAGAATATATCTGACTAGTAAGTATCTTCAAACCTATGTATTGATATCTCTCTGTAAGTGAGTCAAGTGGGTGTAAAGCGGCATAAACACAGCAGTGAAAAGCAGCTAAACCCCATTATAAAAATCAATTACTTTAAAAAACCCGTGAAACAAAGACAGTGAAAGAGAGAGAAATTCTTACAAAATTCGTTCAGGGGCTGTGATGCCACCTGGATTGACCATATCTAGACCCACAGCTGATTGAGACATAAGGGTGGACACTCTTGGGGCTGAGAGGTTTGCTGAGGTTGGGTGAGCAAACGCAGACCCTTTAAAGTAATACGGCGTGGTACCCATCCCATGGGTCCCAAATCTCCAGGTTCAAGGGCATCTTCCTACATTGAAAACATGCATGAGAAACCCCGAAGATGGTACACCGTGTGATCGGGAAAGGTTTCTAAAACGCACCTCATTTCTCATCTCCTTGTGCTCCGGTTCGCCATTCCAGCCGCTTTACTAGCAATCTCCCTCCTTGGAGAATCAGCACCTTTATCCTCCTGTTCCGTACAGGTTGCTAATTGTCCTGAGGATGAACGGGAAGAGGGGGAACCAATGAGAGACTAGCTCTAGGTGTTGGGGCAGGCACAGGTCATTCTATTTTCCCATCAGGAAGAAGAATTAACCACAGGCTCAGCCTGCCGCCAGGAACCAGAATACGGCCTGAAGCAATCCTGCGCTTTTGCGGCCAGCTCCCAAGAAAGCGAGTTGAAGAATGGAGCTCAGGGGCACTGCAATTCACAAACCTGCAGACTTAGAAATGATAACTCTCGTCCACAAATATATTGAGGGAAGGCAACGAAGAGGATTTGAAAGCAAGGCAGAATTGCAGGAAACAGATTTCAGGAGGTAGATTCGAATCGCCTTTAAAGCACAGGAAAAGCGGCAAAACCTCGACAATGATGCCCTTGGCCAAAAAGGGCGTATGCGTTTTTTCCTGAATATATTCAGGAAAAAACGCATACGCCCTTTTTGGCCAACCAAGCAACCTGGAAAGGCAAATCAGCGCTACAAAGAAGTCTCGCTTCCCATCGGTCAAAAGGGCCATGATGAATAAAGTGTCAAAACCAGAAATGCTGGACAAGCCTTGGAGAAATGGGAGCCTTGCTACGCTGATGGGCGGGATGTAAATTGCCAACAGCCACACTGGAGAAGTGTACGGTGTGTCCTGAAACATCTAAAAAACTCAGCTTAGAGACCATAGGGCACTTCCTCTCATGGGCGTATAAATTGGGAAAACTAAAAATCAGCAAGACACAGGCACCCCAAAGTTTTGGGCTGCTCTGTTGACAAGAACCTCCACTTCGTTACACCTTAAATATCCCAGGAAAGAGAAGAATGGATAAAGAAGTTGTGGTCCTTATGTACAATGGAATATCACTCAGCCATGAAATCAACGTCATAAGGCTAGTAGCAGCATGATGAGTGGATTTAGGTACGACGATTCTAAGTGAAATAAGTCACACAGAAAAAGACACTTATCATGAGATATCACTTATAGAGGGAATGTCAAAACCGCTACCCTTGAACTGAATTACAAAACAGAACAGAGTCACACGTTTAGAAAACACACTATGGCTGCTTAACGGGAAAGGTGAGGTGGGGTGATGCATAAAACACGGATTTCAAATTAGCTCAGATACCGTTCCAGAAACCCAATATGTAATAGACAAGACCTACTCCTTGCTCAGTGAACTGGACTCAACACCCCCTATTCACCGCCCAAGAATATATCTGACTAGTAAGAATCTTAAAACCTATGTATTGATATCTCTCTGTAAGTGAGTCAAATGGGTGTAAAGCGGCATAAACACAGCAGTGAAAAGCAGCTAAACCCCATTATAAAAATCAATTACGTTTCAAAACCCGTGAAACAAAGACAGTGAAAGAGAGAGAAATTCTTACAAAATTCGTTCAGGAGCTGTGATGCCACCTGGATTGACCATATCTAGACCCACAGCTGATTGAGACATAAGGGTGGACACTCTTGGGGCTGAGAGGTTTGGTGAGGTTGGGTGAGAAAACGCAGACCCTTTAAAGTAATACGGCGTGGTACCCATCCCATGGGTCCCAAATCTCCAGGTTCAAGGGCATCGTCCTATATTGAAAACATGCATGAGAAACCCCGAAGATGGTACACCGTGTGATCGGGAAAGGTTTCTAAAACGCACCTCATTTCTCATCTCCTTGTGCTCCGGTTCGCCATTCCAGCCGCTTTACTAGCAATCTCCCTCCTTGGAGAATCAGCACCTTTATCCTCCTGTTCCGTACAGGTTGCTAATTGTCCTGAGGATGAACGGGAAGAGGGGGAACCAATGAGAGACTAGCTCTAGGTGTTGGGACAGGCACAGGTCACTCTATTTTCCCATCAGGAAGAAGAATTAACCACAGGCTCAGCCTGCCACCAGGAACCAGAAGACGGCCTGAAGCAATCCTGCGCTTTTGCGGCCAGCTCCCAAGAAAGCGAGTTGAAGAATGGAGCTCAGGGGCACTGCAATTCACAAACCTGCAGTCTTAGAAATGATAACTCTCGTCCACAAATATATTGAGGGAAGGCAACGAAGAGGATTTGAAAGCAAGGCAGAATTGCAGGAAACAGATTTCAGGAGGTAGATTCGAATCGCCTTTAAAGCACAGGAAAAGCGGCAAAACCTCGACAATGATGCCCTTGGCCAAAAAGGGCGTATGCGTTTTTTCCTGAATATATTCAGGAAAAAACGCATACGCCCTTTTTGGCCAACCAAGCAACCTGGAAAGGCAAATCAGTGCTACAAAGAAGTCTCGCTTCCCATCGGTCAAAAGGGCCATGCTGAATAAAGTGTCCAAACCAGAAATGCAGGACAGGCCATGGAGAAATGGGAGCCTTGCTACGCTGATGGGCGGGATGTAAATTGCCAACAGCCACTCTGGAGAAGTGTACAGTGTGTCCTGAAACATCTAAAAAACTCAGCTTAGAGAGCATAGCGCACTTCCACTCATGGGCGTATAAATTGGGAAAACTAAAAATCAGCATGACACAGGCACCCCAAAGTTTTGGGCTACTCTGTTGACAAGAACCTCCACTTCGCTACACCTTAAATATCCCAGGAAAGAGAAGAATGGATAAAGAAGTTGTGGTCCTTATGTACAATGGAATATCACTCAGCGATGAAATCAATGTCATAAGGCTAGTAGCAGCATGATGAGTGGATTTAGGTATGACGATTCTAAGTGAAATAAGTCACACAGAAAAAGACACTTATCATAAGATATCACTCATAGAGGGAATGTAAAAACCGCTACCCTTGAACTGAATTACAAAACAGAACAGAGTCACACGTTTAGAAAACACACTATGGCTGCTTAACGGGAAAGGTGAGGTGGGGTGATGCATAAAACACGGGTTTCAAATTAGCTCAGATACCGTTCCAGAAACCCAATATGTAATAGACAAGACCTACTCCTTGCTCAGTGAACTGGACTCAACACCCCCTATTCACCGCCCAAGAATATATCTGACTAGTAAGAATCTTAAAACCTATGTATTGATATCTCTCTGTAAGTGAGTCAAATGGGTGTAAAGCGGCATAAACACAGCAGTGAAAAGCAGCTAAACCCCATTATAAAAATCAATTACGTTTCAAAACCCGTGAAACAAAGACAGTGAAAGAGAGAGAAATTCTTACAAAATTCGTTCAGGAGCTGTGATGCCACCTGGATTGACCATATCTAGACCCACAGCTGATTGAGACATAAGGGTGGACACTCTTGGGGCTGAGAGGTTTGGTGAGGTTGGGTGAGAAAACGCAGACCCTTTAAAGTAATACGGCGTGGTACCCATCCCATGGGTCCCAAATCTCCAGGTTCAAGGGCATCGTCCTATATTGAAAACATGCATGAGAAACCCCGAAGATGGTACACCGTGTGATCGGGAAAGGTTTCTAAAACGCACCTCATTTCTCATCTCCTTGTGCTCCGGTTCGCCATTCCAGCCGCTTTACTAGCAATCTCCCTCCTTGGAGAATCAGCACCTTTATCCTCCTGTTCCGTACAGGTTGCTAATTGTCCTGAGGATGAACGGGAAGAGGGGGAACCAATGAGAGACTAGCTCTAGGTGTTGGGACAGGCACAGGTCACTCTATTTTCCCATCAGGAAGAAGAATTAACCACAGGCTCAGCCTGCCACCAGGAACCAGAAGACGGCCTGAAGCAATCCTGCGCTTTTGCGGCCAGCTCCCAAGAAAGCGAGTTGAAGAATGGAGCTCAGGGGCACTACAATTCACAAACCTGCAGACTTAGAAATGATAACTCTCGTCCACAAATATATTGAGGGAAGGCAACGAAGAGGATTTGAAAGCAAGGCAGAATTGCAGGAAACAGATTTCAGGAGGTAGATTCGAATCGCCTTTAAAGCACAGGAAAAGCGGCAAAACCTCGACAATGATGCCCTTGGTCAAAAAGGGCGTATGCGTTTTTTCCTGAATATATTCAGGAGAAAACGCATACGCCCTTTTTGGCCAACCAAGCAACCTGGAAAGGCAAATCAGCGCTACAAAGAAGTCTCGCTTCCCATCGGTCAAAAGGGCCATGCTGAATAAAGTGTCAAAACCAGAAATGCAGGACAGGCCATGGAGAAATGGGAGCCTTGCTACGCTGATGGGCGGGATGTAAATTGCTAACAGCCACTCCGGAGAAGTGTACGGTGTGTCCTGAAACATCTAAAAAACTCAGCTTAGAGACCATAGGGCACTTCCTCTCATGGGCGTATAAATTGGGAAAACTAAAAATCAGCAAGACACAGGCACCCAAAAGTTTTGGGCTACTCTCTTGACAAGAACCTCCACTTCGTTACACCTTAAATATCCCAGGAAAGAGAAGAATGGATAAAGAAGTTGCGGTCCTTATGTACAATGGAATATCACTCAGCCATGGAATCAACGTCATAAGGCTAGTAGCAGCATGATGAGTGGATTTAGGTACGACCATTCTAAGTGAAATAAGTCACACAGAAAAAGACACTTATCATGAGATATCACTTATAGAGGGAATGTCAAAACCGCTACCCTTGAACTGAATTACAAAACAGAACAGAGTCACACGTTTAGAAAACACACTATGGCTGCTTAACGGGAAAGGTGAGGTGGGGTGATGCATAAAACAAGGGTTTCAAATTAGCTCAGATACCGTTCCATAAACCCAATATGTAATAGACAAGACCTACTCCTTGCTCAGTGAACTGGACTCAACACCCCCTATTCACCGCCCAAGAATATATCTGACTAGTAAGTATCTTCAAACCTATGTATTGATATCTCTCTGTAAGTGAGTCAAGTGGGTGTAAAGCGGCATAAACACAGCAGTGAAAAGCAGCTAAACCCCATTATAAAAATCAATTACTTTAAAAAACCCGTGAAACAAAGACAGTGAAAGAGAGAGAAATTCTTACAAAATTCGTTCAGGGGCTGTGATGCCACCTGGATTGACCATATCTAGACCCACAGCTGATTGAGACATAAGGGTGGACACTCTTGGGGCTGAGAGGTTTGCTGAGGTTGGGTGAGCAAACGCAGACCCTTTAAAGTAATACGGCGTGGTACCCATCCCATGGGTCCCAAATCTCCAGGTTCAAGGGCATCTTCCTACATTGAAAACATGCATGAGAAACCCCGAAGATGGTACACCGTGTGATCGGGAAAGGTTTCTAAAACGCACCTCATTTCTCATCTCCTTGTGCTCCGGTTCGCCATTCCAGCCGCTTTACTAGCAATCTCCCTCCTTGGAGAATCAGCACCTTTATCCTCCTGTTCCGTACAGGTTGCTAATTGTCCTGAGGATGAACGGGAAGAGGGGGAACCAATGAGAGACTAGCTCTAGGTGTTGGGGCAGGCACAGGTCATTCTATTTTCCCATCAGGAAGAAGAATTAACCACAGGCTCAGCCTGCCGCCAGGAACCAGAATACGGCCTGAAGCAATCCTGCGCTTTTGCGGCCAGCTCCCAAGAAAGCGAGTTGAAGAATGGAGCTCAGGGGCACTGCAATTCACAAACCTGCAGACTTAGAAATGATAACTCTCGTCCACAAATATATTGAGGGAAGGCAACGAAGAGGATTTGAAAGCAAGGCAGAATTGCAGGAAACAGATTTCAGGAGGTAGATTCGAATCGCCTTTAAAGCACAGGAAAAGCGGCAAAACCTCGACAATGATGCCCTTGGCCAAAAAGGGCGTATGCGTTTTTTCCTGAATATATTCAGGAAAAAACGCATACGCCCTTTTTGGCCAACCAAGCAACCTGGAAAGGCAAATCAGCGCTACAAAGAAGTCTCGCTTCCCATCGGTCAAAAGGGCCATGATGAATAAAGTGTCAAAACCAGAAATGCTGGACAGGCCTTGGAGAAATGGGAGCCTTGCTACGCTGATGGGCGGGATGTAAATTGCCAACAGCCACACTGGAGAAGTGTACGGTGTGTCCTGAAACATCTAAAAAACTCAGCTTAGAGACCATAGGGCACTTCCTCTCATGGGCGTATAAATTGGGAAAACTAAAAATCAGCAAGACACAGGCACCCCAAAGTTTTGGGCTGCTCTGTTGACAAGAACCTCCACTTCGTTACACCTTAAATATCCCAGGAAAGAGAAGAATGGATAAAGAAGTTGTGGTCCTTATGTACAATGGAATATCACTCAGCCATGAAATCAACGTCATAAGGCTAGTAGCAGCATGATGAGTGGATTTAGGTACGACGATTCTAAGTGAAATAAGTCACACAGAAAAAGACACTTATCATGAGATATCACTTATAGAGGGAATGTCAAAACCGCTACCCTTGAACTGAATTACAAAACAGAACAGAGTCACACGTTTAGAAAACACACTATGGCTGCTTAACGGGAAAGGTGAGGTGGGGTGATGCATAAAACAAGGGTTTCAAATTAGCTCAGATACCGTTCCAGAAACCCAATATGTAATAGACAAGACCTACTCCTTGCTCAGTGAACTGGACTCAACACCCCCTATTCACCGCCCAAGAATATATCTGACTAGTAAGAATCTTAAAACCTATGTATTGATATCTCTCTGTAAGTGAGTCAAGTGGGTGTAAAGCGGCATAAACACAGCAGTGAAAAGCAGCTAAACCCCATTATAAAAATCAATTACTTTAAAAAACCCGTGAAACAAAGACAGTGAAAGAGAGAGATATTCTTACAAAATTCGTTCAGGGGCTGTGATGCCACCTGGATTGACCATATCTAGACCCACAGCTGATTGAGACATAAGGGTGGACACTCGTGGGGCTGAGAGGTTTGGTGAGGTTGGCTGAGCTAACGCAGACCCTTTAAAGTAATTCGGCGTGGTACCCATCCCATGGGTCCCAAATCTCCAGGTTCAAGGGCATCGTCCTACATTGAAAACATGCATGAGAAACCCCGAAGATGGTACACCGTGTGATCGGGAAAGGTTTCTAAAACGCACCTCATTTCTCATCTCCTTGTGCTCCCGTTCGCCATTCCAGCCGCTTTACTAGCAATCTCCCTCCTTGGAGAATCAGCACCTTTATCCTCCTGTTCCGTACAGGTTGCAAATTGTCCTGAGGATGAACGGGAAGAGGGGGAACCAA
Organism: Balaenoptera borealis; assembly: GCF_965194805.1. Classification (NCBI taxonomy): domain Eukaryota; kingdom Metazoa; phylum Chordata; class Mammalia; order Artiodactyla; family Balaenopteridae; genus Balaenoptera; species Balaenoptera borealis. The sequence continues at coordinate 85,500,285 of NC_138873.1, forward strand.
TGAGAGACTAGCTCTAGGTGTTGGGGCAGGCACAGGTCATTCTATTTTCCCATCAGGAAGAAGAATTAACCACAGGCTCAGCCTGCCGCCAGGAACCAGAATACGGCCTGAAGCAATCCTGCGCTTTTGCGGCCAGCTCCCAAGAAAGCGAGTTGAAGAATGGAGCTCAGGGGCACTGCAATTCACAAACCTGCAGTCTTAGAAATGATAACTCTCGTCCACAAATATATTGAGGGAAGGCAACGAAGAGGATTTGAAAGCAAGGCAGAATTGCAGGAAACAGATTTCAGGAGGTAGATTCGAATCGCCTTTAAAGCACAGGAAAAGCGGCAAAACCTCGACAATGATGCCCTTGGCCAAAAAGGGCGTATGCGTTTTTTCCTGAATATATTCAGGAAAAAACGCATACGCCCTTTTTGGCCAACCAAGCAACCTGGAAAGGCAAATCAGCGCTACAAAGAAGTCTCGCTTCCCATCGGTCAAAAGGGCCATGCTGAATAAAGTGTCCAAACCAGAAATGCAGGACAGGCCAGGGATAAATGGGAGCCTTGCTACGCTGATGGGCGGGATGTAAATTGCCAACAGCCACTCCGGAGAAGTGTACGGTGTGTCCTGAAACATCTAAAAAACTCAGCTTAGAGACCATAGGGCACTTCCTCTCATGGGCGTATAAATTGGGAAAACTAAAAATCAGCAAGACACAGGCACCCAAAAGTTTTGGGCTACTCTCTTGACAAGAACCTCCACTTCGTTACACCTTAAATATCCCAGGAAAGAGAAGAATGGATAAAGAAGTTGCGGTCCTTATGTACAATGGAATATCACTCAGCCATGAAATCAATGTCATAAGGCTAGTAGCAGCATGATGAGTGGATTTAGGTACGACCATTCTAAGTGAAATAAGTCACACAGAAAAAGACACTTATCATGAGATATCACTTATAGAGGGAATGTCAAAACCGCTACCCTTGAACTGAATTACAAAACAGAACAGAGTCACACGTTTAGAAACACACTATGGCTGCTTAACGGGAAAGGTGAGGTGGGGTGATGCATAAAACAAGGGTTTCAAATTAGCTCAGATACCGTTCCATAAACCCAATATGTAATAGACAAGACCTACTCCTTGCTCAGTGAACTGGACTCAACACCCCCTATTCACCGCCCAAGAATATATCTGACTAGTAAGTATCTTCAAACCTCTGTATTGATATCTCTCTGTAAGTGAGTCAAGTGGGTGTAAAGCGGCATAAACACAGCAGTGATAAGCAGCCAAACCCCATTATAAAAATCAATTACTTTTCAAAACCCGTGAAACAAAGACAGTGAAAGAGAGAGAAATTCTTACAAAATTCGTTCAGGGGCTGTGATGCCACCTGGATTGACCATATCTAGACCCACAGCTGATTGAGACATAAGGGTGGACACTCTTGGGGCTGAGAGGTTTGGTGAGGTTGGGTGAGCAAACGCAGACCCTTTAAAGTAATACGGCGTGGTACCCATCCCATGGGTCCCAAATCTCCAGGTTCAAGGGCATCTTCCTATATTGAAAACATGCATGAGAAACCCCGAAGATGGTACACCGTGTGATCGGGAAAGGTTTCTAAAACGCACCTCATTTCTCATCTCCTTGTGCTCCGGTTCGCCATTCCAGCCGCTTTACTAGCAATCTCCCTCCTTGGAGAATCAGCACCTTTATCCTCCTGTTCCGTACAGGTTGCTAATTGTCCTGAGGATGAACGGGAAGAGGGGGAACCAATGAGAGACTAGCTCTAGGTGTTGGAACAGGCACAGGTCACTCTATTTTCCCATCAGGAAGAAGAATTAACCACAGGCTCAGCCTGCCACCAGGAACCAGAAGACGGCCTGAAGCAATCCTGCGCTTTTGCGGCCAGCTCCCAAGAAAGCGAGTTGAAGAATGGAGCTCAGGGGCACTACAATTCACAAACCTGCAAACTTAGAAATGATAACTCTCGTCCACAAATATATTGAGGGAAGGCAACGAAGAGGATTTGAAAGCAAGGCAGAATTGCAGGAAACAGATTTCAGGAGGTAGATTCGAATCGCCTTTAAAGCACAGGAAAAGCGGCAAAACCTCGACAATGATGCCCTTGGTCAAAAAGGGCGTATGCGTTTTTTCCTGAATATATTCAGGAGAAAACGCATACGCCCTTTTTGGCCAACCAAGCAACCTGGAAAGGCAAATCAGCGCTACAAAGAAGTCTCGCTTCCCATCGGTCAAAAGGGCCATGCTGAATAAAGTGTCAAAACCAGAAATGCTGGACAGGCCTTGGAGAAATGGGAGCCTTGCTACGCTGATGGGCGGGATGTAAATTGCCAACAGCAACACTGGAGAAGTGTACGGTGTGTCCTGAAACATCTAAAAAACTCAGCTTAGAGACCATAGGGCACTTCCTCTCATGGGCGTATAAATTGGGAAAACTAAAAATCAGCAAGACACAGGCACCCCAAAGTTTTGGGCTACTCTGTTGACAAGAACCTCCACTTCGCTACACCTTAAATATCCCAGGAAAGAGAAGAATGGATAAAGAAGTTGTGGTCCTTATGTACAATGGAATATCACTCATCCATGAAATCAATGTCATAAGGCTAGTAGCAGCATGATGAGTGGATTTAGATATGACGATTCTAAGTGAAATAAGTCACACAGAAAAAGACACTTATCATAAGATATCACTCATAGAGGGAATGTAAAAACCGCTACCCTTGAACTGAATTACAAAACAGAACAGAGTCACACGTTTAGAAAACACACTATGGCTGCTTAACGGGAAAGGTGAGGTGGGGTGATGCATAAAACACGGGTTTCAAATTAGCTCAGATACCGTTCCAGAAACCCAATATGTAATAGACAAGACCTACTCCTTGCTCAGTGAACTGGACTCAACACCCCCTATTCACCGCCCAAGAATATATCTGACTAGTAAGAATCTTAAAACCTATGTATTGATATCTCTCTGTAAGTGAGTCAAGTGGGTGTAAAGCGGCATAAACACAGCAGTGAAAAGCAGCTAAACCCCATTATAAAAATCAATTACTTTAAAAAACCCGTGAAACAAAGACAGTGAAAGAGAGAGAAATTCTTACAAAATTCGTTCAGGGGCTGTGATGCCACCTGGATTGACCATATCTAGACCCACAGCTGATTGAGACATAAGGGTGGACACTCGTGGGGCTGAGAGGTTTGGTGAGGTTGGCTGAGCTAATGCAGACCCTTTAAAGTAATACGGCGTGGTACCCATCCCATGGGTCCCAAATCTCCAGGTTCAAGGGCATCGTCCTACATTGAAAACATGCATGAGAAACCCCGAAGATGGTACACCGTGTGATCGGGAAAGGTTTCTAAAACGCACCTCATTTCTCATCTCCTTGTGCTCCGGTTCGCCATTCCAGCCGCTTTACTAGCAATCTCCCTTCTTGGAGAATCAGCACCTTTATCCTCCTGTTCCGTACAGGTTGCAAATTGTCCTGAGGATGAACGGGAAGAGGGGGAACCAATGAGAGACTAGCTCTAGGTGTTGGGGCAGGCACAGGTCATTCTATTTTCCCATCAGGAAGAAGAATTAACCACAGGCTCAGCCTGCCACCAGGAACCAGAAGACGGCCTGAAGCAATCCTGCGCTTTTGCGGCCAGCTCCCAAGAAAGCGAGTTGAAGAATGGAGCTCAGGGGCACTGCAATTCACATACCTGCAGACTTAGAAATGATAACTCTCGTCCACAAATATATTGAGGGAAGGCAACGAAGAGGATTTGAAAGCAAGGCAGAATTGCAGGAAACAGATTTCAGGAGGTAGATTCGAATCGCCTTTAAAGCACAGGAAAAGCGGCAAAACCTCGACAATGATGCCCTTGGCCAAAAAGGGCGTATGCGTTTTTTCCTGAATATATTCAGGAAAAAACGCATACGCCCTTTTTGGCCAACCAAGCAACCTGGAAAGGCAAATCAGCGCTACAAAGAAGTCTCGCTTCCCATCGGTCAAAAGGGCCATGCTGAATAAAGTGTCAAAACCAGAAATGCAGGACAGGCCATGGAGAAATGGGAGCCTTGCTACGCTGATGGGCGGGATGTAAATTGCCAACAGCCACTCTGGAGAAGTGTACAGTGTGTCCTGAAACATCTAAAAAACTCAGCTTAGAGAGCATAGCGCACTTCCACTCATGGGCGTATAAATTCGGAAAACTAAAACTCAGCAACACAGGCACCCCAAAGTTTTGGGCTACTCTGTTGACAAGAACCTCCACTTCGCTACACCTTAAATATCCCAGGAAAGAGAAGAATGAATAAAGTAGTTGCGGTCCTTATGTACAATGGAATATCACTCAGCCATGAAATCAATGTCATAAGGCTAGTAGCAGCATGATGAGTGGATTTAGATATGACGATTCTAAGTGAAATAAGTCACACAGAAAAAGACACTTATCATAAGATATCACTCATACAGGGAATGTAAAAACCGCTACCCTTGAACTGAATTACAAAACAGAACAGAGTCACACGTTTAGAAAACACACTATGGCTGCTTAACGGGAAAGGTGAGGTGGGGTGATGCATAAAACACGGGTTTCAAATTAGCTCAGATACCGTTCCAGAAACCCAATATGTAATAGACAAGACCTACTCCTTGCTCAGTGAACTGGACTCAATACCCCCTATTCACCGCCCAAGAATATATCTGACTAGTAAGAATCTTAAAACCTATGTATTGATATCTCTCTGTAAGTGAGTCAAATGGGTGTAAAGCGGCATAAACACAGCAGTGAAAAGCAGCTAAACCCCATTATAAAAATCAATTACGTTTCAAAACCCGTGAAACAAAGACAGTGAAAGAGAGAGAAATTCTTACAAAATTCGTTCAGGGGCTGTGATGCCACCTGGATTGACCATATCTAGACCCACAGCTGATTGAGACATAAGGGTGGACACTCTTGGGGCTGAGAGGTTTGGTGAGGTTGGGTGAGAAAACGCAGACCCTTTAAAGTAATACGGCGTGGTACCCATCCCATGGGTCCCAAATCTCCAGGTTCAAGGGCATCGTCCTACATTGAAAACATGCATGAGAAACCCCGAAGATGGTACACCGTGTGATCGGGAAAGGTTTCTAAAACGCACCTCATTTCTCATCTCCTTGTGCTCCGGTTCGCCATTCCAGCCGCTTTACTAGCAATCTCCCTCCTTGGAGAATCAGCACCTTTATCCTCCTGTTCCGTACAGGTTGCTAATTGTCCTGAGGATGAACGGGAAGAGGGGGAACCAATGAGAGACTAGCTCTAGGTGTTGGGGCAGGCACAGGTCATTCTATTTTCCCATCAGGAAGAAGAATTAACCACAGGCTCAGCCTGCCGCCAGGAACCAGAATACGGCCTGAAGCAATCCTGCGCTTTTGCGGCCAGCTCCCAAGAAAGCGAGTTGAAGAATGGAGCTCAGGGGCACTGCAATTCACAAACCTGCAGACTTAGAAATGATAACTCTCGTCCACAAATATATTGAGGGAAGGCAACGAAGAGGATTTGAAAGCAAGGCAGAATTGCAGGAAACAGATTTCAGGAGGTAGATTCGAATCGCCTTTAAAGCACAGGAAAAGCGGCAAAACCTCGACAATGATGCCCTTGGCCAAAAAGGGCGTATGCGTTTTTTCCTGAATATATTCAGGAAAAAACGCATACGCCCTTTTTGGCCAACCAAGCAACCTGGAAAGGCAAATCAGCGCTACAAAGAAGTCTCGCTTCCCATCGGTCAAAAGGGCCATGATGAATAAAGTGTCAAAACCAGAAATGCTGGACAGGCCTTGGAGAAAGGGGAGCCTTGCTACGCTGATGGGCGGGATGTAAATTGCCAACAGCCAAACTGGAGAAGTGTACGGTGTGTCCTGAAACATCTAAAAAACTCAGCTTAGAGAGCATAGGGCACTTCCCCTCATGGGCGTATAAATTGGGAAAACTAAAAATCAGCAAGACACAGGCATCCCAAAGTTTTGGGCTGCTCTGTTGACAAGAACCTCCACTTCGTTACACCTTAAATATCCCAGGAAAGAGAAGAATGGATAAAGAAGTTGTGGTCCTTATGTACAATGGAATATCACTCAGCCATGAAATCAACGTCATAAGGCTAGTAGCGGCATGATGAGTGGATTTAGGTACGACGATTCTAAGTGAAATAAGTCACACAGAAAAAGACACTTATCATGAGATATCACTTATAGAGGGAATGTCAAAACCGCTACCCTTGAACTGAATTACAAAACAGAACAGAGTCACACGTTTAGAAAACACACTATGGCTGCTTAACGGGAAAGGTGAGGTGGGGTGATGCATAAAACAAGGGTTTCAAATTAGCTCAGATACCGTTCCATAAACCCAATATGTAATAGACAAGACCTACTCCTTGCTCAGTGAACTGGACTCAACACCCCCTATTCACCGCCCAAGAATATATCTGACTAGTAAGAATCTTAAAACCTATGTATTGATATCTCTCTGTAAGTGAGTCAAGTGGGTGTAAAGCGGCATAAACACAGCAGTGAAAAGCAGCTAAACCCCATTATAAAAATCAATTACTTTAAAAAACCCGTGAAACAAAGACAGTGAAAGAGAGAGAAATTCTTACAAAATTCGTTCAGGGGCTGTGATGCCACCTGGATTGACCATATCTAGACCCACAGCTGATTGAGACATAAGGGTGGACACTCGTGGGGCTGAGAGGTTTGGTGAGGTTGGCTGAGCTAACGCAGACCCTTTAAAGTAATACGGCGTGGTACCCATCCCATGGGTCCCAAATCTCCAGGTTCAAGGGCATCGTCCTACATTGAAAACATGCATGAGAAACCCCGAAGATGGTACACCGTGTGATCGGGAAAGGTTTCTAAAACGCACCTCATTTCTCATCTCCTTGTGCTCCGGTTCGCCATTCCAGCCGCTTTACTAGCAATCTCCCTTCTTGGAGAATCAGCACCTTTATCCTCCTGTTCCGTACAGGTTGCAAATTGTCCTGAGGATGAACGGGAAGAGGGGGAACCAATGAGAGACTAGCTCTAGGTGTTGGGGCAGGCACAGGTCATTCTATTTTCCCATCAGGAAGAAGAATTAACCACAGGCTCAGCCTGCCACCAGGAACCAGAAGACGGCCTGAAGCAATCCTGCGCTTTTGCGGCCAGCTCCCAAGAAAGCGAGTTGAAGAATGGAGCTCAGGGGCACTGCAATTCACATACCTGCAGACTTAGAAATGATAACTCTCGTCCACAAATATATTGAGGGAAGGCAACGAAGAGGATTTGAAAGCAAGGCAGAATTGCAGGAAACAGATTTCAGGAGGTAGATTCGAATCGCCTTTAAAGCACAGGAAAAGCGGCAAAACCTCGACAATGATGCCCTTGGCCAAAAAGGGCGTATGCGTTTTTTCCTGAATATATTCAGGAAAAAACGCATACGCCCTTTTTGGCCAACCAAGCAACCTGGAAAGGCAAATCAGCGCTACAAAGAAGTCTCGCTTCCCATCGGTCAAAAGGGCCATGCTGAATAAAGTGTCAAAACCAGAAATGCAGGACAGGCCATGGAGAAATGGGAGCCTTGCTACGCTGATGGGCGGGATGTAAATTGCCAACAGCCACTCTGGAGAAGTGTACAGTGTGTCCTGAAACATCTAAAAAACTCAGCTTAGAGAGCATAGCGCACTTCCACTCATGGGCGTATAAATTCGGAAAACTAAAACTCAGCAACACAGGCACCCCAAAGTTTTGGGCTACTCTGTTGACAAGAACCTCCACTTCGCTACACCTTAAATATCCCAGGAAAGAGAAGAATGAATAAAGTAGTTGCGGTCCTTATGTACAATGGAATATCACTCAGCCATGAAATCAATGTCATAAGGCTAGTAGCAGCATGATGAGTGGATTTAGATATGACGATTCTAAGTGAAATAAGTCACACAGAAAAAGACACTTATCATAAGATATCACTCATACAGGGAATGTAAAAACCGCTACCCTTGAACTGAATTACAAAACAGAACAGAGTCACACGTTTAGAAAACACACTATGGCTGCTTAACGGGAAAGGTGAGGTGGGGTGATGCATAAAACACGGGTTTCAAATTAGCTCAGATACCGTTCCAGAAACCCAATATGTAATAGACAAGACCTACTCCTTGCTCAGTGAACTGGACTCAATACCCCCTATTCACCGCCCAAGAATATATCTGACTAGTAAGAATCTTAAAACCTATGTATTGATATCTCTCTGTAAGTGAGTCAAATGGGTGTAAAGCGGCATAAACACAGCAGTGAAAAGCAGCTAAACCCCATTATAAAAATCAATTACGTTTCAAAACCCGTGAAACAAAGACAGTGAAAGAGAGAGAAATTCTTACAAAATTCGTTCAGGGGCTGTGATGCCACCTGGATTGACCATATCTAGACCCACAGCTGATTGAGACATAAGGGTGGACACTCTTGGGGCTGAGAGGTTTGGTGAGGTTGGGTGAGAAAACGCAGACCCTTTAAAGTAATACGGCGTGGTACCCATCCCATGGGTCCCAAATCTCCAGGTTCAAGGGCATCGTCCTACATTGAAAACATGCATGAGAAACCCCGAAGATGGTACACCGTGTGATCGGGAAAGGTTTCTAAAACGCACCTCATTTCTCATCTCCTTGTGCTCCGGTTCGCCATTCCAGCCGCTTTACTAGCAATCTCCCTCCTTGGAGAATCAGCACCTTTATCCTCCTGTTCCGTACAGGTTGCTAATTGTCCTGAGGATGAACGGGAAGAGGGGGAACCAATGAGAGACTAGCTCTAGGTGTTGGGGCAGGCACAGGTCATTCTATTTTCCCATCAGGAAGAAGAATTAACCACAGGCTCAGCCTGCCGCCAGGAACCAGAATACGGCCTGAAGCAATCCTGCGCTTTTGCGGCCAGCTCCCAAGAAAGCGAGTTGAAGAATGGAGCTCAGGGGCACTGCAATTCACAAACCTGCAGACTTAGAAATGATAACTCTCGTCCACAAATATATTGAGGGAAGGCAACGAAGAGGATTTGAAAGCAAGGCAGAATTGCAGGAAACAGATTTCAGGAGGTAGATTCGAATCGCCTTTAAAGCACAGGAAAAGCGGCAAAACCTCGACAATGATGCCCTTGGCCAAAAAGGGCGTATGCGTTTTTTCCTGAATATATTCAGGAAAAAACGCATACGCCCTTTTTGGCCAACCAAGCAACCTGGAAAGGCAAATCAGCGCTACAAAGAAGTCTCGCTTCCCATCGGTCAAAAGGGCCATGATGAATAAAGTGTCAAAACCAGAAATGCTGGACAGGCCTTGGAGAAAGGGGAGCCTTGCTACGCTGATGGGCGGGATGTAAATTGCCAACAGCCAAACTGGAGAAGTGTACGGTGTGTCCTGAAACATCTAAAAAACTCAGCTTAGAGAGCATAGGGCACTTCCCCTCATGGGCGTATAAATTGGGAAAACTAAAAATCAGCAAGACACAGGCATCCCAAAGTTTTGGGCTGCTCTGTTGACAAGAACCTCCACTTCGTTACACCTTAAATATCCCAGGAAAGAGAAGAATGGATAAAGAAGTTGTGGTCCTTATGTACAATGGAATATCACTCAGCCATGAAATCAACGTCATAAGGCTAGTAGCGGCATGATGAGTGGATTTAGGTACGACGATTCTAAGTGAAATAAGTCACACAGAAAAAGACACTTATCATGAGATATCACTTATAGAGGGAATGTCAAAACCGCTACCCTTGAACTGAATTACAAAACAGAACAGAGTCACACGTTTAGAAAACACACTATGGCTGCTTAACGGGAAAGGTGAGGTGGGGTGATGCATAAAACAAGGGTTTCAAATTAGCTCAGATACCGTTCCATAAACCCAATATGTAATAGACAAGACCTACTCCTTGCTCAGTGAACTGGACTCAACACCCCCTATTCACCGCCCAAGAATATATCTGACTAGTAAGAATCTTAAAACCTATGTATTGATATCTCTCTGTAAGTGAGTCAAGTGGGTGTAAAGCGGCATAAACACAGCAGTGAAAAGCAGCTAAACCCCATTATAAAAATCAATTACTTTAAAAAACCCGTGAAACAAAGACAGTGAAAGAGAGAGAAATTCTTACAAAATTCGTTCAGGGGCTGTGATGCCACCTGGATTGACCATATCTAGACCCACAGCTGATTGAGACATAAGGGTGGACACTCGTGGGGCTGAGAGGTTTGGTGAGGTTGGCTGAGCTAACGCAGACCCTTTAAAGTAATACGGCGTGGTACCCATCCCATGGGTCCCAAATCTCCAGGTTCAAGGGCATCGTCCTACATTGAAAACATGCATGAGAAACCCCGAAGATGGTACACCGTGTGATCGGGAAAGGTTTCTAAAACGCACCTCATTTCTCATCTCCTTGTGCTCCGGTTCACCATTCCAGCCGCTTTACTAGCAATCTCCCTCCTTGGAGAATCAGCACCTTTATCCTCCTGTTCCGTACAGGTTGCTAATTGTCCTGAGGATGAACGGGAAGAGGGGGAACCAATGAGAGACTAGCTCTAGGTGTTGGGGCAGGCACAGGTCATTCTATTTTCCCATCAGGAAGAAGAATTAACCACAGGCTCAGCCTGCCGCCAGGAACCAGAATACGGCCTGAAGCAATCCTGCGCTTTTGCGGCCAGCTCCCAAGAAAGCGAGTTGAAGAATGGAGCTCAGGGGCACTGCAATTCACAAACCTGCAGACTTAGAAATGATAACTCTCGTCCACAAATATATTGAGGGAAGGCAACGAAGAGGATTTGAAAGCAAGGCAGAATTGCAGGAAACAGATTTCAGGAGGTAGATTCGAATCGCCTTTAAAGCACAGGAAAAGCGGCAAAACCTCGACAATGATGCCCTTGGCCAAAAAGGGCGTATGCGTTTTTTCCTGAATATATTCAGGAAAAAACGCATACGCCCTTTTTGGCCAACCAAGCAACCTGGAAAGGCAAATCAGCGCTACAAAGAAGTCTCGCTTCCCATCGGTCAAAAGGGCCATGCTGAATAAAGTGTCAAAACCAGAAATGCAGGACAGGCCATGGAGAAATGGGAGCCTTGCTACGCTGATGGGCGGGATGTAAATTGCCAACAGCCACTCTGGAGAAGTGTACAGTGTGTCCTGAAACATCTAAAAAACTCAGCTTAGAGAGCATAGCGCACTTCCACTCATGGGCGTATAAATTCGGAAAACTAAAACTCAGCAACACAGGCACCCCAAAGTTTTGGGCTACTCTGTTGACAAGAACCTCCACTTCGCTACACCTTAAATATCCCAGGAAAGAGAAGAATGAATAAAGAAGTTGCGGTCCTTATGTACAATGGAATATCACTCAGCCATGAAATCAATGTCATAAGGCTAGTAGCAGCATGATGAGTGGATTTAGATATGACGATTCTAAGTGAAATAAGTCACACAGAAAAAGACACTTATCATAAGATATCACTCATAGAGGGAATGTAAAAACCGCTACCCTTGAACTGAATTACAAAACAGAACAGAGTCACACGTTTAGAAAACACACTATGGCTGCTTAACGGGAAAGGTGAGGTGGGGTGATGCATAAAACACGGGTTTCAAATTAGCTCAGATACCGTTCCACAAACCCAATATGTAATAGACAAGACCTACTCCTTGCTCAGTGAACTGGACTCAATACCCCCTATTCACCGCCCAAGAATATATCTGACTAGTAAGAATCTTAAAACCTATGTATTGATATCTCTCTGTAAGTGAGTCAAATGGGTGTAAAGCGGCATAAACACAGCAGTGAAAAGCAGCTAAACCCCATTATAAAAATCAATTACGTTTCAAAACCCGTGAAACAAAGACAGTGAAAGAGAGAGAAATTCTTACAAAATTCGTTCAGGGGCTGTGATGCCACCTGGATTGACCATATCTAGACCCACAGCTGATTGAGACATAAGGGTGGACACTCTTGGGGCTGAGAGGTTTGGTGAGGTTGGGTGAGAAAACGCAGACCCTTTAAAGTAATACGGCGTGGTACCCATCCCATGGGTCCCAAATCTCCAGGTTCAAGGGCATCGTCCTACATTGAAAACATGCATGAGAAACCCCGAAGATGGTACACCGTGTGATCGGGAAAGGTTTCTAAAACGCACCTCATTTCTCATCTCCTTGTGCTCCGGTTCACCATTCCAGCCGCTTTACTAGCAATCTCCCTCCTTGGAGAATCAGCACCTTTATCCTCCTGTTCCGTACAGGTTGCTAATTGTCCTGAGGATGAACGGGAAGAGGGGGAACCAATGAGAGACTAGCTCTAGGTGTTGGGGCAGGCACAGGTCATTCTATTTTCCCATCAGGAAGAAGAATTAACCACAGGCTCAGCCTGCCGCCAGGAACCAGAATACGGCCTGAAGCAATCCTGCGCTTTTGCGGCCAGCTCCCAAGAAAGCGAGTTGAAGAATGGAGCTCAGGGGCACTGCAATTCACAAACCTGCAGACTTAGAAATGATAACTCTCGTCCACAAATATATTGAGGGAAGGCAACGAAGAGGATTTGAAATCAAGGCAGAATTGCAGGAAACAGATTTCAGGAGGTAGATTCGAATCGCCTTTAAAGCACAGGAAAAGCGGCAAAACCTCGACAATGATGCCCTTGGCCAAAAAGGGCGTATGCGTTTTTTCCTGAATATATTCAGGAAAAAACGCATACGCCCTTTTTGGCCAACCAAGCAACCTGGAAAGGCAAATCAGCGCTACAAAGAAGTCTCGCTTCCCATCGGTCAAAAGGGCCATGCTGAATAAAGTGTCAAAACCAGAAATGCTGGACAGGCCTTGGAGAAATGGGAGCCTTGCTACGCTGATGGGCGGGATGTAAATTGCCAACAGCCACACTGGAGAAGTGTACGGTGTGTCCTGAAACATCTAAAAAACTCAGCTTAGAGACCATAGGGCACTTCCTCTCATGGGCGTATAAATTGGGAAAACTAAAAATCAGCAAGACACAGGCACCCCAAAGTTTTGGGCTGCTCTGTTGACAAGAACCTCCACTTCGTTACACCTTAAATATCCCAGGAAAGAGAAGAATGGATAAAGAAGTTGTGGTCCTTATGTACAATGGAATATCACTCAGCCATGAAATCAACGTCATAAGGCTAGTAGCAGCATGATGAGTGGATTTAGGTACGACGATTCTAAGTGAAATAAGTCACACAGAAAAAGACACTTATCATAAGATATCACTTATAGAGGGAATGTAAAAACCGCTACCCTTGAACTGAATTACAAAACAGAACAGAGTCACACGTTTAGAAAACACACTATGGCTGCTTAACGGGAAAGGTGAGGTGGGGTGATGCATAAAACAAGGGTTTCAAATTAGCTCAGATACCGTTCCATAAACCCAATATGTAATAGACAAGACCTACTCCTTGCTCAGTGAACTGGACTCAACACCCCCTATTCACCGCCCAAGAATATATCTGACTAGTAAGAATCTTAAAACCTATGTATTGATATCTCTCTGTAAGTGAGTCAAGTGGGTGTAAAGCGGCATAAACACAGCAGTGAAAAGCAGCTAAACCCCATTATAAAAATCAATTACTTTAAAAAACCCGTGAAACAAAGACAGTGAAAGAGAGAGAAATTCTTACAAAATTCGTTCAGGGGCTGTGATGCCACCTGGATTGACCATATCTAGACCCACAGCTGATTGAGACATAAGGGTGGACACTCTTGGGGCTGAGAGGTTTGGTGAGGTTGGGTGAGCAAACGCAGACCCTTTAAAGTAATACGGCGTGGTACCCATCCCATGGGTCCCAAATCTCCAGGTTCAAGGGCATCGTCCTACATTGAAAACATGCATGAGAAACCCCGAAGATGGTACACCGTGTGATCGGGAAAGGTTTCTAAAACGCACCTCATTTCTCATCTCCTTGTGCTCCGGTTCACCATTCCAGCCGCTTTACTAGCAATCTCCCTCCTTGGAGAATCAGCACCTTTATCCTCCTGTTCCGTACAGGTTGCTAATTGTCCTGAGGATGAACGGGAAGAGGGGGAACCAATGAGAGACTAGCTCTAGGTGTTGGGGCAGGCACAGGTCATTCTATTTTCCCATCAGGAAGAAGAATTAACCACAGGCTCAGCCTGCCGCCAGGAACCAGAATACGGCCTGAAGCAATCCTGCGCTTTTGCGGCCAGCTCCCAAGAAAGCGAGTTGAAGAATGGAGCTCAGGGGCACTGCAATTCACAAACCTGCAGACTTAGAAATGATAACTCTCGTCCACAAATATATTGAGGGAAGGCAACGAAGAGGATTTGAAAGCAAGGCAGAATTGCAGGAGACAGATTTCAGGAGGTAGATTCGAATCGCCTTTAAAGCACAGAAAAGCGGCAAAACCTCGACAATGATGCCCTTGGCCAAAAAGGGCGTATGCGTTTTTTCCTGAATATATTCAGGAAAAAACGCATAAGCCCTTTTTGGCCAACCAAGCAACCTGGAAAGGCAAATCAGCGCTACAAAGAAGTCTCGCTTCCCATCGGTCAAAAGGGCCATGATGAATAAAGTGTCAAAACCAGAAATGCTGGACAGGCCTTGGAGAAATGGGAGCCTTGCTACGCTGATGGGCGGGATGTAAATTGCCAACAGCCACACTGGAGAAGTGTACGGTGTGTCCTGAAACATCTAAAAAACTCAGCTTAGAGACCATAGGGCACTTCCTCTCATGGGCGTATAAATTGGGAAAACTAAAAATCAGCAAGACACAGGCACCCCAAAGTTTTGGGCTGCTCTGTTGACAAGAACCTCCACTTCGTTACACCTTAAATATCCCAGGAAAGAGAAGAATGGATAAAGAAGTTGCGGTCCTTATGTACAATGGAATATCACTCAGCCATGAAATCAATGTCATAAGGCTAGTAGCAGCATGATGAGTGGATTTAGATATGACGATTCTAAGTGAAATAAGTCACACAGAAAAAGACACTTATCATAAGATATCACTCATAGAGGGAATGTAAAAACCGCTACCCTTGAACTGAATTACAAAACAGAACAGAGTCACACGTTTAGAAAACACACTATGGCTGCTTAACGGGAAAGGTGAGGTGGGGTGATGCATAAAACACGGGTTTCAAATTAGCTCAGATACCGTTCCAGAAACCCAATATGTAATAGACAAGACCTACTCCTTGCTCAGTGAACTGGACTCAACACCCCCTATTCACCGCCCAAGAATATATCTGACTAGTAAGAATCTTAAAACCTATGTATTGATATCTCTCTGTAAGTGAGTCAAATGGGTGTAAAGCGGCATAAACACAGCAGTGAAAAGCAGCTAAACCCCATTATAAAAATCAATTACGTTTCAAAACCCGTGAAACAAAGACAGTGAAAGAGAGAGAAATTCTTACAAAATTCGTTCAGGGGCTGTGATGCCACCTGGATTGACCATATCTAGACCCACAGCTGATTGAGACATAAGGGTGGACACTCTTGGGGCTGAGAGGTTTGGTGAGGTTGGGTGAGAAAACGCAGACCCTTTAAAGTAATACGGCGTGGTACCCATCCCATGGGTCCCAAATCTCCAGGTTCAAGGGCATCGTCCTACATTGAAAACATGCATGAGAAACCCCGAAGATGGTACACCGTGTGATCGGGAAAGGTTTCTAAAACGCACCTCATTTCTCATCTCCTTGTGCTCCGGTTCACCATTCCAGCCGCTTTACTAGCAATCTCCCTCCTTGGAGAATCAGCACCTTTATCCTCCTGTTCCGTACAGGTTGCTAATTGTCCTGAGGATGAACGGGAAGAGGGGGAACCAATGAGAGACTAGCTCTAGGTGTTGGGGCAGGCACAGGTCATTCTATTTTCCCATCAGGAAGAAGAATTAACCACAGGCTCAGCCTGCCGCCAGGAACCAGAATACGGCCTGAAGCAATCCTGCGCTTTTGCGGCCAGCTCCCAAGAAAGCGAGTTGAAGAATGGAGCTCAGGGGCACTGCAATTCACAAACCTGCAGACTTAGAAATGATAACTCTCGTCCACAAATATATTGAGGGAAGGCAACGAAGAGGATTTGAAAGCAAGGCAGAATTGCAGGAAACAGATTTCAGGAGGTAGATTCGAATCGTCTTTAAAGCACAGGAAAAGCGGCAAAACCTCGACAATGATGCCCTTGGCCAAAAAGGGCGTATGCGTTTTTTCCTGAATATATTCAGGAAAAAACGCATACGCCCTTTTTGGCCAACCAAGCAACCTGGAAAGGCACATCAGCGCTACAAAGAAGTCTCGCTTCCCATCGGTCAAAAGGGCCATGCTGAATAAAGTTTCAAAACCAGAAATGCTGGACAGGCCTTGGAGAAATGGGAGCCTTGCTACGCTGATGGGCGGGATGTAAATTGCCAACAGCCACACTGGAGAAGTGTACGGTGTGTCCTGAAACATCTAAAAAACTCAGCTTAGAGACCATAGGGCACTTCCTCTCATGGGCGTATAAATTGGGAAAACTAAAAATCAGCAAGACACAGGCACCCCAAAGTTTTGGGCTGCTCTGTTGACAAGAACCTCCACTTCGTTACACCTTAAATATCCCAGGAAAGAGAAGAATGGATAAAGAAGTTGCGGTCCTTATGTACAATGGAATATCACTCAGCCATGAAATCAATGTCATAAGGCTAGTAGCAGCATGATGAGTGGATTTAGATATGACGATTCTAAGTGAAATAAGTCACACAGAAAAAGACACTTATCATAAGATATCACTCATAGAGGGAATGTAAAAACCGCTACCCTTGAACTGAATTACAAAACAGAACAGAGTCACACGTTTAGAAAACACACTATGGCTGCTTAACGGGAAAGGTGAGGTGGGGTGATGCATAAAACACGGGTTTCAAATTAGCTCAGATACCGTTCCAGAAACCCAATATGTAATAGACAAGACCTACTCCTTGCTCAGTGAACTGGACTCAACACCCCCTATTCACCGCCCAAGAATATATCTGACTAGTAAGAATCTTAAAACCTATGTATTGATATCTCTCTGTAAGTGAGTCAAATGGGTGTAAAGCGGCATAAACACAGCAGTGAAAAGCAGCTAAACCCCATTATAAAAATCAATTACGTTTCAAAACCCGTGAAACAAAGACAGTGAAAGAGAGAGAAATTCTTACAAAATTCGTTCAGGGGCTGTGATGCCACCTGGATTGACCATATCTAGACCCACAGCTGATTGAGACATAAGGGTGGACACTCTTGGGGCTGAGAGGTTTGGTGAGGTTGGGTGAGAAAACGCAGACCCTTTAAAGTAATACGGCGTGGTACCCATCCCATGGGTCCCAAATCTCCAGGTTCAAGGGCATCGTCCTACATTGAAAACATGCATGAGAAACCCCGAAGATGGTACACCGTGTGATCGGGAAAGGTTTCTAAAACGCACCTCATTTCTCATCTCCTTGTGCTCCGGTTCACCATTCCAGCCGCTTTACTAGCAATCTCCCTCCTTGGAGAATCAGCACCTTTATCCTCCTGTTCCGTACAGGTTGCTAATTGTCCTGAGGATGAACGGGAAGAGGGGGAACCAATGAGAGACTAGCTCTAGGTGTTGGGGCAGGCACAGGTCATTCTATTTTCCCATCAGGAAGAAGAATTAACCACAGGCTCAGCCTGCCGCCAGGAACCAGAATACGGCCTGAAGCAATCCTGCGCTTTTGCGGCCAGCTCCCAAGAAAGCGAGTTGAAGAATGGAGCTCAGGGGCACTGCAATTCACAAACCTGCAGACTTAGAAATGATAACTCTCGTCCACAAATATATTGAGGGAAGGCAACGAAGAGGATTTGAAAGCAAGGCAGAATTGCAGGAAACAGATTTCAGGAGGTAGATTCGAATCGTCTTTAAAGCACAGGAAAAGCGGCAAAACCTCGACAATGATGCCCTTGGCCAAAAAGGGCGTATGCGTTTTTTCCTGAATATATTCAGGAAAAAACGCATACGCCCTTTTTGGCCAACCAAGCAACCTGGAAAGGCACATCAGCGCTACAAAGAAGTCTCGCTTCCCATCGGTCAAAAGGGCCATGCTGAATAAAGTTTCAAAACCAGAAATGCTGGACAGGCCTTGGAGAAATGGGAGCCTTGCTACGCTGATGGGCGGGATGTAAATTGCCAACAGCCACACTGGAGAAGTGTACGGTGTGTCCTGAAACATCTAAAAAACTCAGCTTAGAGACCATAGGGCACTTCCTCTCATGGGCGTATAAATTGGGAAAACTAAAAATCAGCAAGACACAGGCACCCCAAAGTTTTGGGCTGCTCTGTTGACAAGAACCTCCACTTCGTTACACCTTAAATATCCCAGGAAAGAGAAGAATGGATAAAGAAGTTGTGGTCCTTATGTACAATGGAATATCACTCAGCCATGAAATCAACGTCATAAGGCTAGTAGCAGCATGATGAGTGGATTTAGGTACGACGATTCTAAGTGAAATAAGTCACACAGAAAAAGACACTTATCATGAGATATCACTTATAGAGGGAATGTCAAAACCGCTACCCTTGAACTGAATTACAAAACAGAACAGAGTCACACGTTTAGAAAACACACTATGGCTGCTTAACGGGAAAGGTGAGGTGGGGTGATGCATAAAACAAGGGTTTCAAATTAGCTCAGATACCGTTCCAGAAACCCAATATGTAATAGACAAGACCTACTCCTTGCTCAGTGAACTGGACTCAACACCCCCTATTCACCGCCCAAGAATATATCTGACTAGTAAGAATCTTAAAACCTATGTATTGATATCTCTCTGTAAGTGAGTCAAGTGGGTGTAAAGCGGCATAAACACAGCAGTGAAAAGCAGCTAAACCCCATTATAAAAATCAATTACTTTTCAAAACCCGTGAAACAAAGACAGTGAAAGAGAGAGAAATTCTTACAAAATTCGTTCAGGGGCTGTGATGCCACCTGGATTGACCATATCTAGACCCACAGCTGATTGAGACATAAGGGTGGACACTCGTGGGGCTGAGAGGTTTGGTGAGGTTGGCTGAGCTAACGCAGACCCTTTAAAGTAATACGGCGTGGTACCCATCCCATGGGTCCCAAATCTCCAGGTTCAAGGGCATCGTCCTACATTGAAAACATGCATGAGGAACCCCGAAGATGGTACACCGTGTGATCGGGAAAGGTTTCTAAAACGCACCTCATTTCTCATCTCCTTGTGCTCCGGTTCGCCATTCCAGCCGCTTTACTAGCAATCTCCCTCCTTGAAGAATCAGCACCTTTATCCTCCTGTTCCGTACAGGTTGCTAATTGTCCTGAGGATGAACGGGAAGAGGGGGAACCAATGAGAGACTAGCTCTAGGTGTTGGGGCAGGCACAGGTCATTCTATTTTCCCATCAGGAAGAAGAATTAACCACAGGCTCAGCCTGCCGCCAGGAACCAGAATACGGCCTGAAGCAATCCTGCGCTTTTGCGGCCAGCTCCCAAGAAAGCGAGTTGAAGAATGGAGCTCAGGGGCACTGCAATTCACAAACCTGCAGACTTAGAAATGATAACTCTCGTCCACAAATATATTGAGGGAAGGCAACGAAGAGGATTTGAAAGCAAGGCAGAATTGCAGGAAACAGATTTCAGGAGGTAGATTCGAATCGCCTTTAAAGCACAGGAAAAGCGGCAAAACCTCGACAATGATGCCCTTGGCCAAAAAGGGCGTATGCGTTTTTTCCTGAATATATTCAGGAAAAAACGCATACGCCCTTTTTGGCCAACCAAGCAACCTGGAAAGACAAATCAGCGCTACAAAGAAGTCTCGCTTCCCATCGGTCAAAGGGCCATGCTGAATAAAGTGTCAAAACCAGAAATGCTGGACAGGCCTTGGAGAAAGGGGAGCCTTGCTACGCTGATGGGCGGGATGTAAATTGCCAACAGCCACACTGGAGAAGTGTACGGTGTGTCCTGAAACATCTAAAAAACTCAGCTTAGAGACCATAGGGCACTTCCTCTCATGGGCGTATAAATTGGGAAAACTAAAAATCAGCAAGACACAGGCACCCCAAAGTTTTGGGCTGCTCTGTTGACAAGAACCTCCACTTCGTTACACCTTAAATATCCCAGGAAAGAGAAGAATGGATAAAGAAGTTGTGGTCCTTATGTACAATGGAATATCACTCAGCCATGAAATCAACGTCATAAGGCTAGTAGCAGCATGATGAGTGGATTTAGGTACGACGATTCTAAGTGAAATAAGTCACACAGAAAAAGACACTTATCATGAGATATCACTTATAGAGGGAATGTCAAAACCGCTACCCTTGAACTGAATTACAAAACAGAACAGAGTCACACGTTTAGAAAACACACTATGGCTGCTTAACGGGAAAGGTGAGGTGGGGTGATGCATAAAACAAGGGTTTCAAATTAGCTCAGATACCGTTCCAGAAACCCAGTATGTAATAGACAAGACCTACTCCTTGCTCAGTGAACTGGACTCAACACCCCCTATTCACCGCCCAAGAATATATCTGACTAGTAAGAATCTTAAAACCTATGTATTGATATCTCTCTGTAAGTGAGTCAAGTGGGTGTAAAGCGGCATAAACACAGCAGTGAAAAGCAGCTAAACCCCATTATAAAAATCAATTACTTTAAAAAACCCGTGAAACAAAGACAGTGAAAGAGAGAGAAATTCTTACAAAATTCGTTCAGGGGCTGTGATGCCACCTGGATTGACCATATCTAGACCCACAGCTGATTGAGACATAAGGGTGGACACTCGTGGGGCTGAGAGGTTTGGTGAGGTTGGCTGAGCTAACGCAGACCCTTTAAAGTAATACGGCGTGGTACCCATCCCATGGGTCCCAAATCTCCAGGTTCAAGGGCATCGTCCTACATTGAAAACATGCATGAGAAACCCCGAAGATGGTACACCGTGTGATCGGGAAAGGTTTCTAAAACGCACCTCATTTCTCATCTCCTTGTGCTCCGGTTCACCATTCCAGCCGCTTTACTAGCAATCTCCCTCCTTGGAGAATCAGCACCTTTATCCTCCTGTTCCGTACAGGTTGCTAATTGTCCTGAGGATGAACGGGAAGAGGGGGAACCAATGAGAGACTAGCTCTAGGTGTTGGGGCAGGCACAGGTCATTCTATTTTCCCATCAGGAAGAAGAATTAACCACAGGCTCAGCCTGCTGCCAGGAACCAGAATACGGCCTGAAGCAATCCTGCGCTTTTGCGGCCAGCTCCCAAGAAAGCGAGTTGAAGAATGGAGCTCAGGGGCACTGCAATTCACAAACCTGCAGACTTAGAAATGATAACTCTCGTCCACAAATATATTGAGGGAAGGCAACGAAGAGGATTTGAAAGCAAGGCAGAATTGCAGGAAACAGATTTCAGGAGGTAGATTCGAATCGCCTTTAAAGCACAGGAAAAGCGGCAAAACCTCGACAATGATGCCCTTGGCCAAAAAGGGCGTATGCGTTTTTTCCTGAATATATTCAGGAAAAAACGCATACGCCCTTTTTGGCCAACCAAGCAACCTGGAAAGGCAAATCAGCGCTACAAAGAAGTCTCGCTTCCCATCGGTCAAAAGGGCCATGATGAATAAAGTGTCAAAACCAGAAATGCTGGACAGGCCTTGGAGAAATGGGAGCCTTGCTACGCTGATGGGCGGGATGTAAATTGCCAACAGCCACACTGGAGAAGTGTACGGTGTGTCCTGAAACATCTAAAAAACTCAGCTTAGAGACCATAGGGCACTTCCTCTCATGGGTGTATAAATTGGGAAAACTAAAAATCAGCAAGACACAGGCACCCCAAAGTTTTGGGCTGCTCTGTTGACAAGAACCTCCACTTCGTTACACCTTAAATATCCCAGGAAAGAGAAGAATGGATAAAGAAGTTGTGGTCCTTATGTACAATGGAATATCACTCAGCCATGAAATCAATGTCATAAGGCTAGTAGCAGCATGATGAGTGGATTTAGGTACGACGATTCTAAGTGAAATAAGTCACACAGAAAAAGACACTTATCATGAGATATCACTTATAGAGGGAATGTCAAAACCGCCTCCCTTGAACTGAATTACAAAACAGAACAGAGTCACACGTTTAGAAAACACACTATGGCTGCTTAACGGGAAAGGTGAGGTGGGGTGATGCATAAAACAAGGGTTTCAAATTAGCTCAGATACCGTTCCAGAAACCCAGTATGTAATAGACAAGACCTAGTCCTTGCTCAGTGAACTGGACTCAACACCCCCTATTCACCGCCCAAGAATATATCTGACTAGTAAGAATCTTAAAACCTATGTATTGATATCTCTCTGTAAGTGAGTCAAGTGGGTGTAAAGCGGCATAAACACAGCAGTGAAAAGCAGCTAAACCCCATTATAAAAATCAATTACTTTAAAAAACCCGTGAAACAAAGACAGTGAAAGAGAGAGAAATTCTTACAAAATTCGTTCAGGGGCTGTGATGCCACCTGGATTGACCATATCTAGACCCACAGCTGATTGAGACATAAGGGTGGACACTCGTGGGGCTGAGAGGTTTGGTGAGGTTGGCTGAGCTAACGCAGACCCTTTAAAGTAATACGGCGTGGTACCCATCCCATGGGTCCCAAATCTCCAGGTTCAAGGGCATCGTCCTACATTGAAAACATGCATGAGAAACCCCGAAGATGGTACACCGTGTGATCGGGAAAGGTTTCTAAAACGCACCTCATTTCTCATCTCCTTGTGCTCCGGTTCGCCATTCCAGCCGCTTTACTAGCAATCTCCCTCCTTGGAGAATCAGCACCTTTATCCTCCTGTTCCGTACAGGTTGCAAATTGTCCTGAGGATGAACGGGAAGAGGGGGAACCAATGAGAGACTAGCTCTAGGTGTTGGGGCAGGCACAGGTCATTCTATTTTCCCATCAGGAAGAAGAATTAACCACAGGCTCAGCCTGCCGCCAGGAACCAGAATACGGCCTGAAGCAATCCTGCGCTTTTGCGGCCAGCTCCCAAGAAAGCGAGTTGAAGAATGGAGCTCAGGGGCACTGCAATTCACAAACCTGCAGACTTAGAAATGATAACTCTCGTCCACAAATATATTGAGGGAAGGCAACGAAGAGGATTTGAAAGCAAGGCAGAATTGCAGGAGACAGATTTCAGGAGGTAGATTCGAATCGCCTTTAAAGCACAGAAAAGCGGCAAAACCTCGACAATGATGCCCTTGGCCAAAAAGGGCGTATGCGTTTTTTCCTGAATATATTCAGGAAAAAACGCATAAGCCCTTTTTGGCCAACCAAGCAACCTGGAAAGGCAAATCAGCGCTACAAAGAAGTCTCGCTTCCCATCGGTCAAAAGGGCCATGATGAATAAAGTGTCAAAACCAGAAATGCTGGACAGGCCTTGGAGAAATGGGAGCCTTGCTACGCTGATGGGCGGGATGTAAATTGCCAACAGCCACACTGGAGAAGTGTACGGTGTGTCCTGAAACATCTAAAAAACTCAGCTTAGAGACCATAGGGCACTTCCTCTCATGGGCGTATAAATTGGGAAAACTAAAAATCAGCAAGACACAGGCACCCCAAAGTTTTGGGCTGCTCTGTTGACAAGAACCTCCACTTCGTTACACCTTAAATATCCCAGGAAAGAGAAGAATGGATAAAGAAGTTGCGGTCCTTATGTACAATGGAATATCACTCAGCCATGAAATCAATGTCATAAGGCTAGTAGCAGCATGATGAGTGGATTTAGATATGACGATTCTAAGTGAAATAAGTCACACAGAAAAAGACACTTATCATAAGATATCACTCATAGAGGGAATGTAAAAACCGCTACCCTTGAACTGAATTACAAAACAGAACAGAGTCACACGTTTAGAAAACACACTATGGCTGCTTAACGGGAAAGGTGAGGTGGGGTGATGCATAAAACAAGGGTTTCAAATTAGCTCAGATACCGTTCCAGAAACCCAATATGTAATAGACAAGACCTACTCCTTGCTCAGTGAACTGGACTCAACACCCCCTATTCACCGCCCAAGAATATATCTGACTAGTAAGAATCTTAAAACCTATGTATTGATATCTCTCTGTAAGTGAGTCAAATGGGTGTAAAGCGGCATAAACACAGCAGTGAAAAGCAGCTAAACCCCATTATAAAAATCAATTACGTTTCAAAACCCGTGAAACAAAGACAGTGAAAGAGAGAGAAATTCTTACAAAATTCGTTCAGGGGCTGTGATGCCACCTGGATTGACCATATCTAGACCCACAGCTGATTGAGACATAAGGGTGGACACTCTTGGGGCTGAGAGGTTTGGTGAGGTTGGGTGAGAAAACGCAGACCCTTTAAAGTAATACGGCGTGGTACCCATCCCATGGGTCCCAAATCTCCAGGTTCAAGGGCATCGTCCTACATTGAAAACATGCATGAGAAACCCCGAAGATGGTACACCGTGTGATCGGGAAAGGTTTCTAAAACGCACCTCATTTCTCATCTCCTTGTGCTCCGGTTCACCATTCCAGCCGCTTTACTAGCAATCTCCCTCCTTGGAGAATCAGCACCTTTATCCTCCTGTTCCGTACAGGTTGCTAATTGTCCTGAGGATGAACGGGAAGAGGGGGAACCAATGAGAGACTAGCTCTAGGTGTTGGGGCAGGCACAGGTCATTCTATTTTCCCATCAGGAAGAAGAATTAACCACAGGCTCAGCCTGCCGCCAGGAACCAGAATACGGCCTGAAGCAATCCTGCGCTTTTGCGGCCAGCTCCCAAGAAAGCGAGTTGAAGAATGGAGCTCAGGGGCACTGCAATTCACAAACCTGCAGACTTAGAAATGATAACTCTCGTCCACAAATATATTGAGGGAAGGCAACGAAGAGGATTTGAAAGCAAGGCAGAATTGCAGGAAACAGATTTCAGGAGGTAGATTCGAATCGCCTTTAAAGCACAGGAAAAGCGGCAAAACCTCGACAATGATGCCCTTGGCCAAAAAGGGCGTATGCGTTTTTTCCTGAATATATTCAGGAAAAAACGCATACGCCCTTTTTGGCCAACCAAGCAACCTGGAAAGGCAAATCAGCGCTACAAAGAAGTCTCGCTTCCCATCGGTCAAAAGGGCCATGCTGAATAAAGTGTCAAAACCAGAAATGCTGGACAGGCCTTGGAGAAATGGGAGCCTTGCTACGCTGATGGGCGGGATGTAAATTGCCAACAGCCACACTGGAGAAGTGTACGGTGTGTCCTGAAACATCTAAAAAACTCAGCTTAGAGACCATAGGGCACTTCCTCTCATGGGCGTATAAATTGGGAAAACTAAAAATCAGCAAGACACAGGCACCCCAAAGTTTTGGGCTGCTCTGTTGACAAGAACCTCCACTTCGTTACACCTTAAATATCCCAGGAAAAAGAAGAATGGATAAAGAAGTTGTGGTCCTTATGTACAATGGAATATCACTCAGCCATGAAATCAACGTCATAAGGCTAGTAGCAGCATGATGAGTGGATTTAGGTACGACGATTCTAAGTGAAATAAGTCACACAGAAAAAGACACTTATCATGAGATATCACTTATAGAGGGAATGTCAAAACCGCTACCCTTGAACTGAATTACAAAACAGAACAGAGTCACACGTTTAGAAAACACACTATGGCTGCTTAACGGGAAAGGTGAGGTGGGGTGATGCATAAAACAAGGGTTTCAAATTAGCTCAGATACCGTTCCAGAAACCCAATATGTAATAGACAAGACCTACTCCTTGCTCAGTGAACTGGACTCAACACCCCCTATTCACCGCCCAAGAATATATCTGACTAGTAAGAATCTTAAAACCTATGTATTGATATCTCTCTGTAAGTGAGTCAAGTGGGTGTAAAGCGGCATAAACACAGCAGTGAAAAGCAGCTAAACCCCATTATAAAAATCAATTACTTTAAAAAACCCGTGAAACAAAGACAGTGAAAGAGAGAGAAATTCTTACAAAATTCGTTCAGGGGCTGTGATGCCACCTGGATTGACCATATCTAGACCCACAGCTGATTGAGACATAAGTGTGGACACTCGTGGGGCTGAGAGGTTTGGTGAGGTTGGCTGAGCTAACGCAGACCCTTTAAAGTAATACGGCGTGGTACCCATCCCATGGGTCCCAAATCTCCAGGTTCAAGGGCATCGTCCTACATTGAAAACATGCATGAGAAACCCCGAAGATGGTACACCGTGTGATCGGGAAAGGTTTCTAAAACGCACCTCATTTCTCATCTCCTTGTGCTCCGGTTCACCATTCCAGCCGCTTTACTAGCAATCTCCCTCCTTGGAGAATCAGCACCTTTATCCTCCTGTTCCGTACAGGTTGCTAATTGTCCTGAGGATGAACGGGAAGAGGGGGAACCAATGAGAGACTAGCTCTAGGTGTTGGGGCAGGCACAGGTCATTCTATTTTCCCATCAGGAAGAAGAATTAACCACAGGCTCAGCCTGCTGCCAGGAACCAGAATACGGCCTGAAGCAATCCTGCGCTTTTGCGGCCAGCTCCCAAGAAAGCGAGTTGAAGAATGGAGCTCAGGGGCACTGCAATTCACAAACCTGCAGACTTAGAAATGATAACTCTCGTCCACAAATATATTGAGGGAAGGCAACGAAGAGGATTTGAAAGCAAGGCAGAATTGCAGGAAACAGATTTCAGGAGGTAGATTCGAATCGCCTTTAAAGCACAGGAAAAGCGGCAAAACCTCGACAATGATGCCCTTGGCCAAAAAGGGCGTATGCGTTTTTTCCTGAATATATTCAGGAAAAAACGCATACGCCCTTTTTGGCCAACCAAGCAACCTGGAAAGGCAAATCAGCGCTACAAAGAAGTCTCGCTTCCCATCGGTCAAAAGGGCCATGATGAATAAAGTGTCAAAACCAGAAATGCTGGACAGGCCTTGGAGAAATGGGAGCCTTGCTACGCTGATGGGCGGGATGTAAATTGCCAACAGCCACACTGGAGAAGTGTACGGTGTGTCCTGAAACATCTAAAAAACTCAGCTTAGAGACCATAGGGCACTTCCTCTCATGGGCGTATAAATTGGGAAAACTAAAAATCAGCAAGACACAGGCACCCCAAAGTTTTGGGCTGCTCTGTTGACAAGAACCTCCACTTCGTTACACCTTAAATATCCCAGGAAAGAGAAGAATGGATAAAGAAGTTGTGGTCCTTATGTACAATGGAATATCACTCAGCCATGAAATCAACGTCATAAGGCTAGTAGCAGCATGATGAGTGGATTTAGGTACGACGATTCTAAGTGAAATAAGTCACACAGAAAAAGACACTTATCATGAGATATCACTTATAGAGGGAATGTCAAAACCGCTACCCTTGAACTGAATTACAAAACAGAACAGAGTCACACGTTTAGAAAACACACTATGGCTGCTTAACGGGAAAGGTGAGGTGGGGTGATGCATAAAACAAGGGTTTCAAATTAGCTCAGATACCGTTCCAGAAACCCAATATGTAATAGACAAGACCTACTCCTTGCTCAGTGAACTGGACTCAACACCCCCTATTCACCGCCCAAGAATATATCTGACTAGTAAGAATCTTAAAACCTATGTATTGATATCTCTCTGTAAGTGAGTCAAGTGGGTGTAAAGCGGCATAAACACAGCAGTGAAAAGCAGCTAAACCCCATTATAAAAATCAATTACTTTTCAAAACCCGTGAAACAAAGACAGTGAAAGAGAGAGAAATTCTTACAAAATTCGTTCAGGGGCTGTGATGCCACCTGGATTGACCATATCTAGACCCACAGCTGATTGAGACATAAGGGTGGACACTCGTGGGGCTGAGAGGTTTGGTGAGGTTGGCTGAGCTAACGCAGACCCTTTAAAGTAATACGGCGTGGTACCCATCCCATGGGTCCCAAATCTCCAGGTTCAAGGGCATCGTCCTACATTGAAAACATGCATGAGGAACCCCGAAGATGGTACACCGTGTGATCGGGAAAGGTTTCTAAAACGCACCTCATTTCTCATCTCCTTGTGCTCCGGTTCGCCATTCCAGCCGCTTTACTAGCAATCTCCCTCCTTGAAGAATCAGCACCTTTATCCTCCTGTTCCGTACAGGTTGCTAATTGTCCTGAGGATGAACGGGAAGAGGGGGAACCAATGAGAGACTAGCTCTAGGTGTTGGGGCAGGCACAGGTCATTCTATTTTCCCATCAGGAAGAAGAATTAACCACAGGCTCAGCCTGCCGCCAGGAACCAGAATACGGCCTGAAGCAATCCTGCGCTTTTGCGGCCAGCTCCCAAGAAAGCGAGTTGAAGAATGGAGCTCAGGGGCACTGCAATTCACAAACCTGCAGACTTAGAAATGATAACTCTCGTCCACAAATATATTGAGGGAAGGCAACGAAGAGGATTTGAAAGCAAGGCAGAATTGCAGGAAACAGATTTCAGGAGGTAGATTCGAATCGCCTTTAAAGCACAGGAAAAGCGGCAAAACCTCGACAATGATGCCCTTGGCCAAAAAGGGCGTATGCGTTTTTTCCTGAATATATTCAGGAAAAAACGCATACGCCCTTTTTGGCCAACCAAGCAACCTGGAAAGACAAATCAGCGCTACAAAGAAGTCTCGCTTCCCATCGGTCAAAGGGCCATGCTGAATAAAGTGTCAAAACCAGAAATGCTGGACAGGCCTTGGAGAAAGGGGAGCCTTGCTACGCTGATGGGCGGGATGTAAATTGCCAACAGCCACACTGGAGAAGTGTACGGTGTGTCCTGAAACATCTAAAAAACTCAGCTTAGAGACCATAGGGCACTTCCTCTCATGGGCGTATAAATTGGGAAAACTAAAAATCAGCAAGACACAGGCACCCCAAAGTTTTGGGCTGCTCTGTTGACAAGAACCTCCACTTCGTTACACCTTAAATATCCCAGGAAAGAGAAGAATGGATAAAGAAGTTGTGGTCCTTATGTACAATGGAATATCACTCAGCCATGAAATCAACGTCATAAGGCTAGTAGCAGCATGATGAGTGGATTTAGGTACGACGATTCTAAGTGAAATAAGTCACACAGAAAAAGACACTTATCATGAGATATCACTTATAGAGGGAATGTCAAAACCGCTACCCTTGAACTGAATTACAAAACAGAACAGAGTCACACGTTTAGAAAACACACTATGGCTGCTTAACGGGAAAGGTGAGGTGGGGTGATGCATAAAACAAGGGTTTCAAATTAGCTCAGATACCGTTCCAGAAACCCAATATGTAATAGACAAGACCTACTCCTTGCTCAGTGAACTGGACTCAACACCCCCTATTCACCGCCCAAGAATATATCTGACTAGTAAGAATCTTAAAACCTATGTATTGATATCTCTCTGTAAGTGAGTCAAGTGGGTGTAAAGCGGCATAAACACAGCAGTGAAAAGCAGCTAAACCCCATTATAAAAATCAATTACTTTAAAAAACCCGTGAAACAAAGACAGTGAAAGAGAGAGAAATTCTTACAAAATTCGTTCAGGGGCTGTGATGCCACCTGGATTGACCATATCTAGACCCACAGCTGATTGAGACATAAGGGTGGACACTCGTGGGGCTGAGAGGTTTGGTGAGGTTGGCTGAGCTAACGCAGACCCTTTAAAGTAATACGGCGTGGTACCCATCCCATGGGTCCCAAATCTCCAGGTTCAAGGGCATCGTCCTACATTGAAAACATGCATGAGAAACCCCGAAGATGGTACACCGTGTGATCGGGAAAGGTTTCTAAAACGCACCTCATTTCTCATCTCCTTGTGCTCCGGTTCACCATTCCAGCCGCTTTACTAGCAATCTCCCTCCTTGGAGAATCAGCACCTTTATCCTCCTGTTCCGTACAGGTTGCTAATTGTCCTGAGGATGAACGGGAAGAGGGGGAACCAATGAGAGACTAGCTCTAGGTGTTGGGGCAGGCACAGGTCATTCTATTTTCCCATCAGGAAGAAGAATTAACCACAGGCTCAGCCTGCTGCCAGGAACCAGAATACGGCCTGAAGCAATCCTGCGCTTTTGCGGCCAGCTCCCAAGAAAGCGAGTTGAAGAATGGAGCTCAGGGGCACTGCAATTCACAAACCTGCAGACTTAGAAATGATAACTCTCGTCCACAAATATATTGAGGGAAGGCAACGAAGAGGATTTGAAAGCAAGGCAGAATTGCAGGAAACAGATTTCAGGAGGTAGATTCGAATCGCCTTTAAAGCACAGGAAAAGCGGCAAAACCTCGACAATGATGCCCTTGGCCAAAAAGGGCGTATGCGTTTTTTCCTGAATATATTCAGGAAAAAACGCATACGCCCTTTTTGGCCAACCAAGCAACCTGGAAAGGCAAATCAGCGCTACAAAGAAGTCTCGCTTCCCATCGGTCAAAAGGGCCATGATGAATAAAGTGTCAAAACCAGAAATGCTGGACAGGCCTTGGAGAAATGGGAGCCTTGCTACGCTGATGGGCGGGATGTAAATTGCCAACAGCCACACTGGAGAAGTGTACGGTGTGTCCTGAAACATCTAAAAAACTCAGCTTAGAGACCATAGGGCACTTCCTCTCATGGGTGTATAAATTGGGAAAACTAAAAATCAGCAAGACACAGGCACCCCAAAGTTTTGGGCTGCTCTGTTGACAAGAACCTCCACTTCGTTACACCTTAAATATCCCAGGAAAGAGAAGAATGGATAAAGAAGTTGTGGTCCTTATGTACAATGGAATATCACTCAGCCATGAAATCAATGTCATAAGGCTAGTAGCAGCATGATGAGTGGATTTAGGTACGACGATTCTAAGTGAAATAAGTCACACAGAAAAAGACACTTATCATGAGATATCACTTATAGAGGGAATGTCAAAACCGCCTCCCTTGAACTGAATTACAAAACAGAACAGAGTCACACGTTTAGAAAACACACTATGGCTGCTTAACGGGAAAGGTGAGGTGGGGTGATGCATAAAACAAGGGTTTCAAATTAGCTCAGATACCGTTCCAGAAACCCAGTATGTAATAGACAAGACCTACTCCTTGCTCAGTGAACTGGACTCAACACCCCCTATTCACCGCCCAAGAATATATCTGACTAGTAAGAATCTTAAAACCTATGTATTGATATCTCTCTGTAAGTGAGTCAAGTGGGTGTAAAGCGGCATAAACACAGCAGTGAAAAGCAGCTAAACCCCATTATAAAAATCAATTACTTTAAAAAACCCGTGAAACAAAGACAGTGAAAGAGAGAGAAATTCTTACAAAATTCGTTCAGGGGCTGTGATGCCACCTGGATTGACCATATCTAGACCCACAGCTGATTGAGACATAAGGGTGGACACTCGTGGGGCTGAGAGGTTTGGTGAGGTTGGCTGAGCTAACGCAGACCCTTTAAAGTAATACGGCGTGGTACCCATCCCATGGGTCCCAAATCTCCAGGTTCAAGGGCATCGTCCTACATTGAAAACATGCATGAGAAACCCCGAAGATGGTACACCGTGTGATCGGGAAAGGTTTCTAAAACGCACCTCATTTCTCATCTCCTTGTGCTCCGGTTCGCCATTCCAGCCGCTTTACTAGCAATCTCCCTCCTTGGAGAATCAGCACCTTTATCCTCCTGTTCCGTACAGGTTGCAAATTGTCCTGAGGATGAACGGGAAGAGGGGGAACCAATGAGAGACTAGCTCTAGGTGTTGGGGCAGGCACAGGTCATTCTATTTTCCCATCAGGAAGAAGAATTAACCACAGGCTCAGCCTGCCGCCAGGAACCAGAATACGGCCTGAAGCAATCCTGCGCTTTTGCGGCCAGCTCCCAAGAAAGCGAGTTGAAGAATGGAGCTCAGGGGCACTGCAATTCACAAACCTGCAGACTTAGAAATGATAACTCTCGTCCACAAATATATTGAGGGAAGGCAACGAAGAGGATTTGAAAGCAAGGCAGAATTGCAGGAAACAGATTTCAGGAGGTAGATTCGAATCGCCTTTAAAGCACAGGAAAAGCGGCAAAACCTCGACAATGATGCCCTTGGCCAAAAAGGGCGTATGCGTTTTTTCCTGAATATATTCAGGAAAAAACGCATACGCCCTTTTTGGCCAACCAAGCAACCTGGAAAGACAAATCAGCGCTACAAAGAAGTCTCGCTTCCCATCGGTCAAAGGGCCATGCTGAATAAAGTGTCAAAACCAGAAATGCTGGACAGGCCTTGGAGAAAGGGGAGCCTTGCTACGCTGATGGGCGGGATGTAAATTGCCAACAGCCACACTGGAGAAGTGTACGGTGTGTCCTGAAACATCTAAAAAACTCAGCTTAGAGACCATAGGGCACTTCCTCTCATGGGCGTATAAATTGGGAAAACTAAAAATCAGCAAGACACAGGCACCCCAAAGTTTTGGGCTGCTCTGTTGACAAGAACCTCCACTTCGTTACACCTTAAATATCCCAGGAAAGAGAAGAATGGATAAAGAAGTTGTGGTCCTTATGTACAATGGAATATCACTCAGCCATGAAATCAACGTCATAAGGCTAGTAGCAGCATGATGAGTGGATTTAGGTACGACGATTCTAAGTGAAATAAGTCACACAGAAAAAGACACTTATCATGAGATATCACTTATAGAGGGAATGTCAAAACCGCTACCCTTGAACTGAATTACAAAACAGAACAGAGTCACACGTTTAGAAAACACACTATGGCTGCTTAACGGGAAAGGTGAGGTGGGGTGATGCATAAAACAAGGGTTTCAAATTAGCTCAGATACCGTTCCAGAAACCCAATATGTAATAGACAAGACCTACTCCTTGCTCAGTGAACTGGACTCAACACCCCCTATTCACCGCCCAAGAATATATCTGACTAGTAAGAATCTTAAAACCTATGTATTGATATCTCTCTGTAAGTGAGTCAAGTGGGTGTAAAGCGGCATAAACACAGCAGTGAAAAGCAGCTAAACCCCATTATAAAAATCAATTACTTTAAAAAACCCGTGAAACAAAGACAGTGAAAGAGAGAGAAATTCTTACAAAATTCGTTCAGGGGCTGTGATGCCACCTGGATTGACCATATCTAGACCCACAGCTGATTGAGACATAAGGGTGGACACTCGTGGGGCTGAGAGGTTTGGTGAGGTTGGCTGAGCTAACGCAGACCCTTTAAAGTAATACGGCGTGGTACCCATCCCATGGGTCCCAAATCTCCAGGTTCAAGGGCATCGTCCTACATTGAAAACATGCATGAGAAACCCCGAAGATGGTACACCGTGTGATCGGGAAAGGTTTCTAAAACGCACCTCATTTCTCATCTCCTTGTGCTCCGGTTCACCATTCCAGCCGCTTTACTAGCAATCTCCCTCCTTGGAGAATCAGCACCTTTATCCTCCTGTTCCGTACAGGTTGCTAATTGTCCTGAGGATGAACGGGAAGAGGGGGAACCAATGAGAGACTAGCTCTAGGTGTTGGGGCAGGCACAGGTCATTCTATTTTCCCATCAGGAAGAAGAATTAACCACAGGCTCAGCCTGCTGCCAGGAACCAGAATACGGCCTGAAGCAATCCTGCGCTTTTGCGGCCAGCTCCCAAGAAAGCGAGTTGAAGAATGGAGCTCAGGGGCACTGCAATTCACAAACCTGCAGACTTAGAAATGATAACTCTCGTCCACAAATATATTGAGGGAAGGCAACGAAGAGGATTTGAAAGCAAGGCAGAATTGCAGGAAACAGATTTCAGGAGGTAGATTCGAATCGCCTTTAAAGCACAGGAAAAGCGGCAAAACCTCGACAATGATGCCCTTGGCCAAAAAGGGCGTATGCGTTTTTTCCTGAATATATTCAGGAAAAAACGCATACGCCCTTTTTGGCCAACCAAGCAACCTGGAAAGGCAAATCAGCGCTACAAAGAAGTCTCGCTTCCCATCGGTCAAAAGGGCCATGATGAATAAAGTGTCAAAACCAGAAATGCTGGACAGGCCTTGGAGAAATGGGAGCCTTGCTACGCTGATGGGCGGGATGTAAATTGCCAACAGCCACACTGGAGAAGTGTACGGTGTGTCCTGAAACATCTAAAAAACTCAGCTTAGAGACCATAGGGCACTTCCTCTCATGGGTGTATAAATTGGGAAAACTAAAAATCAGCAAGACACAGGCACCCCAAAGTTTTGGGCTGCTCTGTTGACAAGAACCTCCACTTCGTTACACCTTAAATATCCCAGGAAAGAGAAGAATGGATAAAGAAGTTGTGGTCCTTATGTACAATGGAATATCACTCAGCCATGAAATCAATGTCATAAGGCTAGTAGCAGCATGATGAGTGGATTTAGGTACGACGATTCTAAGTGAAATAAGTCACACAGAAAAAGACACTTATCATGAGATATCACTTATAGAGGGAATGTCAAAACCGCCTCCCTTGAACTGAATTACAAAACAGAACAGAGTCACACGTTTAGAAAACACACTATGGCTGCTTAACGGGAAAGGTGAGGTGGGGTGATGCATAAAACAAGGGTTTCAAATTAGCTCAGATACCGTTCCAGAAACCCAGTATGTAATAGACAAGACCTACTCCTTGCTCAGTGAACTGGACTCAACACCCCCTATTCACCGCCCAAGAATATATCTGACTAGTAAGAATCTTAAAACCTATGTATTGATATCTCTCTGTAAGTGAGTCAAGTGGGTGTAAAGCGGCATAAACACAGCAGTGAAAAGCAGCTAAACCCCATTATAAAAATCAATTACTTTAAAAAACCCGTGAAACAAAGACAGTGAAAGAGAGAGAAATTCTTACAAAATTCGTTCAGGGGCTGTGATGCCACCTGGATTGACCATATCTAGACCCACAGCTGATTGAGACATAAGGGTGGACACTCGTGGGGCTGAGAGGTTTGGTGAGGTTGGCTGAGCTAACGCAGACCCTTTAAAGTAATACGGCGTGGTACCCATCCCATGGGTCCCAAATCTCCAGGTTCAAGGGCATCGTCCTACATTGAAAACATGCATGAGAAACCCCGAAGATGGTACACCGTGTGATCGGGAAAGGTTTCTAAAACGCACCTCATTTCTCATCTCCTTGTGCTCCGGTTCGCCATTCCAGCCGCTTTACTAGCAATCTCCCTCCTTGGAGAATCAGCACCTTTATCCTCCTGTTCCGTACAGGTTGCAAATTGTCCTGAGGATGAACGGGAAGAGGGGGAACCAATGAGAGACTAGCTCTAGGTGTTGGGGCAGGCACAGGTCATTCTATTTTCCCATCAGGAAGAAGAATTAACCACAGGCTCAGCCTGCCGCCAGGAACCAGAATACGGCCTGAAGCAATCCTGCGCTTTTGCGGCCAGCTCCCAAGAAAGCGAGTTGAAGAATGGAGCTCAGGGGCACTGCAATTCACAAACCTGCAGACTTAGAAATGATAACTCTCGTCCACAAATATATTGAGGGAAGGCAACGAAGAGGATTTGAAAGCAAGGCAGAATTGCAGGAGACAGATTTCAGGAGGTAGATTCGAATCGCCTTTAAAGCACAGAAAAGCGGCAAAACCTCGACAATGATGCCCTTGGCCAAAAAGGGCGTATGCGTTTTTTCCTGAATATATTCAGGAAAAAACGCATAAGCCCTTTTTGGCCAACCAAGCAACCTGGAAAGGCAAATCAGCGCTACAAAGAAGTCTCGCTTCCCATCGGTCAAAAGGGCCATGATGAATAAAGTGTCAAAACCAGAAATGCTGGACAGGCCTTGGAGAAATGGGAGCCTTGCTACGCTGATGGGCGGGATGTAAATTGCCAACAGCCACACTGGAGAAGTGTACGGTGTGTCCTGAAACATCTAAAAAACTCAGCTTAGAGACCATAGGGCACTTCCTCTCATGGGCGTATAAATTGGGAAAACTAAAAATCAGCAAGACACAGGCACCCCAAAGTTTTGGGCTGCTCTGTTGACAAGAACCTCCACTTCGTTACACCTTAAATATCCCAGGAAAGAGAAGAATGGATAAAGAAGTTGCGGTCCTTATGTACAATGGAATATCACTCAGCCATGAAATCAATGTCATAAGGCTAGTAGCAGCATGATGAGTGGATTTAGATATGACGATTCTAAGTGAAATAAGTCACACAGAAAAAGACACTTATCATAAGATATCACTCATAGAGGGAATGTAAAAACCGCTACCCTTGAACTGAATTACAAAACAGAACAGAGTCACACGTTTAGAAAACACACTATGGCTGCTTAACGGGAAAGGTGAGGTGGGGTGATGCATAAAACAAGGGTTTCAAATTAGCTCAGATACCGTTCCAGAAACCCAATATGTAATAGACAAGACCTACTCCTTGCTCAGTGAACTGGACTCAACACCCCCTATTCACCGCCCAAGAATATATCTGACTAGTAAGAATCTTAAAACCTATGTATTGATATCTCTCTGTAAGTGAGTCAAATGGGTGTAAAGCGGCATAAACACAGCAGTGAAAAGCAGCTAAACCCCATTATAAAAATCAATTACGTTTCAAAACCCGTGAAACAAAGACAGTGAAAGAGAGAGAAATTCTTACAAAATTCGTTCAGGGGCTGTGATGCCACCTGGATTGACCATATCTAGACCCACAGCTGATTGAGACATAAGGGTGGACACTCTTGGGGCTGAGAGGTTTGGTGAGGTTGGGTGAGAAAACGCAGACCCTTTAAAGTAATACGGCGTGGTACCCATCCCATGGGTCCCAAATCTCCAGGTTCAAGGGCATCGTCCTACATTGAAAACATGCATGAGAAACCCCGAAGATGGTACACCGTGTGATCGGGAAAGGTTTCTAAAACGCACCTCATTTCTCATCTCCTTGTGCTCCGGTTCACCATTCCAGCCGCTTTACTAGCAATCTCCCTCCTTGGAGAATCAGCACCTTTATCCTCCTGTTCCGTACAGGTTGCTAATTGTCCTGAGGATGAACGGGAAGAGGGGGAACCAATGAGAGACTAGCTCTAGGTGTTGGGGCAGGCACAGGTCATTCTATTTTCCCATCAGGAAGAAGAATTAACCACAGGCTCAGCCTGCCGCCAGGAACCAGAATACGGCCTGAAGCAATCCTGCGCTTTTGCGGCCAGCTCCCAAGAAAGCGAGTTGAAGAATGGAGCTCAGGGGCACTGCAATTCACAAACCTGCAGACTTAGAAATGATAACTCTCGTCCACAAATATATTGAGGGAAGGCAACGAAGAGGATTTGAAAGCAAGGCAGAATTGCAGGAAACAGATTTCAGGAGGTAGATTCGAATCGCCTTTAAAGCACAGGAAAAGCGGCAAAACCTCGACAATGATGCCCTTGGCCAAAAAGGGCGTATGCGTTTTTTCCTGAATATATTCAGGAAAAAACGCATACGCCCTTTTTGGCCAACCAAGCAACCTGGAAAGGCAAATCAGCGCTACAAAGAAGTCTCGCTTCCCATCGGTCAAAAGGGCCATGCTGAATAAAGTGTCAAAACCAGAAATGCTGGACAGGCCTTGGAGAAATGGGAGCCTTGCTACGCTGATGGGCGGGATGTAAATTGCCAACAGCCACACTGGAGAAGTGTACGGTGTGTCCTGAAACATCTAAAAAACTCAGCTTAGAGACCATAGGGCACTTCCTCTCATGGGCGTATAAATTGGGAAAACTAAAAATCAGCAAGACACAGGCACCCCAAAGTTTTGGGCTGCTCTGTTGACAAGAACCTCCACTTCGTTACACCTTAAATATCCCAGGAAAAAGAAGAATGGATAAAGAAGTTGTGGTCCTTATGTACAATGGAATATCACTCAGCCATGAAATCAACGTCATAAGGCTAGTAGCAGCATGATGAGTGGATTTAGGTACGACGATTCTAAGTGAAATAAGTCACACAGAAAAAGACACTTATCATGAGATATCACTTATAGAGGGAATGTCAAAACCGCTACCCTTGAACTGAATTACAAAACAGAACAGAGTCACACGTTTAGAAAACACACTATGGCTGCTTAACGGGAAAGGTGAGGTGGGGTGATGCATAAAACAAGGGTTTCAAATTAGCTCAGATACCGTTCCAGAAACCCAATATGTAATAGACAAGACCTACTCCTTGCTCAGTGAACTGGACTCAACACCCCCTATTCACCGCCCAAGAATATATCTGACTAGTAAGAATCTTAAAACCTATGTATTGATATCTCTCTGTAAGTGAGTCAAGTGGGTGTAAAGCGGCATAAACACAGCAGTGAAAAGCAGCTAAACCCCATTATAAAAATCAATTACTTTAAAAAACCCGTGAAACAAAGACAGTGAAAGAGAGAGAAATTCTTACAAAATTCGTTCAGGGGCTGTGATGCCACCTGGATTGACCATATCTAGACCCACAGCTGATTGAGACATAAGTGTGGACACTCGTGGGGCTGAGAGGTTTGGTGAGGTTGGCTGAGCTAACGCAGACCCTTTAAAGTAATACGGCGTGGTACCCATCCCATGGGTCCCAAATCTCCAGGTTCAAGGGCATCGTCCTACATTGAAAACATGCATGAGAAACCCCGAAGATGGTACACCGTGTGATCGGGAAAGGTTTCTAAAACGCACCTCATTTCTCATCTCCTTGTGCTCCGGTTCACCATTCCAGCCGCTTTACTAGCAATCTCCCTCCTTGGAGAATCAGCACCTTTATCCTCCTGTTCCGTACAGGTTGCTAATTGTCCTGAGGATGAACGGGAAGAGGGGGAACCAATGAGAGACTAGCTCTAGGTGTTGGGGCAGGCACAGGTCATTCTATTTTCCCATCAGGAAGAAGAATTAACCACAGGCTCAGCCTGCTGCCAGGAACCAGAATACGGCCTGAAGCAATCCTGCGCTTTTGCGGCCAGCTCCCAAGAAAGCGAGTTGAAGAATGGAGCTCAGGGGCACTGCAATTCACAAACCTGCAGACTTAGAAATGATAACTCTCGTCCACAAATATATTGAGGGAAGGCAACGAAGAGGATTTGAAAGCAAGGCAGAATTGCAGGAAACAGATTTCAGGAGGTAGATTCGAATCGCCTTTAAAGCACAGGAAAAGCGGCAAAACCTCGACAATGATGCCCTTGGCCAAAAAGGGCGTATGCGTTTTTTCCTGAATATATTCAGGAAAAAACGCATACGCCCTTTTTGGCCAACCAAGCAACCTGGAAAGGCAAATCAGCGCTACAAAGAAGTCTCGCTTCCCATCGGTCAAAAGGGCCATGATGAATAAAGTGTCAAAACCAGAAATGCTGGACAGGCCTTGGAGAAATGGGAGCCTTGCTACGCTGATGGGCGGGATGTAAATTGCCAACAGCCACACTGGAGAAGTGTACGGTGTGTCCTGAAACATCTAAAAAACTCAGCTTAGAGACCATAGGGCACTTCCTCTCATGGGCGTATAAATTGGGAAAACTAAAAATCAGCAAGACACAGGCACCCCAAAGTTTTGGGCTGCTCTGTTGACAAGAACCTCCACTTCGTTACACCTTAAATATCCCAGGAAAGAGAAGAATGGATAAAGAAGTTGTGGTCCTTATGTACAATGGAATATCACTCAGCCATGAAATCAACGTCATAAGGCTAGTAGCAGCATGATGAGTGGATTTAGGTACGACGATTCTAAGTGAAATAAGTCACACAGAAAAAGACACTTATCATGAGATATCACTTATAGAGGGAATGTCAAAACCGCTACCCTTGAACTGAATTACAAAACAGAACAGAGTCACACGTTTAGAAAACACACTATGGCTGCTTAACGGGAAAGGTGAGGTGGGGTGATGCATAAAACAAGGGTTTCAAATTAGCTCAGATACCGTTCCAGAAACCCAATATGTAATAGACAAGACCTACTCCTTGCTCAGTGAACTGGACTCAACACCCCCTATTCACCGCCCAAGAATATATCTGACTAGTAAGAATCTTAAAACCTATGTATTGATATCTCTCTGTAAGTGAGTCAAGTGGGTGTAAAGCGGCATAAACACAGCAGTGAAAAGCAGCTAAACCCCATTATAAAAATCAATTACTTTTCAAAACCCGTGAAACAAAGACAGTGAAAGAGAGAGAAATTCTTACAAAATTCGTTCAGGGGCTGTGATGCCACCTGGATTGACCATATCTAGACCCACAGCTGATTGAGACATAAGGGTGGACACTCGTGGGGCTGAGAGGTTTGGTGAGGTTGGCTGAGCTAACGCAGACCCTTTAAAGTAATACGGCGTGGTACCCATCCCATGGGTCCCAAATCTCCAGGTTCAAGGGCATCGTCCTACATTGAAAACATGCATGAGGAACCCCGAAGATGGTACACCGTGTGATCGGGAAAGGTTTCTAAAACGCACCTCATTTCTCATCTCCTTGTGCTCCGGTTCGCCATTCCAGCCGCTTTACTAGCAATCTCCCTCCTTGAAGAATCAGCACCTTTATCCTCCTGTTCCGTACAGGTTGCTAATTGTCCTGAGGATGAACGGGAAGAGGGGGAACCAATGAGAGACTAGCTCTAGGTGTTGGGGCAGGCACAGGTCATTCTATTTTCCCATCAGGAAGAAGAATTAACCACAGGCTCAGCCTGCCGCCAGGAACCAGAATACGGCCTGAAGCAATCCTGCGCTTTTGCGGCCAGCTCCCAAGAAAGCGAGTTGAAGAATGGAGCTCAGGGGCACTGCAATTCACAAACCTGCAGACTTAGAAATGATAACTCTCGTCCACAAATATATTGAGGGAAGGCAACGAAGAGGATTTGAAAGCAAGGCAGAATTGCAGGAAACAGATTTCAGGAGGTAGATTCGAATCGCCTTTAAAGCACAGGAAAAGCGGCAAAACCTCGACAATGATGCCCTTGGCCAAAAAGGGCGTATGCGTTTTTTCCTGAATATATTCAGGAAAAAACGCATACGCCCTTTTTGGCCAACCAAGCAACCTGGAAAGACAAATCAGCGCTACAAAGAAGTCTCGCTTCCCATCGGTCAAAGGGCCATGCTGAATAAAGTGTCAAAACCAGAAATGCTGGACAGGCCTTGGAGAAAGGGGAGCCTTGCTACGCTGATGGGCGGGATGTAAATTGCCAACAGCCACACTGGAGAAGTGTACGGTGTGTCCTGAAACATCTAAAAAACTCAGCTTAGAGACCATAGGGCACTTCCTCTCATGGGCGTATAAATTGGGAAAACTAAAAATCAGCAAGACACAGGCACCCCAAAGTTTTGGGCTGCTCTGTTGACAAGAACCTCCACTTCGTTACACCTTAAATATCCCAGGAAAGAGAAGAATGGATAAAGAAGTTGTGGTCCTTATGTACAATGGAATATCACTCAGCCATGAAATCAACGTCATAAGGCTAGTAGCAGCATGATGAGTGGATTTAGGTACGACGATTCTAAGTGAAATAAGTCACACAGAAAAAGACACTTATCATGAGATATCACTTATAGAGGGAATGTCAAAACCGCTACCCTTGAACTGAATTACAAAACAGAACAGAGTCACACGTTTAGAAAACACACTATGGCTGCTTAACGGGAAAGGTGAGGTGGGGTGATGCATAAAACAAGGGTTTCAAATTAGCTCAGATACCGTTCCAGAAACCCAATATGTAATAGACAAGACCTACTCCTTGCTCAGTGAACTGGACTCAACACCCCCTATTCACCGCCCAAGAATATATCTGACTAGTAAGAATCTTAAAACCTATGTATTGATATCTCTCTGTAAGTGAGTCAAGTGGGTGTAAAGCGGCATAAACACAGCAGTGAAAAGCAGCTAAACCCCATTATAAAAATCAATTACTTTAAAAAACCCGTGAAACAAAGACAGTGAAAGAGAGAGAAATTCTTACAAAATTCGTTCAGGGGCTGTGATGCCACCTGGATTGACCATATCTAGACCCACAGCTGATTGAGACATAAGGGTGGACACTCGTGGGGCTGAGAGGTTTGGTGAGGTTGGCTGAGCTAACGCAGACCCTTTAAAGTAATACGGCGTGGTACCCATCCCATGGGTCCCAAATCTCCAGGTTCAAGGGCATCGTCCTACATTGAAAACATGCATGAGAAACCCCGAAGATGGTACACCGTGTGATCGGGAAAGGTTTCTAAAACGCACCTCATTTCTCATCTCCTTGTGCTCCGGTTCACCATTCCAGCCGCTTTACTAGCAATCTCCCTCCTTGGAGAATCAGCACCTTTATCCTCCTGTTCCGTACAGGTTGCTAATTGTCCTGAGGATGAACGGGAAGAGGGGGAACCAATGAGAGACTAGCTCTAGGTGTTGGGGCAGGCACAGGTCATTCTATTTTCCCATCAGGAAGAAGAATTAACCACAGGCTCAGCCTGCTGCCAGGAACCAGAATACGGCCTGAAGCAATCCTGCGCTTTTGCGGCCAGCTCCCAAGAAAGCGAGTTGAAGAATGGAGCTCAGGGGCACTGCAATTCACAAACCTGCAGACTTAGAAATGATAACTCTCGTCCACAAATATATTGAGGGAAGGCAACGAAGAGGATTTGAAAGCAAGGCAGAATTGCAGGAAACAGATTTCAGGAGGTAGATTCGAATCGCCTTTAAAGCACAGGAAAAGCGGCAAAACCTCGACAATGATGCCCTTGGCCAAAAAGGGCGTATGCGTTTTTTCCTGAATATATTCAGGAAAAAACGCATACGCCCTTTTTGGCCAACCAAGCAACCTGGAAAGGCAAATCAGCGCTACAAAGAAGTCTCGCTTCCCATCGGTCAAAAGGGCCATGATGAATAAAGTGTCAAAACCAGAAATGCTGGACAGGCCTTGGAGAAATGGGAGCCTTGCTACGCTGATGGGCGGGATGTAAATTGCCAACAGCCACACTGGAGAAGTGTACGGTGTGTCCTGAAACATCTAAAAAACTCAGCTTAGAGACCATAGGGCACTTCCTCTCATGGGTGTATAAATTGGGAAAACTAAAAATCAGCAAGACACAGGCACCCCAAAGTTTTGGGCTGCTCTGTTGACAAGAACCTCCACTTCGTTACACCTTAAATATCCCAGGAAAGAGAAGAATGGATAAAGAAGTTGTGGTCCTTATGTACAATGGAATATCACTCAGCCATGAAATCAATGTCATAAGGCTAGTAGCAGCATGATGAGTGGATTTAGGTACGACGATTCTAAGTGAAATAAGTCACACAGAAAAAGACACTTATCATGAGATATCACTTATAGAGGGAATGTCAAAACCGCCTCCCTTGAACTGAATTACAAAACAGAACAGAGTCACACGTTTAGAAAACACACTATGGCTGCTTAACGGGAAAGGTGAGGTGGGGTGATGCATAAAACAAGGGTTTCAAATTAGCTCAGATACCGTTCCAGAAACCCAGTATGTAATAGACAAGACCTACTCCTTGCTCAGTGAACTGGACTCAACACCCCCTATTCACCGCCCAAGAATATATCTGACTA
Source organism: Balaenoptera borealis (assembly GCF_965194805.1). Lineage (NCBI taxonomy): Eukaryota > Metazoa > Chordata > Mammalia > Artiodactyla > Balaenopteridae > Balaenoptera > Balaenoptera borealis. The sequence goes on from NC_138873.1 coordinate 85,543,696, forward strand.
GTAAGAATCTTAAAACCTATGTATTGATATCTCTCTGTAAGTGAGTCAAGTGGGTGTAAAGCGGCATAAACACAGCAGTGAAAAGCAGCTAAACCCCATTATAAAAATCAATTACTTTAAAAAACCCGTGAAACAAAGACAGTGAAAGAGAGAGAAATTCTTACAAAATTCGTTCAGGGGCTGTGATGCCACCTGGATTGACCATATCTAGACCCACAGCTGATTGAGACATAAGGGTGGACACTCGTGGGGCTGAGAGGTTTGGTGAGGTTGGCTGAGCTAACGCAGACCCTTTAAAGTAATACGGCGTGGTACCCATCCCATGGGTCCCAAATCTCCAGGTTCAAGGGCATCGTCCTACATTGAAAACATGCATGAGAAACCCCGAAGATGGTACACCGTGTGATCGGGAAAGGTTTCTAAAACGCACCTCATTTCTCATCTCCTTGTGCTCCGGTTCGCCATTCCAGCCGCTTTACTAGCAATCTCCCTCCTTGGAGAATCAGCACCTTTATCCTCCTGTTCCGTACAGGTTGCAAATTGTCCTGAGGATGAACGGGAAGAGGGGGAACCAATGAGAGACTAGCTCTAGGTGTTGGGGCAGGCACAGGTCATTCTATTTTCCCATCAGGAAGAAGAATTAACCACAGGCTCAGCCTGCCGCCAGGAACCAGAATACGGCCTGAAGCAATCCTGCGCTTTTGCGGCCAGCTCCCAAGAAAGCGAGTTGAAGAATGGAGCTCAGGGGCACTGCAATTCACAAACCTGCAGACTTAGAAATGATAACTCTCGTCCACAAATATATTGAGGGAAGGCAACGAAGAGGATTTGAAAGCAAGGCAGAATTGCAGGAGACAGATTTCAGGAGGTAGATTCGAATCGCCTTTAAAGCACAGAAAAGCGGCAAAACCTCGACAATGATGCCCTTGGCCAAAAAGGGCGTATGCGTTTTTTCCTGAATATATTCAGGAAAAAACGCATAAGCCCTTTTTGGCCAACCAAGCAACCTGGAAAGGCAAATCAGCGCTACAAAGAAGTCTCGCTTCCCATCGGTCAAAAGGGCCATGATGAATAAAGTGTCAAAACCAGAAATGCTGGACAGGCCTTGGAGAAATGGGAGCCTTGCTACGCTGATGGGCGGGATGTAAATTGCCAACAGCCACACTGGAGAAGTGTACGGTGTGTCCTGAAACATCTAAAAAACTCAGCTTAGAGACCATAGGGCACTTCCTCTCATGGGCGTATAAATTGGGAAAACTAAAAATCAGCAAGACACAGGCACCCCAAAGTTTTGGGCTGCTCTGTTGACAAGAACCTCCACTTCGTTACACCTTAAATATCCCAGGAAAGAGAAGAATGGATAAAGAAGTTGCGGTCCTTATGTACAATGGAATATCACTCAGCCATGAAATCAATGTCATAAGGCTAGTAGCAGCATGATGAGTGGATTTAGATATGACGATTCTAAGTGAAATAAGTCACACAGAAAAAGACACTTATCATAAGATATCACTCATAGAGGGAATGTAAAAACCGCTACCCTTGAACTGAATTACAAAACAGAACAGAGTCACACGTTTAGAAAACACACTATGGCTGCTTAACGGGAAAGGTGAGGTGGGGTGATGCATAAAACACGGGTTTCAAATTAGCTCAGATACCGTTCCAGAAACCCAATATGTAATAGACAAGACCTACTCCTTGCTCAGTGAACTGGACTCAACACCCCCTATTCACCGCCCAAGAATATATCTGACTAGTAAGAATCTTAAAACCTATGTATTGATATCTCTCTGTAAGTGAGTCAAATGGGTGTAAAGCGGCATAAACACAGCAGTGAAAAGCAGCTAAACCCCATTATAAAAATCAATTACGTTTCAAAACCCGTGAAACAAAGACAGTGAAAGAGAGAGAAATTCTTACAAAATTCGTTCAGGGGCTGTGATGCCACCTGGATTGACCATATCTAGACCCACAGCTGATTGAGACATAAGGGTGGACACTCTTGGGGCTGAGAGGTTTGGTGAGGTTGGGTGAGAAAACGCAGACCCTTTAAAGTAATACGGCGTGGTACCCATCCCATGGGTCCCAAATCTCCAGGTTCAAGGGCATCGTCCTACATTGAAAACATGCATGAGAAACCCCGAAGATGGTACACCGTGTGATCGGGAAAGGTTTCTAAAACGCACCTCATTTCTCATCTCCTTGTGCTCCGGTTCACCATTCCAGCCGCTTTACTAGCAATCTCCCTCCTTGGAGAATCAGCACCTTTATCCTCCTGTTCCGTACAGGTTGCTAATTGTCCTGAGGATGAACGGGAAGAGGGGGAACCAATGAGAGACTAGCTCTAGGTGTTGGGGCAGGCACAGGTCATTCTATTTTCCCATCAGGAAGAAGAATTAACCACAGGCTCAGCCTGCCGCCAGGAACCAGAATACGGCCTGAAGCAATCCTGCGCTTTTGCGGCCAGCTCCCAAGAAAGCGAGTTGAAGAATGGAGCTCAGGGGCACTGCAATTCACAAACCTGCAGACTTAGAAATGATAACTCTCGTCCACAAATATATTGAGGGAAGGCAACGAAGAGGATTTGAAAGCAAGGCAGAATTGCAGGAAACAGATTTCAGGAGGTAGATTCGAATCGCCTTTAAAGCACAGGAAAAGCGGCAAAACCTCGACAATGATGCCCTTGGCCAAAAAGGGCGTATGCGTTTTTTCCTGAATATATTCAGGAAAAAACGCATACGCCCTTTTTGGCCAACCAAGCAACCTGGAAAGGCAAATCAGCGCTACAAAGAAGTCTCGCTTCCCATCGGTCAAAAGGGCCATGATGAATAAAGTGTCAAAACCAGAAATGCTGGACAGGCCTTGGAGAAATGGGAGCCTTGCTACGCTGATGGGCGGGATGTAAATTGCCAACAGCCACACTGGAGAAGTGTACGGTGTGTCCTGAAACATCTAAAAAACTCAGCTTAGAGACCATAGGGCACTTCCTCTCATGGGCGTATAAATTGGGAAAACTAAAAATCAGCAAGACACAGGCACCCCAAAGTTTTGGGCTGCTCTGTTGACAAGAACCTCCACTTCGTTACACCTTAAATATCCCAGGAAAGAGAAGAATGGATAAAGAAGTTGTGGTCCTTATGTACAATGGAATATCACTCAGCCATGAAATCAACGTCATAAGGCTAGTAGCAGCATGATGAGTGGATTTAGGTACGACGATTCTAAGTGAAATAAGTCACACAGAAAAAGACACTTATCATGAGATATCACTTATAGAGGGAATGTCAAAACCGCTACCCTTGAACTGAATTACAAAACAGAACAGAGTCACACGTTTAGAAAACACACTATGGCTGCTTAACGGGAAAGGTGAGGTGGGGTGATGCATAAAACAAGGGTTTCAAATTAGCTCAGATACCGTTCCAGAAACCCAATATGTAATAGACAAGACCTACTCCTTGCTCAGTGAACTGGACTCAACACCCCCTATTCACCGCCCAAGAATATATCTGACTAGTAAGAATCTTAAAACCTATGTATTGATATCTCTCTGTAAGTGAGTCAAGTGGGTGTAAAGCGGCATAAACACAGCAGTGAAAAGCAGCTAAACCCCATTATAAAAATCAATTACTTTAAAAAACCCGTGAAACAAAGACAGTGAAAGAGAGAGAAATTCTTACAAAATTCGTTCAGGGGCTGTGATGCCACCTGGATTGACCATATCTAGACCCACAGCTGATTGAGACATAAGTGTGGACACTCGTGGGGCTGAGAGGTTTGGTGAGGTTGGCTGAGCTAACGCAGACCCTTTAAAGTAATACGGCGTGGTACCCATCCCATGGGTCCCAAATCTCCAGGTTCAAGGGCATCGTCCTACATTGAAAACATGCATGAGAAACCCCGAAGATGGTACACCGTGTGATCGGGAAAGGTTTCTAAAACGCACCTCATTTCTCATCTCCTTGTGCTCCGGTTCACCATTCCAGCCGCTTTACTAGCAATCTCCCTCCTTGGAGAATCAGCACCTTTATCCTCCTGTTCCGTACAGGTTGCTAATTGTCCTGAGGATGAACGGGAAGAGGGGGAACCAATGAGAGACTAGCTCTAGGTGTTGGGGCAGGCACAGGTCATTCTATTTTCCCATCAGGAAGAAGAATTAACCACAGGCTCAGCCTGCTGCCAGGAACCAGAATACGGCCTGAAGCAATCCTGCGCTTTTGCGGCCAGCTCCCAAGAAAGCGAGTTGAAGAATGGAGCTCAGGGGCACTGCAATTCACAAACCTGCAGACTTAGAAATGATAACTCTCGTCCACAAATATATTGAGGGAAGGCAACGAAGAGGATTTGAAAGCAAGGCAGAATTGCAGGAAACAGATTTCAGGAGGTAGATTCGAATCGCCTTTAAAGCACAGGAAAAGCGGCAAAACCTCGACAATGATGCCCTTGGCCAAAAAGGGCGTATGCGTTTTTTCCTGAATATATTCAGGAAAAAACGCATACGCCCTTTTTGGCCAACCAAGCAACCTGGAAAGGCAAATCAGCGCTACAAAGAAGTCTCGCTTCCCATCGGTCAAAAGGGCCATGATGAATAAAGTGTCAAAACCAGAAATGCTGGACAGGCCTTGGAGAAATGGGAGCCTTGCTACGCTGATGGGCGGGATGTAAATTGCCAACAGCCACACTGGAGAAGTGTACGGTGTGTCCTGAAACATCTAAAAAACTCAGCTTAGAGAACATAGGGCACTTCCTCTCATGGGTGTATAAATTGGGAAAACTAAAAATCAGCAAGACACAGGCACCCCAAAGTTTTGGGCTGCTCTGTTGACAAGAACCTCCACTTCGTTACACCTTAAATATCCCAGGAAAGAGAAGAATGGATAAAGAAGTTGTGGTCCTTATGTACAATGGAATATCACTCAGCCATGAAATCAATGTCATAAGGCTAGTAGCAGCATGATGAGTGGATTTAGGTACGACGATTCTAAGTGAAATAAGTCACACAGAAAAAGACACTTATCATGAGATATCACTTATAGAGGGAATGTCAAAACCGCCTCCCTTGAACTGAATTACAAAACAGAACAGAGTCACACGTTTAGAAAACACACTATGGCTGCTTAACGGGAAAGGTGAGGTGGGGTGATGCATAAAACAAGGGTTTCAAATTAGCTCAGATACCGTTCCAGAAACCCAGTATGTAATAGACAAGACCTACTCCTTGCTCAGTGAACTGGACTCAACACCCCCTATTCACCGCCCAAGAATATATCTGACTAGTAAGAATCTTAAAACCTATGTATTGATATCTCTCTGTAAGTGAGTCAAGTGGGTGTAAAGCGGCATAAACACAGCAGTGAAAAGCAGCTAAACCCCATTATAAAAATCAATTACTTTAAAAAACCCGTGAAACAAAGACAGTGAAAGAGAGAGAAATTCTTACAAAATTCGTTCAGGGGCTGTGATGCCACCTGGATTGACCATATCTAGACCCACAGCTGATTGAGACATAAGGGTGGACACTCGTGGGGCTGAGAGGTTTGGTGAGGTTGGCTGAGCTAACGCAGACCCTTTAAAGTAATACGGCGTGGTACCCATCCCATGGGTCCCAAATCTCCAGGTTCAAGGGCATCGTCCTACATTGAAAACATGCATGAGAAACCCCGAAGATGGTACACCGTGTGATCGGGAAAGGTTTCTAAAACGCACCTCATTTCTCATCTCCTTGTGCTCCGGTTCGCCATTCCAGCCGCTTTACTAGCAATCTCCCTCCTTGGAGAATCAGCACCTTTATCCTCCTGTTCCGTACAGGTTGCAAATTGTCCTGAGGATGAACGGGAAGAGGGGGAACCAATGAGAGACTAGCTCTAGGTGTTGGGGCAGGCACAGGTCATTCTATTTTCCCATCAGGAAGAAGAATTAACCACAGGCTCAGCCTGCCGCCAGGAACCAGAATACGGCCTGAAGCAATCCTGCGCTTTTGCGGCCAGCTCCCAAGAAAGCGAGTTGAAGAATGGAGCTCAGGGGCACTGCAATTCACAAACCTGCAGACTTAGAAATGATAACTCTCGTCCACAAATATATTGAGGGAAGGCAACGAAGAGGATTTGAAAGCAAGGCAGAATTGCAGGAGACAGATTTCAGGAGGTAGATTCGAATCGCCTTTAAAGCACAGAAAAGCGGCAAAACCTCGACAATGATGCCCTTGGCCAAAAAGGGCGTATGCGTTTTTTCCTGAATATATTCAGGAAAAAACGCATAAGCCCTTTTTGGCCAACCAAGCAACCTGGAAAGGCAAATCAGCGCTACAAAGAAGTCTCGCTTCCCATCGGTCAAAAGGGCCATGATGAATAAAGTGTCAAAACCAGAAATGCTGGACAGGCCTTGGAGAAATGGGAGCCTTGCTACGCTGATGGGCGGGATGTAAATTGCCAACAGCCACACTGGAGAAGTGTACGGTGTGTCCTGAAACATCTAAAAAACTCAGCTTAGAGACCATAGGGCACTTCCTCTCATGGGCGTATAAATTGGGAAAACTAAAAATCAGCAAGACACAGGCACCCCAAAGTTTTGGGCTGCTCTGTTGACAAGAACCTCCACTTCGTTACACCTTAAATATCCCAGGAAAGAGAAGAATGGATAAAGAAGTTGCGGTCCTTATGTACAATGGAATATCACTCAGCCATGAAATCAATGTCATAAGGCTAGTAGCAGCATGATGAGTGGATTTAGATATGACGATTCTAAGTGAAATAAGTCACACAGAAAAAGACACTTATCATAAGATATCACTCATAGAGGGAATGTAAAAACCGCTACCCTTGAACTGAATTACAAAACAGAACAGAGTCACACGTTTAGAAAACACACTATGGCTGCTTAACGGGAAAGGTGAGGTGGGGTGATGCATAAAACACGGGTTTCAAATTAGCTCAGATACCGTTCCAGAAACCCAATATGTAATAGACAAGACCTACTCCTTGCTCAGTGAACTGGACTCAACACCCCCTATTCACCGCCCAAGAATATATCTGACTAGTAAGAATCTTAAAACCTATGTATTGATATCTCTCTGTAAGTGAGTCAAATGGGTGTAAAGCGGCATAAACACAGCAGTGAAAAGCAGCTAAACCCCATTATAAAAATCAATTACGTTTCAAAACCCGTGAAACAAAGACAGTGAAAGAGAGAGAAATTCTTACAAAATTCGTTCAGGGGCTGTGATGCCACCTGGATTGACCATATCTAGACCCACAGCTGATTGAGACATAAGGGTGGACACTCTTGGGGCTGAGAGGTTTGGTGAGGTTGGGTGAGAAAACGCAGACCCTTTAAAGTAATACGGCGTGGTACCCATCCCATGGGTCCCAAATCTCCAGGTTCAAGGGCATCGTCCTACATTGAAAACATGCATGAGAAACCCCGAAGATGGTACACCGTGTGATCGGGAAAGGTTTCTAAAACGCACCTCATTTCTCATCTCCTTGTGCTCCGGTTCACCATTCCAGCCGCTTTACTAGCAATCTCCCTCCTTGGAGAATCAGCACCTTTATCCTCCTGTTCCGTACAGGTTGCTAATTGTCCTGAGGATGAACGGGAAGAGGGGGAACCAATGAGAGACTAGCTCTAGGTGTTGGGGCAGGCACAGGTCATTCTATTTTCCCATCAGGAAGAAGAATTAACCACAGGCTCAGCCTGCCGCCAGGAACCAGAATACGGCCTGAAGCAATCCTGCGCTTTTGCGGCCAGCTCCCAAGAAAGCGAGTTGAAGAATGGAGCTCAGGGGCACTGCAATTCACAAACCTGCAGACTTAGAAATGATAACTCTCGTCCACAAATATATTGAGGGAAGGCAACGAAGAGGATTTGAAAGCAAGGCAGAATTGCAGGAAACAGATTTCAGGAGGTAGATTCGAATCGCCTTTAAAGCACAGGAAAAGCGGCAAAACCTCGACAATGATGCCCTTGGCCAAAAAGGGCGTATGCGTTTTTTCCTGAATATATTCAGGAAAAAACGCATACGCCCTTTTTGGCCAACCAAGCAACCTGGAAAGGCAAATCAGCGCTACAAAGAAGTCTCGCTTCCCATCGGTCAAAAGGGCCATGATGAATAAAGTGTCAAAACCAGAAATGCTGGACAGGCCTTGGAGAAATGGGAGCCTTGCTACGCTGATGGGCGGGATGTAAATTGCCAACAGCCACACTGGAGAAGTGTACGGTGTGTCCTGAAACATCTAAAAAACTCAGCTTAGAGACCATAGGGCACTTCCTCTCATGGGCGTATAAATTGGGAAAACTAAAAATCAGCAAGACACAGGCACCCCAAAGTTTTGGGCTGCTCTGTTGACAAGAACCTCCACTTCGTTACACCTTAAATATCCCAGGAAAGAGAAGAATGGATAAAGAAGTTGTGGTCCTTATGTACAATGGAATATCACTCAGCCATGAAATCAACGTCATAAGGCTAGTAGCAGCATGATGAGTGGATTTAGGTACGACGATTCTAAGTGAAATAAGTCACACAGAAAAAGACACTTATCATGAGATATCACTTATAGAGGGAATGTCAAAACCGCTACCCTTGAACTGAATTACAAAACAGAACAGAGTCACACGTTTAGAAAACACACTATGGCTGCTTAACGGGAAAGGTGAGGTGGGGTGATGCATAAAACAAGGGTTTCAAATTAGCTCAGATACCGTTCCAGAAACCCAATATGTAATAGACAAGACCTACTCCTTGCTCAGTGAACTGGACTCAACACCCCCTATTCACCGCCCAAGAATATATCTGACTAGTAAGAATCTTAAAACCTATGTATTGATATCTCTCTGTAAGTGAGTCAAGTGGGTGTAAAGCGGCATAAACACAGCAGTGAAAAGCAGCTAAACCCCATTATAAAAATCAATTACTTTAAAAAACCCGTGAAACAAAGACAGTGAAAGAGAGAGAAATTCTTACAAAATTCGTTCAGGGGCTGTGATGCCACCTGGATTGACCATATCTAGACCCACAGCTGATTGAGACATAAGTGTGGACACTCGTGGGGCTGAGAGGTTTGGTGAGGTTGGCTGAGCTAACGCAGACCCTTTAAAGTAATACGGCGTGGTACCCATCCCATGGGTCCCAAATCTCCAGGTTCAAGGGCATCGTCCTACATTGAAAACATGCATGAGAAACCCCGAAGATGGTACACCGTGTGATCGGGAAAGGTTTCTAAAACGCACCTCATTTCTCATCTCCTTGTGCTCCGGTTCACCATTCCAGCCGCTTTACTAGCAATCTCCCTCCTTGGAGAATCAGCACCTTTATCCTCCTGTTCCGTACAGGTTGCTAATTGTCCTGAGGATGAACGGGAAGAGGGGGAACCAATGAGAGACTAGCTCTAGGTGTTGGGGCAGGCACAGGTCATTCTATTTTCCCATCAGGAAGAAGAATTAACCACAGGCTCAGCCTGCTGCCAGGAACCAGAATACGGCCTGAAGCAATCCTGCGCTTTTGCGGCCAGCTCCCAAGAAAGCGAGTTGAAGAATGGAGCTCAGGGGCACTGCAATTCACAAACCTGCAGACTTAGAAATGATAACTCTCGTCCACAAATATATTGAGGGAAGGCAACGAAGAGGATTTGAAAGCAAGGCAGAATTGCAGGAAACAGATTTCAGGAGGTAGATTCGAATCGCCTTTAAAGCACAGGAAAAGCGGCAAAACCTCGACAATGATGCCCTTGGCCAAAAAGGGCGTATGCGTTTTTTCCTGAATATATTCAGGAAAAAACGCATACGCCCTTTTTGGCCAACCAAGCAACCTGGAAAGGCAAATCAGCGCTACAAAGAAGTCTCGCTTCCCATCGGTCAAAAGGGCCATGATGAATAAAGTGTCAAAACCAGAAATGCTGGACAGGCCTTGGAGAAATGGGAGCCTTGCTACGCTGATGGGCGGGATGTAAATTGCCAACAGCCACACTGGAGAAGTGTACGGTGTGTCCTGAAACATCTAAAAAACTCAGCTTAGAGAACATAGGGCACTTCCTCTCATGGGTGTATAAATTGGGAAAACTAAAAATCAGCAAGACACAGGCACCCCAAAGTTTTGGGCTGCTCTGTTGACAAGAACCTCCACTTCGTTACACCTTAAATATCCCAGGAAAGAGAAGAATGGATAAAGAAGTTGTGGTCCTTATGTACAATGGAATATCACTCAGCCATGAAATCAATGTCATAAGGCTAGTAGCAGCATGATGAGTGGATTTAGGTATGACGATTCTAAGTGAAATAAGTCACACAGAAAAAGACACTTATCATGAGATATCACTTATAGAGGGAATGTCAAAACCGCTACCCTTGAACTGAATTACAAAACAGAACAGAGTCACACGTTTAGAAAACACACTATGGCTGCTTAACGGGAAAGGTGAGGTGGGGTGATGCATAAAACAAGGGTTTCAAATTAGCTCAGATACCGTTCCAGAAACCCAGTATGTAATAGACAAGACCTACTCCTTGCTCAGTGAACTGGACTCAACACCCCCTATTCACCGCCCAAGAATATATCTGACTAGTAAGAATCTTAAAACCTATGTATTGATATCTCTCTGTAAGTGAGTCAAGTGGGTGTAAAGCGGCATAAACACAGCAGTGAAAAGCAGCTAAACCCCATTATAAAAATCAATTACTTTAAAAAACCCGTGAAACAAAGACAGTGAAAGAGAGAGAAATTCTTACAAAATTCGTTCAGGGGCTGTGATGCCACCTGGATTGACCATATCTAGACCCACAGCTGATTGAGACATAAGGGTGGACACTCGTGGGGCTGAGAGGTTTGGTGAGGTTGGCTGAGCTAACGCAGACCCTTTAAAGTAATACGGCGTGGTACCCATCCCATGGGTCCCAAATCTCCAGGTTCAAGGGCATCGTCCTACATTGAAAACATGCATGAGAAACCCCGAAGATGGTACACCGTGTGATCGGGAAAGGTTTCTAAAACGCACCTCATTTCTCATCTCCTTGTGCTCCGGTTCGCCATTCCAGCCGCTTTACTAGCAATCTCCCTCCTTGGAGAATCAGCACCTTTATCCTCCTGTTCCGTACAGGTTGCAAATTGTCCTGAGGATGAACGGGAAGAGGGGGAACCAATGAGAGACTAGCTCTAGGTGTTGGGGCAGGCACAGGTCATTCTATTTTCCCATCAGGAAGAAGAATTAACCACAGGCTCAGCCTGCCGCCAGGAACCAGAATACGGCCTGAAGCAATCCTGCGCTTTTGCGGCCAGCTCCCAAGAAAGCGAGTTGAAGAATGGAGCTCAGGGGCACTGCAATTCACAAACCTGCAGACTTAGAAATGATAACTCTCGTCCACAAATATATTGAGGGAAGGCAACGAAGAGGATTTGAAAGCAAGGCAGAATTGCAGGAGACAGATTTCAGGAGGTAGATTCGAATCGCCTTTAAAGCACAGAAAAGCGGCAAAACCTCGACAATGATGCCCTTGGCCAAAAAGGGCGTATGCGTTTTTTCCTGAATATATTCAGGAAAAAACGCATAAGCCCTTTTTGGCCAACCAAGCAACCTGGAAAGGCAAATCAGCGCTACAAAGAAGTCTCGCTTCCCATCGGTCAAAAGGGCCATGATGAATAAAGTGTCAAAACCAGAAATGCTGGACAGGCCTTGGAGAAATGGGAGCCTTGCTACGCTGATGGGCGGGATGTAAATTGCCAACAGCCACACTGGAGAAGTGTACGGTGTGTCCTGAAACATCTAAAAAACTCAGCTTAGAGACCATAGGGCACTTCCTCTCATGGGCGTATAAATTGGGAAAACTAAAAATCAGCAAGACACAGGCACCCCAAAGTTTTGGGCTGCTCTGTTGACAAGAACCTCCACTTCGTTACACCTTAAATATCCCAGGAAAGAGAAGAATGGATAAAGAAGTTGCGGTCCTTATGTACAATGGAATATCACTCAGCCATGAAATCAATGTCATAAGGCTAGTAGCAGCATGATGAGTGGATTTAGATATGACGATTCTAAGTGAAATAAGTCACACAGAAAAAGACACTTATCATAAGATATCACTCATAGAGGGAATGTAAAAACCGCTACCCTTGAACTGAATTACAAAACAGAACAGAGTCACACGTTTAGAAAACACACTATGGCTGCTTAACGGGAAAGGTGAGGTGGGGTGATGCATAAAACAAGGGTTTCAAATTAGCTCAGATACCGTTCCAGAAACCCAATATGTAATAGACAAGACCTACTCCTTGCTCAGTGAACTGGACTCAACACCCCCTATTCACCGCCCAAGAATATATCTGACTAGTAAGAATCTTAAAACCTATGTATTGATATCTCTCTGTAAGTGAGTCAAATGGGTGTAAAGCGGCATAAACACAGCAGTGAAAAGCAGCTAAACCCCATTATAAAAATCAATTACGTTTCAAAACCCGTGAAACAAAGACAGTGAAAGAGAGAGAAATTCTTACAAAATTCGTTCAGGGGCTGTGATGCCACCTGGATTGACCATATCTAGACCCACAGCTGATTGAGACATAAGGGTGGACACTCTTGGGGCTGAGAGGTTTGGTGAGGTTGGGTGAGAAAACGCAGACCCTTTAAAGTAATACGGCGTGGTACCCATCCCATGGGTCCCAAATCTCCAGGTTCAAGGGCATCGTCCTACATTGAAAACATGCATGAGAAACCCCGAAGATGGTACACCGTGTGATCGGGAAAGGTTTCTAAAACGCACCTCATTTCTCATCTCCTTGTGCTCCGGTTCACCATTCCAGCCGCTTTACTAGCAATCTCCCTCCTTGGAGAATCAGCACCTTTATCCTCCTGTTCCGTACAGGTTGCTAATTGTCCTGAGGATGAACGGGAAGAGGGGGAACCAATGAGAGACTAGCTCTAGGTGTTGGGGCAGGCACAGGTCATTCTATTTTCCCATCAGGAAGAAGAATTAACCACAGGCTCAGCCTGCCGCCAGGAACCAGAATACGGCCTGAAGCAATCCTGCGCTTTTGCGGCCAGCTCCCAAGAAAGCGAGTTGAAGAATGGAGCTCAGGGGCACTGCAATTCACAAACCTGCAGACTTAGAAATGATAACTCTCGTCCACAAATATATTGAGGGAAGGCAACGAAGAGGATTTGAAAGCAAGGCAGAATTGCAGGAAACAGATTTCAGGAGGTAGATTCGAATCGCCTTTAAAGCACAGGAAAAGCGGCAAAACCTCGACAATGATGCCCTTGGCCAAAAAGGGCGTATGCGTTTTTTCCTGAATATATTCAGGAAAAAACGCATACGCCCTTTTTGGCCAACCAAGCAACCTGGAAAGGCAAATCAGCGCTACAAAGAAGTCTCGCTTCCCATCGGTCAAAAGGGCCATGCTGAATAAAGTGTCAAAACCAGAAATGCTGGACAGGCCTTGGAGAAATGGGAGCCTTGCTACGCTGATGGGCGGGATGTAAATTGCCAACAGCCACACTGGAGAAGTGTACGGTGTGTCCTGAAACATCTAAAAAACTCAGCTTAGAGACCATAGGGCACTTCCTCTCATGGGCGTATAAATTGGGAAAACTAAAAATCAGCAAGACACAGGCACCCCAAAGTTTTGGGCTGCTCTGTTGACAAGAACCTCCACTTCGTTACACCTTAAATATCCCAGGAAAAAGAAGAATGGATAAAGAAGTTGTGGTCCTTATGTACAATGGAATATCACTCAGCCATGAAATCAACGTCATAAGGCTAGTAGCAGCATGATGAGTGGATTTAGGTACGACGATTCTAAGTGAAATAAGTCACACAGAAAAAGACACTTATCATGAGATATCACTTATAGAGGGAATGTCAAAACCGCTACCCTTGAACTGAATTACAAAACAGAACAGAGTCACACGTTTAGAAAACACACTATGGCTGCTTAACGGGAAAGGTGAGGTGGGGTGATGCATAAAACAAGGGTTTCAAATTAGCTCAGATACCGTTCCAGAAACCCAATATGTAATAGACAAGACCTACTCCTTGCTCAGTGAACTGGACTCAACACCCCCTATTCACCGCCCAAGAATATATCTGACTAGTAAGAATCTTAAAACCTATGTATTGATATCTCTCTGTAAGTGAGTCAAGTGGGTGTAAAGCGGCATAAACACAGCAGTGAAAAGCAGCTAAACCCCATTATAAAAATCAATTACTTTAAAAAACCCGTGAAACAAAGACAGTGAAAGAGAGAGAAATTCTTACAAAATTCGTTCAGGGGCTGTGATGCCACCTGGATTGACCATATCTAGACCCACAGCTGATTGAGACATAAGTGTGGACACTCGTGGGGCTGAGAGGTTTGGTGAGGTTGGCTGAGCTAACGCAGACCCTTTAAAGTAATACGGCGTGGTACCCATCCCATGGGTCCCAAATCTCCAGGTTCAAGGGCATCGTCCTACATTGAAAACATGCATGAGAAACCCCGAAGATGGTACACCGTGTGATCGGGAAAGGTTTCTAAAACGCACCTCATTTCTCATCTCCTTGTGCTCCGGTTCACCATTCCAGCCGCTTTACTAGCAATCTCCCTCCTTGGAGAATCAGCACCTTTATCCTCCTGTTCCGTACAGGTTGCTAATTGTCCTGAGGATGAACGGGAAGAGGGGGAACCAATGAGAGACTAGCTCTAGGTGTTGGGGCAGGCACAGGTCATTCTATTTTCCCATCAGGAAGAAGAATTAACCACAGGCTCAGCCTGCTGCCAGGAACCAGAATACGGCCTGAAGCAATCCTGCGCTTTTGCGGCCAGCTCCCAAGAAAGCGAGTTGAAGAATGGAGCTCAGGGGCACTGCAATTCACAAACCTGCAGACTTAGAAATGATAACTCTCGTCCACAAATATATTGAGGGAAGGCAACGAAGAGGATTTGAAAGCAAGGCAGAATTGCAGGAAACAGATTTCAGGAGGTAGATTCGAATCGCCTTTAAAGCACAGGAAAAGCGGCAAAACCTCGACAATGATGCCCTTGGCCAAAAAGGGCGTATGCGTTTTTTCCTGAATATATTCAGGAAAAAACGCATACGCCCTTTTTGGCCAACCAAGCAACCTGGAAAGGCAAATCAGCGCTACAAAGAAGTCTCGCTTCCCATCGGTCAAAAGGGCCATGATGAATAAAGTGTCAAAACCAGAAATGCTGGACAGGCCTTGGAGAAATGGGAGCCTTGCTACGCTGATGGGCGGGATGTAAATTGCCAACAGCCACACTGGAGAAGTGTACGGTGTGTCCTGAAACATCTAAAAAACTCAGCTTAGAGACCATAGGGCACTTCCTCTCATGGGTGTATAAATTGGGAAAACTAAAAATCAGCAAGACACAGGCACCCCAAAGTTTTGGGCTGCTCTGTTGACAAGAACCTCCACTTCGTTACACCTTAAATATCCCAGGAAAGAGAAGAATGGATAAAGAAGTTGTGGTCCTTATGTACAATGGAATATCACTCAGCCATGAAATCAACGTCATAAGGCTAGTAGCAGCATGATGAGTGGATTTAGGTACGACGATTCTAAGTGAAATAAGTCACACAGAAAAAGACACTTATCATGAGATATCACTTATAGAGGGAATGTCAAAACCGCTACCCTTGAACTGAATTACAAAACAGAACAGAGTCACACGTTTAGAAAACACACTATGGCTGCTTAACGGGAAAGGTGAGGTGGGGTGATGCATAAAACAAGGGTTTCAAATTAGCTCAGATACCGTTCCAGAAACCCAGTATGTAATAGACAAGACCTACTCCTTGCTCAGTGAACTGGACTCAACACCCCCTATTCACCGCCCAAGAATATATCTGACTAGTAAGAATCTTAAAACCTATGTATTGATATCTCTCTGTAAGTGAGTCAAGTGGGTGTAAAGCGGCATAAACACAGCAGTGAAAAGCAGCTAAACCCCATTATAAAAATCAATTACTTTAAAAAACCCGTGAAACAAAGACAGTGAAAGAGAGAGAAATTCTTACAAAATTCGTTCAGGGGCTGTGATGCCACCTGGATTGACCATATCTAGACCCACAGCTGATTGAGACATAAGGGTGGACACTCGTGGGGCTGAGAGGTTTGGTGAGGTTGGCTGAGCTAACGCAGACCCTTTAAAGTAATACGGCGTGGTACCCATCCCATGGGTCCCAAATCTCCAGGTTCAAGGGCATCGTCCTACATTGAAAACATGCATGAGAAACCCCGAAGATGGTACACCGTGTGATCGGGAAAGGTTTCTAAAACGCACCTCATTTCTCATCTCCTTGTGCTCCGGTTCGCCATTCCAGCCGCTTTACTAGCAATCTCCCTCCTTGGAGAATCAGCACCTTTATCCTCCTGTTCCGTACAGGTTGCTAATTGTCCTGAGGATGAACGGGAAGAGGGGGAACCAATGAGAGACTAGCTCTAGGTGTTGGGGCAGGCACAGGTCATTCTATTTTCCCATCAGGAAGAAGAATTAACCACAGGCTCAGCCTGCCGCCAGGAACCAGAATACGGCCTGAAGCAATCCTGCGCTTTTGCGGCCAGCTCCCAAGAAAGCGAGTTGAAGAATGGAGCTCAGGGGCACTGCAATTCACAAACCTGCAGTCTTAGAAATGATAACTCTCGTCCACAAATATATTGAGGGAAGGCAACGAAGAGGATTTGAAAGCAAGGCAGAATTGCAGGAGACAGATTTCAGGAGGTAGATTCGAATCGCCTTTAAAGCACAGAAAAGCGGCAAAACCTCGACAATGATGCCCTTGGCCAAAAAGGGCGTATGCGTTTTTTCCTGAATATATTCAGGAAAAAACGCATAAGCCCTTTTTGGCCAACCAAGCAACCTGGAAAGGCAAATCAGCGCTACAAAGAAGTCTCGCTTCCCATCGGTCAAAAGGGCCATGATGAATAAAGTGTCAAAACCAGAAATGCTGGACAGGCCTTGGAGAAATGGGAGACTTGCTACGCTGATGGGCGGGATGTAAATTGCCAACAGCCACACTGGAGAAGTGTACGGTGTGTCCTGAAACATCTAAAAAACTCAGCTTAGAGACCATAGGGCACTTCCTCTCATGGGCGTATAAATTGGGAAAACTAAAAATCAGCAAGACACAGGCACCCCAAAGTTTTGGGCTGCTCTGTTGACAAGAACCTCCACTTCGTTACACCTTAAATATCCCAGGAAAGAGAAGAATGGATAAAGAAGTTGCGGTCCTTATGTACAATGGAATATCACTCAGCCATGAAATCAATGTCATAAGGCTAGTAGCAGCATGATGAGTGGATTTAGATATGACGATTCTAAGTGAAATAAGTCACACAGAAAAAGACACTTATCATAAGATATCACTCATAGAGGGAATGTAAAAACCGCTACCCTTGAACTGAATTACAAAACAGAACAGAGTCACACGTTTAGAAAACACACTATGGCTGCTTAACGGGAAAGGTGAGGTGGGGTGATGCATAAAACACGGGTTTCAAATTAGCTCAGATACCGTTCCAGAAACCCAATATGTAATAGACAAGACCTACTCCTTGCTCAGTGAACTGGACTCAACACCCCCTATTCACCGCCCAAGAATATATCTGACTAGTAAGAATCTTAAAACCTATGTATTGATATCTCTCTGTAAGTGAGTCAAATGGGTGTAAAGCGGCATAAACACAGCAGTGAAAAGCAGCTAAACCCCATTATAAAAATCAATTACGTTTCAAAACCCGTGAAACAAAGACAGTGAAAGAGAGAGAAATTCTTACAAAATTCGTTCAGGGGCTGTGATGCCACCTGGATTGACCATATCTAGACCCACAGCTGATTGAGACATAAGGGTGGACACTCTTGGGGCTGAGAGGTTTGGTGAGGTTGGGTGAGAAAACGCAGACCCTTTAAAGTAATACGGCGTGGTACCCATCCCATGGGTCCCAAATCTCCAGGTTCAAGGGCATCGTCCTACATTGAAAACATGCATGAGAAACCCCGAAGATGGTACACCGTGTGATCGGGAAAGGTTTCTAAAACGCACCTCATTTCTCATCTCCTTGTGCTCCGGTTCACCATTCCAGCCGCTTTACTAGCAATCTCCCTCCTTGGAGAATCAGCACCTTTATCCTCCTGTTCCGTACAGGTTGCTAATTGTCCTGAGGATGAACGGGAAGAGGGGGAACCAATGAGAGACTAGCTCTAGGTGTTGGGGCAGGCACAGGTCATTCTATTTTCCCATCAGGAAGAAGAATTAACCACAGGCTCAGCCTGCCGCCAGGAACCAGAATACGGCCTGAAGCAATCCTGCGCTTTTGCGGCCAGCTCCCAAGAAAGCGAGTTGAAGAATGGAGCTCAGGGGCACTGCAATTCACAAACCTGCAGACTTAGAAATGATAACTCTCGTCCACAAATATATTGAGGGAAGGCAACGAAGAGGATTTGAAAGCAAGGCAGAATTGCAGGAAACAGATTTCAGGAGGTAGATTCGAATCGCCTTTAAAGCACAGGAAAACGGGCAAAACCTCGACAATGATGCCCTTGGCCAAAAAGGGCGTATGCGTTTTTTCCTGAATATATTCAGGAAAAAACGCATACGCCCTTTTTGGCCAACCAAGCAACCTGGAAAGGCAAATCAGCGCTACAAAGAAGTCTCGCTTCCCATCGGTCAAAAGGGCCATGCTGAATAAAGTGTCAAAACCAGAAATGCTGGACAGGCCTTGGAGAAAGGGGAGCCTTGCTACGCTGATGGGCGGGATGTAAATTGCCAACAGCCACACTGGAGAAGTGTACGGTGTGTCCTGAAACATCTAAAAAACTCAGCTTAGAGACCATAGGGCACTTCCTCTCATGGGCGTATAAATTGGGAAAACTAAAAATCAGCAAGACACAGGCACCCCAAAGTTTTGGGCTGCTCTGTTGACAAGAACCTCCACTTCGTTACACCTTAAATATCCCAGGAAAGAGAAGAATGGATAAAGAAGTTGTGGTCCTTATGTACAATGGAATATCACTCAGCCATGAAATCAACGTCATAAGGCTAGTAGCAGCATGATGAGTGGATTTAGGTACGACGATTCTAAGTGAAATAAGTCACACAGAAAAAGACACTTATCATGAGATATCACTTATAGAGGGAATGTCAAAACCGCTACCCTTGAACTGAATTACAAAACAGAACAGAGTCACACGTTTAGAAAACACACTATGGCTGCTTAACGGGAAAGGTGAGGTGGGGTGATGCATAAAACAAGGGTTTCAAATTAGCTCAGATACCGTTCCAGAAACCCAATATGTAATAGACAAGACCTACTCCTTGCTCAGTGAACTGGACTCAACACCCCCTATTCACCGCCCAAGAATATATCTGACTAGTAAGAATCTTAAAACCTATGTATTGATATCTCTCTGTAAGTGAGTCAAGTGGGTGTAAAGCGGCATAAACACAGCAGTGAAAAGCAGCTAAACCCCATTATAAAAATCAATTACTTTTCAAAACCCGTGAAACAAAGACAGTGAAAGAGAGAGAAATTCTTACAAAATTCGTTCAGGGGCTGTGATGCCACCTGGATTGACCATATCTAGACCCACAGCTGATTGAGACATAAGGGTGGACACTCGTGGGGCTGAGAGGTTTGGTGAGGTTGGCTGAGCTAACGCAGACCCTTTAAAGTAATACGGCGTGGTACCCATCCCATGGGTCCCAAATCTCCAGGTTCAAGGGCATCGTCCTACATTGAAAACATGCATGAGGAACCCCGAAGATGGTACACCGTGTGATCGGGAAAGGTTTCTAAAACGCACCTCATTTCTCATCTCCTTGTGCTCCGGTTCGCCATTCCAGGCGCTTTACTAGCAATCTCCCTCCTTGAAGAATCAGCACCTTTATCCTCCTGTTCCGTACAGGTTGCTAATTGTCCTGAGGATGAACGGGAAGAGGGGGAACCAATGAGAGACTAGCTCTAGGTGTTGGGGCAGGCACAGGTCATTCTATTTTCCCATCAGGAAGAAGAATTAACCACAGGCTCAGCCTGCCGCCAGGAACCAGAATACGGCCTGAAGCAATCCTGCGCTTTTGCGGCCAGCTCCCAAGAAAGCGAGTTGAAGAATGGAGCTCAGGGGCACTGCAATTCACAAACCTGCAGACTTAGAAATGATAACTCTCGTCCACAAATATATTGAGGGAAGGCAACGAAGAGGATTTGAAAGCAAGGCAGAATTGCAGGAAACAGATTTCAGGAGGTAGATTCGAATCGCCTTTAAAGCACAGGAAAAGCGGCAAAACCTCGACAATGATGCCCTTGGCCAAAAAGGGCGTATGCGTTTTTTCCTGAATATATTCAGGAAAAAACGCATACGCCCTTTTTGGCCAACCAAGCAACCTGGAAAGGCAAATCAGCGCTACAAAGAAGTCTCGCTTCCCATCGGTCAAAGGGCCATGATGAATAAAGTGTCAAAACCAGAAATGCTGGACAGGCCTTGGAGAAAGGGGAGCCTTGCTACGCTGATGGGCGGGATGTAAATTGCCAACAGCCACACTGGAGAAGTGTACGGTGTGTCCTGAAACATCTAAAAAACTCAGCTTAGAGACCATAGGGCACTTCCTCTCATGGGCGTATAAATTGGGAAAACTAAAAATCAGCAAGACACAGGCACCCCAAAGTTTTGGGCTGCTCTGTTGACAAGAACCTCCACTTCGTTACACCTTAAATATCCCAGGAAAGAGAAGAATGGATAAAGAAGTTGTGGTCCTTATGTACAATGGAATATCACTCAGCCATGAAATCAACGTCATAAGGCTAGTAGCAGCATGATGAGTGGATTTAGGTACGACGATTCTAAGTGAAATAAGTCACACAGAAAAAGACACTTATCATGAGATATCACTTATAGAGGGAATGTCAAAACCGCTACCCTTGAACTGAATTACAAAACAGAACAGAGTCACACGTTTAGAAAACACACTATGGCTGCTTAACGGGAAAGGTGAGGTGGGGTGATGCATAAAACAAGGGTTTCAAATTAGCTCAGATACCGTTCCAGAAACCCAATATGTAATAGACAAGACCTACTCCTTGCTCAGTGAACTGGACTCAACACCCCCTATTCACCGCCCAAGAATATATCTGACTAGTAAGAATCTTAAAACCTATGTATTGATATCTCTCTGTAAGTGAGTCAAGTGGGTGTAAAGCGGCATAAACACAGCAGTGAAAAGCAGCTAAACCCCATTATAAAAATCAATTACTTTAAAAAACCCGTGAAACAAAGACAGTGAAAGAGAGAGAAATTCTTACAAAATTCGTTCAGGGGCTGTGATGCCACCTGGATTGACCATATCTAGACCCACAGCTGATTGAGACATAAGTGTGGACACTCGTGGGGCTGAGAGGTTTGGTGAGGTTGGCTGAGCTAACGCAGACCCTTGAAAGTAATACGGCGTGGTACCCATCCCATGGGTCCCAAATCTCCAGGTTCAAGGGCATCGTCCTACATTGAAAACATGCATGAGAAACCCCGAAGATGGTACACCGTGTGATCGGGAAAGGTTTCTAAAACGCACCTCATTTCTCATCTCCTTGTGCTCCGGTTCACCATTCCAGCCGCTTTACTAGCAATCTCCCTCCTTGGAGAATCAGCACCTTTATCCTCCTGTTCCGTACAGGTTGCTAATTGTCCTGAGGATGAACGGGAAGAGGGGGAACCAATGAGAGACTAGCTCTAGGTGTTGGGGCAGGCACAGGTCATTCTATTTTCCCATCAGGAAGAAGAATTAACCACAGGCTCAGCCTGCCGCCAGGAACCAGAATACGGCCTGAAGCAATCCTGCGCTTTTGCGGCCAGCTCCCAAGAAAGCGAGTTGAAGAATGGAGCTCAGGGGCACTGCAATTCACAAACCTGCAGACTTAGAAATGATAACTCTCGTCCACAAATATATTGAGGGAAGGCAACGAAGAGGATTTGAAAGCAAGGCAGAATTGCAGGAAACAGATTTCAGGAGGTAGATTCGAATCGCCTTTAAAGCACAGGAAAAGCGGCAAAACCTCGACAATGATGCCCTTGGCCAAAAAGGGCGTATGCGTTTTTTCCTGAATATATTCAGGAAAAAACGCATACGCCCTTTTTGGCCAACCAAGCAACCTGGAAAGGCAAATCAGCGCTACAAAGAAGTCTCGCTTCCCATCGGTCAAAAGGGCCATGATGAATAAAGTGTCAAAACCAGAAATGCTGGACAGGCCTTGGAGAAATGGGAGCCTTGCTACGCTGATGGGCGGGATGTAAATTGCCAACAGCCACACTGGAGAAGTGTACGGTGTGTCCTGAAACATCTAAAAAACTCAGCTTAGAGACCATAGGGCACTTCCTCTCATGGGCGTATAAATTGGGAAAACTAAAAATCAGCAAGACACAGGCACCCCAAAGTTTTGGGCTGCTCTGTTGACAAGAACCTCCACTTCGTTACACCTTAAATATCCCAGGAAAGAGAAGAATGGATAAAGAAGTTGTGGTCCTTATGTACAATGGAATATCACTCAGCCATGAAATCAACGTCATAAGGCTAGTAGCAGCATGATGAGTGGATTTAGGTACGACGATTCTAAGTGAAATAAGTCACACAGAAAAAGACACTTATCATGAGATATCACTTATAGAGGGAATGTCAAAACCGCTACCCTTGAACTGAATTACAAAACAGAACAGAGTCACACGTTTAGAAAACACACTATGGCTGCTTAACGGGAAAGGTGAGGTGGGGTGATGCATAAAACAAGGGTTTCAAATTAGCTCAGATACCGTTCCAGAAACCCAATATGTAATAGACAAGACCTACTCCTTGCTCAGTGAACTGGACTCAACACCCCCTATTCACCGCCCAAGAATATATCTGACTAGTAAGAATCTTAAAACCTATGTATTGATATCTCTCTGTCAGTGAGTCAAGTGGGTGTAAAGCGGCATAAACACAGCAGTGAAAAGCAGCTAAACCCCATTATAAAAATCAATTACTTTAAAAAACCCGTGAAACAAAGACAGTGAAAGAGAGAGAAATTCTTACAAAATTCGTTCAGGAGCTGTGATGCCACCTGGATTGACCATATCTAGACCCACAGCTGATTGAGACATAAGGGTGGACACTCGTGGGGCTGAGAGGTTTGGTGAGGTTGGGTGAGCTAACGCAGACCCTTTAAATTAATACGGCGTGGTACCCATCCCATGGGTCCCAAATCTCCAGGTTCAAGGGCATCGTCCTACATTGAAAACATGCATGAGAAACCCCGAAGATGGTACACCGTGTGATCGGGAAAGGTTTCTAAAACGCACCTCATTTCTCATCTCCTTGTGCTCCGGTTCACCATTCCAGCCGCTTTACTAGCAATCTCCCTCCTTGGAGAATCAGCACCTTTATCCTCCTGTTCCGTACAGGTTGCTAATTGTCCTGAGGATGAACGGGAAGAGGGGGAACCAATGAGAGACTAGCTCTAGGTGTTGGGGCAGGCACAGGTCATTCTATTTTCCCATCAGGAAGAAGAATTAACCACAGGCTCAGCCTGCCGCCAGGAACCAGAATACGGCCTGAAGCAATCCTGCGCTTTTGCGGCCAGCTCCCAAGAAAGCGAGTTGAAGAATGGAGCTCAGGGGCACTGCAATTCACAAACCTGCAGACTTAGAAATGATAACTCTCGTCCACAAATATATTGAGGGAAGGCAACGAAGAGGATTTGAAAGCAAGGCAGAATTGCAGGAAACAGATTTCAGGAGGTAGATTCGAATCGCCTTTAAAGCACAGGAAAAGCGGCAAAACCTCGACAATGATGCCCTTGGCCAAAAAGGGCGTATGCGTTTTTTCCTGAATATATTCAGGAAAAAACGCATACGCCCTTTTTGGCCAACCAAGCAACCTGGAAAGGCAAATCAGCGCTACAAAGAAGTCTCGCTTCCCATCGGTCAAAAGGGCCATGCTGAATAAAGTGTCAAAACCAGAAATGCAGGACAGGCCATGGAGAAATGGGAGCCTTGCTACGCTGATGGGCGGGATGTAAATTGCCAACAGCCACTCTGGAGAAGTGTACAGTGTGTCCTGAAACATCTAAAAAACTCAGCTTAGAGAGCATAGCGCACTTCCACTCATGGGCGTATAAATTCGGAAAACTAAAACTCAGCAACACAGGCACCCCAAAGTTTTGGGCTACTCTGTTGACAAGAACCTCCACTTCGCTACACCTTAAATATCCCAGGAAAGAGAAGAATGAATAAAGAAGTTGCGGTCCTTATGTACAATGGAATATCACTCAGCCATGAAATCAATGTCATAAGGCTAGTAGCAGCATGATGAGTGGATTTAGATATGACGATTCTAAGTGAAATAAGTCACACAGAAAAAGACACTTATCATAAGATATCACTCATAGAGGGAATGTAAAAACCGCTACCCTTGAACTGAATTACAAAACAGAACAGAGTCACACGTTTAGAAAACACACTATGGCTGCTTAACGGGAAAGGTGAGGTGGGGTGATGCATAAAACACGGGTTTCAAATTAGCTCAGATACCGTTCCACAAACCCAATATGTAATAGACAAGACCTACTCCTTGCTCAGTGAACTGGACTCAATACCCCCTATTCACCGCCCAAGAATATATCTGACTAGTAAGAATCTTAAAACCTATGTATTGATATCTCTCTGTAAGTGAGTCAAATGGGTGTAAAGCGGCATAAACACAGCAGTGAAAAGCAGCTAAACCCCATTATAAAAATCAATTACGTTTCAAAACCCGTGAAACAAAGACAGTGAAAGAGAGAGAAATTCTTACAAAATTCGTTCAGGGGCTGTGATGCCACCTGGATTGACCATATCTAGACCCACAGCTGATTGAGACATAAGGGTGGACACTCTTGGGGCTGAGAGGTTTGGTGAGGTTGGGTGAGAAAACGCAGACCCTTTAAAGTAATACGGCGTGGTACCCATCCCATGGGTCCCAAATCTCCAGGTTCAAGGGCATCGTCCTACATTGAAAACATGCATGAGAAACCCCGAAGATGGTACACCGTGTGATCGGGAAAGGTTTCTAAAACGCACCTCATTTCTCATCTCCTTGTGCTCCGGTTCGCCATTCCAGCCGCTTTACTAGCAATCTCCCTCCTTGGAGAATCAGCACCTTTATCCTCCTGTTCCGTACAGGTTGCTAATTGTCCTGAGGATGAACGGGAAGAGGGGGAACCAATGAGAGACTAGCTCTAGGTGTTGGGGCAGGCACAGGTCATTCTATTTTCCCATCAGGAAGAAGAATTAACCACAGGCTCAGCCTGCCGCCAGGAACCAGAATACGGCCTGAAGCAATCCTGCGCTTTTGCGGCCAGCTCCCAAGAAAGCGAGTTGAAGAATGGAGCTCAGGGGCACTGCAATTCACAAACCTGCAGTCTTAGAAATGATAACTCTCGTCCACAAATATATTGAGGGAAGGCAACGAAGAAGATTTGAAAGCAAGGCAGAATTGCAGGAAACAGATTTCAGGAGGTAGATTCGAATCGCCTTTAAAGCACAGGAAAAGCGGCAAAACCTCGACAATGATGCCCTTGGCCAAAAAGGGCGTATGCGTTTTTTCCTGAATATATTCAGGAAAAAATGCATACGCCCTTTTTGGCCAACCAAGCAACCTGGAAAGGCAAATCAGCGCTACAAAGAAGTCTCGCTTCCCATCGGTCAAAAGGGCCATGCTGAATAAAGTGTCAAAACCAGAAATGCAGGACAGGCCATGGAGAAATGGGAGCCTTGCTACGCTGATGGGCGGGATGTAAATTGCCAACAGCCACTCTGGAGAAGTGTACAGTGTGTCCTGAAACATCTAAAAAACTCAGCTTAGAGAGCATAGCGCACTTCCACTCATGGGCGTATAAATTGGGAAAACTAAAAATCAGCATGACACAGGCACCCCAAAGTTTTGGGCTACTCTGTTGACAAGAACCTCCACTTCGCTACACCTTAAATATCCCAGGAAAGAGAAGAATGGATAAAGAAGTTGCGGTCCTTATGTACAATGGAATATCACTCAGCCATGAAATCAATGTCATAAGGCTAGTAGCAGCATGATGAGTGGATTTAGGTATGACGATTCTAAGTGAAATAAGTCACACAGAAAAAGACACTTATCATAAGATATAACTTATAGAGGGAATGTCAAAACCGCTACCCTTGAACTGAATTACAAAACAGAACAGAGTCACACGTTTAGAAAACACACTATGGCTGCTTAACGGGAAAGGTGAGGTGGGGTGATGCATAAAACAAGGGTTTCAAATTAGCTCAGATACCGTTCCAGAAACCCAATATGTAATAGACAAGACCTACTCCTTGCTCAGTGAACTGGACTCAACACCCCCTATTCACCGCCCAAGAATATATCTGACTAGTAAGAATCTTAAAACCTATGTATTGATATCTCTCTGTAAGTGAGTCAAATGGGTGTAAAGCGGCATAAACACAGCAGTGAAAAGCAGCTAAACCCCATTATAAAAATCAATTACGTTTCAAAACCCTTGAAACAAAGACAGTGAAAGAGAAAGAAATTCTTACAAAATTCGTTCAGGGGCTGTGATGCCACCTGGATTGACCATATCTAGACCCACAGCTGATTGAGACATAAGGGTGGACACTCTTGGGGCTGAGAGGTTTGGTGAGGTTGGGTGAGAAAACGCAGACCCTTTAAAGTAATTCGGCGTGGTACCCATCCCATGGGTCCCAAATCTCCAGGTTCAAGGGCATCGTCCTACATTGAAAACATGCATGAGAAACCCCGAAGATGGTACACCGTGTGATCGGGAAAGGTTTCTAAAACGCACCTCATTTCTCATCTCCTTGTGCTCCGGTTCACCATTCCAGCCGCTTTACTAGCAATCTCCCTCC
Source organism: Balaenoptera borealis (assembly GCF_965194805.1). NCBI lineage: Eukaryota > Metazoa > Chordata > Mammalia > Artiodactyla > Balaenopteridae > Balaenoptera > Balaenoptera borealis. The sequence goes on from NC_138873.1 coordinate 85,570,583, forward strand.
TTGGAGAATCAGCACCTTTATCCTCCTGTTCCGTACAGGTTGCTAATTGTCCTGAGGATGAACGGGAAGAGGGGGAACCAATGAGAGACTAGCTCTAGGTGTTGGGGCAGGCACAGGTCATTCTATTTTCCCATCAGGAAGAAGAATTAACCACAGGCTCAGCCTGCCGCCAGGAACCAGAATACGGCCTGAAGCAATCCTGCGCTTTTGCGGCCAGCTCCCAAGAAAGCGAGTTGAAGAATGGAGCTCAGGGGCACTGCAATTCACAAACCTGCAGACTTAGAAATGATAACTCTCGTCCACAAATATATTGAGGGAAGGCAACGAAGAGGATTTGAAAGCAAGGCAGAATTGCAGGAAACAGATTTCAGGAGGTAGATTCGAATCGCCTTTAAAGCACAGGAAAAGCGGCAAAACCTCGACAATGATGCCCTTGGCCAAAAAGGGCGTATGCGTTTTTTCCTGAATATATTCAGGAAAAAACGCATACGCCCTTTTTGGCCAACCAAGCAACCTGGAAAGGCAAATCAGCGCTACAAAGAAGTCTCGCTTCCCATCGGTCAAAAGGGCCATGCTGAATAAAGTGTCAAAACCAGAAATGCTGGACAGGCCTTGGAGAAAGGGGAGCCTTGCTACGCTGATGGGCGGGATGTAAATTGCCAACAGCCACACTGGAGAAGTGTACGGTGTGTCCTGAAACATCTAAAAAACTCAGCTTAGAGACCATAGGGCACTTCCTCTCATGGGCGTATAAATTGGGAAAACTAAAAATCAGCAAGACACAGGCACCCCAAAGTTTTGGGCTGCTCTGTTGACAAGAACCTCCACTTCGTTACACCTTAAATATCCCAGGAAAGAGAAGAATGGATAAAGAAGTTGTGGTCCTTATGTACAATGGAATATCACTCAGCCATGAAATCAACGTCATAAGGCTAGTAGCAGCATGATGAGTGGATTTAGGTACGACGATTCTAAGTGAAATAAGTCACACAGAAAAAGACACTTATCATGAGATATCACTTATAGAGGGAATGTCAAAACCGCTACCCTTGAACTGAATTACAAAACAGAACAGAGTCACACGTTTAGAAAACACACTATGGCTGCTTAACGGGAAAGGTGAGGTGGGGTGATGCATAAAACAAGGGTTTCAAATTAGCTCAGATACCGTTCCAGAAACCCAATATGTAATAGACAAGACCTACTCCTTGCTCAGTGAACTGGACTCAACACCCCCTATTCACCGCCCAAGAATATATCTGACTAGTAAGAATCTTAAAACCTATGTATTGATATCTCTCTGTAAGTGAGTCAAGTGGGTGTAAAGCGGCATAAACACAGCAGTGAAAAGCAGCTAAACCCCATTATAAAAATCAATTACTTTTCAAAACCCGTGAAACAAAGACAGTGAAAGAGAGAGAAATTCTTACAAAATTCGTTCAGGGGCTGTGATGCCACCTGGATTGACCATATCTAGACCCACAGCTGATTGAGACATAAGGGTGGACACTCGTGGGGCTGAGAGGTTTGGTGAGGTTGGCTGAGCTAACGCAGACCCTTTAAAGTAATACGGCGTGGTACCCATCCCATGGGTCCCAAATCTCCAGGTTCAAGGGCATCGTCCTACATTGAAAACATGCATGAGGAACCCCGAAGATGGTACACCGTGTGATCGGGAAAGGTTTCTAAAACGCACCTCATTTCTCATCTCCTTGTGCTCCGGTTCGCCATTCCAGCCGCTTTACTAGCAATCTCCCTCCTTGAAGAATCAGCACCTTTATCCTCCTGTTCCGTACAGGTTGCTAATTGTCCTGAGGATGAACGGCAAGAGGGGGAACCAATGAGAGACTAGCTCTAGGTGTTGGGGCAGGCACAGGTCATTCTATTTTCCCATCAGGAAGAAGAATTAACCACAGGCTCAGCCTGCCGCCAGGAACCAGAATACGGCCTGAAGCAATCCTGCGCTTTTGCGGCCAGCTCCCAAGAAAGCGAGTTGAAGAATGGAGCTCAGGGGCACTGCAATTCACAAACCTGCAGACTTAGAAATGATAACTCTCGTCCACAAATATATTGAGGGAAGGCAACGAAGAGGATTTGAAAGCAAGGCAGAATTGCAGGAAACAGATTTCAGGAGGTAGATTCGAATCGCCTTTAAAGCACAGGAAAAGCGGCAAAACCTCGACAATGATGCCCTTGGCCAAAAAGGGCGTATGCGTTTTTTCCTGAATATATTCAGGAAAAAACGCATACGCCCTTTTTGGCCAACCAAGCAACCTGGAAAGGCAAATCAGCGCTACAAAGAAGTCTCGCTTCCCATCGGTCAAAGGGCCATGATGAATAAAGTGTCAAAACCAGAAATGCTGGACAGGCCTTGGAGAAAGGGGAGCCTTGCTACGCTGATGGGCGGGATGTAAATTGCCAACAGCCACACTGGAGAAGTGTACGGTGTGTCCTGAAACATCTAAAAAACTCAGCTTAGAGACCATAGGGCACTTCCTCTCATGGGCGTATAAATTGGGAAAACTAAAAATCAGCAAGACACAGGCACCCCAAAGTTTTGGGCTGCTCTGTTGACAAGAACCTCCACTTCGTTACACCTTAAATATCCCAGGAAAGAGAAGAATGGATAAAGAAGTTGTGGTCCTTATGTACAATGGAATATCACTCAGCCATGAAATCAACGTCATAAGGCTAGTAGCAGCATGATGAGTGGATTTAGGTACGACGATTCTAAGTGAAATAAGTCACACAGAAAAAGACACTTATCATGAGATATCACTTATAGAGGGAATGTCAAAACCGCTACCCTTGAACTGAATTACAAAACAGAACAGAGTCACACGTTTAGAAAACACACTATGGCTGCTTAACGGGAAAGGTGAGGTGGGGTGATGCATAAAACAAGGGTTTCAAATTAGCTCAGATACCGTTCCAGAAACCCAATATGTAATAGACAAGACCTACTCCTTGCTCAGTGAACTGGACTCAACACCCCCTATTCACCGCCCAAGAATATATCTGACTAGTAAGAATCTTAAAACCTATGTATTGATATCTCTCTGTAAGTGAGTCAAGTGGGTGTAAAGCGGCATAAACACAGCAGTGAAAAGCAGCTAAACCCCATTATAAAAATCAATTACGTTTCAAAACCCGTGAAACAAAGACAGTGAAAGAGAGAGAAATTCTTACAAAATTCGTTCAGGGGCTGTGATGCCACCTGGATTGACCATATCTAGACCCACAGCTGATTGAGACATAAGGGTGGACACTCTTGGGGCTGAGAGGTTTGGTGAGGTTGGGTGAGCAAACGCAGACCCTTTAAAGTAATTCGGCGTGGTACCCATCCCATGGGTCCCAAATCTCCAGGTTCAAGGGCATCGTCCTACATTGAAAACATGCATGAGAAACCCCGAAGATGGTACACCGTGTGATCGGGAAAGGTTTCTAAAACGCACCTCATTTCTCATCTCCTTGTGCTCCGGTTCGCCATTCCAGCCGCTTTACTAGCAATCTCCCTCCTTGGAGAATCAGCACCTTTATCCTCCTGTTCCGTACAGGTTGCTAATTGTCCTGAGGATGAACGGGAAGAGGGGGAACCAATGTGAGACTAGCTCTAGGTGTTGGGGCAGGCACAGGTCATTCTATTTTCCCATCAGGAAGAAGAATTAACCACAGGCTCAGCCTGCCGCCAGGAACCAGAATACGGCCTGAAGCAATCCTGCGCTTTTGCGGCCAGCTCCCAAGAAAGCGAGTTGAAGAATGGAGCTCAGGGGCACTGCAATTCACAAACCTGCAGACTTAGAAATGATAACTCTCGTCCACAAATATATTGAGGGAAGGCAACGAAGAGGATTTGAAAGCAAGGCAGAATTGCAGGAAACAGATTTCAGGAGGTAGATTCGAATCGCCTTTAAAGCACAGGAAAAGCGGCAAAACCTCGACAATGATGCCCTTGGTCAAAAAGGGCGTATGCGTTTTTTCCTGAATATATTCAGGAGAAAACGCATACGCCCTTTTTGGCCAACCAAGCAACCTGGAAAGGCAAATCAGCGCTACAAAGAAGTCTCGCTTCCCATCGGTCAAAAGGGCCATGCTGAATAAAGTGTCAAAACCAGAAATGCTGGACAGGCCTTGGAGAAATGGGAGCCTTGCTACGCTGATGGGCGGGATGTAAATTGCCAACAGCCACACTGGAGAAGTGTACGGTGTGTCCTGAAACATCTAAAAAACTCAGCTTAGAGACCATAGGGCACTTCCTCTCATGGGCGTATAAATTGGGAAAACTAAAAATCAGCAAGACACAGGCACCCCAAAGTTTTGGGCTGCTCTGTTGACAAGAACCTCCACTTCGTTACACCTTAAATATCCCAGGAAAGAGAAGAATGGATAAAGAAGTTGTGGTCCTTATGTACAATGGAATATCACTCAGCCATGAAATCAACGTCATAAGGCTAGTAGCAGCATGATGAGTGGATTTAGGTACGACGATTCTAAGTGAAATAAGTCACACAGAAAAAGACACTTATCATGAGATATCACTTATAGAGGGAATGTCAAAACCGCTACCCTTGAACTGAATTACAAAACAGAACAGAGTCACACGTTTAGAAAAAACACTATGGCTGCTTAACGGGAAAGGTGAGGTGGGGTGATGCATAAAACAAGGGTTTCAAATTAGCTCAGATACCGTTCCAGAAACCCAATATGTAATAGACAAGACCTACTCCTTTCTCCGTGAACTGGACTCAACACCCCCTATTCACCGCCCAAGAATATATCTGACTAGTAAGAATCTTGAAACCTATGTATTGATATCTCTCTGTAAGTGAGTCAAGTGGGTGTAAAGCGGCATAAACACAGCAGTGAAAAGCAGCTAAACCCCATTATAAAAATCAATTACTTTAAAAAACCCGTGAAACAAAGACAGTGAAAGAGAGAGAAATTCTTACAAAATTCGTTCAGGGGCTGTGATGCCACCTGGATTGACCATATCTAGACCCACAGCTGATTGAGACATAAGGGTGGACACTCGTGGGGCTGAGAGGTTTGGTGAGGTTGGCTGAGCTAACGCAGACCCTTTAAAGTAATTCGGCGTGGTACCCATCCCATGGGTCCCAAATCTCCAGGTTCAAGGGCATCGTCCTACATTGAAAACATGCATGAGAAACCCCGAAGATGGTACACCGTGTGATCGGGAAAGGTTTCTAAAACGCACCTCATTTCTCATCTCCTTGTGCTCCCGTTCGCCATTCCAGCCGCTTTACTAGCAATCTCCCTCCTTGGAGAATCAGCACCTTTATCCTCCTGTTCCGTACAGGTTGCAAATTGTCCTGAGGATGAACGGGAAGAGGGGGAACCAATGAGAGACTAGCTCTAGGTGTTGGGGCAGGCACAGGTCATTCTATTTTCCCATCAGGAAGAAGAATTAACCACAGGCTCAGCCTGCCGCCAGGAACCAGAATACGGCCTGAAGCAATCCTGCGCTTTTGCGGCCAGCTCCCAAGAAAGCGAGTTGAAGAATGGAGCTCAGGGGCACTGCAATTCACAAACCTGCAGTCTTAGAAATGATAACTCTCGTCCACAAATATATTGAGGGAAGGCAACGAAGAGGATTTGAAAGCAAGGCAGAATTGCAGGAAACAGATTTCAGGAGGTAGATTCGAATCGCCTTTAAAGCACAGGAAAAGCGGCAAAACCTCGACAATGATGCCCTTGGCCAAAAAGGGCGTATGCGTTTTTTCCTGAATATATTCAGGAAAAAACGCATACGCCCTTTTTGGCCAACCAAGCAACCTGGAAAGGCAAATCAGCGCTACAAAGAAGTCTCGCTTCCCATCGGTCAAAAGGGCCATGCTGAATAAAGTGTCAAAACCAGAAATGCAGGACAGGCCATGGAGAAATGGGAGCCTTGCTACGCTGATGGGCGGGATGTAAATTGCCAACAGCCACTCTGGAGAAGTGTACAGTGTGTCCTGAAACATCTAAAAAACTCAGCTTAGAGAGCATAGCGCACTTCCACTCATGGGAGTATAAATTGGGAAAACTAAAAATCAGCATGACACAGGCACCCCAAAGTTTTGGGCTACTCTGTTGACAAGAACCTCCACTTCGCTACACCTTAAATATCCCAGGAAAGAGAAGAATGGATAAAGAAGTTGCGGTCCTTATGTACAATGGAATGTCACTCAGCCATGAAATCAACGTCATAAGGCTAGTAGCAGCATGATGATTGGATTTAGGTATGACGATTCTAAGTGAAATAAGTCACACAGAAAAAGACACTTATCATAAGATATCACTCATAGAGGGAATGTAAAAACCGCTACCCTTGAACTGAATTACAAAACAGAACAGAGTCACACGTTTAGAAAACACACTATGGCTGCTTAACGGGAAAGGTGAGGTGGGGTGATGCATAAAACACGGGTTTCAAATTAGCTCAGATACCGTTCCAGAAACCCAATATGTAATAGACAAGACCTACTCCTTGCTCAGTGAACTGGACTCAACACCCCCTATTCACCGCCCAAGAATATATCTGACTAGTAGGAATCTTAAAACCTATGTATTGATATCTCTCTGTAAGTGAGTCAAATGGGTGTAAAGCGGCATAAACACAGCAGTGAAAAGCAGCTAAACCCCATTATAAAAATCAATTACTTTAAAAAACCCGTGAAACAAAGACAGTGAAAGAGAGAGAAATTCTTACAAAATTCGTTCAGGGGCTGTGATGCCACCTGGATTGACCATATCTAGACCCACAGCTGATTGAGACATAAGGGTGGACACTCGTGGGGCTGAGAGGTTTGGTGAGGTTGGCTGAGCTAACGCAGACCCTTTAAAGTAATACGGCGTGGTACCCATCCCATGGGTCCCAAATCTCCAGGTTCAAGGGCATCGTCCTACATTGAAAACATGCATGAGAAACCCCGAAGATGGTACACCGTGTGATCGGGAAAGGTTTCTAAAACGCACCTCATTTCTCATCTCCTTGTGCTCCGGTTCGCCATTCCAGCCGCTTTACTAGCAATCTCCCTCCTTGGAGAATCAGCACCTTTATCCTCCTGTTCCGTACAGGTTGCAAATTGTCCTGAGGATGAACGGGAAGAGGGGGAACCAATGAGAGACTAGCTCTAGGTGTTGGGGCAGGCACAGGTCATTCTATTTTCCCATCAGGAAGAAGAATTAACCACAGGCTCAGCCTGCCGCCAGGAACCAGAATACGGCCTGAAGCAATCCTGCGCTTTTGCGGCCAGCTCCCAAGAAAGCGAGTTGAAGAATGGAGCTCAGGGGCACTGCAATTCACAAACCTGCAGTCTTAGAAATGATAACTCTCGTCCACAAATATATTGAGGGAAGGCAACGAAGAGGATTTGAAAGCAAGGCAGAATTGCAGGAAACAGATTTCAGGAGGTAGATTCGAATCGCCTTTAAAGCACAGGAAAAGCGGCAAAACCTCGACAATGATGCCCTTGGTCAAAAAGGGCGTATGCGTTTTTTCCTGAATATATTCAGGAAAAAACGCATACGCCCTTTTTGGCCAACCAAGCAACCTGGAAAGGCAAATCAGCGCTACAAAGAAGTCTCGCTTCCCATCGGTCAAAAGGGCCATGCTGAATAAAGTGTCCAAACCAGAAATGCAGGACAGGCCATGGAGAAATGGGAGCCTTGCTACGCTGATGGGCGGGATGTAAATTGCCAACAGCCACTCTGGAGAAGTGTACAGTGTGTCCTGAAACATCTAAAAAACTCAGCTTAGAGAGCATAGCGCACTTCCACTCATGGGAGTATAAAGTGGGAAAACTAAAAATAAGCATGACACAGGCACCTCAAAGTTTTGGGCTACTCTGTTGACAAGAACCTCCACTTCGCTACACCTTAAATATCCCAGGAAAGAGAAGAATGGATAAAGAAGTTGCGGTCCTTATGTACAATGGAATATCACTCAGCCATGAAATCAATGTCATAAGGCTAGTAGCAGCATGATGAGTGGATTTAGGTATGACGATTCTAAGTGAAATAAGTAGCACAGAAAAAGACACTTATCATAAGATATAACTTATAGAGGGAATGTAAAAACCGCTACCCTTGAACTGAATTACAAAATAGAACAGAGTCACACGTTTAGAAAACACACTATGGCTGCTTAACGGGAAAGGTGAGGTGGGGTGATGCATAAAACACGGGTTTCAAATTAGCTCAGATACCGTTCCAGAAACCCAATATGTAATAGACAAGACCTACTCCTTGCTCAGTGAACTGGACTCAACACCCCCTATTCACCGCCCAAGAATATATCTGACTAGTAGGAATCTTAAAACCTATGTATTGATATCTCTCTGTAAGTGAGTCAAATGGGTGTAAAGCGGCATAAACACAGCAGTGAAAAGCAGCTAAACCCCATTATAAAAATCAATTACGTTTCAAAACCCGTGAAACAAAGACAGTGAAAGAGAGAGAAATTCTTACAAAATTCGTTCAGGGGCTGTGATGCCACCTGGATTGACCATATCTAGACCCACAGCTGATTGAGACATAAGGGTGGACACTCTTGGGGCTGAGAGGTTTGGTGAGGTTGGGTGAGAAAACGCAGACCCTTTAAAGTAATACGGCGTGGTACCCATCCCATGGGTCCCAAATCTCCAGGTTCAAGGGCATCGTCCTACATTGAAAACATGCATGAGAAACCCCGAAGATGGTACACCGTGTGATCGGGAAAGGTTTCTAAAACGCACCTCATTTCTCATCTCCTTGTGCTCCGGTTCGCCATTCCAGCCGCTTTACTAGCAATCTCCCTCCTTGAAGAATCAGCACCTTTATCCTCCTGTTCCGTACAGGTTGCAAATTGTCCTGAGGATGAACGGGAAGAGGGGGAACCAATGAGAGACTAGCTCTAGGTGTTGGGGCAGGCACAGGTCATTCTATTTTCCCATCAGGAAGAAGAATTAACCACAGGCTCAGCCTGCCGCCAGGAACCAGAATACGGCCTGAAGCAATCCTGCGCTTTTGCGGCCAGCTCCCAAGAAAGCGAGTTGAAGAATGGAGCTCAGGGGCACTGCAATTCACAAACCTGCAGACTTAGAAATGATAACTCTCGTCCACAAATATATTGAGGGAAGGCAACGAAGAGGATTTGAAAGCAAGGCAGAATTGCAGGAAACAGATTTCAGGAGGTAGATTCGAATCGCCTTTAAAGCACAGGAAAAGCGGCAAAACCTCGACAATGATGCCCTTGGCCAAAAAGGGCGTATGCGTTTTTTCCTGAATATATTCAGGAAAAAACGCATACGCCCTTTTTGGCCAACCAAGCAACCTGGAAAGGCAAATCAGCGCTACAAAGAAGTCTCGCTTCCCATCGGTCAAAAGGGCCATGATGAATAAAGTGTCAAAACCAGAAATGCTGGACAGGCCAGGGATAAATGGGAGCCTTGCTACGCTGATGGGCGGGATGTAAATTGCCAACAGCCACACTGGAGAAGTGTACGGTGTGTCCTGAAACATCTAAAAAACTCAGCTTAGAGACCATAGGGCACTTCCTCTCATGGGCGTATAAATTGGGAAAACTAAAAATCAGCAAGACACAGGCACCCCAAAGTTTTGGGCTGCTCTGTTGACAAGAACCTCCACTTCGTTACACCTTAAATATCCCAGGAAAGAGAAGAATGGATAAAGAAGTTGTGGTCCTTATGTACAATGGAATATCACTCAGCCATGAAATCAACGTCATAAGGCTAGTAGCAGCATGATGAGTGGATTTAGGTACGACGATTCTAAGTGAAATAAGTCACACAGAAAAAGACACTTATCATGAGATATCACTTATAGAGGGAATGTCAAAACCGCTACCCTTGAACTGAATTACAAAACAGAACAGAGTCACACGTTTAGAAAACACACTATGGCTGCTTAACGGGAAAGGTGAGGTGGGGTGATGCATAAAACACGGGTTTCAAATTAGCTCAGATACCGTTCCAGAAACCCAATATGTAATAGACAAGACCTACTCCTTGCTCAGTGAACTGGACTCAACACCCCCTATTCACCGCCCAAGAATATATCTGACTAGTAAGAATCTTAAAACCTATGTATTGATATCTCTCTGTAAGTGAGTCAAATGGGTGTAAAGCGGCATAAACACAGCAGTGAAAAGCAGCTAAACCCCATTATAAAAATCAATTACGTTTCAAAACCCGTGAAACAAAGACAGTGAAAGAGAGAGAAATTCTTACAAAATTCGTTCAGGAGCTGTGATGCCACCTGGATTGACCATATCTAGACCCACAGCTGATTGAGACATAAGGGTGGACACTCTTGGGGCTGAGAGGTTTGGTGAGGTTGGGTGAGAAAACGCAGACCCTTTAAAGTAATACGGCGTGGTACCCATCCCATGGGTCCCAAATCTCCAGGTTCAAGGGCATCGTCCTATATTGAAAACATGCATGAGAAACCCCGAAGATGGTACACCGTGTGATCGGGAAAGGTTTCTAAAACGCACCTCATTTCTCATCTCCTTGTGCTCCGGTTCGCCATTCCAGCCGCTTTACTAGCAATCTCCCTCCTTGGAGAATCAGCACCTTTATCCTCCTGTTCCGTACAGGTTGCTAATTGTCCTGAGGATGAACGGGAAGAGGGGGAACCAATGAGAGACTAGCTCTAGGTGTTGGGACAGGCACAGGTCACTCTATTTTCCCATCAGGAAGAAGAATTAACCACAGGCTCAGCCTGCCACCAGGAACCAGAAGACGGCCTGAAGCAATCCTGCGCTTTTGCGGCCAGCTCCCAAGAAAGCGAGTTGAAGAATGGAGCTCAGGGGCACTGCAATTCACAAACCTGCAGTCTTAGAAATGATAACTCTCGTCCACAAATATATTGAGGGAAGGCAACGAAGAGGATTTGAAAGCAAGGCAGAATTGCAGGAAACAGATTTCAGGAGGTAGATTCGAATCGCCTTTAAAGCACAGGAAAAGCGGCAAAACCTCGACAATGATGCCCTTGGCCAAAAAGGGCGTATGCGTTTTTTCCTGAATATATTCAGGAAAAAACGCATACGCCCTTTTTGGCCAACCAAGCAACCTGGAAAGGCAAATCAGCGCTACAAAGAAGTCTCGCTTCCCATCGGTCAAAAGGGCCATGCTGAATAAAGTGTCCAAACCAGAAATGCAGGACAGGCCATGGAGAAATGGGAGCCTTGCTACGCTGATGGGCGGGATGTAAATTGCCAACAGCCACTCTGGAGAAGTGTACAGTGTGTCCTGAAACATCTAAAAAACTCAGCTTAGAGAGCATAGCGCACTTCCACTCATGGGCGTATAAATTGGGAAAACTAAAAATCAGCATGACACAGGCACCCCAAAGTTTTGGGCTACTCTGTTGACAAGAACCTCCACTTCGCTACACCTTAAATATCCCAGGAAAGAGAAGAATGGATAAAGAAGTTGTGGTCCTTATGTACAATGGAATATCACTCAGCCATGAAATCAATGTCATAAGGCTAGTAGCAGCATGATGAGTGGATTTAGGTATGACGATTCTAAGTGAAATAAGTCACACAGAAAAAGACACTTATCATAAGATATCACTCATAGAGGGAATGTAAAAACCGCTACCCTTGAACTGAATTACAAAACAGAACAGAGTCACACGTTTAGAAAACACACTATGGCTGCTTAACGGGAAAGGTGAGGTGGGGTGATGCATAAAACACGGGTTTCAAATTAGCTCAGATACCGTTCCAGAAACCCAATATGTAATAGACAAGACCTACTCCTTGCTCAGTGAACTGGACTCAACACCCCCTATTCACCGCCCAAGAATATATCTGACTAGTAAGAATCTTAAAACCTATGTATTGATATCTCTCTGTAAGTGAGTCAAATGGGTGTAAAGCGGCATAAACACAGCAGTGAAAAGCAGCTAAACCCCATTATAAAAATCAATTACGTTTCAAAACCCGTGAAACAAAGACAGTGAAAGAGAGAGAAATTCTTACAAAATTCGTTCAGGAGCTGTGATGCCACCTGGATTGACCATATCTAGACCCACAGCTGATTGAGACATAAGGGTGGACACTCTTGGGGCTGAGAGGTTTGGTGAGGTTGGGTGAGAAAACGCAGACCCTTTAAAGTAATACGGCGTGGTACCCATCCCATGGGTCCCAAATCTCCAGGTTCAAGGGCATCGTCCTATATTGAAAACATGCATGAGAAACCCCGAAGATGGTACACCGTGTGATCGGGAAAGGTTTCTAAAACGCACCTCATTTCTCATCTCCTTGTGCTCCGGTTCACCATTCCAGCCGCTTTACTAGCAATCTCCCTCCTTGGAGAATCAGCACCTTTATCCTCCTGTTCCGTACAGGTTGCTAATTGTCCTGAGGATGAACGGGAAGAGGGGGAACCAATGAGAGACTAGCTCTAGGTGTTGGGACAGGCACAGGTCACTCTATTTTCCCATCAGGAAGAAGAATTAACCACAGGCTCAGCCTGCCACCAGGAACCAGAAGACGGCCTGAAGCAATCCTGCGCTTTTGCGGCCAGCTCCCAAGAAAGCGAGTTGAAGAATGGAGCTCAGGGGCACTACAATTCACAAACCTGCAGACTTAGAAATGATAACTCTCGTCCACAAATATATTGAGGGAAGGCAACGAAGAGGATTTGAAAGCAAGGCAGAATTGCAGGAAACAGATTTCAGGAGGTAGATTCGAATCGCCTTTAAAGCACAGGAAAAGCGGCAAAACCTCGACAATGATGCCCTTGGTCAAAAAGGGCGTATGCGTTTTTTCCTGAATATATTCAGGAGAAAACGCATACGCCCTTTTTGGCCAACCAAGCAACCTGGAAAGGCAAATCAGCGCTACAAAGAAGTCTCGCTTCCCATCGGTCAAAAGGGCCATGCTGAATAAAGTGTCAAAACCAGAAATGCAGGACAGGCCATGGAGAAATGGGAGCCTTGCTACGCTGATGGGCGGGATGTAAATTGCTAACAGCCACTCCGGAGAAGTGTACGGTGTGTCCTGAAACATCTAAAAAACTCAGCTTAGAGACCATAGGGCACTTCCTCTCATGGGCGTATAAATTGGGAAAACTAAAAATCAGCAAGACACAGGCACCCAAAAGTTTTGGGCTACTCTCTTGACAAGAACCTCCACTTCGTTACACCTTAAATATCCCAGGAAAGAGAAGAATGGATAAAGAAGTTGCGGTCCTTATGTACAATGGAATATCACTCAGCCATGGAATCAACATCATAAGGCTAGTAGCAGCATGATGAGTGGATTTAGGTACGACCATTCTAAGTGAAATAAGTCACACAGAAAAAGACACTTATCATGAGATATCACTTATAGAGGGAATGTCAAAACCGCTACCCTTGAACTGAATTACAAAACAGAACAGAGTCACACGTTTAGAAAACACACTATGGCTGCTTAACGGGAAAGGTGAGGTGGGGTGATGCATAAAACAAGGGTTTCAAATTAGCTCAGATACCGTTCCATAAACCCAATATGTAATAGACAAGACCTACTCCTTGCTCAGTGAACTGGACTCAACACCCCCTATTCACCGCCCAAGAATATATCTGACTAGTAAGTATCTTCAAACCTATGTATTGATATCTCTCTGTAAGTGAGTCAAGTGGGTGTAAAGCGGCATAAACACAGCAGTGAAAAGCAGCTAAACCCCATTATAAAAATCAATTACTTTAAAAAACCCGTGAAACAAAGACAGTGAAAGAGAGAGAAATTCTTACAAAATTCGTTCAGGGGCTGTGATGCCACCTGGATTGACCATATCTAGACCCACAGCTGATTGAGACATAAGGGTGGACACTCTTGGGGCTGAGAGGTTTGCTGAGGTTGGGTGAGCAAACGCAGACCCTTTAAAGTAATACGGCGTGGTACCCATCCCATGGGTCCCAAATCTCCAGGTTCAAGGGCATCTTCCTACATTGAAAACATGCATGAGAAACCCCGAAGATGGTACACCGTGTGATCGGGAAAGGTTTCTAAAACGCACCTCATTTCTCATCTCCTTGTGCTCCGGTTCGCCATTCCAGCCGCTTTACTAGCAATCTCCCTCCTTGGAGAATCAGCACCTTTATCCTCCTGTTCCGTACAGGTTGCTAATTGTCCTGAGGATGAACGGGAAGAGGGGGAACCAATGAGAGACTAGCTCTAGGTGTTGGGGCAGGCACAGGTCATTCTATTTTCCCATCAGGAAGAAGAATTAACCACAGGCTCAGCCTGCCGCCAGGAACCAGAATACGGCCTGAAGCAATCCTGCGCTTTTGCGGCCAGCTCCCAAGAAAGCGAGTTGAAGAATGGAGCTCAGGGGCACTGCAATTCACAAACCTGCAGACTTAGAAATGATAACTCTCGTCCACAAATATATTGAGGGAAGGCAACGAAGAGGATTTGAAAGCAAGGCAGAATTGCAGGAAACAGATTTCAGGAGGTAGATTCGAATCGCCTTTAAAGCACAGGAAAAGCGGCAAAACCTCGACAATGATGCCCTTGGCCAAAAAGGGCGTATGCGTTTTTTCCTGAATATATTCAGGAAAAAACGCATACGCCCTTTTTGGCCAACCAAGCAACCTGGAAAGGCAAATCAGCGCTACAAAGAAGTCTCGCTTCCCATCGGTCAAAAGGGCCATGATGAATAAAGTGTCAAAACCAGAAATGCTGGACAGGCCAGGGATAAATGGGAGCCTTGCTACGCTGATGGGCGGGATGTAAATTGCCAACAGCCACACTGGAGAAGTGTACGGTGTGTCCTGAAACATCTAAAAAACTCAGCTTAGAGACCATAGGGCACTTCCTCTCATGGGCGTATAAATTGGGAAAACTAAAAATCAGCAAGACACAGGCACCCCAAAGTTTTGGGCTGCTCTGTTGACAAGAACCTCCACTTCGTTACACCTTAAATATCCCAGGAAAGAGAAGAATGGATAAAGAAGTTGTGGTCCTTATGTACAATGGAATATCACTCAGCCATGAAATCAACGTCATAAGGCTAGTAGCAGCATGATGAGTGGATTTAGGTACGACGATTCTAAGTGAAATAAGTCACACAGAAAAAGACACTTATCATGAGATATCACTTATAGAGGGAATGTCAAAACCGCTACCCTTGAACTGAATTACAAAACAGAACAGAGTCACACGTTTAGAAAACACACTATGGCTGCTTAACGGGAAAGGTGAGGTGGGGTGATGCATAAAACACGGGTTTCAAATTAGCTCAGATACCGTTCCAGAAACCCAATATGTAATAGACAAGACCTACTCCTTGCTCAGTGAACTGGACTCAACACCCCCTATTCACCGCCCAAGAATATATCTGACTAGTAAGAATCTTAAAACCTATGTATTGATATCTCTCTGTAAGTGAGTCAAATGGGTGTAAAGCGGCATAAACACAGCAGTGAAAAGCAGCTAAACCCCATTATAAAAATCAATTACGTTTCAAAACCCGTGAAACAAAGACAGTGAAAGAGAGAGAAATTCTTACAAAATTCGTTCAGGAGATGTGATGCCACCTGGATTGACCATATCTAGACCCACAGCTGATTGAGACATAAGGGTGGACACTCTTGGGGCTGAGAGGTTTGGTGAGGTTGGGTGAGAAAACGCAGACCCTTTAAAGTAATACGGCGTGGT
The DNA here is from genome assembly GCF_965194805.1 of Balaenoptera borealis. Lineage (NCBI taxonomy): Eukaryota > Metazoa > Chordata > Mammalia > Artiodactyla > Balaenopteridae > Balaenoptera > Balaenoptera borealis. The sequence goes on from NC_138873.1 coordinate 85,586,241, forward strand.
ACCCATCCCATGGGTCCCAAATCTCCAGGTTCAAGGGCATCGTCCTATATTGAAAACATGCATGAGAAACCCCGAAGATGGTACACCGTGTGATCGGGAAAGGTTTCTAAAACGCACCTCATTTCTCATCTCCTTGTGCTCCGGTTCACCATTCCAGCCGCTTTACTAGCAATCTCCCTCCTTGGAGAATCAGCACCTTTATCCTCCTGTTCCGTACAGGTTGCTAATTGTCCTGAGGATGAACGGGAAGAGGGGGAACCAATGAGAGACTAGCTCTAGGTGTTGGGACAGGCACAGGTCACTCTATTTTCCCATCAGGAAGAAGAATTAACCACAGGCTCAGCCTGCCACCAGGAACCAGAAGACGGCCTGAAGCAATCCTGCGCTTTTGCGGCCAGCTCCCAAGAAAGCGAGTTGAAGAATGGAGCTCAGGGGCACTGCAATTCACAAACCTGCAGTCTTAGAAATGATAACTCTCGTCCACAAATATATTGAGGGAAGGCAACGAAGAGGATTTGAAAGCAAGGCAGAATTGCAGGAAACAGATTTCAGGAGGTAGATTCGAATCGCCTTTAAAGCACAGGAAAAGCGGCAAAACCTCGACAATGATGCCCTTGGCCAAAAAGGGCGTATGCGTTTTTTCCTGAATATATTCAGGAAAAAACGCATACGCCCTTTTTGGCCAACCAAGCAACCTGGAAAGGCAAATCAGCGCTACAAAGAAGTCTCGCTTCCCATCGGTCAAAAGGGCCATGCTGAATAAAGTGTCCAAACCAGAAATGCAGGACAGGCCATGGAGAAATGGGAGCCTTGCTACGCTGATGGGCGGGATGTAAATTGCCAACAGCCACTCTGGAGAAGTGTACAGTGTGTCCTGAAACATCTAAAAAACTCAGCTTAGAGAGCATAGCGCACTTCCACTCATGGGCGTATAAATTGGGAAAACTAAAAATCAGCATGACACAGGCACCCCAAAGTTTTGGGCTACTCTGTTGACAAGAACCTCCACTTCGCTACACCTTAAATATCCCAGGAAAGAGAAGAATGGATAAAGAAGTTGTGGTCCTTATGTACAATGGAATATCACTCAGCGATGAAATCAATGTCATAAGGCTAGTAGCACCATGATGAGTGGATTTAGGTATGACGATTCTAAGTGAAATAAGTCACACAGAAAAAGACACTTATCATAAGATATCACTCATAGAGGGAATGTAAAAACCGCTACCCTTGAACTGAATTACAAAACAGAACAGAGTCACACGTTTAGAAAACACACTATGGCTGCTTAACGGGAAAGGTGAGGTGGGGTGATGCATAAAACACGGGTTTCAAATTAGCTCAGATACCGTTCCAGAAACCCAATATGTAATAGACAAGACCTACTCCTTGCTCAGTGAACTGGACTCAACACCCCCTATTCACCGCCCAAGAATATATCTGACTAGTAAGAATCTTAAAACCTATGTATTGATATCTCTCTGTAAGTGAGTCAAATGGGTGTAAAGCGGCATAAACACAGCAGTGAAAAACAGCTAAACCCCATTATAAAAATCAATTACGTTTCAAAACCCGTGAAACAAAGACAGTGAAAGAGAGAGAAATTCTTACAAAATTCGTTCAGGAGCTGTGATGCCACCTGGATTGACCATATCTAGACCCACAGCTGATTGAGACATAAGGGTGGACACTCTTGGGGCTGAGAGGTTTGGTGAGGTTGGGTGAGAAAACGCAGACCCTTTAAAGTAATACGGCGTGGTACCCATCCCATGGGTCCCAAATCTCCAGGTTCAAGGGCATCGTCCTATATTGAAAACATGCATGAGAAACCCCGAAGATGGTACACCGTGTGATCGGGAAAGGTTTCTAAAACGCACCTCATTTCTCATCTCCTTGTGCTCCGGTTCGCCATTCCAGCCGCTTTACTAGCAATCTCCCTCCTTGGAGAATCAGCACCTTTATCCTCCTGTTCCGTACAGGTTGCTAATTGTCCTGAGGATGAACGGGAAGAGGGGGAACCAATGAGAGACTAGCTCTAGGTGTTGGGACAGGCACAGGTCACTCTATTTTCCCATCAGGAAGAAGAATTAACCACAGGCTCAGCCTGCCACCAGGAACCAGAAGACGGCCTGAAGCAATCCTGCGCTTTTGCGGCCAGCTCCCAAGAAAGCGAGTTGAAGAATGGAGCTCAGGGGCACTACAATTCACAAACCTGCAGACTTAGAAATGATAACTCTCGTCCACAAATATATTGAGGGAAGGCAACGAAGAGGATTTGAAAGCAAGGCAGAATTGCAGGAAACAGATTTCAGGAGGTAGATTCGAATCGCCTTTAAAGCACAGGAAAAGCGGCAAAACCTCGACAATGATGCCCTTGGTCAAAAAGGGCGTATGCGTTTTTTCCTGAATATATTCAGGAAAAAACGCATACGCCCTTTTTGGCCAACCAAGCAACCTGGAAAGGCAAATCAGCGCTACAAAGAAGTCTCGCTTCCCATCGGTCAAAAGGGCCATGCTGAATAAAGTGTCCAAACCAGAAATGCAGGACAGGCCATGGAGAAATGGGAGCCTTGCTACGCTGATGGGCGGGATGTAAATTGCTAACAGCCACTCCGGAGAAGTGTACGGTGTGTCCTGAAACATCTAAAAAACTCAGCTTAGAGACCATAGGGCACTTCCTCTCATGGGCGTATAAATTGGGAAAACTAAAAATCAGCAAGACACAGGCACCCAAAAGTTTTGGGCTACTCTCTTGACAAGAACCTCCACTTCGTTACACCTTAAATATCCCAGGAAAGAGAAGAATGGATAAAGAAGTTGCGGTCCTTATGTACAATGGAATATCACTCAGCCATGGAATCAACGTCATAAGGCTAGTAGCAGCATGATGAGTGGATTTAGGTACGACCATTCTAAGTGAAATAAGTCACACAGAAAAAGACACTTATCATGAGATATCACTTATAGAGGGAATGTCAAAACCGCTACCCTTGAACTGAATTACAAAACAGAACAGAGTCACACGTTTAGAAAACACACTATGGCTGCTTAACGGGAAAGGTGAGGTGGGGTGATGCATAAAACAAGGGTTTCAAATTAGCTCAGATACCGTTCCAGAAACCCAATATGTAATAGACAAGACCTACTCCTTGCTCAGTGAACTGGACTCAACACCCCCTATTCACCGCCCAAGAATATATCTGACTAGTAAGTATCTTCAAACCTATGTATTGATATCTCTCTGTAAGTGAGTCAAGTGGGTGTAAAGCGGCATAAACACAGCAGTGAAAAGCAGCTAAACCCCATTATAAAAATCAATTACTTTAAAAAACCCGTGAAACAAAGACAGTGAAAGAGAGAGAAATTCTTACAAAATTCGTTCAGGGGCTGTGATGCCACCTGGATTGACCATATCTAGACCCACAGCTGATTGAGACATAAGGGTGGACACTCTTGGGGCTGAGAGGTTTGCTGAGGTTGGGTGAGCAAACGCAGACCCTTTAAAGTAATACGGCGTGGTACCCATCCCATGGGTCCCAAATCTCCAGGTTCAAGGGCATCTTCCTACATTGAAAACATGCATGAGAAACCCCGAAGATGGTACACCGTGTGATCGGGAAAGGTTTCTAAAACGCACCTCATTTCTCATCTCCTTGTGCTCCGGTTCGCCATTCCAGCCGCTTTACTAGCAATCTCCCTCCTTGGAGAATCAGCACCTTTATCCTCCTGTTCCGTACAGGTTGCTAATTGTCCTGAGGATGAACGGGAAGAGGGGGAACCAATGAGAGACTAGCTCTAGGTGTTGGGGCAGGCACAGGTCATTCTATTTTCCCATCAGGAAGAAGAATTAACCACAGGCTCAGCCTGCCGCCAGGAACCAGAATACGGCCTGAAGCAATCCTGCGCTTTTGCGGCCAGCTCCCAAGAAAGCGAGTTGAAGAATGGAGCTCAGGGGCACTGCAATTCACAAACCTGCAGACTTAGAAATGATAACTCTCGTCCACAAATATATTGAGGGAAGGCAACGAAGAGGATTTGAAAGCAAGGCAGAATTGCAGGAAACAGATTTCAGGAGGTAGATTCGAATCGCCTTTAAAGCACAGGAAAAGCGGCAAAACCTCGACAATGATGCCCTTGGCCAAAAAGGGCGTATGCGTTTTTTCCTGAATATATTCAGGAAAAAACGCATACGCCCTTTTTGGCCAACCAAGCAACCTGGAAAGGCAAATCAGCGCTACAAAGAAGTCTCGCTTCCCATCGGTCAAAAGGGCCATGATGAATAAAGTGTCAAAACCAGAAATGCTGGACAGGCCTTGGAGAAATGGGAGCCTTGCTACGCTGATGGGCGGGATGTAAATTGCCAACAGCCACACTGGAGAAGTGTACGGTGTGTCCTGAAACATCTAAAAAACTCAGCTTAGAGACCATAGGGCACTTCCTCTCATGGGCGTATAAATTGGGAAAACTAAAAATCAGCAAGACACAGGCACCCCAAAGTTTTGGGCTGCTCTGTTGACAAGAACCTCCACTTCGTTACACCTTAAATATCCCAGGAAAGAGAAGAATGGATAAAGAAGTTGTGGTCCTTATGTACAATGGAATATCACTCAGCCATGAAATCAACGTCATAAGGCTAGTAGCAGCATGATGAGTGGATTTAGGTACGACGATTCTAAGTGAAATAAGTCACACAGAAAAAGACACTTATCATGAGATATCACTTATACAGGGAATGTCAAAACCGCTACCCTTGAACTGAATTACAAAACAGAACAGAGTCACACGTTTAGAAAACACACTATGGCTGCTTAACGGGAAAGGTGAGGTGGGGTGATGCATAAAACAAGGGTTTCAAATTAGCTCAGATACCGTTCCAGAAACCCAATATGTAATAGACAAGACCTACTCCTTGCTCAGTGAACTGGACTCAACACCCCCTATTCACCGCCCAAGAATATATCTGACTAGTAAGAATCTTAAAACCTATGTATTGATATCTCTCTGTAAGTGAGTCAAGTGGGTGTAAAGCGGCATAAACACAGCAGTGAAAAGCAGCTAAACCCCATTATAAAAATCAATTACTTTAAAAAACCCGTGAAACAAAGACAGTGAAAGAGAGAGATATTCTTACAAAATTCGTTCAGGGGCTGTGATGCCACCTGGATTGACCATATCTAGACCCACAGCTGATTGAGACATAAGGGTGGACACTCGTGGGGCTGAGAGGTTTGGTGAGGTTGGCTGAGCTAACGCAGACCCTTTAAAGTAATTCGGCGTGGTACCCATCCCATGGGTCCCAAATCTCCAGGTTCAAGGGCATCGTCCTACATTGAAAACATGCATGAGAAACCCCGAAGATGGTACACCGTGTGATCGGGAAAGGTTTCTAAAACGCACCTCATTTCTCATCTCCTTGTGCTCCCGTTCGCCATTCCAGCCGCTTTACTAGCAATCTCCCTCCTTGGAGAATCAGCACCTTTATCCTCCTGTTCCGTACAGGTTGCAAATTGTCCTGAGGATGAACGGGAAGAGGGGGAACCAATGAGAGACTAGCTCTAGGTGTTGGGGCAGGCACAGGTCATTCTATTTTCCCATCAGGAAGAAGAATTAACCACAGGCTCAGCCTGCCGCCAGGAACCAGAATACGGCCTGAAGCAATCCTGCGCTTTTGCGGCCAGCTCCCAAGAAAGCGAGTTGAAGAATGGAGCTCAGGGGCACTGCAATTCACAAACCTGCAGTCTTAGAAATGATAACTCTCGTCCACAAATATATTGAGGGAAGGCAACGAAGAGGATTTGAAAGCAAGGCAGAATTGCAGGAAACAGATTTCAGGAGGTAGATTCGAATCGCCTTTAAAGCACAGGAAAAGCGGCAAAACCTCGACAATGATGCCCTTGGCCAAAAAGGGCGTATGCGTTTTTTCCTGAATATATTCAGGAAAAAACGCATACGCCCTTTTTGGCCAACCAAGCAACCTGGAAAGGCAAATCAGCGCTACAAAGAAGTCTCGCTTCCCATCGGTCAAAAGGGCCATGCTGAATAAAGTGTCCAAACCAGAAATGCAGGACAGGCCAGGGATAAATGGGAGCCTTGCTACGCTGATGGGCGGGATGTAAATTGCCAACAGCCACTCCGGAGAAGTGTACGGTGTGTCCTGAAACATCTAAAAAACTCAGCTTAGAGACCATAGGGCACTTCCTCTCATGGGCGTATAAATTGGGAAAACTAAAAATCAGCAAGACACAGGCACCCAAAAGTTTTGGGCTACTCTCTTGACAAGAACCTCCACTTCGTTACACCTTAAATATCCCAGGAAAGAGAAGAATGCATAAAGAAGTTGCGGTCCTTATGTACAATGGAATATCACTCAGCCATGAAATCAATGTCATAAGGCTAGTAGCAGCATGATGAGTGGATTTAGGTACGACCATTCTAAGTGAAATAAGTCACACAGAAAAAGACACTTATCATGAGATATCACTTATAGAGGGAATGTCAAAACCGCTACCCTTGAACTGAATTACAAAACAGAACAGAGTCACACGTTTAGAAAACACACTATGGCTGCTTAACGGGAAAGGTGAGGTGGGGTGATGCATAAAACAAGGGTTTCAAATTAGCTCAGATACCGTTCCATAAACCCAATATGTAATAGACAAGACCTACTCCTTGCTCAGTGAACTGGACTCAACACCCCCTATTCACCGCCCAAGAATATATCTGACTAGTAAGTATCTTCAAACCTCTGTATTGATATCTCTCTGTAAGTGAGTCAAGTGGGTGTAAAGCGGCATAAACACAGCAGTGATAAGCAGCCAAACCCCATTATAAAAATCAATTACTTTTCAAAACCCGTGAAACAAAGACAGTGAAAGAGAGAGAAATTCTTACAAAATTCGTTCAGGGGCTGTGATGCCACCTGGATTGACCATATCTAGACCCACAGCTGATTGAGACATAAGGGTGGACACTCTTGGGGCTGAGAGGTTTGGTGAGGTTGGGTGAGCAAACGCAGACCCTTTAAAGTAATACGGCGTGGTACCCATCCCATGGGTCCCAAATCTCCAGGTTCAAGGGCATCTTCCTATATTGAAAACATGCATGAGAAACCCCGAAGATGGTACACCGTGTGATCGGGAAAGGTTTCTAAAACGCACCTCATTTCTCATCTCCTTGTGCTCCGGTTCGCCATTCCAGCCGCTTTACTAGCAATCTCCCTCCTTGGAGAATCAGCACCTTTATCCTCCTGTTCCGTACAGGTTGCTAATTGTCCTGAGGATGAACGGGAAGAGGGGGAACCAATGAGAGACTAGCTCTAGGTGTTGGGACAGGCACAGGTCACTCTATTTTCCCATCAGGAAGAAGAATTAACCACAGGCTCAGCCTGCCACCAGGAACCAGAAGACGGCCTGAAGCAATCCTGCGCTTTTGCGGCCAGCTCCCAAGAAAGCGAGTTGAAGAATGGAGCTCAGGGGCACTACAATTCACAAACCTGCAAACTTAGAAATGATAACTCTCGTCCACAAATATATTGAGGGAAGGCAACGAAGAGGATTTGAAAGCAAGGCAGAATTGCAGGAAACAGATTTCAGGAGGTAGATTCGAATCGCCTTTAAAGCACAGGAAAAGCGGCAAAACCTCGACAATGATGCCCTTGGTCAAAAAGGGCGTATGCGTTTTTTCCTGAATATATTCAGGAGAAAACGCATACGCCCTTTTTGGCCAACCAAGCAACCTGGAAAGGCAAATCAGCGCTACAAAGAAGTCTCGCTTCCCATCGGTCAAAAGGGCCATGCTGAATAAAGTGTCAAAACCAGAAATGCTGGACAGGCCTTGGAGAAATGGGAGCCTTGCTACGCTGATGGGCGGGATGTAAATTGCCAACAGCCACACTGGAGAAGTGTACGGTGTGTCCTGAAACATCTAAAAAACTCAGCTTAGAGACCATAGGGCACTTCCTCTCATGGGCGTATAAATTGGGAAAACTAAAAATCAGCAAGACACAGGCACCCCAAAGTTTTGGGCTACTCTCTTGACAAGAACCTCCACTTCGTTACACCTTAAATATCCCAGGAAAGAGAAGAATGGATAAAGAAGTTGTGGTCCTTATGTACAATGGAATATCACTCAGCCATGAAATCAACGTCATAAGGCTAGTAGCAGCATGATGAGTGGATTTAGGTACGACGATTCTAAGTGAAATAAGTCACACAGAAAAAGACACTTATCATGAGATATCACTTATAGAGGGAATGTCAAAACCGCTACCCTTGAACTGAATTACAAAACAGAACAGAGTCACACGTTTAGAAAACACACTATGGCTGCTTAACGGGAAAGGTGAGGTGGGGTGATGCATAAAACAAGGGTTTCAAATTAGCTCAGATACCGTTCCAGAAACCCAATATGTAATAGACAAGACCTACTCCTTTCTCCGTGAACTGGACTCAACACCCCCTATTCACCGCCCAAGAATATATCTGACTAGTAAGAATCTTAAAACCTATGTATTGATATCTCTCTGTAAGTGAGTCAAGTGGGTGTAAAGCGGCATAAACACAGCAGTGAAAAGCAGCTAAACCCCATTATAAAAATCAATTACTTTAAAAAACCCGTGAAACAAAGACAGTGAAAGAGAGAGAAATTCTTACAAAATTCGTTCAGGGGCTGTGATGCCACCTGGATTGACCATATCTAGACCCACAGCTGATTGAGACATAAGGGTGGACACTCGTGGGGCTGAGAGGTTTGGTGAGGTTGGCTGAGCTAAGGCAGACCCTTTAAAGTAATTCGGCGTGGTACCCATCCCATGGGTCCCAAATCTCCAGGTTCAAGGGCATCGTCCTACATTGAAAACATGCATGAGAAACCCCGAAGATGGTACACCGTGTGATCGGGAAAGGTTTCTAAAACGCACCTCATTTCTCATCTCCTTGTGCTCCGGTTCGCCATTCCAGCCGCTTTACTAGCAATCTCCCTCCTTTGAGAATCAGCACCTTTATCCTCCTGTTCCGTACAGGTTGCAAATTGTCCTGAGGATGAACGGGAAGAGGGGGAACCAATGAGAGACTAGCTCTAGGTGTTGGGGCAGGCACAGGTCATTCTATTTTCCCATCAGGAAGAAGAATTAACCACAGGCTCAGCCTGCCGCCAGGAACCAGAATACGGCCTGAAGCAATCCTGCGCTTTTGCGGCCAGCTCCCAAGAAAGCGAGTTGAAGAATGGAGCTCAGGGGCACTGCAATTCACAAACCTGCAGTCTTAGAAATGATAACTCTCGTCCACAAATATATTGAGGGAAGGCAACGAAGAGGATTTGAAAGCAAGGCAGAATTGCAGGAAACAGATTTCAGGAGGTAGATTCGAATCGCCTTTAAAGCACAGGAAAAGCGGCAAAACCTCGACAATGATGCCCTTGGCCAAAAAGGGCGTATGCGTTTTTTCCTGAATATATTCAGGAAAAAACGCATACGCCCTTTTTGGCCAACCAAGCAACCTGGAAAGGCAAATCAGCGCTACAAAGAAGTCTCGCTTCCCATCGGTCAAAAGGGCCATGCTGAATAAAGTGTCAAAACCAGAAATGCAGGACAGGCCATGGAGAAATGGGAGCCTTGCTACGCTGATGGGCGGGATGTAAATTGCCAACAGCCACTCTGGAGAAGTGTACAGTGTGTCCTGAAACATCTAAAAAACTCAGCTTAGAGAGCATAGCGCACTTCCACTCATGGGCGTATAAATTGGGAAAACTAAAAATCAGCATGACACAGGCACCCCAAAGTTTTGGGCTACTCTGTTGACAAGAACCTCCACTTCGCTACACCTTAAATATCCCAGGAAAGAGAAGAATGGATAAAGAAGTTGTGATCCTTATGTACAATGGAATATCACTCAGCCATGAAATCAATGTCATAAGGCTAGTAGCAGCATGATGAGTGGATTTAGGTATGACGATTCTAAGTGAAATAAGTCACACAGAAAAAGACACTTATCATAAGATATCACTCATAGAGGGAATGTAAAAACCGCTACCCTTGAACTGAATTACAAAACAGAACAGAGTCACACGTTTAGAAAACACACTATGGCTGCTTAACGGGAAAGGTGAGGTGGGGTGATGCATAAAACACGGGTTTCAAATTAGCTCAGATACCGTTCCAGAAACCCAATATGTAATAGACAAGACCTACTCCTTGCTCAGTGAACTGGACTCAACACCCCCTATTCACCGCCCAAGAATATATCTGACTAGTAAGAATCTTAAAACCTATGTATTGATATCTCTCTGTAAGTGAGTCAAGTGGGTGTAAAGCGGCATAAACACAGCAGTGAAAAGCAGCTAAACCCCATTATAAAAATCAATTACTTTAAAAAACCCGTGAAACAAAGACAGTGAAAGAGAGAGAAATTCTTACAAAATTCGTTCAGGGGCTGTGATGCCACCTGGATTGACCATATCTAGACCCACAGCTGATTGAGACATAAGGGTGGACACTCGTGGGGCTGAGAGGTTTGGTGAGGTTGGCTGAGCTAACGCAGACCCTTTAAAGTAATACGGCGTGGTACCCATCCCATGGGTCCCAAATCTCCAGGTTCAAGGGCATCGTCCTACATTGAAAACATGCATGAGAAACCCCGAAGATGGTACACCGTGTGATCGGGAAAGGTTTCTAAAACGCACCTCATTTCTCATCTCCTTGTGCTCCGGTTCGCCATTCCAGCCGCTTTACTAGCAATCTCCCTTCTTGGAGAATCAGCACCTTTATCCTCCTGTTCCGTACAGGTTGCAAATTGTCCTGAGGATGAACGGGAAGAGGGGGAACCAATGAGAGACTAGCTCTAGGTGTTGGGGCAGGCACAGGTCATTCTATTTTCCCATCAGGAAGAAGAATTAACCACAGGCTCAGCCTGCCACCAGGAACCAGAAGACGGCCTGAAGCAATCCTGCGCTTTTGCGGCCAGCTCCCAAGAAAGCGAGTTGAAGAATGGAGCTCAGGGGCACTGCAATTCACATACCTGCAGACTTAGAAATGATAACTCTCGTCCACAAATATATTGAGGGAAGGCAACGAAGAGGATTTGAAAGCAAGGCAGAATTGCAGGAAACAGATTTCAGGAGGTAGATTCGAATCGCCTTTAAAGCACAGGAAAAGCGGCAAAACCTCGACAATGATGCCCTTGGCCAAAAAGGGCGTATGCGTTTTTTCCTGAATATATTCAGGAAAAAACGCATACGCCCTTTTTGGCCAACCAAGCAACCTGGAAAGGCAAATCAGCGCTACAAAGAAGTCTCGCTTCCCATCGGTCAAAAGGGCCATGCTGAATAAAGTGTCAAAACCAGAAATGCAGGACAGGCCATGGAGAAATGGGAGCCTTGCTACGCTGATGGGCGGGATGTAAATTGCCAACAGCCACTCTGGAGAAGTGTACAGTGTGTCCTGAAACATCTAAAAAACTCAGCTTAGAGAGCATAGCGCACTTCCACTCATGGGCGTATAAATTCGGAAAACTAAAACTCAGCAACACAGGCACCCCAAAGTTTTGGGCTACTCTGTTGACAAGAACCTCCACTTCGCTACACCTTAAATATCCCAGGAAAGAGAAGAATGAATAAAGTAGTTGCGGTCCTTATGTACAATGGAATATCACTCAGCCATGAAATCAATGTCATAAGGCTAGTAGCAGCATGATGAGTGGATTTAGATATGACGATTCTAAGTGAAATAAGTCACACAGAAAAAGACACTTATCATAAGATATCACTCATACAGGGAATGTAAAAACCGCTACCCTTGAACTGAATTACAAAACAGAACAGAGTCACACGTTTAGAAAACACACTATGGCTGCTTAACGGGAAAGGTGAGGTGGGGTGATGCATAAAACAAGGGTTTCAAATTAGCTCAGATACCGTTCCAGAAACCCAATATGTAATAGACAAGACCTACTCCTTGCTCAGTGAACTGGACTCAATACCCCCTATTCACCGCCCAAGAATATATCTGACTAGTAAGAATCTTAAAACCTATGTATTGATATCTCTCTGTAAGTGAGTCAAATGGGTGTAAAGCGGCATAAACACAGCAGTGAAAAGCAGCTAAACCCCATTATAAAAATCAATTACTTTAAAAAACCCGTGAAACAAAGACAGTGAAAGAGAGAGAAATTCTTACAAAATTCGTTCAGGGGCTGTGATGCCACCTGGATTGACCATATCTAGACCCACAGCTGATTGAGACATAAGGGTGGACACTCGTGGGGCTGAGAGGTTTGGTGAGGTTGGCTGAGCTAACGCAGACCCTTTAAAGTAATTCGGCGTGGTACCCATCCCATGGGTCCCAAATCTCCAGGTTCAAGGGCATCGTCCTACATTGAAAACATGCATGAGAAACCCCGAAGATGGTACACCGTGTGATCGGGAAAGGTTTCTAAAACGCACCTCATTTCTCATCTCCTTGTGCTCCGGTTCGCCATTCCAGCCGCTTTACTAGCAATCTCCCTCCTTGGAGAATCAGCACCTTTATCCTCCTGTTCCGTACAGGTTGCAAATTGTCCTGAGGATGAACGGGAAGAGGGGGAACCAATGAGAGACTAGCTCTAGGTGTTGGGGCAGGCACAGGTCATTCTATTTTCCCATCAGGAAGAAGAATTAACCACAGGCTCAGCCTGCCGCCAGGAACCAGAATACGGCCTGAAGCAATCCTGCGCTTTTGCGGCCAGCTCCCAAGAAAGCGAGTTGAAGAATGGAGCTCAGGGGCACTGCAATTCACAAACCTGCAGTCTTAGAAATGATAACTCTCGTCCACAAATATATTGAGGGAAGGCAACGAAGAGGATTTGAAAGCAAGGCAGAATTGCAGGAAACAGATTTCAGGAGGTAGATTCGAATCGCCTTTAAAGCACAGGAAAAGCGGCAAAACCTCGACAATGATGCCCTTGGCCAAAAAGGGCGTATGCGTTTTTTCCTGAATATATTCAGGAAAAAACGCATACGCCCTTTTTGGCCAACCAAGCAACCTGGAAAGGCAAATCAGCGCTACAAAGAAGTCTCGCTTCCCATCGGTCAAAAGGGCCATGCTGAATAAAGTGTCCAAACCAGAAATGCAGGACAGGCCATGGAGAAATGGGAGCCTTGCTACGCTGATGGGCGGGATGTAAATTGCCAACAGCCACTCTGGAGAAGTGTACAGTGTGTCCTGAAACATCTAAAAAACTCAGCTTAGAGAGCATAGCGCACTTCCACTCATGGGAGTATAAAGTGGGAAAACTAAAAATCAGCATGACACAGGCACCTCAAAGTTTTGGGCTACTCTGTTGACAAGAACCTCCACTTCGCTACACCTTAAATATCCCAGGAAAGAGAAGAATGGATAAAGAAGTTGTGGTCCTTATGTACAATGGAATATCACTCAGCCATGAAATCAATGTCATAAGGCTAGTAGCAGCATGATGAGTGGATTTAGGTATGACGATTCTAAGTGAAATAAGTAGCACAGAAAAAGACACTTATCATAAGATATAACTTATAGAGGGAATGTAAAAACCGCTACCCTTGAACTGAATTACAAAACAGAACAGAGTCACACGTTTAGAAAACACACTATGGCTGCTTAACGGGAAAGGTGAGGTGGGGTGATGCATAAAACACGGGTTTCAAATTAGCTCAGATACCGTTCCAGAAACCCAATATGTAATAGACAAGACCTACTCCTTGCTCAGTGAACTGGACTCAACACCCCCTATTCACCGCCCAAGAATATATCTGACTAGTAGGAATCTTAAAACCTATGTATTGATATCTCTCTGTAAGTGAGTCAAATGGGTGTAAAGCGGCATAAACACAGCAGTGAAAAGCAGCTAAACCCCATTATAAAAATCAATTACGTTTCAAAACCCGTGAAACAAAGACAGTGAAAGAGAGAGAAATTCTTACAAAATTCGTTCAGGGGCTGTGATGCCACCTGGATTGACCATATCTAGACCCACAGCTGATTGAGACATAAGGGTGGACACTCTTGGGGCTGAGAGGTTTGGTGAGGTTGGGTGAGAAAACGCAGACCCTTTAAAGTAATACGGCGTGGTACCCATCCCATGGGTCCCAAATCTCCAGGTTCAAGGGCATCGTCCTACATTGAAAACATGCATGAGAAACCCCGAAGATGGTACACCGTGTGATCGGGAAAGGTTTCTAAAACGCACCTCATTTCTCATCTCCTTGTGCTCCGGTTCGCCATTCCAGCCGCTTTACTAGCAATCTCCCTCCTTGAAGAATCAGCACCTTTATCCTCCTGTTCCGTACAGGTTGCAAATTGTCCTGAGGATGAACGGGAAGAGGGGGAACCAATGAGAGACTAGCTCTAGGTGTTGGGGCAGGCACAGGTCATTCTATTTTCCCATCAGGAAGAAGAATTAACCACAGGCTCAGCCTGCCGCCAGGAACCAGAATACGGCCTGAAGCAATCCTGCGCTTTTGCGGCCAGCTCCCAAGAAAGCGAGTTGAAGAATGGAGCTCAGGGGCACTGCAATTCACAAACCTGCAGACTTAGAAATGATAACTCTCGTCCACAAATATATTGAGGGAAGGCAACGAAGAGGATTTGAAAGCAAGGCAGAATTGCAGGAAACAGATTTCAGGAGGTAGATTCGAATCGCCTTTAAAGCACAGGAAAAGCGGCAAAACCTCGACAATGATGCCCTTGGCCAAAAAGGGCGTATGCGTTTTTTCCTGAATATATTCAGGAAAAAACGCATACGCCCTTTTTGGCCAACCAAGCAACCTGGAAAGGCAAATCAGCGCTACAAAGAAGTCTCGCTTCCCATCGGTCAAAAGGGCCATGATGAATAAAGTGTCAAAACCAGAAATGCTGGACAGGCCTTGGAGAAATGGGAGCCTTGCTACGCTGATGGGCGGGATGTAAATTGCCAACAGCCACACTGGAGAAGTGTACGGTGTGTCCTGAAACATCTAAAAAACTCAGCTTAGAGACCATAGGGCACTTCCTCTCATGGGCGTATAAATTGGGAAAACTAAAAATCAGCAAGACACAGGCACCCCAAAGTTTTGGGCTGCTCTGTTGACAAGAACCTCCACTTCGTTACACCTTAAATATCCCAGGAAAGAGAAGAATGGATAAAGAAGTTGTGGTCCTTATGTACAATGGAATATCACTCAGCCATGAAATCAACGTCATAAGGCTAGTAGCAGCATGATGAGTGGATTTAGGTACGACGATTCTAAGTGAAATAAGTCACACAGAAAAAGACACTTATCATGAGATATCACTTATAGAGGGAATGTCAAAACCGCTACCCTTGAACTGAATTACAAAACAGAACAGAGTCACACGTTTAGAAAACACACTATGGCTGCTTAACGGGAAAGGTGAGGTGGGGTGATGCATAAAACACGGGTTTCAAATTAGCTCAGATACCGTTCCAGAAACCCAATATGTAATAGACAAGACCTACTCCTTGCTCAGTGAACTGGACTCAACACCCCCTATTCACCGCCCAAGAATATATCTGACTAGTAAGAATCTTAAAACCTATGTATTGATATCTCTCTGTAAGTGAGTCAAATGGGTGTAAAGCGGCATAAACACAGCAGTGAAAAGCAGCTAAACCCCATTATAAAAATCAATTACGTTTCAAAACCCGTGAAACAAAGACAGTGAAAGAGAGAGAAATTCTTACAAAATTCGTTCAGGAGCTGTGATGCCACCTGGATTGACCATATCTAGACCCACAGCTGATTGAGACATAAGGGTGGACACTCTTGGGGCTGAGAGGTTTGGTGAGGTTGGGTGAGAAAACGCAGACCCTTTAAAGTAATACGGCGTGGTACCCATCCCATGGGTCCCAAATCTCCAGGTTCAAGGGCATCGTCCTATATTGAAAACATGCATGAGAAACCCCGAAGATGGTACACCGTGTGATCGGGAAAGGTTTCTAAAACGCACCTCATTTCTCATCTCCTTGTGCTCCGGTTCGCCATTCCAGCCGCTTTACTAGCAATCTCCCTCCTTGGAGAATCAGCACCTTTATCCTCCTGTTCCGTACAGGTTGCTAATTGTCCTGAGGATGAACGGGAAGAGGGGGAACCAATGAGAGACTAGCTCTAGGTGTTGGGACAGGCACAGGTCACTCTATTTTCCCATCAGGAAGAAGAATTAACCACAGGCTCAGCCTGCCACCAGGAACCAGAAGACGGCCTGAAGCAATCCTGCGCTTTTGCGGCCAGCTCCCAAGAAAGCGAGTTGAAGAATGGAGCTCAGGGGCACTACAATTCACAAACCTGCAGACTTAGAAATGATAACTCTCGTCCACAAATATATTGAGGGAAGGCAACGAAGAGGATTTGAAAGCAAGGCAGAATTGCAGGAAACAGATTTCAGGAGGTAGATTCGAATCGCCTTTAAAGCACAGGAAAAGCGGCAAAACCTCGACAATGATGCCCTTGGTCAAAAAGGGCGTATGCGTTTTTTCCTGAATATATTCAGGAGAAAACGCATACGCCCTTTTTGGCCAACCAAGCAACCTGGAAAGGCAAATCAGCGCTACAAAGAAGTCTCGCTTCCCATCGGTCAAAAGGGCCATGCTGAATAAAGTGTCAAAACCAGAAATGCAGGACAGGCCATGGAGAAATGGGAGCCTTGCTACGCTGATGGGCGGGATGTAAATTGCTAACAGCCACTCCGGAGAAGTGTACGGTGTGTCCTGAAACATCTAAAAAACTCAGCTTAGAGACCATAGGGCACTTCCTCTCATGGGCGTATAAATTGGGAAAACTAAAAATCAGCAAGACACAGGCACCCAAAAGTTTTGGGCTACTCTCTTGACAAGAACCTCCACTTCGTTACACCTTAAATATCCCAGGAAAGAGAAGAATGGATAAAGAAGTTGCGGTCCTTATGTACAATGGAATATCACTCAGCCATGGAATCAACGTCATAAGGCTAGTAGCAGCATGATGAGTGGATTTAGGTACGACCATTCTAAGTGAAATAAGTCACACAGAAAAAGACACTTATCATGAGATATCACTTATAGAGGGAATGTCAAAACCGCTACCCTTGAACTGAATTACAAAACAGAACAGAGTCACACGTTTAGAAAACACACTATGGCTGCTTAACGGGAAAGGTGAGGTGGGGTGATGCATAAAACAAGGGTTTCAAATTAGCTCAGATACCGTTCCATAAACCCAATATGTAATAGACAAGACCTACTCCTTGCTCAGTGAACTGGACTCAACACCCCCTATTCACCGCCCAAGAATATATCTGACTAGTAAGTATCTTCAAACCTATGTATTGATATCTCTCTGTAAGTGAGTCAAGTGGGTGTAAAGCGGCATAAACACAGCAGTGAAAAGCAGCTAAACCCCATTATAAAAATCAATTACTTTAAAAAACCCGTGAAACAAAGACAGTGAAAGAGAGAGAAATTCTTACAAAATTCGTTCAGGGGCTGTGATGCCACCTGGATTGACCATATCTAGACCCACAGCTGATTGAGACATAAGGGTGGACACTCTTGGGGCTGAGAGGTTTGCTGAGGTTGGGTGAGCAAACGCAGACCCTTTAAAGTAATACGGCGTGGTACCCATCCCATGGGTCCCAAATCTCCAGGTTCAAGGGCATCTTCCTACATTGAAAACATGCATGAGAAACCCCGAAGATGGTACACCGTGTGATCGGGAAAGGTTTCTAAAACGCACCTCATTTCTCATCTCCTTGTGCTCCGGTTCGCCATTCCAGCCGCTTTACTAGCAATCTCCCTCCTTGGAGAATCAGCACCTTTATCCTCCTGTTCCGTACAGGTTGCTAATTGTCCTGAGGATGAACGGGAAGAGGGGGAACCAATGAGAGACTAGCTCTAGGTGTTGGGGCAGGCACAGGTCATTCTATTTTCCCATCAGGAAGAAGAATTAACCACAGGCTCAGCCTGCCGCCAGGAACCAGAATACGGCCTGAAGCAATCCTGCGCTTTTGCGGCCAGCTCCCAAGAAAGCGAGTTGAAGAATGGAGCTCAGGGGCACTACAATTCACAAACCTGCAGACTTAGAAATGATAACTCTCGTCCACAAATATATTGAGGGAAGGCAACGAAGAGGATTTGAAAGCAAGGCAGAATTGCAGGAAACAGATTTCAGGAGGTAGATTCGAATCGCCTTTAAAGCACAGGAAAAGCGGCAAAACCTCGACAATGATGCCCTTGGCCAAAAAGGGCGTATGCGTTTTTTCCTGAATATATTCAGGAAAAAACGCATACGCCCTTTTTGGCCAACCAAGCAACCTGGAAAGGCAAATCAGCGCTACAAAGAAGTCTCGCTTCCCATCGGTCAAAAGGGCCATGATGAATAAAGTGTCAAAACCAGAAATGCTGGACAGGCCTTGGAGAAATGGGAGCCTTGCTACGCTGATGGGCGGGATGTAAATTGCCAACAGCCACACTGGAGAAGTGTACGGTGTGTCCTGAAACATCTAAAAAACTCAGCTTAGAGACCATAGGGCACTTCCTCTCATGGGCGTATAAATTGGGAAAACTAAAAATCAGCAAGACACAGGCACCCCAAAGTTTTGGGCTGCTCTGTTGACAAGAACCTCCACTTCGTTACACCTTAAATATCCCAGGAAAGAGAAGAATGGATAAAGAAGTTGTGGTCCTTATGTACAATGGAATATCACTCAGCCATGAAATCAACGTCATAAGGCTAGTAGCAGCATGATGAGTGGATTTAGGTACGACGATTCTAAGTGAAATAAGTCACACAGAAAAAGACACTTATCATGAGATATCACTTATAGAGGGAATGTCAAAACCGCTACCCTTGAACTGAATTACAAAACAGAACAGAGTCACACGTTTAGAAAACACACTATGGCTGCTTAACGGGAAAGGTGAGGTGGGGTGATGCATAAAACAAGGGTTTCAAATTAGCTCAGATACCGTTCCAGAAACCCAATATGTAATAGACAAGACCTACTCCTTGCTCAGTGAACTGGACTCAACACCCCCTATTCACCGCCCAAGAATATATCTGACTAGTAAGTATCTTCAAACCTCTGTATTGATATCTCTCTGTAAGTGAGTCAAGTGGGTGTAAAGCGGCATAAACACAGCAGTGAAAAGCAGCTAAACCCCATTATAAAAATCAATTACTTTAAAAAACCCGTGAAACAAAGACAGTGAAAGAGAGAGATATTCTTACAAAATTCGTTCAGGGGCTGTGATGCCACCTGGATTGACCATATCTAGACCCACAGCTGATTGAGACATAAGGGTGGACACTCGTGGGGCTGAGAGGTTTGGTGAGGTTGGCTGAGCTAACGCAGACCCTTTAAAGTAATTCGGCGTGGTACCCATCCCATGGGTCCCAAATCTCCAGGTTCAAGGGCATCATCCTACATTGAAAACATGCATGAGAAACCCCGAAGATGGTACACCGTGTGATCGGGAAAGGTTTCTAAAACGCACCTCATTTCTCATCTCCTTGTGCTCCCGTTCGCCATTCCAGCCGCTTTACTAGCAATCTCCCTCCTTGGAGAATCAGCACCTTTATCCTCCTGTTCCGTACAGGTTGCAAATTGTCCTGAGGATGAACGGGAAGAGGGGGAACCAATGAGAGACTAGCTCTAGGTGTTGGGGCAGGCACAGGTCATTCTATTTTCCCATCAGGAAGAAGAATTAACCACAGGCTCAGCCTGCCGCCAGGAACCAGAATACGGCCTGAAGCAATCCTGCGCTTTTGCGGCCAGCTCCCAAGAAAGCGAGTTGAAGAATGGAGCTCAGGGGCACTGCAATTCACAAACCTGCAGTCTTAGAAATGATAACTCTCGTCCACAAATATATTGAGGGAAGGCAACGAAGAGGATTTGAAAGCAAGGCAGAATTGCAGGAAACAGATTTCAGGAGGTAGATTCGAATCGCCTTTAAAGCACAGGAAAAGCGGCAAAACCTCGACAATGATGCCCTTGGCCAAAAAGGGCGTATGCGTTTTTCCTGAATATATTCAGGAAAAAACGCATACGCCCTTTTTGGCCAACCAAGCAACCTGGAAAGGCAAATCAGCGCTACAAAGAAGTCTCGCTTCCCATCGGTCAAAAGGGCCATGCTGAATAAAGTGTCCAAACCAGAAATGCAGGACAGGCCAGGGATAAATGGGAGCCTTGCTACGCTGATGGGCGGGATGTAAATTGCCAACAGCCACTCCGGAGAAGTGTACGGTGTGTCCTGAAACATCTAAAAAACTCAGCTTAGAGACCATAGGGCACTTCCTCTCATGGGCGTATAAATTGGGAAAACTAAAAATCAGCAAGACACAGGCACCCCAAAGTTTTGGGCTACTCTGTTGACAAGAACCTCCACTTCGCTACACCTTAAATATCCCAGGAAAGAGAAGAATGGATAAAGAAGTTGTGGTCCTTATGTACAATGGAATATCACTCAGCCATGAAATCAATGTCATAAGGCTAGTAGCAGCATGATGAGTGGATTTAGATATGACGATTCTAAGTGAAATAAGTCACACAGAAAAAGACACTTATCATAAGATATCACTCATAGAGGGAATGTAAAAACCGCTACCCTTGAACTGAATTACAAAACAGAACAGAGTCACACGTTTAGAAAACACACTATGGCTGCTTAACGGGAAAGGTGAGGTGGGGTGATGCATAAAACACGGGTTTCAAATTAGCTCAGATACCGTTCCAGAAACCCAATATGTAATAGACAAGACCTACTCCTTGCTCAGTGAACTGGACTCAACACCCCCTATTCACCGCCCAAGAATATATCTGACTAGTAAGAATCTTAAAACCTATGTATTGATATCTCTCTGTAAGTGAGTCAAGTGGGTGTAAAGCGGCATAAACACAGCAGTGAAAAGCAGCTAAACCCCATTATAAAAATCAATTACTTTAAAAAACCCGTGAAACAAAGACAGTGAAAGAGAGAGAAATTCTTACAAAATTCGTTCAGGGGCTGTGATGCCACCTGGATTGACCATATCTAGACCCACAGCTGATTGAGACATAAGGGTGGACACTCGTGGGGCTGAGAGGTTTGGTGAGGTTGGCTGAGCTAACGCAGACCCTTTAAAGTAATACGGCGTGGTACCCATCCCATGGGTCCCAAATCTCCAGGTTCAAGGGCATCGTCCTACATTGAAAACATGCATGAGAAACCCCGAAGATGGTACACCGTGTGATCGGGAAAGGTTTCTAAAACGCACCTCATTTCTCATCTCCTTGTGCTCCGGTTCGCCATTCCAGCCGCTTTACTAGCAATCTCCCTTCTTGGAGAATCAGCACCTTTATCCTCCTGTTCCGTACAGGTTGCAAATTGTCCTGAGGATGAACGGGAAGAGGGGGAACCAATGAGAGACTAGCTCTAGGTGTTGGGGCAGGCACAGGTCATTCTATTTTCCCATCAGGAAGAAGAATTAACCACAGGCTCAGCCTGCCACCAGGAACCAGAAGACGGCCTGAAGCAATCCTGCGCTTTTGCGGCCAGCTCCCAAGAAAGCGAGTTGAAGAATGGAGCTCAGGGGCACTGCAATTCACATACCTGCAGACTTAGAAATGATAACTCTCGTCCACAAATATATTGAGGGAAGGCAACGAAGAGGATTTGAAAGCAAGGCAGAATTGCAGGAAACAGATTTCAGGAGGTAGATTCGAATCGCCTTTAAAGCACAGGAAAAGCGGCAAAACCTCGACAATGATGCCCTTGGCCAAAAAGGGCGTATGCGTTTTTTCCTGAATATATTCAGGAAAAAACGCATACGCCCTTTTTGGCCAACCAAGCAACCTGGAAAGGCAAATCAGCGCTACAAAGAAGTCTCGCTTCCCATCGGTCAAAAGGGCCATGCTGAATAAAGTGTCAAAACCAGAAATGCTGGACAGGCCTTGGAGAAATGGGAGCCTTGCTACGCTGATGGGCGGGATGTAAATTGCCAACAGCCACTCTGGAGAAGTGTACAGTGTGTCCTGAAACATCTAAAAAACTCAGCTTAGAGAGCATAGCGCACTTCCACTCATGGGCGTATAAATTCGGAAAACTAAAACTCAGCAACACAGGCACCCCAAAGTTTTGGGCTACTCTGTTGACAAGAACCTCCACTTCGCTACACCTTAAATATCCCAGGAAAGAGAAGAATGAATAAAGTAGTTGCGGTCCTTATGTACAATGGAATATCACTCAGCCATGAAATCAATGTCATAAGGCTAGTAGCAGCATGATGAGTGGATTTAGATATGACGATTCTAAGTGAAATAAGTCACACAGAAAAAGACACTTATCATAAGATATCACTCATACAGGGAATGTAAAAACCGCTACCCTTGAACTGAATTACAAAACAGAACAGAGTCACACGTTTAGAAAACACACTATGGCTGCTTAACGGGAAAGGTGAGGTGGGGTGATGCATAAAACACGGGTTTCAAATTAGCTCAGATACCGTTCCAGAAACCCAATATGTAATAGACAAGACCTACTCCTTGCTCAGTGAACTGGACTCAATACCCCCTATTCACCGCCCAAGAATATATCTGACTAGTAAGAATCTTAAAACCTATGTATTGATATCTCTCTGTAAGTGAGTCAAATGGGTGTAAAGCGGCATAAACACAGCAGTGAAAAGCAGCTAAACCCCATTATAAAAATCAATTACGTTTCAAAACCCGTGAAACAAAGACAGTGAAAGAGAGAGAAATTCTTACAAAATTCGTTCAGGGGCTGTGATGCCACCTGGATTGACCATATCTAGACCCACAGCTGATTGAGACATAAGGGTGGACACTCTTGGGGCTGAGAGGTTTGGTGAGGTTGGGTGAGAAAACGCAGACCCTTTAAAGTAATACGGCGTGGTACCCATCCCATGGGTCCCAAATCTCCAGGTTCAAGGGCATCGTCCTACATTGAAAACATGCATGAGAAACCCCGAAGATGGTACACCGTGTGATCGGGAAAGGTTTCTAAAACGCACCTCATTTCTCATCTCCTTGTGCTCCGGTTCGCCATTCCAGCCGCTTTACTAGCAATCTCCCTCCTTGGAGAATCAGCACCTTTATCCTCCTGTTCCGTACAGGTTGCTAATTGTCCTGAGGATGAACGGCAAGAGGGGGAACCAATGAGAGACTAGCTCTAGGTGTTGGGGCAGGCACAGGTCATTCTATTTTCCCATCAGGAAGAAGAATTAACCACAGGCTCAGCCTGCCGCCAGGAACCAGAATACGGCCTGAAGCAATCCTGCGCTTTTGCGGCCAGCTCCCAAGAAAGCGAGTTGAAGAATGGAGCTCAGGGGCACTGCAATTCACAAACCTGCAGACTTAGAAATGATAACTCTCGTCCACAAATATATTGAGGGAAGGCAACGAAGAGGATTTGAAAGCAAGGCAGAATTGCAGGAAACAGATTTCAGGAGGTAGATTCGAATCGCCTTTAAAGCACAGGAAAAGCGGCAAAACCTCGACAATGATGCCCTTGGCCAAAAAGGGCGTATGCGTTTTTTCCTGAATATATTCAGGAAAAAACGCATACGCCCTTTTTGGCCAACCAAGCAACCTGGAAAGGCAAATCAGCGCTACAAAGAAGTCTCGCTTCCCATCGGTCAAAAGGGCCATGATGAATAAAGTGTCAAAACCAGAAATGCTGGACAGGCCTTGGAGAAAGGGGAGCCTTGCTACGCTGATGGGCGGGATGTAAATTGCCAACAGCCACACTGGAGAAGTGTACGGTGTGTCCTGAAACATCTAAAAAACTCAGCTTAGAGAGCATAGGGCACTTCCCCTCATGGGCGTATAAATTGGGAAAACTAAAAATCAGCAAGACACAGGCATCCCAAAGTTTTGGGCTGCTCTGTTGACAAGAACCTCCACTTCGTTACACCTTAAATATCCCAGGAAAGAGAAGAATGGATAAAGAAGTTGTGGTCCTTATGTACAATGGAATATCACTCAGCCATGAAATCAACGTCATAAGGCTAGTAGCGGCATGATGAGTGGATTTAGGTACGACGATTCTAAGTGAAATAAGTCACACAGAAAAAGACACTTATCATGAGATATCACTTATAGAGGGAATGTCAAAACCGCTACCCTTGAACTGAATTACAAAACAGAACAGAGTCACACGTTTAGAAAACACACTATGGCTGCTTAACGGGAAAGGTGAGGTGGGGTGATGCATAAAACAAGGGTTTCAAATTAGCTCAGATACCGTTCCATAAACCCAATATGTAATAGACAAGACCTACTCCTTGCTCAGTGAACTGGACTCAACACCCCCTATTCACCGCCCAAGAATATATCTGACTAGTAAGAATCTTAAAACCTATGTATTGATATCTCTCTGTAAGTGAGTCAAGTGGGTGTAAAGCGGCATAAACACAGCAGTGAAAAGCAGCTAAACCCCATTATAAAAATCAATTACTTTAAAAAACCCGTGAAACAAAGACAGTGAAAGAGAGAGAAATTCTTACAAAATTCGTTCAGGGGCTGTGATGCCACCTGGATTGACCATATCTAGACCCACAGCTGATTGAGACATAAGGGTGGACACTCGTGGGGCTGAGAGGTTTGGTGAGGTTGGCTGAGCTAACGCAGACCCTTTAAAGTAATACGGCGTGGTACCCATCCCATGGGTCCCAAATCTCCAGGTTCAAGGGCATCGTCCTACATTGAAAACATGCATGAGAAACCCCGAAGATGGTACACCGTGTGATCGGGAAAGGTTTCTAAAACGCACCTCATTTCTCATCTCCTTGTGCTCCGGTTCACCATTCCAGCCGCTTTACTAGCAATCTCCCTCCTTGGAGAATCAGCACCTTTATCCTCCTGTTCCGTACAGGTTGCTAATTGTCCTGAGGATGAACGGGAAGAGGGGGAACCAATGAGAGACTAGCTCTAGGTGTTGGGGCAGGCACAGGTCATTCTATTTTCCCATCAGGAAGAAGAATTAACCACAGGCTCAGCCTGCCGCCAGGAACCAGAATACGGCCTGAAGCAATCCTGCGCTTTTGCGGCCAGCTCCCAAGAAAGCGAGTTGAAGAATGGAGCTCAGGGGCACTGCAATTCACAAACCTGCAGACTTAGAAATGATAACTCTCGTCCACAAATATATTGAGGGAAGGCAACGAAGAGGATTTGAAAGCAAGGCAGAATTGCAGGAAACAGATTTCAGGAGGTAGATTCGAATCGCCTTTAAAGCACAGGAAAAGCGGCAAAACCTCGACAATGATGCCCTTGGCCAAAAAGGGCGTATGCGTTTTTTCCTGAATATATTCAGGAAAAAACCCATACGCCCTTTTTGGCCAACCAAGCAACCTGGAAAGGCAAATCAGCGCTACAAAGAAGTCTCGCTTCCCATCGGTCAAAAGGGCCATGCTGAATAAAGTGTCAAAACCAGAAATGCAGGACAGGCCATGGAGAAATGGGAGCCTTGCTACGCTGATGGGCGGGATGTAAATTGCCAACAGCCACTCTGGAGAAGTGTACAGTGTGTCCTGAAACATCTAAAAAACTCAGCTTAGAGAGCATAGCGCACTTCCACTCATGGGCGTATAAATTCGGAAAACTAAAACTCAGCAACACAGGCACCCCAAAGTTTTGGGCTACTCTGTTGACAAGAACCTCCACTTCGCTACACCTTAAATATCCCAGGAAAGAGAAGAATGAATAAAGAAGTTGCGGTCCTTATGTACAATGGAATATCACTCAGCCATGAAATCAATGTCATAAGGCTAGTAGCAGCATGATGAGTGGATTTAGATATGACGATTCTAAGTGAAATAAGTCACACAGAAAAAGACACTTATCATAAGATATCACTCATAGAGGGAATGTAAAAACCGCTACCCTTGAACTGAATTACAAAACAGAACAGAGTCACACGTTTAGAAAACACACTATGGCTGCTTAACGGGAAAGGTGAGGTGGGGTGATGCATAAAACACGGGTTTCAAATTAGCTCAGATACCGTTCCACAAACCCAATATGTAATAGACAAGACCTACTCCTTGCTCAGTGAACTGGACTCAATACCCCC
Organism: Balaenoptera borealis; assembly: GCF_965194805.1. Lineage (NCBI taxonomy): Eukaryota > Metazoa > Chordata > Mammalia > Artiodactyla > Balaenopteridae > Balaenoptera > Balaenoptera borealis. Next base: position 85,612,292 of record NC_138873.1, read on the forward strand.
TATTCACCGCCCAAGAATATATCTGACTAGTAAGAATCTTAAAACCTATGTATTGATATCTCTCTGTAAGTGAGTCAAATGGGTGTAAAGCGGCATAAACACAGCAGTGAAAAGCAGCTAAACCCCATTATAAAAATCAATTACGTTTCAAAACCCGTGAAACAAAGACAGTGAAAGAGAGAGAAATTCTTACAAAATTCGTTCAGGGGCTGTGATGCCACCTGGATTGACCATATCTAGACCCACAGCTGATTGAGACATAAGGGTGGACACTCTTGGGGCTGAGAGGTTTGGTGAGGTTGGGTGAGAAAACGCAGACCCTTTAAAGTAATACGGCGTGGTACCCATCCCATGGGTCCCAAATCTCCAGGTTCAAGGGCATCGTCCTACATTGAAAACATGCATGAGAAACCCCGAAGATGGTACACCGTGTGATCGGGAAAGGTTTCTAAAACGCACCTCATTTCTCATCTCCTTGTGCTCCGGTTCACCATTCCAGCCGCTTTACTAGCAATCTCCCTCCTTGGAGAATCAGCACCTTTATCCTCCTGTTCCGTACAGGTTGCTAATTGTCCTGAGGATGAACGGGAAGAGGGGGAACCAATGAGAGACTAGCTCTAGGTGTTGGGGCAGGCACAGGTCATTCTATTTTCCCATCAGGAAGAAGAATTAACCACAGGCTCAGCCTGCCGCCAGGAACCAGAATACGGCCTGAAGCAATCCTGCGCTTTTGCGGCCAGCTCCCAAGAAAGCGAGTTGAAGAATGGAGCTCAGGGGCACTGCAATTCACAAACCTGCAGACTTAGAAATGATAACTCTCGTCCACAAATATATTGAGGGAAGGCAACGAAGAGGATTTGAAATCAAGGCAGAATTGCAGGAAACAGATTTCAGGAGGTAGATTCGAATCGCCTTTAAAGCACAGGAAAAGCGGCAAAACCTCGACAATGATGCCCTTGGCCAAAAAGGGCGTATGCGTTTTTTCCTGAATATATTCAGGAAAAAACGCATACGCCCTTTTTGGCCAACCAAGCAACCTGGAAAGGCAAATCAGCGCTACAAAGAAGTCTCGCTTCCCATCGGTCAAAAGGGCCATGCTGAATAAAGTGTCAAAACCAGAAATGCTGGACAGGCCTTGGAGAAATGGGAGCCTTGCTACGCTGATGGGCGGGATGTAAATTGCCAACAGCCACACTGGAGAAGTGTACGGTGTGTCCTGAAACATCTAAAAAACTCAGCTTAGAGACCATAGGGCACTTCCTCTCATGGGCGTATAAATTGGGAAAACTAAAAATCAGCAAGACACAGGCACCCCAAAGTTTTGGGCTGCTCTGTTGACAAGAACCTCCACTTCGTTACACCTTAAATATCCCAGGAAAGAGAAGAATGGATAAAGAAGTTGTGGTCCTTATGTACAATGGAATATCACTCAGCCATGAAATCAACGTCATAAGGCTAGTAGCAGCATGATGAGTGGATTTAGGTACGACGATTCTAAGTGAAATAAGTCACACAGAAAAAGACACTTATCATAAGATATCACTTATAGAGGGAATGTAAAAACCGCTACCCTTGAACTGAATTACAAAACAGAACAGAGTCACACGTTTAGAAAACACACTATGGCTGCTTAACGGGAAAGGTGAGGTGGGGTGATGCATAAAACAAGGGTTTCAAATTAGCTCAGATACCGTTCCATAAACCCAATATGTAATAGACAAGACCTACTCCTTGCTCAGTGAACTGGACTCAACACCCCCTATTCACCGCCCAAGAATATATCTGACTAGTAAGAATCTTAAAACCTATGTATTGATATCTCTCTGTAAGTGAGTCAAATGGGTGTAAAGCGGCATAAACACAGCAGTGAAAAGCAGCTAAACCCCATTATAAAAATCAATTACGTTTCAAAACCCGTGAAACAAAGACAGTGAAAGAGAGAGAAATTCTTACAAAATTCGTTCAGGGGCTGTGATGCCACCTGGATTGACCATATCTAGACCCACAGCTGATTGAGACATAAGGGTGGACACTCTTGGGGCTGAGAGGTTTGGTGAGGTTGGGTGAGAAAACGCAGACCCTTTAAAGTAATACGGCGTGGTACCCATCCCATGGGTCCCAAATCTCCAGGTTCAAGGGCATCGTCCTACATTGAAAACATGCATGAGAAACCCCGAAGATGGTACACCGTGTGATCGGGAAAGGTTTCTAAAACGCACCTCATTTCTCATCTCCTTGTGCTCCGGTTCACCATTCCAGCCGCTTTACTAGCAATCTCCCTCCTTGGAGAATCAGCACCTTTATCCTCCTGTTCCGTACAGGTTGCTAATTGTCCTGAGGATGAACGGGAAGAGGGGGAACCAATGAGAGACTAGCTCTAGGTGTTGGGGCAGGCACAGGTCATTCTATTTTCCCATCAGGAAGAAGAATTAACCACAGGCTCAGCCTGCCGCCAGGAACCAGAATACGGCCTGAAGCAATCCTGCGCTTTTGCGGCCAGCTCCCAAGAAAGCGAGTTGAAGAATGGAGCTCAGGGGCACTGCAATTCACAAACCTGCAGACTTAGAAATGATAACTCTCGTCCACAAATATATTGAGGGAAGGCAACGAAGAGGATTTGAAAGCAAGGCAGAATTGCAGGAAACAGATTTCAGGAGGTAGATTCGAATCGTCTTTAAAGCACAGGAAAAGCGGCAAAACCTCGACAATGATGCCCTTGGCCAAAAAGGGCGTATGCGTTTTTTCCTGAATATATTCAGGAAAAAACGCATACGCCCTTTTTGGCCAACCAAGCAACCTGGAAAGGCACATCAGCGCTACAAAGAAGTCTCGCTTCCCATCGGTCAAAAGGGCCATGCTGAATAAAGTTTCAAAACCAGAAATGCTGGACAGGCCTTGGAGAAATGGGAGCCTTGCTACGCTGATGGGCGGGATGTAAATTGCCAACAGCCACACTGGAGAAGTGTACGGTGTGTCCTGAAACATCTAAAAAACTCAGCTTAGAGACCATAGGGCACTTCCTCTCATGGGCGTATAAATTGGGAAAACTAAAAATCAGCAAGACACAGGCACCCCAAAGTTTTGGGCTGCTCTGTTGACAAGAACCTCCACTTCGTTACACCTTAAATATCCCAGGAAAGAGAAGAATGGATAAAGAAGTTGTGGTCCTTATGTACAATGGAATATCACTCAGCCATGAAATCAACGTCATAAGGCTAGTAGCAGCATGATGAGTGGATTTAGGTACGACGATTCTAAGTGAAATAAGTCACACAGAAAAAGACACTTATCATGAGATATCACTTATAGAGGGAATGTCAAAACCGCTACCCTTGAACTGAATTACAAAACAGAACAGAGTCACACGTTTAGAAAACACACTATGGCTGCTTAACGGGAAAGGTGAGGTGGGGTGATGCATAAAACAAGGGTTTCAAATTAGCTCAGATACCGTTCCAGAAACCCAATATGTAATAGACAAGACCTACTCCTTGCTCAGTGAACTGGACTCAACACCCCCTATTCACCGCCCAAGAATATATCTGACTAGTAAGAATCTTAAAACCTATGTATTGATATCTCTCTGTAAGTGAGTCAAGTGGGTGTAAAGCGGCATAAACACAGCAGTGAAAAGCAGCTAAACCCCATTATAAAAATCAATTACTTTTCAAAACCCGTGAAACAAAGACAGTGAAAGAGAGAGAAATTCTTACAAAATTCGTTCAGGGGCTGTGATGCCACCTGGATTGACCATATCTAGACCCACAGCTGATTGAGACATAAGGGTGGACACTCGTGGGGCTGAGAGGTTTGGTGAGGTTGGCTGAGCTAACGCAGACCCTTTAAAGTAATACGGCGTGGTACCCATCCCATGGGTCCCAAATCTCCAGGTTCAAGGGCATCGTCCTACATTGAAAACATGCATGAGGAACCCCGAAGATGGTACACCGTGTGATCGGGAAAGGTTTCTAAAACGCACCTCATTTCTCATCTCCTTGTGCTCCGGTTCGCCATTCCAGCCGCTTTACTAGCAATCTCCCTCCTTGAAGAATCAGCACCTTTATCCTCCTGTTCCGTACAGGTTGCTAATTGTCCTGAGGATGAACGGGAAGAGGGGGAACCAATGAGAGACTAGCTCTAGGTGTTGGGGCAGGCACAGGTCATTCTATTTTCCCATCAGGAAGAAGAATTAACCACAGGCTCAGCCTGCCGCCAGGAACCAGAATACGGCCTGAAGCAATCCTGCGCTTTTGCGGCCAGCTCCCAAGAAAGCGAGTTGAAGAATGGAGCTCAGGGGCACTGCAATTCACAAACCTGCAGACTTAGAAATGATAACTCTCGTCCACAAATATATTGAGGGAAGGCAACGAAGAGGATTTGAAAGCAAGGCAGAATTGCAGGAAACAGATTTCAGGAGGTAGATTCGAATCGCCTTTAAAGCACAGGAAAAGCGGCAAAACCTCGACAATGATGCCCTTGGCCAAAAAGGGCGTATGCGTTTTTTCCTGAATATATTCAGGAAAAAACGCATACGCCCTTTTTGGCCAACCAAGCAACCTGGAAAGACAAATCAGCGCTACAAAGAAGTCTCGCTTCCCATCGGTCAAAGGGCCATGATGAATAAAGTGTCAAAACCAGAAATGCTGGACAGGCCTTGGAGAAAGGGGAGCCTTGCTACGCTGATGGGCGGGATGTAAATTGCCAACAGCCACACTGGAGAAGTGTACGGTGTGTCCTGAAACATCTAAAAAACTCAGCTTAGAGACCATAGGGCACTTCCTCTCATGGGCGTATAAATTGGGAAAACTAAAAATCAGCAAGACACAGGCACCCCAAAGTTTTGGGCTGCTCTGTTGACAAGAACCTCCACTTCGTTACACCTTAAATATCCCAGGAAAGAGAAGAATGGATAAAGAAGTTGTGGTCCTTATGTACAATGGAATATCACTCAGCCATGAAATCAACGTCATAAGGCTAGTAGCAGCATGATGAGTGGATTTAGGTACGACGATTCTAAGTGAAATAAGTCACACAGAAAAAGACACTTATCATGAGATATCACTTATAGAGGGAATGTCAAAACCGCTACCCTTGAACTGAATTACAAAACAGAACAGAGTCACACGTTTAGAAAACACACTATGGCTGCTTAACGGGAAAGGTGAGGTGGGGTGATGCATAAAACAAGGGTTTCAAATTAGCTCAGATACCGTTCCAGAAACCCAATATGTAATAGACAAGACCTACTCCTTGCTCAGTGAACTGGACTCAACACCCCCTATTCACCGCCCAAGAATATATCTGACTAGTAAGAATCTTAAAACCTATGTATTGATATCTCTCTGTAAGTGAGTCAAGTGGGTGTAAAGCGGCATAAACACAGCAGTGAAAAGCAGCTAAACCCCATTATAAAAATCAATTACTTTAAAAAACCCGTGAAACAAAGACAGTGAAAGAGAGAGAAATTCTTACAAAATTCGTTCAGGGGCTGTGATGCCACCTGGATTGACCATATCTAGACCCACAGCTGATTGAGACATAAGTGTGGACACTCGTGGGGCTGAGAGGTTTGGTGAGGTTGGCTGAGCTAACGCAGACCCTTTAAAGTAATACGGCGTGGTACCCATCCCATGGGTCCCAAATCTCCAGGTTCAAGGGCATCGTCCTACATTGAAAACATGCATGAGAAACCCCGAAGATGGTACACCGTGTGATCGGGAAAGGTTTCTAAAACGCACCTCATTTCTCATCTCCTTGTGCTCCGGTTCACCATTCCAGCCGCTTTACTAGCAATCTCCCTCCTTGGAGAATCAGCACCTTTATCCTCCTGTTCCGTACAGGTTGCTAATTGTCCTGAGGATGAACGGGAAGAGGGGGAACCAATGAGAGACTAGCTCTAGGTGTTGGGGCAGGCACAGGTCATTCTATTTTCCCATCAGGAAGAAGAATTAACCACAGGCTCAGCCTGCTGCCAGGAACCAGAATACGGCCTGAAGCAATCCTGCGCTTTTGCGGCCAGCTCCCAAGAAAGCGAGTTGAAGAATGGAGCTCAGGGGCACTGCAATTCACAAACCTGCAGACTTAGAAATGATAACTCTCGTCCACAAATATATTGAGGGAAGGCAACGAAGAGGATTTGAAAGCAAGGCAGAATTGCAGGAAACAGATTTCAGGAGGTAGATTCGAATCGCCTTTAAAGCACAGGAAAAGCGGCAAAACCTCGACAATGATGCCCTTGGCCAAAAAGGGCGTATGCGTTTTTTCCTGAATATATTCAGGAAAAAACGCATACGCCCTTTTTGGCCAACCAAGCAACCTGGAAAGGCAAATCAGCGCTACAAAGAAGTCTCGCTTCCCATCGGTCAAAAGGGCCATGATGAATAAAGTGTCAAAACCAGAAATGCTGGACAGGCCTTGGAGAAATGGGAGCCTTGCTACGCTGATGGGCGGGATGTAAATTGCCAACAGCCACACTGGAGAAGTGTACGGTGTGTCCTGAAACATCTAAAAAACTCAGCTTAGAGACCATAGGGCACTTCCTCTCATGGGTGTATAAATTGGGAAAACTAAAAATCAGCAAGACACAGGCACCCCAAAGTTTTGGGCTGCTCTGTTGACAAGAACCTCCACTTCGTTACACCTTAAATATCCCAGGAAAGAGAAGAATGGATAAAGAAGTTGTGGTCCTTATGTACAATGGAATATCACTCAGCCATGAAATCAATGTCATAAGGCTAGTAGCAGCATGATGAGTGGATTTAGGTACGACGATTCTAAGTGAAATAAGTCACACAGAAAAAGACACTTATCATGAGATATCACTTATAGAGGGAATGTCAAAACCGCTACCCTTGAACTGAATTACAAAACAGAACAGAGTCACACGTTTAGAAAACACACTATGGCTGCTTAACGGGAAAGGTGAGGTGGGGTGATGCATAAAACAAGGGTTTCAAATTAGCTCAGATACCGTTCCAGAAACCCAGTATGTAATAGACAAGACCTACTCCTTGCTCAGTGAACTGGACTCAACACCCCCTATTCACCGCCCAAGAATATATCTGACTAGTAAGAATCTTAAAACCTATGTATTGATATCTCTCTGTAAGTGAGTCAAGTGGGTGTAAAGCGGCATAAACACAGCAGTGAAAAGCAGCTAAACCCCATTATAAAAATCAATTACTTTAAAAAACCCGTGAAACAAAGACAGTGAAAGAGAGAGAAATTCTTACAAAATTCGTTCAGGGGCTGTGATGCCACCTGGATTGACCATATCTAGACCCACAGCTGATTGAGACATAAGGGTGGACACTCGTGGGGCTGAGAGGTTTGGTGAGGTTGGCTGAGCTAACGCAGACCCTTTAAAGTAATACGGCGTGGTACCCATCCCATGGGTCCCAAATCTCCAGGTTCAAGGGCATCGTCCTACATTGAAAACATGCATGAGAAACCCCGAAGATGGTACACCGTGTGATCGGGAAAGGTTTCTAAAACGCACCTCATTTCTCATCTCCTTGTGCTCCCGTTCGCCATTCCAGCCGCTTTACTAGCAATCTCCCTCCTTGGAGAATCAGCACCTTTATCCTCCTGTTCCGTACAGGTTGCAAATTGTCCTGAGGATGAACGGGAAGAGGGGGAACCAATGAGAGACTAGCTCTAGGTGTTGGGGCAGGCACAGGTCATTCTATTTTCCCATCAGGAAGAAGAATTAACCACAGGCTCAGCCTGCCGCCAGGAACCAGAATACGGCCTGAAGCAATCCTGCGCTTTTGCGGCCAGCTCCCAAGAAAGCGAGTTGAAGAATGGAGCTCAGGGGCACTGCAATTCACAAACCTGCAGACTTAGAAATGATAACTCTCGTCCACAAATATATTGAGGGAAGGCAACGAAGAGGATTTGAAAGCAAGGCAGAATTGCAGGAAACAGATTTCAGGAGGTAGATTCGAATCGTCTTTAAAGCACAGGAAAAGCGGCAAAACCTCGACAATGATGCCCTTGGCCAAAAAGGGCGTATGCGTTTTTTCCTGAATATATTCAGGAAAAAACGCATACGCCCTTTTTGGCCAACCAAGCAACCTGGAAAGGCACATCAGCGCTACAAAGAAGTCTCGCTTCCCATCGGTCAAAAGGGCCATGCTGAATAAAGTTTCAAAACCAGAAATGCTGGACAGGCCTTGGAGAAATGGGAGCCTTGCTACGCTGATGGGCGGGATGTAAATTGCCAACAGCCACACTGGAGAAGTGTACGGTGTGTCCTGAAACATCTAAAAAACTCAGCTTAGAGACCATAGGGCACTTCCTCTCATGGGCGTATAAATTGGGAAAACTAAAAATCAGCAAGACACAGGCACCCCAAAGTTTTGGGCTGCTCTGTTGACAAGAACCTCCACTTCGTTACACCTTAAATATCCCAGGAAAGAGAAGAATGGATAAAGAAGTTGTGGTCCTTATGTACAATGGAATATCACTCAGCCATGAAATCAACGTCATAAGGCTAGTAGCAGCATGATGAGTGGATTTAGGTACGACGATTCTAAGTGAAATAAGTCACACAGAAAAAGACACTTATCATGAGATATCACTTATAGAGGGAATGTCAAAACCGCTACCCTTGAACTGAATTACAAAACAGAACAGAGTCACACGTTTAGAAAACACACTATGGCTGCTTAACGGGAAAGGTGAGGTGGGGTGATGCATAAAACAAGGGTTTCAAATTAGCTCAGATACCGTTCCAGAAACCCAATATGTAATAGACAAGACCTACTCCTTGCTCAGTGAACTGGACTCAACACCCCCTATTCACCGCCCAAGAATATATCTGACTAGTAAGAATCTTAAAACCTATGTATTGATATCTCTCTGTAAGTGAGTCAAGTGGGTGTAAAGCGGCATAAACACAGCAGTGAAAAGCAGCTAAACCCCATTATAAAAATCAATTACTTTTCAAAACCCGTGAAACAAAGACAGTGAAAGAGAGAGAAATTCTTACAAAATTCGTTCAGGGGCTGTGATGCCACCTGGATTGACCATATCTAGACCCACAGCTGATTGAGACATAAGGGTGGACACTCGTGGGGCTGAGAGGTTTGGTGAGGTTGGCTGAGCTAACGCAGACCCTTTAAAGTAATACGGCGTGGTACCCATCCCATGGGTCCCAAATCTCCAGGTTCAAGGGCATCGTCCTACATTGAAAACATGCATGAGGAACCCCGAAGATGGTACACCGTGTGATCGGGAAAGGTTTCTAAAACGCACCTCATTTCTCATCTCCTTGTGCTCCGGTTCGCCATTCCAGCCGCTTTACTAGCAATCTCCCTCCTTGAAGAATCAGCACCTTTATCCTCCTGTTCCGTACAGGTTGCTAATTGTCCTGAGGATGAACGGGAAGAGGGGGAACCAATGAGAGACTAGCTCTAGGTGTTGGGGCAGGCACAGGTCATTCTATTTTCCCATCAGGAAGAAGAATTAACCACAGGCTCAGCCTGCCGCCAGGAACCAGAATACGGCCTGAAGCAATCCTGCGCTTTTGCGGCCAGCTCCCAAGAAAGCGAGTTGAAGAATGGAGCTCAGGGGCACTGCAATTCACAAACCTGCAGACTTAGAAATGATAACTCTCGTCCACAAATATATTGAGGGAAGGCAACGAAGAGGATTTGAAAGCAAGGCAGAATTGCAGGAAACAGATTTCAGGAGGTAGATTCGAATCGCCTTTAAAGCACAGGAAAAGCGGCAAAACCTCGACAATGATGCCCTTGGCCAAAAAGGGCGTATGCGTTTTTTCCTGAATATATTCAGGAAAAAACGCATACGCCCTTTTTGGCCAACCAAGCAACCTGGAAAGACAAATCAGCGCTACAAAGAAGTCTCGCTTCCCATCGGTCAAAGGGCCATGATGAATAAAGTGTCAAAACCAGAAATGCTGGACAGGCCTTGGAGAAAGGGGAGCCTTGCTACGCTGATGGGCGGGATGTAAATTGCCAACAGCCACACTGGAGAAGTGTACGGTGTGTCCTGAAACATCTAAAAAACTCAGCTTAGAGACCATAGGGCACTTCCTCTCATGGGCGTATAAATTGGGAAAACTAAAAATCAGCAAGACACAGGCACCCCAAAGTTTTGGGCTGCTCTGTTGACAAGAACCTCCACTTCGTTACACCTTAAATATCCCAGGAAAGAGAAGAATGGATAAAGAAGTTGTGGTCCTTATGTACAATGGAATATCACTCAGCCATGAAATCAACGTCATAAGGCTAGTAGCAGCATGATGAGTGGATTTAGGTACGACGATTCTAAGTGAAATAAGTCACACAGAAAAAGACACTTATCATGAGATATCACTTATAGAGGGAATGTCAAAACCGCTACCCTTGAACTGAATTACAAAACAGAACAGAGTCACACGTTTAGAAAACACACTATGGCTGCTTAACGGGAAAGGTGAGGTGGGGTGATGCATAAAACAAGGGTTTCAAATTAGCTCAGATACCGTTCCAGAAACCCAATATGTAATAGACAAGACCTACTCCTTGCTCAGTGAACTGGACTCAACACCCCCTATTCACCGCCCAAGAATATATCTGACTAGTAAGAATCTTAAAACCTATGTATTGATATCTCTCTGTAAGTGAGTCAAGTGGGTGTAAAGCGGCATAAACACAGCAGTGAAAAGCAGCTAAACCCCATTATAAAAATCAATTACTTTAAAAAACCCGTGAAACAAAGACAGTGAAAGAGAGAGAAATTCTTACAAAATTCGTTCAGGGGCTGTGATGCCACCTGGATTGACCATATCTAGACCCACAGCTGATTGAGACATAAGTGTGGACACTCGTGGGGCTGAGAGGTTTGGTGAGGTTGGCTGAGCTAACGCAGACCCTTTAAAGTAATACGGCGTGGTACCCATCCCATGGGTCCCAAATCTCCAGGTTCAAGGGCATCGTCCTACATTGAAAACATGCATGAGAAACCCCGAAGATGGTACACCGTGTGATCGGGAAAGGTTTCTAAAACGCACCTCATTTCTCATCTCCTTGTGCTCCGGTTCACCATTCCAGCCGCTTTACTAGCAATCTCCCTCCTTGGAGAATCAGCACCTTTATCCTCCTGTTCCGTACAGGTTGCTAATTGTCCTGAGGATGAACGGGAAGAGGGGGAACCAATGAGAGACTAGCTCTAGGTGTTGGGGCAGGCACAGGTCATTCTATTTTCCCATCAGGAAGAAGAATTAACCACAGGCTCAGCCTGCTGCCAGGAACCAGAATACGGCCTGAAGCAATCCTGCGCTTTTGCGGCCAGCTCCCAAGAAAGCGAGTTGAAGAATGGAGCTCAGGGGCACTGCAATTCACAAACCTGCAGACTTAGAAATGATAACTCTCGTCCACAAATATATTGAGGGAAGGCAACGAAGAGGATTTGAAAGCAAGGCAGAATTGCAGGAAACAGATTTCAGGAGGTAGATTCGAATCGCCTTTAAAGCACAGGAAAAGCGGCAAAACCTCGACAATGATGCCCTTGGCCAAAAAGGGCGTATGCGTTTTTTCCTGAATATATTCAGGAAAAAACGCATACGCCCTTTTTGGCCAACCAAGCAACCTGGAAAGGCAAATCAGCGCTACAAAGAAGTCTCGCTTCCCATCGGTCAAAAGGGCCATGATGAATAAAGTGTCAAAACCAGAAATGCTGGACAGGCCTTGGAGAAATGGGAGCCTTGCTACGCTGATGGGCGGGATGTAAATTGCCAACAGCCACACTGGAGAAGTGTACGGTGTGTCCTGAAACATCTAAAAAACTCAGCTTAGAGACCATAGGGCACTTCCTCTCATGGGTGTATAAATTGGGAAAACTAAAAATCAGCAAGACACAGGCACCCCAAAGTTTTGGGCTGCTCTGTTGACAAGAACCTCCACTTCGTTACACCTTAAATATCCCAGGAAAGAGAAGAATGGATAAAGAAGTTGTGGTCCTTATGTACAATGGAATATCACTCAGCCATGAAATCAATGTCATAAGGCTAGTAGCAGCATGATGAGTGGATTTAGGTACGACGATTCTAAGTGAAATAAGTCACACAGAAAAAGACACTTATCATGAGATATCACTTATAGAGGGAATGTCAAAACCGCTACCCTTGAACTGAATTACAAAACAGAACAGAGTCACACGTTTAGAAAACACACTATGGCTGCTTAACGGGAAAGGTGAGGTGGGGTGATGCATAAAACAAGGGTTTCAAATTAGCTCAGATACCGTTCCAGAAACCCAGTATGTAATAGACAAGACCTACTCCTTGCTCAGTGAACTGGACTCAACACCCCCTATTCACCGCCCAAGAATATATCTGACTAGTAAGAATCTTAAAACCTATGTATTGATATCTCTCTGTAAGTGAGTCAAGTGGGTGTAAAGCGGCATAAACACAGCAGTGAAAAGCAGCTAAACCCCATTATAAAAATCAATTACTTTAAAAAACCCGTGAAACAAAGACAGTGAAAGAGAGAGAAATTCTTACAAAATTCGTTCAGGGGCTGTGATGCCACCTGGATTGACCATATCTAGACCCACAGCTGATTGAGACATAAGGGTGGACACTCGTGGGGCTGAGAGGTTTGGTGAGGTTGGCTGAGCTAACGCAGACCCTTTAAAGTAATACGGCGTGGTACCCATCCCATGGGTCCCAAATCTCCAGGTTCAAGGGCATCGTCCTACATTGAAAACATGCATGAGAAACCCCGAAGATGGTACACCGTGTGATCGGGAAAGGTTTCTAAAACGCACCTCATTTCTCATCTCCTTGTGCTCCCGTTCGCCATTCCAGCCGCTTTACTAGCAATCTCCCTCCTTGGAGAATCAGCACCTTTATCCTCCTGTTCCGTACAGGTTGCAAATTGTCCTGAGGATGAACGGGAAGAGGGGGAACCAATGAGAGACTAGCTCTAGGTGTTGGGGCAGGCACAGGTCATTCTATTTTCCCATCAGGAAGAAGAATTAACCACAGGCTCAGCCTGCCGCCAGGAACCAGAATACGGCCTGAAGCAATCCTGCGCTTTTGCGGCCAGCTCCCAAGAAAGCGAGTTGAAGAATGGAGCTCAGGGGCACTGCAATTCACAAACCTGCAGACTTAGAAATGATAACTCTCGTCCACAAATATATTGAGGGAAGGCAACGAAGAGGATTTGAAAGCAAGGCAGAATTGCAGGAGACAGATTTCAGGAGGTAGATTCGAATCGCCTTTAAAGCACAGAAAAGCGGCAAAACCTCGACAATGATGCCCTTGGCCAAAAAGGGCGTATGCGTTTTTTCCTGAATATATTCAGGAAAAAACGCATAAGCCCTTTTTGGCCAACCAAGCAACCTGGAAAGGCAAATCAGCGCTACAAAGAAGTCTCGCTTCCCATCGGTCAAAAGGGCCATGATGAATAAAGTGTCAAAACCAGAAATGCTGGACAGGCCTTGGAGAAATGGGAGCCTTGCTACACTGATGGGCGGGATGTAAATTGCCAACAGCCACACTGGAGAAGTGTACGGTGTGTCCTGAAACATCTAAAAAACTCAGCTTAGAGACCATAGGGCACTTCCTCTCATGGGCGTATAAATTGGGAAAACTAAAAATCAGCAAGACACAGGCACCCCAAAGTTTTGGGCTGCTCTGTTGACAAGAACCTCCACTTCGTTACACCTTAAATATCCCAGGAAAGAGAAGAATGGATAAAGAAGTTGCGGTCCTTATGTACAATGGAATATCACTCAGCCATGAAATCAATGTCATAAGGCTAGTAGCAGCATGATGAGTGGATTTAGGTACGACGATTCTAAGTGAAATAAGTCACACAGAAAAAGACACTTATCATAAGATATCACTCATAGAGGGAATGTAAAAACCGCTACCCTTGAACTGAATTACAAAACAGAACAGAGTCACACGTTTAGAAAACACACTATGGCTGCTTAACGGGAAAGGTGAGGTGGGGTGATGCATAAAACACGGGTTTCAAATTAGCTCAGATACCGTTCCAGAAACCCAATATGTAATAGACAAGACCTACTCCTTGCTCAGTGAACTGGACTCAACACCCCCTATTCACCGCCCAAGAATATATCTGACTAGTAAGAATCTTAAAACCTATGTATTGATATCTCTCTGTAAGTGAGTCAAATGGGTGTAAAGCGGCATAAACACAGCAGTGAAAAGCAGCTAAACCCCATTATAAAAATCAATTACGTTTCAAAACCCGTGAAACAAAGACAGTGAAAGAGAGAGAAATTCTTACAAAATTCGTTCAGGGGCTGTGATGCCACCTGGATTGACCATATCTAGACCCACAGCTGATTGAGACATAAGGGTGGACACTCTTGGGGCTGAGAGGTTTGGTGAGGTTGGGTGAGAAAACGCAGACCCTTTAAAGTAATACGGCGTGGTACCCATCCCATGGGTCCCAAATCTCCAGGTTCAAGGGCATCGTCCTACATTGAAAACATGCATGAGAAACCCCGAAGATGGTACACCGTGTGATCGGGAAAGGTTTCTAAAACGCACCTCATTTCTCATCTCCTTGTGCTCCGGTTCACCATTCCAGCCGCTTTACTAGCAATCTCCCTCCTTGGAAAATCAGCACCTTTATCCTCCTGTTCCGTACAGGTTGCTAATTGTCCTGAGGATGAACGGGAAGAGGGGGAACCAATGAGAGACTAGCTCTAGGTGTTGGGGCAGGCACAGGTCATTCTATTTTCCCATCAGGAAGAAGAATTAACCACAGGCTCAGCCTGCCGCCAGGAACCAGAATACGGCCTGAAGCAATCCTGCGCTTTTGCGGCCAGCTCCCAAGAAAGCGAGTTGAAGAATGGAGCTCAGGGGCACTGCAATTCACAAACCTGCAGACTTAGAAATGATAACTCTCGTCCACAAATATATTGAGGGAAGGCAACGAAGAGGATTTGAAAGCAAGGCAGAATTGCAGGAAACAGATTTCAGGAGGTAGATTCGAATCGCCTTTAAAGCACAGGAAAAGCGGCAAAACCTCGACAATGATGCCCTTGGCCAAAAAGGGCGTATGCGTTTTTTCCTGAATATATTCAGGAAAAAACGCATACGCCCTTTTTGGCCAACCAAGCAACCTGGAAAGGCAAATCAGCGCTACAAAGAAGTCTCGCTTCCCATCGGTCAAAAGGGCCATGCTGAATAAAGTGTCAAAACCAGAAATGCTGGACAGGCCTTGGAGAAATGGGAGCCTTGCTACGCTGATGGGCGGGATGTAAATTGCCAAGAGCCACACTGGAGAAGTGTACGGTGTGTCCTGAAACATCTAAAAAACTCAGCTTAGAGACCATAGGGCACTTCCTCTCATGGGCGTATAAATTGGGAAAACTAAAAATCAGCAAGACACAGGCACCCCAAAGTTTTGGGCTGCTCTGTTGACAAGAACCTCCACTTCGTTACACCTTAAATATCCCAGGAAAGAGAAGAATGGATAAAGAAGTTGTGGTCCTTATGTACAATGGAATATCACTCAGCCATGAAATCAACGTCATAAGGCTAGTAGCAGCATGATGAGTGGATTTAGGTACGACGATTCTAAGTGAAATAAGTCACACAGAAAAAGACACTTATCATGAGATATCACTTATAGAGGGAATGTCAAAACCGCTACCCTTGAACTGAATTACAAAACAGAACAGAGTCACACGTTTAG
Organism: Balaenoptera borealis; assembly: GCF_965194805.1. Taxonomy (NCBI): domain Eukaryota; kingdom Metazoa; phylum Chordata; class Mammalia; order Artiodactyla; family Balaenopteridae; genus Balaenoptera; species Balaenoptera borealis. Next base: position 85,627,981 of record NC_138873.1, read on the forward strand.
AAAACACACTATGGCTGCTTAACGGGAAAGGTGAGGTGGGGTGATGCATAAAACAAGGGTTTCAAATTAGCTCAGATACCGTTCCAGAAACCCAATATGTAATAGACAAGACCTACTCCTTGCTCAGTGAACTGGACTCAACACCCCCTATTCACCGCCCAAGAATATATCTGACTAGTAAGAATCTTAAAACCTATGTATTGATATCTCTCTGTAAGTGAGTCAAGTGGGTGTAAAGCGGCATAAACACAGCAGTGAAAAGCAGCTAAACCCCATTATAAAAATCAATTACTTTAAAAAACCCGTGAAACAAAGACAGTGAAAGAGAGAGAAATTCTTACAAAATTCGTTCAGGGGCTGTGATGCCACCTGGATTGACCATATCTAGACCCACAGCTGATTGAGACATAAGTGTGGACACTCGTGGGGCTGAGAGGTTTGGTGAGGTTGGCTGAGCTAACGCAGACCCTTTAAAGTAATACGGCGTGGTACCCATCCCATGGGTCCCAAATCTCCAGGTTCAAGGGCATCGTCCTACATTGAAAACATGCATGAGAAACCCCGAAGATGGTACACCGTGTGATCGGGAAAGGTTTCTAAAACGCACCTCATTTCTCATCTCCTTGTGCTCCGGTTCACCATTCCAGCCGCTTTACTAGCAATCTCCCTCCTTGGAGAATCAGCACCTTTATCCTCCTGTTCCGTACAGGTTGCTAATTGTCCTGAGGATGAACGGGAAGAGGGGGAACCAATGAGAGACTAGCTCTAGGTGTTGGGGCAGGCACAGGTCATTCTATTTTCCCATCAGGAAGAAGAATTAACCACAGGCTCAGCCTGCTGCCAGGAACCAGAATACGGCCTGAAGCAATCCTGCGCTTTTGCGGCCAGCTCCCAAGAAAGCGAGTTGAAGAATGGAGCTCAGGGGCACTGCAATTCACAAACCTGCAGACTTAGAAATGATAACTCTCGTCCACAAATATATTGAGGGAAGGCAACGAAGAGGATTTGAAAGCAAGGCAGAATTGCAGGAAACAGATTTCAGGAGGTAGATTCGAATCGCCTTTAAAGCACAGGAAAAGCGGCAAAACCTCGACAATGATGCCCTTGGCCAAAAAGGGCGTATGCGTTTTTTCCTGAATATATTCAGGAAAAAACGCATACGCCCTTTTTGGCCAACCAAGCAACCTGGAAAGGCAAATCAGCGCTACAAAGAAGTCTCGCTTCCCATCGGTCAAAAGGGCCATGCTGAATAAAGTGTCAAAACCAGAAATGCTGGACAGGCCTTGGAGAAATGGGAGCCTTGCTACGCTGATGGGCGGGATGTAAATTGCCAACAGCCACACTGGAGAAGTGTACGGTGTGTCCTGAAACATCTAAAAAACTCAGCTTAGAGACCATAGGGCACTTCCTCTCATGGGCGTATAAATTGGGAAAACTAAAAATCAGCAAGACACAGGCACCCCAAAGTTTTGGGCTGCTCTGTTGACAAGAACCTCCACTTCGTTACACCTTAAATATCCCAGGAAAGAGAAGAATGGATAAAGAAGTTGCGGTCCTTATGTACAATGGAATATCACTCAGCCATGAAATCAATGTCATAAGGCTAGTAGCAGCATGATGAGTGGATTTAGATATGACGATTCTAAGTGAAATAAGTCACACAGAAAAAGACACTTATCATAAGATATCACTCATAGAGGGAATGTAAAAACCGCTACCCTTGAACTGAATTACAAAACAGAACAGAGTCACACGTTTAGAAAACACACTATGGCTGCTTAACGGGAAAGGTGAGGTGGGGTGATGCATAAAACACGGGTTTCAAATTAGCTCAGATACCGTTCCAGAAACCCAATATGTAATAGACAAGACCTACTCCTTGCTCAGTGAACTGGACTCAACACCCCCTATTCACCGCCCAAGAATATATCTGACTAGTAAGAATCTTAAAACCTATGTATTGATATCTCTCTGTAAGTGAGTCAAATGGGTGTAAAGCGGCATAAACACAGCAGTGAAAAGCAGCTAAACCCCATTATAAAAATCAATTACGTTTCAAAACCCGTGAAACAAAGACAGTGAAAGAGAGAGAAATTCTTACAAAATTCGTTCAGGGGCTGTGATGCCACCTGGATTGACCATATCTAGACCCACAGCTGATTGAGACATAAGGGTGGACACTCTTGGGGCTGAGAGGTTTGGTGAGGTTGGGTGAGAAAACGCAGACCCTTTAAAGTAATACGGCGTGGTACCCATCCCATGGGTCCCAAATCTCCAGGTTCAAGGGCATCGTCCTACATTGAAAACATGCATGAGAAACCCCGAAGATGGTACACCGTGTGATCGGGAAAGGTTTCTAAAACGCACCTCATTTCTCATCTCCTTGTGCTCCGGTTCACCATTCCAGCCGCTTTACTAGCAATCTCCCTCCTTGGAGAATCAGCACCTTTATCCTCCTGTTCCGTACAGGTTGCTAATTGTCCTGAGGATGAACGGGAAGAGGGGGAACCAATGAGAGACTAGCTCTAGGTGTTGGGGCAGGCACAGGTCATTCTATTTTCCCATCAGGAAGAAGAATTAACCACAGGCTCAGCCTGCCGCCAGGAACCAGAATACGGCCTGAAGCAATCCTGCGCTTTTGCGGCCAGCTCCCAAGAAAGCGAGTTGAAGAATGGAGCTCAGGGGCACTGCAATTCACAAACCTGCAGACTTAGAAATGATAACTCTCGTCCACAAATATATTGAGGGAAGGCAACGAAGAGGATTTGAAAGCAAGGCAGAATTGCAGGAAACAGATTTCAGGAGGTAGATTCGAATCGCCTTTAAAGCACAGGAAAAGCGGCAAAACCTCGACAATGATGCCCTTGGCCAAAAAGGGCGTATGCGTTTTTTCCTGAATATATTCAGGAAAAAACGCATACGCCCTTTTTGGCCAACCAAGCAACCTGGAAAGGCAAATCAGCGCTACAAAGAAGTCTCGCTTCCCATCGGTCAAAAGGGCCATGCTGAATAAAGTGTCAAAACCAGAAATGCTGGACAGGCCTTGGAGAAATGGGAGCCTTGCTACGCTGATGGGCGGGATGTAAATTGCCAACAGCCACACTGGAGAAGTGTACGGTGTGTCCTGAAACATCTAAAAAACTCAGCTTAGAGACCATAGGGCACTTCCTCTCATGGGCGTATAAATTGGGAAAACTAAAAATCAGCAAGACACAGGCACCCCAAAGTTTTGGGCTGCTCTGTTGACAAGAACCTCCACTTCGTTACACCTTAAATATCCCAGGAAAGAGAAGAATGGATAAAGAAGTTGTGGTCCTTATGTACAATGGAATATCACTCAGCCATGAAATCAACGTCATAAGGCTAGTAGCAGCATGATGAGTGGATTTAGGTACGACGATTCTAAGTGAAATAAGTCACACAGAAAAAGACACTTATCATGAGATATCACTTATAGAGGGAATGTCAAAACCGCTACCCTTGAACTGAATTACAAAACAGAACAGAGTCACACGTTTAGAAAACACACTATGGCTGCTTAACGGGAAAGGTGAGGTGGGGTGATGCATAAAACAAGGGTTTCAAATTAGCTCAGATACCGTTCCAGAAACCCAATATGTAATAGACAAGACCTACTCCTTGCTCAGTGAACTGGACTCAACACCCCCTATTCACCGCCCAAGAATATATCTGACTAGTAAGAATCTTAAAACCTATGTATTGATATCTCTCTGTAAGTGAGTCAAGTGGGTGTAAAGCGGCATAAACACAGCAGTGAAAAGCAGCTAAACCCCATTATAAAAATCAATTACTTTAAAAAACCCGTGAAACAAAGACAGTGAAAGAGAGAGAAATTCTTACAAAATTCGTTCAGGGGCTGTGATGCCACCTGGATTGACCATATCTAGACCCACAGCTGATTGAGACATAAGTGTGGACACTCGTGGGGCTGAGAGGTTTGGTGAGGTTGGCTGAGCTAACGCAGACCCTTTAAAGTAATACGGCGTGGTACCCATCCCATGGGTCCCAAATCTCCAGGTTCAAGGGCATCGTCCTACATTGAAAACATGCATGAGAAACCCCGAAGATGGTACACCGTGTGATCGGGAAAGGTTTCTAAAACGCACCTCATTTCTCATCTCCTTGTGCTCCGGTTCACCATTCCAGCCGCTTTACTAGCAATCTCCCTCCTTGGAGAATCAGCACCTTTATCCTCCTGTTCCGTACAGGTTGCTAATTGTCCTGAGGATGAACGGGAAGAGGGGGAACCAATGAGAGACTAGCTCTAGGTGTTGGGGCAGGCACAGGTCATTCTATTTTCCCATCAGGAAGAAGAATTAACCACAGGCTCAGCCTGCTGCCAGGAACCAGAATACGGCCTGAAGCAATCCTGCGCTTTTGCGGCCAGCTCCCAAGAAAGCGAGTTGAAGAATGGAGCTCAGGGGCACTGCAATTCACAAACCTGCAGACTTAGAAATGATAACTCTCGTCCACAAATATATTGAGGGAAGGCAACGAAGAGGATTTGAAAGCAAGGCAGAATTGCAGGAAACAGATTTCAGGAGGTAGATTCGAATCGCCTTTAAAGCACAGGAAAAGCGGCAAAACCTCGACAATGATGCCCTTGGCCAAAAAGGGCGTATGCGTTTTTTCCTGAATATATTCAGGAAAAAACGCATACGCCCTTTTTGGCCAACCAAGCAACCTGGAAAGGCAAATCAGCGCTACAAAGAAGTCTCGCTTCCCATCGGTCAAAAGGGCCATGATGAATAAAGTGTCAAAACCAGAAATGCTGGACAGGCCTTGGAGAAATGGGAGCCTTGCTACGCTGATGGGCGGGATGTAAATTGCCAACAGCCACACTGGAGAAGTGTACGGTGTGTCCTGAAACATCTAAAAAACTCAGCTTAGAGACCATAGGGCACTTCCTCTCATGGGTGTATAAATTGGGAAAACTAAAAATCAGCAAGACACAGGCACCCCAAAGTTTTGGGCTGCTCTGTTGACAAGAACCTCCACTTCGTTACACCTTAAATATCCCAGGAAAGAGAAGAATGGATAAAGAAGTTGTGGTCCTTATGTACAATGGAATATCACTCAGCCATGAAATCAACGTCATAAGGCTAGTAGCAGCATGATGAGTGGATTTAGGTACGACGATTCTAAGTGAAATAAGTCACACAGAAAAAGACACTTATCATGAGATATCACTTATAGAGGGAATGTCAAAACCGCTACCCTTGAACTGAATTACAAAACAGAACAGAGTCACACGTTTAGAAAACACACTATGGCTGCTTAACGGGAAAGGTGAGGTGGGGTGATGCATAAAACAAGGGTTTCAAATTAGCTCAGATACCGTTCCAGAAACCCAGTATGTAATAGACAAGACCTACTCCTTGCTCAGTGAACTGGACTCAACACCCCCTATTCACCGCCCAAGAATATATCTGACTAGTAAGAATCTTAAAACCTATGTATTGATATCTCTCTGTAAGTGAGTCAAGTGGGTGTAAAGCGGCATAAACACAGCAGTGAAAAGCAGCTAAACCCCATTATAAAAATCAATTACTTTAAAAAACCCGTGAAACAAAGACAGTGAAAGAGAGAGAAATTCTTACAAAATTCGTTCAGGGGCTGTGATGCCACCTGGATTGACCATATCTAGACCCACAGCTGATTGAGACATAAGGGTGGACACTCGTGGGGCTGAGAGGTTTGGTGAGGTTGGCTGAGCTAACGCAGACCCTTTAAAGTAATACGGCGTGGTACCCATCCCATGGGTCCCAAATCTCCAGGTTCAAGGGCATCGTCCTACATTGAAAACATGCATGAGAAACCCCGAAGATGGTACACCGTGTGATCGGGAAAGGTTTCTAAAACGCACCTCATTTCTCATCTCCTTGTGCTCCGGTTCGCCATTCCAGCCGCTTTACTAGCAATCTCCCTCCTTGGAGAATCAGCACCTTTATCCTCCTGTTCCGTACAGGTTGCTAATTGTCCTGAGGATGAACGGGAAGAGGGGGAACCAATGAGAGACTAGCTCTAGGTGTTGGGGCAGGCACAGGTCATTCTATTTTCCCATCAGGAAGAAGAATTAACCACAGGCTCAGCCTGCCGCCAGGAACCAGAATACGGCCTGAAGCAATCCTGCGCTTTTGCGGCCAGCTCCCAAGAAAGCGAGTTGAAGAATGGAGCTCAGGGGCACTGCAATTCACAAACCTGCAGTCTTAGAAATGATAACTATCGTCCACAAATATATTGAGGGAAGGCAACGAAGAGGATTTGAAAGCAAGGCAGAATTGCAGGAGACAGATTTCAGGAGGTAGATTCGAATCGCCTTTAAAGCACAGAAAAGCGGCAAAACCTCGACAATGATGCCCTTGGCCAAAAAGGGCGTATGCGTTTTTTCCTGAATATATTCAGGAAAAAACGCATAAGCCCTTTTTGGCCAACCAAGCAACCTGGAAAGGCAAATCAGCGCTACAAAGAAGTCTCGCTTCCCATCGGTCAAAAGGGCCATGATGAATAAAGTGTCAAAACCAGAAATGCTGGACAGGCCTTGGAGAAATGGGAGACTTGCTACGCTGATGGGCGGGATGTAAATTGCCAACAGCCACACTGGAGAAGTGTACGGTGTGTCCTGAAACATCTAAAAAACTCAGCTTAGAGACCATAGGGCACTTCCTCTCATGGGCGTATAAATTGGGAAAACTAAAAATCAGCAAGACACAGGCACCCCAAAGTTTTGGGCTGCTCTGTTGACAAGAACCTCCACTTCGTTACACCTTAAATATCCCAGGAAAGAGAAGAATGGATAAAGAAGTTGCGGTCCTTATGTACAATGGAATATCACTCAGCCATGAAATCAATGTCATAAGGCTAGTAGCAGCATGATGAGTGGATTTAGATATGACGATTCTAAGTGAAATAAGTCACACAGAAAAAGACACTTATCATAAGATATCACTCATAGAGGGAATGTAAAAACCGCTACCCTTGAACTGAATTACAAAACAGAACAGAGTCACACGTTTAGAAAACACACTATGGCTGCTTAACGGGAAAGGTGAGGTGGGGTGATGCATAAAACACGGGTTTCAAATTAGCTCAGATACCGTTCCAGAAACCCAATATGTAATAGACAAGACCTACTCCTTGCTCAGTGAACTGGACTCAACACCCCCTATTCACCGCCCAAGAATATATCTGACTAGTAAGAATCTTAAAACCTATGTATTGATATCTCTCTGTAAGTGAGTCAAATGGGTGTAAAGCGGCATAAACACAGCAGTGAAAAGCAGCTAAACCCCATTATAAAAATCAATTACGTTTCAAAACCCGTGAAACAAAGACAGTGAAAGAGAGAGAAATTCTTACAAAATTCGTTCAGGGGCTGTGATGCCACCTGGATTGACCATATCTAGACCCACAGCTGATTGAGACATAAGGGTGGACACTCTTGGGGCTGAGAGGTTTGGTGAGGTTGGGTGAGAAAACGCAGACCCTTTAAAGTAATACGGCGTGGTACCCATCCCATGGGTCCCAAATCTCCAGGTTCAAGGGCATCGTCCTACATTGAAAACATGCATGAGAAACCCCGAAGATGGTACACCGTGTGATCGGGAAAGGTTTCTAAAACGCACCTCATTTCTCATCTCCTTGTGCTCCGGTTCACCATTCCAGCCGCTTTACTAGCAATCTCCCTCCTTGGAAAATCAGCACCTTTATCCTCCTGTTCCGTACAGGTTGCTAATTGTCCTGAGGATGAACGGGAAGAGGGGGAACCAATGAGAGACTAGCTCTAGGTGTTGGGGCAGGCACAGGTCATTCTATTTTCCCATCAGGAAGAAGAATTAACCACAGGCTCAGCCTGCCGCCAGGAACCAGAATACGGCCTGAAGCAATCCTGCGCTTTTGCGGCCAGCTCCCAAGAAAGCGAGTTGAAGAATGGAGCTCAGGGGCACTGCAATTCACAAACCTGCAGACTTAGAAATGATAACTCTCGTCCACAAATATATTGAGGGAAGGCAACGAAGAGGATTTGAAAGCAAGGCAGAATTGCAGGAAACAGATTTCAGGAGGTAGATTCGAATCGCCTTTAAAGCACAGGAAAAGCGGCAAAACCTCGACAATGATGCCCTTGGCCAAAAAGGGCGTATGCGTTTTTTCCTGAATATATTCAGGAAAAAACGCATACGCCCTTTTTGGCCAACCAAGCAACCTGGAAAGGCAAATCAGCGCTACAAAGAAGTCTCGCTTCCCATCGGTCAAAAGGGCCATGCTGAATAAAGTGTCAAAACCAGAAATGCTGGACAGGCCTTGGAGAAATGGGAGCCTTGCTACGCTGATGGGCGGGATGTAAATTGCCAAGAGCCACACTGGAGAAGTGTACGGTGTGTCCTGAAACATCTAAAAAACTCAGCTTAGAGACCATAGGGCACTTCCTCTCATGGGCGTATAAATTGGGAAAACTAAAAATCAGCAAGACACAGGCACCCCAAAGTTTTGGGCTGCTCTGTTGACAAGAACCTCCACTTCGTTACACCTTAAATATCCCAGGAAAGAGAAGAATGGATAAAGAAGTTGTGGTCCTTATGTACAATGGAATATCACTCAGCCATGAAATCAACGTCATAAGGCTAGTAGCAGCATGATGAGTGGATTTAGGTACGACGATTCTAAGTGAAATAAGTCACACAGAAAAAGACACTTATCATGAGATATCACTTATAGAGGGAATGTCAAAACCGCTACCCTTGAACTGAATTACAAAACAGAACAGAGTCACACGTTTAGAAAACACACTATGGCTGCTTAACGGGAAAGGTGAGGTGGGGTGATGCATAAAACAAGGGTTTCAAATTAGCTCAGATACCGTTCCAGAAACCCAATATGTAATAGACAAGACCTACTCCTTGCTCAGTGAACTGGACTCAACACCCCCTATTCACCGCCCAAGAATATATCTGACTAGTAAGAATCTTAAAACCTATGTATTGATATCTCTCTGTAAGTGAGTCAAGTGGGTGTAAAGCGGCATAAACACAGCAGTGAAAAGCAGCTAAACCCCATTATAAAAATCAATTACTTTAAAAAACCCGTGAAACAAAGACAGTGAAAGAGAGAGAAATTCTTACAAAATTCGTTCAGGGGCTGTGATGCCACCTGGATTGACCATATCTAGACCCACAGCTGATTGAGACATAAGTGTGGACACTCGTGGGGCTGAGAGGTTTGGTGAGGTTGGCTGAGCTAACGCAGACCCTTTAAAGTAATACGGCGTGGTACCCATCCCATGGGTCCCAAATCTCCAGGTTCAAGGGCATCGTCCTACATTGAAAACATGCATGAGAAACCCCGAAGATGGTACACCGTGTGATCGGGAAAGGTTTCTAAAACGCACCTCATTTCTCATCTCCTTGTGCTCCGGTTCACCATTCCAGCCGCTTTACTAGCAATCTCCCTCCTTGGAGAATCAGCACCTTTATCCTCCTGTTCCGTACAGGTTGCTAATTGTCCTGAGGATGAATGGGAAGAGGGGGAACCAATGAGAGACTAGCTCTAGGTGTTGGGGCAGGCACAGGTCATTCTATTTTCCCATCAGGAAGAAGAATTAACCACAGGCTCAGCCTGCTGCCAGGAACCAGAATACGGCCTGAAGCAATCCTGCGCTTTTGCGGCCAGCTCCCAAGAAAGCGAGTTGAAGAATGGAGCTCAGGGGCACTGCAATTCACAAACCTGCAGACTTAGAAATGATAACTCTCGTCCACAAATATATTGAGGGAAGGCAACGAAGAGGATTTGAAAGCAAGGCAGAATTGCAGGAAACAGATTTCAGGAGGTAGATTCGAATCGCCTTTAAAGCACAGGAAAAGCGGCAAAACCTCGACAATGATGCCCTTGGCCAAAAAGGGCGTATGCGTTTTTTCCTGAATATATTCAGGAAAAAACGCATACGCCCTTTTTGGCCAACCAAGCAACCTGGAAAGGCAAATCAGCGCTACAAAGAAGTCTCGCTTCCCATCGGTCAAAAGGGCCATGCTGAATAAAGTGTCAAAACCAGAAATGCTGGACAGGCCTTGGAGAAATGGGAGCCTTGCTACGCTGATGGGCGGGATGTAAATTGCCAACAGCCACACTGGAGAAGTGTACGGTGTGTCCTGAAACATCTAAAAAACTCAGCTTAGAGACCATAGGGCACTTCCTCTCATGGGCGTATAAATTGGGAAAACTAAAAATCAGCAAGACACAGGCACCCCAAAGTTTTGGGCTGCTCTGTTGACAAGAACCTCCACTTCGTTACACCTTAAATATCCCAGGAAAGAGAAGAATGGATAAAGAAGTTGCGGTCCTTATGTACAATGGAATATCACTCAGCCATGAAATCAATGTCATAAGGCTAGTAGCAGCATGATGAGTGGATTTAGATATGACGATTCTAAGTGAAATAAGTCACACAGAAAAAGACACTTATCATAAGATATCACTCATAGAGGGAATGTAAAAACCGCTACCCTTGAACTGAATTACAAAACAGAACAGAGTCACACGTTTAGAAAACACACTATGGCTGCTTAACGGGAAAGGTGAGGTGGGGTGATGCATAAAACACGGGTTTCAAATTAGCTCAGATACCGTTCCAGAAACCCAATATGTAATAGACAAGACCTACTCCTTGCTCAGTGAACTGGACTCAACACCCCCTATTCACCGCCCAAGAATATATCTGACTAGTAAGAATCTTAAAACCTATGTATTGATATCTCTCTGTAAGTGAGTCAAATGGGTGTAAAGCGGCATAAACACAGCAGTGAAAAGCAGCTAAACCCCATTATAAAAATCAATTACGTTTCAAAACCCGTGAAACAAAGACAGTGAAAGAGAGAGAAATTCTTACAAAATTCGTTCAGGGGCTGTGATGCCACCTGGATTGACCATATCTAGACCCACAGCTGATTGAGACATAAGGGTGGACACTCTTGGGGCTGAGAGGTTTGGTGAGGTTGGGTGAGAAAACGCAGACCCTTTAAAGTAATACGGCGTGGTACCCATCCCATGGGTCCCAAATCTCCAGGTTCAAGGGCATCGTCCTACATTGAAAACATGCATGAGAAACCCCGAAGATGGTACACCGTGTGATCGGGAAAGGTTTCTAAAACGCACCTCATTTCTCATCTCCTTGTGCTCCGGTTCACCATTCCAGCCGCTTTACTAGCAATCTCCCTCCTTGGAGAATCAGCACCTTTATCCTCCTGTTCCGTACAGGTTGCTAATTGTCCTGAGGATGAACGGGAAGAGGGGGAACCAATGAGAGACTAGCTCTAGGTGTTGGGGCAGGCACAGGTCATTCTATTTTCCCATCAGGAAGAAGAATTAACCACAGGCTCAGCCTGCCGCCAGGAACCAGAATACGGCCTGAAGCAATCCTGCGCTTTTGCGGCCAGCTCCCAAGAAAGCGAGTTGAAGAATGGAGCTCAGGGGCACTGCAATTCACAAACCTGCAGACTTAGAAATGATAACTCTCGTCCACAAATATATTGAGGGAAGGCAACGAAGAGGATTTGAAAGCAAGGCAGAATTGCAGGAAACAGATTTCAGGAGGTAGATTCGAATCGCCTTTAAAGCACAGGAAAAGCGGCAAAACCTCGACAATGATGCCCTTGGCCAAAAAGGGCGTATGCGTTTTTTCCTGAATATATTCAGGAAAAAACGCATACGCCCTTTTTGGCCAACCAAGCAACCTGGAAAGGCAAATCAGCGCTACAAAGAAGTCTCGCTTCCCATCGGTCAAAAGGGCCATGCTGAATAAAGTGTCAAAACCAGAAATGCTGGACAGGCCTTGGAGAAATGGGAGCCTTGCTACGCTGATGGGCGGGATGTAAATTGCCAACAGCCACACTGGAGAAGTGTACGGTGTGTCCTGAAACATCTAAAAAACTCAGCTTAGAGACCATAGGGCACTTCCTCTCATGGGCGTATAAATTGGGAAAACTAAAAATCAGCAAGACACAGGCACCCCAAAGTTTTGGGCTGCTCTGTTGACAAGAACCTCCACTTCGTTACACCTTAAATATCCCAGGAAAGAGAAGAATGGATAAAGAAGTTGTGGTCCTTATGTACAATGGAATATCACTCAGCCATGAAATCAACGTCATAAGGCTAGTAGCAGCATGATGAGTGGATTTAGGTACGACGATTCTAAGTGAAATAAGTCACACAGAAAAAGACACTTATCATGAGATATCACTTATAGAGGGAATGTCAAAACCGCTACCCTTGAACTGAATTACAAAACAGAACAGAGTCACACGTTTAGAAAACACACTATGGCTGCTTAACGGGAAAGGTGAGGTGGGGTGATGCATAAAACAAGGGTTTCAAATTAGCTCAGATACCGTTCCAGAAACCCAATATGTAATAGACAAGACCTACTCCTTGCTCAGTGAACTGGACTCAACACCCCCTATTCACCGCCCAAGAATATATCTGACTAGTAAGAATCTTAAAACCTATGTATTGATATCTCTCTGTAAGTGAGTCAAGTGGGTGTAAAGCGGCATAAACACAGCAGTGAAAAGCAGCTAAACCCCATTATAAAAATCAATTACTTTAAAAAACCCGTGAAACAAAGACAGTGAAAGAGAGAGAAATTCTTACAAAATTCGTTCAGGGGCTGTGATGCCACCTGGATTGACCATATCTAGACCCACAGCTGATTGAGACATAAGTGTGGACACTCGTGGGGCTGAGAGGTTTGGTGAGGTTGGCTGAGCTAACGCAGACCCTTTAAAGTAATACGGCGTGGTACCCATCCCATGGGTCCCAAATCTCCAGGTTCAAGGGCATCGTCCTACATTGAAAACATGCATGAGAAACCCCGAAGATGGTACACCGTGTGATCGGGAAAGGTTTCTAAAACGCACCTCATTTCTCATCTCCTTGTGCTCCGGTTCACCATTCCAGCCGCTTTACTAGCAATCTCCCTCCTTGGAGAATCAGCACCTTTATCCTCCTGTTCCGTACAGGTTGCTAATTGTCCTGAGGATGAACGGGAAGAGGGGGAACCAATGAGAGACTAGCTCTAGGTGTTGGGGCAGGCACAGGTCATTCTATTTTCCCATCAGGAAGAAGAATTAACCACAGGCTCAGCCTGCTGCCAGGAACCAGAATACGGCCTGAAGCAATCCTGCGCTTTTGCGGCCAGCTCCCAAGAAAGCGAGTTGAAGAATGGAGCTCAGGGGCACTGCAATTCACAAACCTGCAGACTTAGAAATGATAACTCTCGTCCACAAATATATTGAGGGAAGGCAACGAAGAGGATTTGAAAGCAAGGCAGAATTGCAGGAAACAGATTTCAGGAGGTAGATTCGAATCGCCTTTAAAGCACAGGAAAAGCGGCAAAACCTCGACAATGATGCCCTTGGCCAAAAAGGGCGTATGCGTTTTTTCCTGAATATATTCAGGAAAAAACGCATACGCCCTTTTTGGCCAACCAAGCAACCTGGAAAGGCAAATCAGCGCTACAAAGAAGTCTCGCTTCCCATCGGTCAAAAGGGCCATGATGAATAAAGTGTCAAAACCAGAAATGCTGGACAGGCCTTGGAGAAATGGGAGCCTTGCTACGCTGATGGGCGGGATGTAAATTGCCAACAGCCACACTGGAGAAGTGTACGGTGTGTCCTGAAACATCTAAAAAACTCAGCTTAGAGACCATAGGGCACTTCCTCTCATGGGTGTATAAATTGGGAAAACTAAAAATCAGCAAGACACAGGCACCCCAAAGTTTTGGGCTGCTCTGTTGACAAGAACCTCCACTTCGTTACACCTTAAATATCCCAGGAAAGAGAAGAATGGATAAAGAAGTTGTGGTCCTTATGTACAATGGAATATCACTCAGCCATGAAATCAACGTCATAAGGCTAGTAGCAGCATGATGAGTGGATTTAGGTACGACGATTCTAAGTGAAATAAGTCACACAGAAAAAGACACTTATCATGAGATATCACTTATAGAGGGAATGTCAAAACCGCTACCCTTGAACTGAATTACAAAACAGAACAGAGTCACACGTTTAGAAAACACACTATGGCTGCTTAACGGGAAAGGTGAGGTGGGGTGATGCATAAAACAAGGGTTTCAAATTAGCTCAGATACCGTTCCAGAAACCCAGTATGTAATAGACAAGACCTACTCCTTGCTCAGTGAACTGGACTCAACACCCCCTATTCACCGCCCAAGAATATATCTGACTAGTAAGAATCTTAAAACCTATGTATTGATATCTCTCTGTAAGTGAGTCAAGTGGGTGTAAAGCGGCATAAACACAGCAGTGAAAAGCAGCTAAACCCCATTATAAAAATCAATTACTTTAAAAAACCCGTGAAACAAAGACAGTGAAAGAGAGAGAAATTCTTACAAAATTCGTTCAGGGGCTGTGATGCCACCTGGATTGACCATATCTAGACCCACAGCTGATTGAGACATAAGGGTGGACACTCGTGGGGCTGAGAGGTTTGGTGAGGTTGGCTGAGCTAACGCAGACCCTTTAAAGTAATACGGCGTGGTACCCATCCCATGGGTCCCAAATCTCCAGGTTCAAGGGCATCGTCCTACATTGAAAACATGCATGAGAAACCCCGAAGATGGTACACCGTGTGATCGGGAAAGGTTTCTAAAACGCACCTCATTTCTCATCTCCTTGTGCTCCGGTTCGCCATTCCAGCCGCTTTACTAGCAATCTCCCTCCTTGGAGAATCAGCACCTTTATCCTCCTGTTCCGTACAGGTTGCTAATTGTCCTGAGGATGAACGGGAAGAGGGGGAACCAATGAGAGACTAGCTCTAGGTGTTGGGGCAGGCACAGGTCATTCTATTTTCCCATCAGGAAGAAGAATTAACCACAGGCTCAGCCTGCCGCCAGGAACCAGAATACGGCCTGAAGCAATCCTGCGCTTTTGCGGCCAGCTCCCAAGAAAGCGAGTTGAAGAATGGAGCTCAGGGGCACTGCAATTCACAAACCTGCAGTCTTAGAAATGATAACTCTCGTCCACAAATATATTGAGGGAAGGCAACGAAGAGGATTTGAAAGCAAGGCAGAATTGCAGGAGACAGATTTCAGGAGGTAGATTCGAATCGCCTTTAAAGCACAGAAAAGCGGCAAAACCTCGACAATGATGCCCTTGGCCAAAAAGGGCGTATGCGTTTTTTCCTGAATATATTCAGGAAAAAACGCATAAGCCCTTTTTGGCCAACCAAGCAACCTGGAAAGGCAAATCAGCGCTACAAAGAAGTCTCGCTTCCCATCGGTCAAAAGGGCCATGATGAATAAAGTGTCAAAACCAGAAATGCTGGACAGGCCTTGGAGAAATGGGAGCCTTGCTACGCTGATGGGCGGGATGTAAATTGCCAACAGCCACACTGGAGAAGTGTACGGTGTGTCCTGAAACATCTAAAAAACTCAGCTTAGAGACCATAGGGCACTTCCTCTCATGGGCGTATAAATTGGGAAAACTAAAAATCAGCAAGACACAGGCACCCCAAAGTTTTGGGCTGCTCTGTTGACAAGAACCTCCACTTCGTTACACCTTAAATATCCCAGGAAAGAGAAGAATGGATAAAGAAGTTGCGGTCCTTATGTACAATGGAATATCACTCAGCCATGAAATCAATGTCATAAGGCTAGTAGCAGCATGATGAGTGGATTTAGATATGACGATTCTAAGTGAAATAAGTCACACAGAAAAAGACACTTATCATAAGATATCACTCATAGAGGGAATGTAAAAACCGCTACCCTTGAACTGAATTACAAAACAGAACAGAGTCACACGTTTAGAAAACACACTATGGCTGCTTAACGGGAAAGGTGAGGTGGGGTGATGCATAAAACACGGGTTTCAAATTAGCTCAGATACCGTTCCAGAAACCCAATATGTAATAGACAAGACCTACTCCTTGCTCAGTGAACTGGACTCAACACCCCCTATTCACCGCCCAAGAATATATCTGACTAGTAAGAATCTTAAAACCTATGTATTGATATCTCTCTGTAAGTGAGTCAAATGGGTGTAAAGCGGCATAAACACAGCAGTGAAAAGCAGCTAAACCCCATTATAAAAATCAATTACGTTTCAAAACCCGTGAAACAAAGACAGTGAAAGAGAGAGAAATTCTTACAAAATTCGTTCAGGGGCTGTGATGCCACCTGGATTGACCATATCTAGACCCACAGCTGATTGAGACATAAGGGTGGACACTCTTGGGGCTGAGAGGTTTGGTGAGGTTGGGTGAGAAAACGCAGACCCTTTAAAGTAATACGGCGTGGTACCCATCCCATGGGTCCCAAATCTCCAGGTTCAAGGGCATCGTCCTACATTGAAAACATGCATGAGAAACCCCGAAGATGGTACACCGTGTGATCGGGAAAGGTTTCTAAAACGCACCTCATTTCTCATCTCCTTGTGCTCCGGTTCACCATTCCAGCCGCTTTACTAGCAATCTCCCTCCTTGGAGAATCAGCACCTTTATCCTCCTGTTCCGTACAGGTTGCTAATTGTCCTGAGGATGAACGGGAAGAGGGGGAACCAATGAGAGACTAGCTCTAGGTGTTGGGGCAGGCACAGGTCATTCTATTTTCCCATCAGGAAGAAGAATTAACCACAGGCTCAGCCTGCCGCCAGGAACCAGAATACGGCCTGAAGCAATCCTGCGCTTTTGCGGCCAGCTCCCAAGAAAGCGAGTTGAAGAATGGAGCTCAGGGGCACTGCAATTCACAAACCTGCAGTCTTAGAAATGATAACTCTCGTCCACAAATATATTGAGGGAAGGCAACGAAGAGGATTTGAAAGCAAGGCAGAATTGCAGGAAACAGATTTCAGGAGGTAGATTCGAATCGCCTTTAAAGCACAGGAAAAGCGGCAAAACCTCGACAATGATGCCCTTGGCCAAAAAGGGCGTATGCGTTTTTTCCTGAATATATTCAGGAAAAAACGCATACGCCCTTTTTGGCCAACCAAGCAACCTGGAAAGGCAAATCAGCGCTACAAAGAAGTCTCGCTTCCCATCGGTCAAAAGGGCCATGCTGAATAAAGTGTCAAAACCAGAAATGCTGGACAGGCCTTGGAGAAAGGGGAGCCTTGCTACGCTGATGGGCGGGATGTAAATTGCCAACAGCCACACTGGAGAAGTGTACGGTGTGTCCTGAAACATCTAAAAAACTCAGCTTAGAGACCATAGGGCACTTCCTCTCATGGGCGTATAAATTGGGAAAACTAAAAATCAGCAAGACACAGGCACCCCAAAGTTTTGGGCTGCTCTGTTGACAAGAACCTCCACTTCGTTACACCTTAAATATCCCAGGAAAGAGAAGAATGGATAAAGAAGTTGTGGTCCTTATGTACAATGGAATATCACTCAGCCATGAAATCAACGTCATAAGGCTAGTAGCAGCATGATGAGTGGATTTAGGTACGACGATTCTAAGTGAAATAAGTCACACAGAAAAAGACACTTATCATGAGATATCACTTATAGAGGGAATGTCAAAACCGCTACCCTTGAACTGAATTACAAAACAGAACAGAGTCACACGTTTAGAAAACACACTATGGCTGCTTAACGGGAAAGGTGAGGTGGGGTGATGCATAAAACAAGGGTTTCAAATTAGCTCAGATACCGTTCCAGAAACCCAATATGTAATAGACAAGACCTACTCCTTGCTCAGTGAACTGGACTCAACACCCCCTATTCACCGCCCAAGAATATATCTGACTAGTAAGAATCTTAAAACCTATGTATTGATATCTCTCTGTAAGTGAGTCAAGTGGGTGTAAAGCGGCATAAACACAGCAGTGAAAAGCAGCTAAACCCCATTATAAAAATCAATTACTTTTCAAAACCCGTGAAACAAAGACAGTGAAAGAGAGAGAAATTCTTACAAAATTCGTTCAGGGGCTGTGATGCCACCTGGATTGACCATATCTAGACCCACAGCTGATTGAGACATAAGGGTGGACACTCGTGGGGCTGAGAGGTTTGGTGAGGTTGGCTGAGCTAACGCAGACCCTTTAAAGTAATACGGCGTGGTACCCATCCCATGGGTCCCAAATCTCCAGGTTCAAGGGCATCGTCCTACATTGAAAACATGCATGAGGAACCCCGAAGATGGTACACCGTGTGATCGGGAAAGGTTTCTAAAACGCACCTCATTTCTCATCTCCTTGTGCTCCGGTTCGCCATTCCAGGCGCTTTACTAGCAATCTCCCTCCTTGAAGAATCAGCACCTTTATCCTCCTGTTCCGTACAGGTTGCTAATTGTCCTGAGGATGAACGGGAAGAGGGGGAACCAATGAGAGACTAGCTCTAGGTGTTGGGGCAGGCACAGGTCATTCTATTTTCCCATCAGGAAGAAGAATTAACCACAGGCTCAGCCTGCCGCCAGGAACCAGAATACGGCCTGAAGCAATCCTGCGCTTTTGCGGCCAGCTCCCAAGAAAGCGAGTTGAAGAATGGAGCTCAGGGGCACTGCAATTCACAAACCTGCAGACTTAGAAATGATAACTCTCGTCCACAAATATATTGAGGGAAGGCAACGAAGAGGATTTGAAAGCAAGGCAGAATTGCAGGAAACAGATTTCAGGAGGTAGATTCGAATCGCCTTTAAAGCACAGGAAAAGCGGCAAAACCTCGACAATGATGCCCTTGGCCAAAAAGGGCGTATGCGTTTTTTCCTGAATATATTCAGGAAAAAACGCATACGCCCTTTTTGGCCAACCAAGCAACCTGGAAAGGCAAATCAGCGCTACAAAGAAGTCTCGCTTCCCATCGGTCAAAGGGCCATGATGAATAAAGTGTCAAAACCAGAAATGCTGGACAGGCCTTGGAGAAAGGGGAGCCTTGCTACGCTGATGGGCGGGATGTAAATTGCCAACAGCCACACTGGAGAAGTGTACGGTGTGTCCTGAAACATCTAAAAAACTCAGCTTAGAGACCATAGGGCACTTCCTCTCATGGGCGTATAAATTGGGAAAACTAAAAATCAGCAAGACACAGGCACCCCAAAGTTTTGGGCTGCTCTGTTGACAAGAACCTCCACTTCGTTACACCTTAAATATCCCAGGAAAGAGAAGAATGGATAAAGAAGTTGTGGTCCTTATGTACAATGGAATATCACTCAGCCATGAAATCAACGTCATAAGGCTAGTAGCAGCATGATGAGTGGATTTAGGTACGACGATTCTAAGTGAAATAAGTCACACAGAAAAAGACACTTATCATGAGATATCACTTATAGAGGGAATGTCAAAACCGCTACCCTTGAACTGAATTACAAAACAGAACAGAGTCACACGTTTAGAAAACACACTATGGCTGCTTAACGGGAAAGGTGAGGTGGGGTGATGCATAAAACAAGGGTTTCAAATTAGCTCAGATACCGTTCCAGAAACCCAATATGTAATAGACAAGACCTACTCCTTGCTCAGTGAACTGGACTCAACACCCCCTATTCACCGCCCAAGAATATATCTGACTAGTAAGAATCTTAAAACCTA
This sequence comes from Balaenoptera borealis, assembly GCF_965194805.1. Lineage (NCBI taxonomy): Eukaryota > Metazoa > Chordata > Mammalia > Artiodactyla > Balaenopteridae > Balaenoptera > Balaenoptera borealis. Next base: position 85,647,534 of record NC_138873.1, read on the forward strand.
TGTATTGATATCTCTCTGTAAGTGAGTCAAGTGGGTGTAAAGCGGCATAAACACAGCAGTGAAAAGCAGCTAAACCCCATTATAAAAATCAATTACTTTAAAAAACCCGTGAAACAAAGACAGTGAAAGAGAGAGAAATTCTTACAAAATTCGTTCAGGGGCTGTGATGCCACCTGGATTGACCATATCTAGACCCACAGCTGATTGAGACATAAGTGTGGACACTCGTGGGGCTGAGAGGTTTGGTGAGGTTGGCTGAGCTAACGCAGACCCTTGAAAGTAATACGGCGTGGTACCCATCCCATGGGTCCCAAATCTCCAGGTTCAAGGGCATCGTCCTACATTGAAAACATGCATGAGAAACCCCGAAGATGGTACACCGTGTGATCGGGAAAGGTTTCTAAAACGCACCTCATTTCTCATCTCCTTGTGCTCCGGTTCACCATTCCAGCCGCTTTACTAGCAATCTCCCTCCTTGGAGAATCAGCACCTTTATCCTCCTGTTCCGTACAGGTTGCTAATTGTCCTGAGGATGAACGGGAAGAGGGGGAACCAATGAGAGACTAGCTCTAGGTGTTGGGGCAGGCACAGGTCATTCTATTTTCCCATCAGGAAGAAGAATTAACCACAGGCTCAGCCTGCCGCCAGGAACCAGAATACGGCCTGAAGCAATCCTGCGCTTTTGCGGCCAGCTCCCAAGAAAGCGAGTTGAAGAATGGAGCTCAGGGGCACTGCAATTCACAAACCTGCAGACTTAGAAATGATAACTCTCGTCCACAAATATATTGAGGGAAGGCAACGAAGAGGATTTGAAAGCAAGGCAGAATTGCAGGAAACAGATTTCAGGAGGTAGATTCGAATCGCCTTTAAAGCACAGGAAAAGCGGCAAAACCTCGACAATGATGCCCTTGGCCAAAAAGGGCGTATGCGTTTTTTCCTGAATATATTCAGGAAAAAACGCATACGCCCTTTTTGGCCAACCAAGCAACCTGGAAAGGCAAATCAGCGCTACAAAGAAGTCTCGCTTCCCATCGGTCAAAAGGGCCATGATGAATAAAGTGTCAAAACCAGAAATGCTGGACAGGCCTTGGAGAAATGGGAGCCTTGCTACGCTGATGGGCGGGATGTAAATTGCCAACAGCCACACTGGAGAAGTGTACGGTGTGTCCTGAAACATCTAAAAAACTCAGCTTAGAGACCATAGGGCACTTCCTCTCATGGGCGTATAAATTGGGAAAACTAAAAATCAGCAAGACACAGGCACCCCAAAGTTTTGGGCTGCTCTGTTGACAAGAACCTCCACTTCGTTACACCTTAAATATCCCAGGAAAGAGAAGAATGGATAAAGAAGTTGTGGTCCTTATGTACAATGGAATATCACTCAGCCATGAAATCAACGTCATAAGGCTAGTAGCAGCATGATGAGTGGATTTAGGTACGACGATTCTAAGTGAAATAAGTCACACAGAAAAAGACACTTATCATGAGATATCACTTATAGAGGGAATGTCAAAACCGCTACCCTTGAACTGAATTACAAAACAGAACAGAGTCACACGTTTAGAAAACACACTATGGCTGCTTAACGGGAAAGGTGAGGTGGGGTGATGCATAAAACAAGGGTTTCAAATTAGCTCAGATACCGTTCCAGAAACCCAATATGTAATAGACAAGACCTACTCCTTGCTCAGTGAACTGGACTCAACACCCCCTATTCACCGCCCAAGAATATATCTGACTAGTAAGAATCTTAAAACCTATGTATTGATATCTCTCTGTAAGTGAGTCAAGTGGGTGTAAAGCGGCATAAACACAGCAGTGAAAAGCAGCTAAACCCCATTATAAAAATCAATTACTTTAAAAAACCCGTGAAACAAAGACAGTGAAAGAGAGAGAAATTCTTACAAAATTCGTTCAGGAGCTGTGATGCCACCTGGATTGACCATATCTAGACCCACAGCTGATTGAGACATAAGGGTGGACACTCGTGGGGCTGAGAGGTTTGGTGAGGTTGGGTGAGCTAACGCAGACCCTTTAAATTAATACGGCGTGGTACCCATCCCATGGGTCCCAAATCTCCAGGTTCAAGGGCATCGTCCTACATTGAAAACATGCATGAGAAACCCCGAAGATGGTACACCGTGTGATCGGGAAAGGTTTCTAAAACGCACCTCATTTCTCATCTCCTTGTGCTCCGGTTCGCCATTCCAGCCGCTTTACTAGCAATCTCCCTCCTTGGAGAATCAGCACCTTTATCCTCCTGTTCCGTACAGGTTGCTAATTGTCCTGAGGATGAACGGGAAGAGGGGGAACCAATGAGAGACTAGCTCTAGGTGTTGGGGCAGGCACAGGTCATTCTATTTTCCCATCAGGAAGAAGAATTAACCACAGGCTCAGCCTGCCGCCAGGAACCAGAATACGGCCTGAAGCAATCCTGCGCTTTTGCGGCCAGCTCCCAAGAAAGCGAGTTGAAGAATGGAGCTCAGGGGCACTGCAATTCACAAACCTGCAGACTTAGAAATGATAACTCTCGTCCACAAATATATTGAGGGAAGGCAACGAAGAGGATTTGAAAGCAAGGCAGAATTGCAGGAAACAGATTTCAGGAGGTAGATTCGAATCGCCTTTAAAGCACAGGAAAAGCGGCAAAACCTCGACAATGATGCCCTTGGCCAAAAAGGGCGTATGCGTTTTTTCCTGAATATATTCAGGAGAAAACGCATACGCCCTTTTTGGCCAACCAAGCAACCTGGAAAGGCAAATCAGCGCTACAAAGAAGTCTCGCTTCCCATCGGTCAAAAGGGCCATGCTGAATAAAGTGTCAAAACCAGAAATGCTGGACAGGCCTTGGAGAAATGGGAGCCTTGCTACGCTGATGGGCGGGATATAAATTGCCAACAGCCACTCTGGAGAAGTGTACAGTGTGTCCTGAAACATCTAAAAAACTCAGCTTAGAGAGCATAGCGCACTTCCACTCATGGGCGTATAAATTGGGAAAACTAAAAATCAGCATGACACAGGCACCCCAAAGTTTTGGGCTACTCTGTTGACAAGAACCTCCACTTCGCTACACCTTAAATATCCCAGGAAAGAGAAGAATGGATAAAGAAGTTGCGGTCCTTATGTACAATGGAATATCACTCAGCCATGAAATCAATGTCATAAGGCTAGTAGCAGCATGATGAGTGGATTTAGGTATGACGATTCTAAGTGAAATAAGTCACACAGAAAAAGACACTTATCATAAGATATAACTTATAGAGGGAATGTAAAAACCGCTACCCTTGAACTGAATTACAAAACAGAACAGAGTCACACGTTTAGAAAACACACTATGGCTGCTTAACGGGAAAGGTGAGGTGGGGTGATGCATAAAACACGGGTTTCAAATTAGCTCAGATACCGTTCCAGAAACCCAATATATAATAGACAAGACCTACTCCTTGCTCAGTGAACTGGACTCAACACCCCCTATTCACCGCCCAAGAATATATCTGACTAGTAAGAATCTTAAAACCTATGTATTGATATCTCTCTGTAAGTGAGTCAAATGGGTGTAAAGCGGCATAAACACAGCAGTGAAAAGCAGCTAAACCCCATTATAAAAATCAATTACGTTTCAAAACCCGTGAAACAAAGACAGTGAAAGAGAGAGAAATTCTTACAAAATTCGTTCAGGGGCTGTGATGCCACCTGGATTGACCATATCTAGACCCACAGCTGATTGAGACATAAGGGTGGACACTCTTGGGGCTGAGAGGTTTGGTGAGGTTGGGTGAGAAAACGCAGACCCTTTAAAGTAATTCGGCGTGGTACCCATCCCATGGGTCCCAAATCTCCAGGTTCAAGGGCATCGTCCTACATTGAAAACATGCATGAGAAACCCCGAAGATGGTACACCGTGTGATCGGGAAAGGTTTCTAAAACGCACCTCATTTCTCATCTCCTTGTGCTCCGGTTCGCCATTCCAGCCGCTTTACTAGCAATCTCCCTCCTTGGAGAATCAGCACCTTTATCCTCCTGTTCCGTACAGGTTGCTAATTGTCCTGAGGATGAACGGGAAGAGGGGGAACCAATGAGAGACTAGCTCTAGGTGTTGGGGCAGGCACAGGTCATTCTATTTTCCCATCAGGAAGAAGAATTAACCACAGGCTCAGCCTGCCGCCAGGAACCAGAATACGGCCTGAAGCAATCCTGCGCTTTTGCGGCCAGCTCCCAAGAAAGCGAGTTGAAGAATGGAGCTCAGGGGCACTGCAATTCACAAACCTGCAGACTTAGAAATGATAACTCTCGTCCACAAATATATTGAGGGAAGGCAACGAAGAGGATTTGAAAGCAAGGCAGAATTGCAGGAAACAGATTTCAGGAGGTAGATTCGAATCGCCTTTAAAGCACAGGAAAAGCGGCAAAACCTCGACAATGATGCCCTTGGCCAAAAAGGGCGTATGCGTTTTTTCCTGAATATATTCAGGAGAAAACGCATACGCCCTTTTTGGCCAACCAAGCAACCTGGAAAGGCAAATCAGCGCTACAAAGAAGTCTCGCTTCCCATCGGTCAAAAGGGCCATGCTGAATAAAGTGTCAAAAGCAGAAATGCTGGACAGGCCTTGGAGAAATGGGAGCCTTGCTACGCTGATGGGCGGGATGTAAATTGCCAACAGCCACACTGGAGAAGTGTACGGTGTGTCCTGAAACATCTAAAAAACTCAGCTTAGAGACCATAGGGCACTTCCTCTCATGGGCGTATAAATTGGGAAAACTAAAAATCAGCAAGACACAGGCACCCCAAAGTTTTGGGCTGCTCTGTTGACAAGAACCTCCACTTCGTTACACCTTAAATATCCCAGGAAAGAGAAGAATGGATAAAGAAGTTGTGGTCCTTATGTACAATGGAATATCACTCAGCCATGAAATCAACGTCATAAGGCTAGTAGCAGCATGATGAGTGGATTTAGGTACGACGATTCTAAGTGAAATAAGTCACACAGAAAAAGACACTTATCATGAGATATCACTTATAGAGGGAATGTCAAAACCGCTACCCTTGAACTGAATTACAAAACAGAACAGAGTCACACGTTTAGAAAACACACTATGGCTGCTTAACGGGAAAGGTGAGGTGGGGTGATGCATAAAACAAGGGTTTCAAATTAGCTCAGATACCGTTCCAGAAACCCAATATGTAATAGACAAGACCTACTCCTTGCTCAGTGAACTGGACTCAACACCCCCTATTCACCGCCCAAGAATATATCTGACTAGTAAGAATCTTAAAACCTATGTATTGATATCTCTCTGTAAGTGAGTCAAGTGGGTATAAAGCGGCATAAACACAGCAGTGAAAAGCAGCTAAACCCCATTATAAAAATCAATTACTTTAAAAAACCCGTGAAACAAAGACAGTGAAAGAGAGAGAAATTCTTACAAAATTCGTTCAGGAGCTGTGATGCCACCTGGATTGACCATATCTAGACCCACAGCTGATTGAGACATAAGGGTGGACACTCTTGGGGCTGAGAGGTTTGGTGAGGTTGGGTGAGAAAACGCAGACCCTTTAAAGTAATACGGCGTGGTACCCATCCCATGGGTCCCAAATCTCCAGGTTCAAGGGCATCGTCCTATATTGAAAACATGCATGAGAAACCCCGAAGATGGTACACCGTGTGATCGGGAAAGGTTTCTAAAACGCACCTCATTTCTCATCTCCTTGTGCTCCGGTTCGCCATTCCAGCCGCTTTACTAGCAATCTCCCTCCTTGGAGAATCAGCACCTTTATCCTCCTGTTCCGTACAGGTTGCTAATTGTCCTGAGGATGAACGGGAAGAGGGGGAACCAATGAGAGACTAGCTCTAGGTGTTGGGACAGGCACAGGTCACTCTATTTTCCCATCAGGAAGAAGAATTAACCACAGGCTCAGCCTGCCACCAGGAACCAGAAGACGGCCTGAAGCAATCCTGCGCTTTTGCGGCCAGCTCCCAAGAAAGCGAGTTGAAGAATGGAGCTCAGGGGCACTACAATTCACAAACCTGCAGACTTAGAAATGATAACTCTCGTCCACAAATATATTGAGGGAAGGCAACGAAGAGGATTTGAAAGCAAGGCAGAATTGCAGGAAACAGATTTCAGGAGGTAGATTCGAATCGCCTTTAAAGCACAGGAAAAGCGGCAAAACCTCGACAATGATGCCCTTGGTCAAAAAGGGCGTATGCGTTTTTTCCTGAATATATTCAGGAAAAAACGCATACGCCCTTTTTGGCCAACCAAGCAACCTGGAAAGGCAAATCAGCGCTACAAAGAAGTCTCGCTTCCCATCGGTCAAAAGGGCCATGCTGAATAAAGTGTCAAAACCAGAAATGCAGGACAGGCCATGGAGAAATGGGAGCCTTGCTACGCTGATGGGCGGGATGTAAATTGCTAACAGCCACTCCGGAGAAGTGTACGGTGTGTCCTGAAACATCTAAAAAACTCAGCTTAGAGACCATAGGGCACTTCCTCTCATGGGCGTATAAATTGGGAAAACTGAAAATCAGCAAGACACAGGCACCCAAAAGTTTTGGGCTACTCTCTTGACAAGAACCTCCACTTCGTTACACCTTAAATATCCCAGGAAAGAGAAGAATGGATAAAGAAGTTGCGGTCCTTATGTACAATGGAATATCACTCAGCCATGAAATCAACGTCATAAGGCTAGTAGCAGCATGATGAGTGGATTTAGGTACGACCATTCTAAGTGAAATAAGTCACACAGAAAAAGACACTTATCATGAGATATCACTTATAGAGGGAATGTCAAAACCGCTACCCTTGAACTGAATTACAAAACAGAACAGAGTCACACGTTTAGAAAACACACTATGGCTGCTTAACGGGAAAGGTGAGGTGGGGTGATGCATAAAACAAGGGTTTCAAATTAGCTCAGATACCGTTCCATAAACCCAATATGTAATAGAGAAGACCTACTCCTTGCTCAGTGAACTGGACTCAACACCCCCTATTCACCGCCCAAGAATATATCTGACTAGTAAGTATCTTCAAACCTATGTATTGATATCTCTCTGAAAGTGAGTCAAGTGGGTGTAAAGCGGCATAAACACAGCAGTGAAAAGCAGCCAAACCCCATTATAAAAATCAATTACTTTTCAAAACCCGTGAAACAAAGACAGTGAAAGAGAGAGAAATTCTTACAAAATTCTTTCAGGGGCTGTGATGCCACCTGGATTGACCATATCTAGACCCACAGCTGATTGAGACATAAGGGTGGACACTCTTGGGGCTGAGAGGTTTGGTGAGGTTGGGTGAGCAAACGCAGACCCTTTAAAGTAATACGGCGTGGTACCCATCCCATGGGTCCCAAATCTCCAGGTTCAAGGGCATCTTCCTATATTGAAAACATGCATGAGAAACCCCGAAGATGGTACACCGTGTGATCGGGAAAGGTTTCTAAAACGCATCTCATTTCTCATCTCCTTGTGCTCCGGTTCGCCATTCCAGCCGCTTTCCTAGCAATCTCCCTCCTTTGAGAATCAGCACCTTTATCCTCCTGTTCCGTACAGGTTGCAAATTGTCCTGAGGATGAACGGGAAGAGGGGGAACCAATGAGAGACTAGCTCTAGGTGTTGGGGCAGGCACAGGTCATTCTATTTTCCCATCAGGAAGAAGAATTAACCACAGGCTCAGCCTGCCGCCAGGAACCAGAATACGGCCTGAAGCAATCCTGCCATTTTGCGGCCAGCTCCCAAGAAAGCGAGTTGAAGAATGGAGCTCAGGGGCACTGCAATTCACAAACCTGCAGTCTTAGAAATGATAACTCTCGTCCACAAATATATTGAGGGAAGGCAACGAAGAGGATTTGAAAGCAAGGCAGAATTGCAGGAAACAGATTTCAGGAGGTAGATTCGAATCGCCTTTAAAGCACAGGAAAAGCGGCAAAACCTCGACAATGATGCCCTTGGCCAAAAAGGGCGTATGCGTTTTTTCCTGAATATATTCAGGAAAAAACGCATACGCCCTTTTTGGCCAACCAAGCAACCTGGAAAGGCAAATCAGCGCTACAAAGAAGTCTCGCTTCCCATCGGTCAAAAGGGCCATGCTGAATAAAGTGTCAAAACCAGAAATGCAGGACAGGCCATGGAGAAATGGGAGCCTTGCTACGCTGATGGGCGGGATGTAAATTGCCAACAGCCACTCTGGAGAAGTGTACAGTGTGTCCTGAAACATCTAAAAAACTCAGCTTAGAGAGCATAGCGCACTTCCACTCATGGGCGTATAAATTGGGAAAACTAAAAATCAGCATGACACAGGCACCCCAAAGTTTTGGGCTACTCTGTTGACAAGAACCTCCACTTCGCTACACCTTAAATATCCCAGGAAAGAGAAGAATGGATAAAGAAGTTGTGGTCCTTATGTACAATGGAATATCACTCAGCCATGAAATCAACGTCATAAGGCTAGTAGCAGCATGATGAGTGGATTTAGGTATGACGATTCTAAGTGAAATAAGTCACACAGAAAAAGACACTTATCATAAGATATCACTCATAGAGGGAATGTAAAAACCGCTACCCTTGAACTGAATTACAAAACAGAACAGAGTCACACGTTTAGAAAACACACTATGGCTGCTTAACGGGAAAGGTGAGGTGGGGTGATGCATAAAACACGGGTTTCAAATTAGCTCAGATACCGTTCCAGAAACCCAATATGTAATAGACAAGACCTACTCCTTGCTCAGTGAACTGGACTCAACACCCCCTATTCACCGCCCAAGAATATATCTGACTAGTAAGAATCTTAAAACCTATGTATTGATATCTCTCTGTAAGTGAGTCAAATGGGTGTAAAGCGGCATAAACACAGCAGTGAAAAGCAGCTAAACCCCATTATAAAAATCAATTACGTTTCAAAACCCGTGAAACAAAGACAGTGAAAGAGAGAGAAATTCTTACAAAATTCGTTCAGGAGCTGTGATGCCACCTGGATTGACCATATCTAGACCCACAGCTGATTGAGACATAAGGGTGGACACTCTTGGGGCTGAGAGGTTTGGTGAGGTTGGGTGAGAAAACGCAGACCCTGTAAAGTAATACGGCGTGGTACCCATCCCATGGGTCCCAAATCTCCAGGTTCAAGGGCATCGTCCTATATTGAAAACATGCATGAGAAACCCCGAAGATGGTACACCGTGTGATCGGGAAAGGTTTCTAAAACGCACCTCATTTCTCATCTCCTTGTGCTCCGGTTCGCCATTCCAGCCGCTTTACTAGCAATCTCCCTCCTTGGAGAATCAGCACCTTTATCCTCCTGTTCCGTACAGGTTGCTAATTGTCCTGAGGATGAACGGGAAGAGGGGGAACCAATGAGAGACTAGCTCTAGGTGTTGGGACAGGCACAGGTCACTCTATTTTCCCATCAGGAAGAAGAATTAACCACAGGCTCAGCCTGCCACCAGGAACCAGAAGACGGCCTGAAGCAATCCTGCGCTTTTGCGGCCAGCTCCCAAGAAAGCGAGTTGAAGAATGGAGCTCAGGGGCACTACAATTCACAAACCTGCAGACTTAGAAATGATAACTCTCGTCCACAAATATATTGAGGGAAGGCAACGAAGAGGATTTGAAAGCAAGGCAGAATTGCAGGAAACAGATTTCAGGAGGTAGATTCGAATCGCCTTTAAAGCACAGGAAAAGCGGCAAAACCTCGACAATGATGCCCTTGGCCAAAAAGGGCGTATGCGTTTTTTCCTGAATATATTCAGGAAAAAACGCATACGCCCTTTTTGGCCAACCAAGCAACCTGGAAAGGCAAATCAGCGCTACAAAGAAGTCTCGCTTCCCATCGGTCAAAAGGGCCATGCTGAATAAAGTGTCAAAACCAGAAATGCAGGACACGCCATGGAGAAATGGGAGCCTTGCTACGCTGGTGGGCGGGATGTAAATTGCTAACAGCCACTCCGGAGAAGTGTACGGTGTGTCCTGAAACATCTAAAAAACTCAGCTTAGAGACCATAGGGCACTTCCTCTCATGGGCGTATAAATTGGGAAAACTAAAAATCAGCAAGACACAGGCACCCAAAAGTTTTGGGCTACTCTCTTGACAAGAACCTCCACTTCGTTACACCTTAAATATCCCAGGAAAGAGAAGAATGGATAAAGAAGTTGCGGTCCTTATGTACAATGGAATATCACTCAGCCATGAAATCAACGTCATAAGGCTAGTAGCAGCATGATGAGTGGATTTAGGTACGACCATTCTAAGTGAAATAAGTCACACAGAAAAAGACACTTATCATGAGATATCACTTATAGAGGGAATGTCAAAACCGCTACCCTTGAACTGAATTACAAAACAGAACAGAGTCACACGTTTAGAAAACACACTATGGCTGCTTAACGGGAAAGGTGAGGTGGGGTGATGCATAAAACAAGGGTTTCAAATTAGCTCAGATTCCGTTCCATAAACCCAATATGTAATAGACAAGACCTACTCCTTGCTCAGTGAACTGGACTCAACACCCCCTATTCACCGCCCAAGAATATATCTGACTAGTAATTATCTTCAAACCTATGTATTGATATCTCTCTGAAAGTGAGTCAAGTGGGTGTAAAGCGGCATAAACACAGCAGTGAAAAGCAGCCAAACCCCATTATAAAAATCAATTACTTTTCAAAACCCGTGAAACAAAGACAGTGAAAGAGAGAGAAATTCTTACAAAATTCGTTCAGGGGCTCTGATGCCACCTGGATTGACCATATCTAGACCCACAGCTGATTGAGACATAAGGGTGGACACTCGTGGGGCTGAGAGGTTTGGTGAGGTTGGGTGAGCAAACGCAGACCCTTTAAAGTAAAACGGCGTGGTACCCATCCCATGGGTCCCAAATCTCCAGGTTCAAGGGCATCGTCCTACATTGAAAACATGCATGAGAAACCCCGAAGATGGTACACCGTGTGATCGGGAAAGGTTTCTAAAACGCACCTCATTTCTCAACTCCTTGTGCTCCGGTTCGCCATTCCAGCCGCTTTACTAGCAATCTCCCTCCTTGGAGAATCAGCACCTTTATCCTCCTGTTCCGTACAGGTTGCTAATTGTCCTGAGGATGAACGGGAAGAGGGGGAACCAATGAGAGACTAGCTCTAGGTGTTGGGACAGGCACAGGTCACTCTATTTTCCCATCAGGAAGAAGAATTAACCACAGGCTCAGCCTGCCACCAGGAACCAGAAGACGGCCTGAAGCAATCCTGCGCTTTTGCGGCCAGCTCCCAAGAAAGCGAGTTGAAGAATGGAGCTCAGGGGCACTACAATTCACAAACCTGCAAACTTAGAAATGATAACTCTCGTCCACAAATATATTGAGGGAAGGCAACGAAGAGGATTTGAAAGCAAGGCAGAATTGCAGGAAACAGATTTCAGGAGGTAGATTCGAATCGCCTTTAAAGCACAGGAAAAGCGGCAAAACCTCGACAATGATGCCCTTGGTCAAAAAGGGCGTATGCGTTTTTTCCTGAATATATTCAGGAGAAAACGCATACGCCCTTTTTGGCCAACCAAGCAACCTGGAAAGGCAAATCAGCGCTACAAAGAAGTCTCGCTTCCCATCGGTCAAAAGGGCCATGCTGAATAAAGTGTCAAAACCAGAAATGCTGGACAGGCCTTGGAGAAATGGGAGCCTTGCTACGCTGATGGGCGGGATGTAAATTGCCAACAGCCACACTGGAGAAGTGTACGGTGTGTCCTGAAACATCTAAAAAACTCAGCTTAGAGATCATAGGGCACTTCCTCTCATGGGCGTATAAATTGGGAAAACTAAAAATCAGCAAGACACAGGCACCCCAAAGTTTTGGGCTGCTCTGTTGACAAGAACCTCCACTTCGTTACACCTTAAATATCCCAGGAAAGAGAAGAATGGATAAAGAAGTTGTGGTCCTTATGTACAATGGAATATCACTCAGCCATGAAATCAACGTCATAAGGCTAGTAGCAGCATGATGAGTGGATTTAGGTACGACGATTCTAAGTGAAATAAGTCACACAGAAAAAGACACTTATCATGAGATATCACTTATAGAGGGAATGTCAAAACCGCTACCCTTGAACTGAATTACAAAACAGAACAGAGTCACACGTTTAGAAAACACACTATGGCTGCTTAACGGGAAAGGTGAGGTGGGGTGATGCATAAAACAAGGGTTTCAAATTAGCTCAGATACCGTTCCAGAAACCCAATATGTAATAGACAAGACCTACTCCTTGCTCAGTGAACTGGACTCAACACCCCCTATTCACCGCCCAAGAATATATCTGACTAGTAAGAATCTTAAAACCTATGTATTGATATCTCTCTGTAAGTGAGTCAAGTGGGTGTAAAGCGGCATAAACACAGCAGTGAAAAGCAGCTAAACCCCATTATAAAAATCAATTACTTTAAAAAACCCGTGAAACAAAGACAGTGAAAGAGAGAGAAATTCTTACAAAATTCGTTCAGGGGCTGTGATGCCACCTGGATTGACCATATCTAGACCCACAGCTGATTGAGACATAAGTGTGGACACTCGTGGGGCTGAGAGGTTTGGTGAGGTTGGCTGAGCTAACGCAGACCCTTTAAAGTAATTCGGCGTGGTACCCATCCCATGGGTCCCAAATCTCCAGGTTCAAGGGCATCGTCCTACATTGAAAACATGCATGAGAAACCCCGAAGATGGTACACCGTGTGATCGGGAAAGGTTTCTAAAACGCACCTCATTTCTCATCTCCTTGTGCTCCGGTTCGCCATTCCAGCCGCTTTACTAGCAATCTCCCTCCTTGGAGAATCAGCACCTTTATCCTCCTGTTCCGTACAGGTTGCAAATTGTCCTGAGGATGAACGGGAAGAGGGGGAACCAATGAGAGACTAGCTCTAGGTGTTGGGGCAGGCACAGGTCATTCTATTTTCCCATCAGGAAGAAGAATTAACCACAGGCTCAGCCTGCCGCCAGGAACCAGAATACGGCCTGAAGCAATCCTGCGCTTTTGCGGCCAGCTCCCAAGAAAGCGAGTTGAAGAATGGAGCTCAGGGGCACTGCAATTCACAAACCTGCAGTCTTAGAAATGATAACTCTCGTCCACAAATATATTGAGGGAAGGCAACGAAGAAGATTTGAAAGCAAGGCAGAATTGCAGGAAACAGATTTCAGGAGGTAGATTCGAATCGCCTTTAAAGCACAGGAAAAGCGGCAAAACCTCGACAATGATGCCCTTGGCCAAAAAGGGCGTATGCGTTTTTTCCTGAATATATTCAGGAAAAAATGCATACGCCCTTTTTGGCCAACCAAGCAACCTGGAAAGGCAAATCAGCGCTACAAAGAAGTCTCGCTTCCCATCGGTCAAAAGGGCCATGCTGAATAAAGTGTCAAAACCAGAAATGCAGGACAGGCCATGGAGAAATGGGAGCCTTGCTACGCTGATGGGCGGGATGTAAATTGCCAACAGCCACTCTGGAGAAGTGTACAGTGTGTCCTGAAACATCTAAAAAACTCAGCTTAGAGAGCATAGCGCACTTCCACTCATGGGCGTATAAATTGGGAAAACTAAAAATCAGCATGACACAGGCACCCCAAAGTTTTGGGCTACTCTGTTGACAAGAACCTCCACTTCGCTACACCTTAAATATCCCAGGAAAGAGAAGAATGGATAAAGAAGTTGCGGTCCTTATGTACAATGGAATATCACTCAGCCATGAAATCAATGTCATAAGGCTAGTAGCAGCATGATGAGTGGATTTAGGTATGACGATTCTAAGTGAAATAAGTCACAGAGAAAAAGACACTTATCATAAGATATAACTTATAGAGGGAATGTAAAAACCGCTACCCTTGAACTGAATTACAAAACAGAACAGAGTCACACGTTTAGAAAACACACTATGGCTGCTTAACGGGAAAGGTGAGGTGGGGTGATGCATAAAACACGGGTTTCAAATTAGCTCAGATACCGTTCCAGAAACCCAATATATAATAGACAAGACCTACTCCTTGCTCAGTGAACTGGACTCAACACCCCCTATTCACCGCCCAAGAATATATCTGACTAGTAAGAATCTTAAAACCTATGTATTGATATCTCTCTGTAAGTGAGTCAAATGGGTGTAAAGCGGCATAAACACAGCAGTGAAAAGCAGCTAAACCCCATTATAAAAATCAATTACGTTTCAAAACCCGTGAAACAAAGACAGTGAAAGAGAGAGAAATTCTTACAAAATTCGTTCAGGGGCTCTGATGCCACCTGGATTGACCATATCTAGACCCACAGCTGATTGAGACATAAGGGTGGACACTCTTGGGGCTGAGAGGTTTGGTGAGGTTGGGTGAGCAAACGCAGACCCTTTAAAGTAAAACGGCGTGGTACCCATCCCATGGGTCCCAAATCTCCAGGTTCAAGGGCATCGTCCTACATTGAAAACATGCATGAGAAACCCCGAAGATGGTACACCGTGTGATCGGGAAAGGTTTCTAAAACGCACCTCATTTCTCATCTCCTTGTGCTCCGGTTCGCCATTCCAGCCGCTTTACTAGCAATCTCCCTCCTTGGAGAATCAGCACCTTTATCCTCCTGTTCCGTACAGGTTGCTAATTGTCCTGAGGATGAACGGGAAGAGGGGGAACCAATGAGAGACTAGCTCTAGGTGTTGGGATAGGCACAGGTCACTCTATTTTCCCATCAGGAAGAAGAATTAACCACAGGCTCAGCCTGCCACCAGGAACCAGAAGACGGCCTGAAGCAATCCTGCGCTTTTGCGGCCAGCTCCCAAGAAAGCGAGTTGAAGAATGGAGCTCAGGGGCACTACAATTCACAAACCTGCAAACTTAGAAATGATAACTCTCGTCCACAAATATATTGAGGGAAGGCAACGAAGAGGATTTGAAAGCAAGGCAGAATTGCAGGAAACAGATTTCAGGAGGTAGATTCGAATCGCCTTTAAAGCACAGGAAAAGCGGCAAAACCTCGACAATGATGCCCTTGGTCAAAAAGGGCGTATGCGTTTTTTCCTGAATATATTCAGGAGAAAACGCATACGCCCTTTTTGGCCAACCAAGCAACCTGGAAAGGCAAATCAGCGCTACAAAGAAGTCTCGCTTCCCATCGGTCAAAAGGGCCATGCTGAATAAAGTGTCAAAACCAGAAATGCTGGACAGGCCTTGGAGAAATGGGAGCCTTGCTACGCTGATGGGCGGGATGTAAATTGCCAACAGCCACACTGGAGAAGTGTACGGTGTGTCCTGAAACATCTAAAAAACTCAGCATAGAGATCATAGGGCACTTCCTCTCATGGGCGTATAAATTGGGAAAACTAAAAATCAGCAAGACACAGGCACCCCAAAGTTTTGGGCTGCTCTGTTGACAAGAACCTCCACTTCGTTACACCTTAAATATCCCAGGAAAGAGAAGAATGGATAAAGAAGTTGTGGTCCATATGTACAATGGAATATCACTCAGCCATGAAATCAACGTCATAAGGCTAGTAGCAGCATGATGAGTGGATTTAGGTACGACGATTCTAAGTGAAATAAGTCACACAGAAAAAGACACTTATCATGAGATATCACTTATAGAGGGAATGTCAAAACCGCTACCCTTGAACTGAATTACAAAACAGAACAGAGTCACACGTTTAGAAAACACACTATGGCTGCTTAACGGGAAAGGTGAGGTGGGGTGATGCATAAAACAAGGGTTTCAAATTAGCTCAGATACCGTTCCAGAAACCCAATATGTAATAGACAAGACCTACTCCTTGCTCAGTGAACTGGACTCAACACCCCCTATTCACCGCCCAAGAATATATCTGACTAGTAAGAATCTTAAAACCTATGTATTGATATCTCTCTGTAAGTGAGTCAAGTGGGTGTAAAGCGGCATAAACACAGCAGTGAAAAGCAGCTAAACCCCATTATAAAAATCAATTACTTTAAAAAACCCGTGAAACAAAGACAGTGAAAGAGAGAGAAATTCTTACAAAATTCGTTCAGGGGCTGTGATGCCACCTGGATTGACCATATCTAGACCCACAGCTGATTGAGACATAAGGGTGGACACTCGTGGGGCTGAGAGGTTTGGTGAGGTTGGCTGAGCTAACGCAGACCCTTTAAAGTAATTCGGCGTGGTACCCATCCCATGGGTCCCAAATCTCCAGGTTCAAGGGCATCGTCCTACATTGAAAACATGCATGAGAAACCCCGAAGATGGTACACCGTGTGATCGGGAAAGGTTTCTAAAACGCACCTCATTTCTCATCTCCTTGTGCTCCGGTTCGCCATTCCAGCCGCTTTACTAGCAATCTCCCTCCTTGGAGAATCAGCACCTTTATCCTCCTGTTCCGTACAGGTTGCTAATTGTCCTGAGGATGAACGGGAAGAGGGGGAACCAATGAGAGACTAGCTCTAGGTGTTGGGGCAGGCACAGGTCATTCTATTTTCCCATCAGGAAGAAGAATTAACCACAGGCTCAGCCTGCCGCCAGGAACCAGAATACGGCCTGAAGCAATCCTGCGCTTTTGCGGCCAGCTCCCAAGAAAGCGAGTTGAAGAATGGAGCTCAGGGGCACTGCAATTCACAAACCTGCAGTCTTAGAAATGATAACTCTCGTCCACAAATATATTGAGGGAAGGCAACGAAGAAGATTTGAAAGCAAGGCAGAATTGCAGGAAACAGATTTCAGGAGGTAGATTCGAATCGCCTTTAAAGCACAGGAAAAGCGGCAAAACCTCGACAATGATGCCCTTGGCCAAAAAGGGCGTATGCGTTTTTTCCTGAATATATTCAGGAAAAAATGCATACGCCCTTTTTGGCCAACCAAGCAACCTGGAAAGGCAAATCAGCGCTACAAAGAAGTCTCGCTTCCCATCGGTCAAAAGGGCCATGCTGAATAAAGTGTCAAAACCAGAAATGCAGGACAGGCCATGGAGAAATGGGAGCCTTGCTACGCTGATGGGCGGGATGTAAATTGCCAACAGCCACTCTGGAGAAGTGTACAGTGTGTCCTGAAACATCTAAAAAACTCAGCTTAGAGAGCATAGCGCACTTCCACTCATGGGCGTATAAATTGGGAAAACTAAAAATCAGCATGACACAGGCACCCCAAAGTTTTGAGCTACTCTGTTGACAAGAACCTCCACTTCGCTACACCTTAAATATCCCAGGAAAGAGAAGAATGGATAAAGAAGTTGCGGTCCTTATGTACAATGGAATATCACTCAGCCATGAAATCAATGTCATAAGGCTAGTAGCAGCATGATGAGTGGATTTAGGTATGACGATTCTAAGTGAAATAAGTCACACAGAAAAAGACACTTATCATAAGATATAACTTATAGAGGGAATGTAAAAACCGCTACCCTTGAACTGAATTACAAAACAGAACAGAGTCACACGTTTAGAAAACACACTATGGCTGCTTAACGGGAAAGGTGAGGTGGGGTGATGCATAAAACACGGGTTTCAAATTAGCTCAGATACCGTTCCAGAAACCCAATATATAATAGACAAGACCTACTCCTTGCTCAGTGAACTGGACTCAACACCCCCTATTCACCGCCCAAGAATATATCTGACTAGTAAGAATCTTAAAACCTATGTATTGATATCTCTCTGTAAGTGAGTCAAATGGGTGTAAAGCGGCATAAACACAGCAGTGAAAAGCAGCTAAACCCCATTATAAAAATCAATTACGTTTCAAAACCCGTGAAACAAAGACAGTGAAAGAGAGAGAAATTCTTACAAAATTCGTTCAGGGGCTGTGATGCCACCTGGATTGACCATATCTAGACCCACAGCTGATTGAGACATAAGGGTGGACACTCTTGGGGCTGAGAGGTTTGGTGAGGTTGGGTGAGAAAACGCAGACCCTTTAAAGTAATTCGGCGTGGTACCCATCCCATGGGTCCCAAATCTCCAGGTTCAAGGGCATCGTCCTACATTGAAAACATGCATGAGAAACCCCGAAGATGGTACACCGTGTGATCGGGAAAGGTTTCTAAAACGCACCTCATTTCTCATCTCCTTGTGCTCCGGTTCGCCATTCCAGCCGCTTTACTAGCAATCTCCCTCCTTGGAGAATCAGCACCTTTATCCTCCTGTTCCGTACAGGTTGCTAATTGTCCTGAGGATGAACGGGAAGAGGGGGAACCAATGAGAGACTAGCTCTAGGTGTTGGGACAGGCACAGGTCACTCTATTTTCCCATCAGGAAGAAGAATTAACCACAGGCTCAGCCTGCCACCAGGAACCAGAAGACGGCCTGAAGCAATCCTGCGCTTTTGCGGCCAGCTCCCAAGAAAGCGAGTTGAAGAATGGAGCTCAGGGGCACTACAATTCACAAACCTGCAAACTTAGAAATGATAACTCTCGTCCACAAATATATTGAGGGAAGGCAACGAAGAGGATTTGAAAGCAAGGCAGAATTGCAGGAAACAGATTTCAGGAGGTAGATTCGAATCGCCTTTAAAGCACAGGAAAAGCGGCAAAACCTCGACAATGATGCCCTTGGTCAAAAAGGGCGTATGCGTTTTTTCCTGAATATATTCAGGAGAAAACGCATACGCCCTTTTTGGCCAACCAAGCAACCTGGAAAGGCAAATCAGCGCTACAAAGAAGTCTCGCTTCCCATCGGTCAAAAGGGCCATGCTGAATAAAGTGTCAAAACCAGAAATGCTGGACAGGCCTTGGAGAAATGGGAGCCTTGCTACGCTGATGGGCGGGATGTAAATTGCCAACAGCCACACTGGAGAAGTGTACGGTGTGTCCTGAAACATCTGAAAAACTCAGCTTAGAGATCATAGGGCACTTCCTCTCATGGGCGTATAAATTGGGAAAACTAAAAATCAGCAAGACACAGGCACCCCAAAGTTTTGGGCTGCTCTGTTGACAAGAACCTCCACTTCGTTACACCTTAAATATCCCAGGAAAGAGAAGAATGGATAAAGAAGTTGTGGTCCTTATGTACAATGGAATATCACTCAGCCATGAAATCAACGTCATAAGGCTAGTAGCAGCATGATGAGTGGATTTAGGTACGACGATTCTAAGTGAAATAAGTCACACAGAAAAAGACACTTATCATGAGATATCACTTATAGAGGGAATGTCAAAACCGCTACCCTTGAACTGAATTACAAAACAGAACAGAGTCACACGTTTAGAAAACACACTATGGCTGCTTAACGGGAAAGGTGAGGTGGGGTGATGCATAAAACAAGGGTTTCAAATTAGCTCAGATACCGTTCCAGAAACCCAATATGTAATAGACAAGACCTACTCCTTGCTCAGTGAACTGGACTCAACACCCCCTATTCACCGCCCAAGAATATATCTGACTAGTAAGAATCTTAAAACCTATGTATTGATATCTCTCTGTAAGTGAGTCAAGTGGGTGTAAAGCGGCATAAACACAGCAGTGAAAAGCAGCTAAACCCCATTATAAAAATCAATTACTTTAAAAAACCCGTGAAACAAAGACAGTGAAAGAGAGAGAAATTCTTACAAAATTCGTTCAGGGGCTGTGATGCCACCTGGATTGACCATATCTAGACCCACAGCTGATTGAGACATAAGTGTGGACACTCGTGGGGCTGAGAGGTTTGGTGAGGTTGGCTGAGCTAACGCAGACCCTTTAAAGTAATTCGGCGTGGTACCCATCCCATGGGTCCCAAATCTCCAGGTTCAAGGGCATCGTCCTACATTGAAAACATGCATGAGAAACCCCGAAGATGGTACACCGTGTGATCGGGAAAGGTTTCTAAAACGCACCTCATTTCTCATCTCCTTGTGCTCCGGTTCGCCATTCCAGCCGCTTTACTAGCAATCTCCCTCCTTGGAGAATCAGCACCTTTATCCTCCTGTTCCGTACAGGTTGCAAATTGTCCTGAGGATGAACGGGAAGAGGGGGAACCAATGAGAGACTAGCTCTAGGTGTTGGGGCAGGCACAGGTCATTCTATTTTCCCATCAGGAAGAAGAATTAACCACAGGCTCAGCCTGCCGCCAGGAACCAGAATACGGCCTGAAGCAATCCTGCGCTTTTGCGGCCAGCTCCCAAGAAAGCGAGTTGAAGAATGGAGCTCAGGGGCACTGCAATTCACAAACCTGCAGTCTTAGAAATGATAACTCTCGTCCACAAATATATTGAGGGAAGGCAACGAAGAAGATTTGAAAGCAAGGCAGAATTGCAGGAAACAGATTTCAGGAGGTAGATTCGAATCGCCTTTAAAGCACAGGAAAAGCGGCAAAACCTCGACAATGATGCCCTTGGCCAAAAAGGGCGTATGCGTTTTTTCCTGAATATATTCAGGAAAAAATGCATACGCCCTTTTTGGCCAACCAAGCAACCTGGAAAGGCAAATCAGCGCTACAAAGAAGTCTCGCTTCCCATCGGTCAAAAGGGCCATGCTGAATAAAGTGTCAAAACCAGAAATGCAGGACAGGCCATGGAGAAATGGGAGCCTTGCTACGCTGATGGGCGGGATGTAAATTGCCAACAGCCACTCTGGAGAAGTGTACAGTGTGTCCTGAAACATCTAAAAAACTCAGCTTAGAGAGCATAGCGCACTTCCACTCATGGGCGTATAAATTGGGAAAACTAAAAATCAGCATGACACAGGCACCCCAAAGTTTTGGGCTACTCTGTTGACAAGAACCTCCACTTCGCTACACCTTAAATATCCCAGGAAAGAGAAGAATGGATAAAGAAGTTGCGGTCCTTATGTACAATGGAATATCACTCAGCCATGAAATCAATGTCATAAGGCTAGTAGCAGCATGATGAGTGGATTTAGGTATGACGATTCTAAGTGAAATAAGTCACAGAGAAAAAGACACTTATCATAAGATATAACTTATAGAGGGAATGTAAAAACCGCTACCCTTGAACTGAATTACAAAACAGAACAGAGTCACACGTTTAGAAAACACACTATGGCTGCTTAACGGGAAAGGTGAGGTGGGGTGATGCATAAAACACGGGTTTCAAATTAGCTCAGATACCGTTCCAGAAACCCAATATATAATAGACAAGACCTACTCCTTGCTCAGTGAACTGGACTCAACACCCCCTATTCACCGCCCAAGAATATATCTGACTAGTAAGAATCTTAAAACCTATGTATTGATATCTCTCTGTAAGTGAGTCAAATGGGTGTAAAGCGGCATAAACACAGCAGTGAAAAGCAGCTAAACCCCATTATAAAAATCAATTACGTTTCAAAACCCGTGAAACAAAGACAGTGAAAGAGAGAGAAATTCTTACAAAATTCGTTCAGGGGCTCTGATGCCACCTGGATTGACCATATCTAGACCCACAGCTGATTGAGACATAAGGGTGGACACTCTTGGGGCTGAGAGGTTTGGTGAGGTTGGGTGAGCAAACGCAGACCCTTTAAAGTAAAACGGCGTGGTACCCATCCCATGGGTCCCAAATCTCCAGGTTCAAGGGCATCGTCCTACATTGAAAACATGCATGAGAAACCCCGAAGATGGTACACCGTGTGATCGGGAAAGGTTTCTAAAACGCACCTCATTTCTCATCTCCTTGTGCTCCGGTTCGCCATTCCAGCCGCTTTACTAGCAATCTCCCTCCTTGGAGAATCAGCACCTTTATCCTCCTGTTCCGTACAGGTTGCTAATTGTCCTGAGGATGAACGGGAAGAGGGGGAACCAATGAGAGACTAGCTCTAGGTGTTGGGATAGGCACAGGTCACTCTATTTTCCCATCAGGAAGAAGAATTAACCACAGGCTCAGCCTGCCACCAGGAACCAGAAGACGGCCTGAAGCAATCCTGCGCTTTTGCGGCCAGCTCCCAAGAAAGCGAGTTGAAGAATGGAGCTCAGGGGCACTACAATTCACAAACCTGCAAACTTAGAAATGATAACTCTCGTCCACAAATATATTGAGGGAAGGCAACGAAGAGGATTTGAAAGCAAGGCAGAATTGCAGGAAACAGATTTCAGGAGGTAGATTCGAATCGCCTTTAAAGCACAGGAAAAGCGGCAAAACCTCGACAATGATGCCCTTGGTCAAAAAGGGCGTATGCGTTTTTTCCTGAATATATTCAGGAGAAAACGCATACGCCCTTTTTGGCCAACCAAGCAACCTGGAAAGGCAAATCAGCGCTACAAAGAAGTCTCGCTTCCCATCGGTCAAAAGGGCCATGCTGAATAAAGTGTCAAAACCAGAAATGCTGGACAGGCCTTGGAGAAATGGGAGCCTTGCTACGCTGATGGGCGGGATGTAAATTGCCAACAGCCACACTGGAGAAGTGTACGGTGTGTCCTGAAACATCTAAAAAACTCAGCATAGAGATCATAGGGCACTTCCTCTCATGGGCGTATAAATTGGGAAAACTAAAAATCAGCAAGACACAGGCACCCCAAAGTTTTGGGCTGCTCTGTTGACAAGAACCTCCACTTCGTTACACCTTAAATATCCCAGGAAAGAGAAGAATGGATAAAGAAGTTGTGGTCCATATGTACAATGGAATATCACTCAGCCATGAAATCAACGTCATAAGGCTAGTAGCAGCATGATGAGTGGATTTAGGTACGACGATTCTAAGTGAAATAAGTCACACAGAAAAAGACACTTATCATGAGATATCACTTATAGAGGGAATGTCAAAACCGCTACCCTTGAACTGAATTACAAAACAGAACAGAGTCACACGTTTAGAAAACACACTATGGCTGCTTAACGGGAAAGGTGAGGTGGGGTGATGCATAAAACAAGGGTTTCAAATTAGCTCAGATACCGTTCCAGAAACCCAATATGTAATAGACAAGACCTACTCCTTGCTCAGTGAACTGGACTCAACACCCCCTATTCACCGCCCAAGAATATATCTGACTAGTAAGAATCTTAAAACCTATGTATTGATATCTCTCTGTAAGTGAGTCAAGTGGGTGTAAAGCGGCATAAACACAGCAGTGAAAAGCAGCTAAACCCCATTATAAAAATCAATTACTTTAAAAAACCCGTGAAACAAAGACAGTGAAAGAGAGAGAAATTCTTACAAAATTCGTTCAGGGGCTGTGATGCCACCTGGATTGACCATATCTAGACCCACAGCTGATTGAGACATAAGGGTGGACACTCGTGGGGCTGAGAGGTTTGGTGAGGTTGGCTGAGCTAACGCAGACCCTTTAAAGTAATTCGGCGTGGTACCCATCCCATGGGTCCCAAATCTCCAGGTTCAAGGGCATCGTCCTACATTGAAAACATGCATGAGAAACCCCGAAGATGGTACACCGTGTGATCGGGAAAGGTTTCTAAAACGCACCTCATTTCTCATCTCCTTGTGCTCCGGTTCGCCATTCCAGCCGCTTTACTAGCAATCTCCCTCCTTGGAGAATCAGCACCTTTATCCTCCTGTTCCGTACAGGTTGCTAATTGTCCTGAGGATGAACGGGAAGAGGGGGAACCAATGAGAGCCTAGCTCTAGGTGTTGGGGCAGGCACAGGTCATTCTATTTTCCCATCAGGAAGAAGAATTAACCACAGGCTCAGCCTGCCGCCAGGAACCAGAATACGGCCTGAAGCAATCCTGCGCTTTTGCGGCCAGCTCCCAAGAAAGCGAGTTGAAGAATGGAGCTCAGGGGCACTGCAATTCACAAACCTGCAGTCTTAGAAATGATAACTCTCGTCCACAAATATATTGAGGGAAGGCAACGAAGAAGATTTGAAAGCAAGGCAGAATTGCAGGAAACAGATTTCAGGAGGTAGATTCGAATCGCCTTTAAAGCACAGGAAAAGCGGCAAAACCTCGACAATGATGCCCTTGGCCAAAAAGGGCGTATGCGTTTTTTCCTGAATATATTCAGGAAAAAATGCATACGCCCTTTTTGGCCAACCAAGCAACCTGGAAAGGCAAATCAGCGCTACAAAGAAGTCTCGCTTCCCATCGGTCAAAAGGGCCATGCTGAATAAAGTGTCAAAACCAGAAATGCAGGACAGGCCATGGAGAAATGGGAGCCTTGCTACGCTGATGGGCGGGATGTAAATTGCCAACAGCCACTCTGGAGAAGTGTACAGTGTGTCCTGAAACATCTAAAAAACTCAGCTTAGAGAGCATAGCGCACTTCCACTCATGGGCGTATAAATTGGGAAAACTAAAAATCAGCATGACACAGGCACCCCAAAGTTTTGAGCTACTCTGTTGACAAGAACCTCCACTTCGCTACACCTTAAATATCCCAGGAAAGAGAAGAATGGATAAAGAAGTTGCGGTCCTTATGTACAATGGAATATCACTCAGCCATGAAATCAATGTCATAAGGCTAGTAGCAGCATGATGAGTGGATTTAGGTATGACGATTCTAAGTGAAATAAGTCACACAGAAAAAGACACTTATCATAAGATATAACTTATAGAGGGAATGTAAAAACCGCTACCCTTGAACTGAATTACAAAACAGAACAGAGTCACACGTTTAGAAAACACACTATGGCTGCTTAACGGGAAAGGTGAGGTGGGGTGATGCATAAAACACGGGTTTCAAATTAGCTCAGATACCGTTCCAGAAACCCAATATATAATAGACAAGACCTACTCCTTGCTCAGTGAACTGGACTCAACACCCCCTATTCACCGCCCAAGAATATATCTGACTAGTAAGAATCTTAAAACCTATGTATTGATATCTCTCTGTAAGTGAGTCAAATGGGTGTAAAGTGGCATAAACACAGCAGTGAAAAGCAGCTAAACCCCATTATAAAAATCAATTACGTTTCAAAACCCGTGAAACAAAGACAGTGAAAGAGAGAGAAATTCTTACAAAATTCGTTCAGGGGCTGTGATGCCACCTGGATTGACCATATCTAGACCCACAGCTGATTGAGACATAAGGGTGGACACTCTTGGGGCTGAGAGGTTTGGTGAGGTTGGGTGAGAAAACGCAGACCCTTTAAAGTAATTCGGCGTGGTACCCATCCCATGGGTCCCAAATCTCCAGGTTCAAGGGCATCGTCCTACATTGAAAACATGCATGAGAAACCCCGAAGATGGTACACCGTGTGATCGGGAAAGGTTTCTAAAACGCACCTCATTTCTCATCTCCTTGTGCTCCGGTTCGCCATTCCAGCCGCTTTACTAGCAATCTCCCTCCTTGGAGAATCAGCACCTTTATCCTCCTGTTCCGTACAGGTTGCTAATTGTCCTGAGGATGAACGGGAAGAGGGGGAACCAATGAGAGACTAGCTCTAGGTGTTGGGGCAGGCACAGGTCATTCTATTTTCCCATCAGGAAGAAGAATTAACCACAGGCTCAGCCTGCCGCCAGGAACCAGAATACGGCCTGAAGCAATCCTGCGCTTTTGCGGCCAGCTCCCAAGAAAGCGAGTTGAAGAATGGAGCTCAGGGGCACTGCAATTCACAAACCTGCAGTCTTAGAAATGATAACTCTCGTCCACAAATATATTGAGGGAAGGCAACGAAGAAGATTTGAAAGCAAGGCAGAATTGCAGGAAACAGATTTCAGGAGGTAGATTCGAATCGCCTTTAAAGCACAGGAAAAGCGGCAAAACCTCGACAATGATGCCCTTGGCCAAAAAGGGCGTATGCGTTTTTTCCTGAATATATTCAGGAGAAAACGCATACGCCCTTTTTGGCCAACCAAGCAACCTGGAAAGGCAAATCAGCGCTACAAAGAAGTCTCGCTTCCCATCGGTCAAAAGGGCCATGCTGAATAAAGTGTCAAAACCAGAAAAGCTGGACAGGCCTTGGAGAAATGGGAGCCTTGCTACGCTGATGGGCGGGATGTAAATTGCCAACAGCCACACTGGAGAAGTGTACGGTGTGTCCTGAAACATCTAAAAAACTCAGCTTAGAGACCATAGGGCACTTCCTCTCATGGGCGTATAAATTGGGAAAACTAAAAATCAGCAAGACACAGGCACCCCAAAGTTTTGGGCTGCTCTGTTGACAAGAACCTCCACTTCGTTACACCTTAAATATCCCAGGAAAGAGAAGAATGGATAAAGAAGTTGTGGTCCTTATGTACAATGGAATATCACTCAGCCATGAAATCAACGTCATAAGGCTAGTAGCAGCATGATGAGTGGATTTAGGTACGACGATTCTAAGTGAAATAAGTCACACAGAAAAAGACACTTATCATGAGATATCACTTATAGAGGGAATGTCAAAACCGCTACCCTTGAACTGAATTACAAAACAGAACAGAGTCACACGTTTAGAAAACACACTATGGCTGCTTAACGGGAAAGGTGAGGTGGGGTGATGCATAAAACAAGGGTTTCAAATTAGCTCAGATACCGTTCCAGAAACCCAATATGTAATAGACAAGACCTACTCCTTGCTCAGTGAACTGGACTCAACACCCCCTATTCACCGCCCAAGAATATATCTGACTAGTAAGAATCTTAAAACCTATGTATTGATATCTCTCTGTAAGTGAGTCAAGTGGGTATAAAGCGGCATAAACACAGCAGTGAAAAGCAGCTAAACCCCATTATAAAAATCAATTACTTTAAAAAACCCGTGAAACAAAGACAGTGAAAGAGAGAGAAATTCTTACAAAATTCGTTCAGGAGCTGTGATGCCACCTGGATTGACCATATCTAGACCCACAGCTGATTGAGACATAAGGGTGGACACTCTTGGGGCTGAGAGGTTTGGTGAGGTTGGGTGAGAAAACGCAGACCCTTTAAAGTAATACGGCGTGGTACCCATCCCATGGGTCCCAAATCTCCAGGTTCAAGGGCATCGTCCTATATTGAAAACATGCATGAGAAACCCCGAAGATGGTACACCGTGTGATCGGGAAAGGTTTCTAAAACGCACCTCATTTCTCATCTCCTTGTGCTCCGGTTCGCCATTCCAGCCGCTTTACTAGCAATCTCCCTCCTTGGAGAATCAGCACCTTTATCCTCCTGTTCCGTACAGGTTGCTAATTGTCCTGAGGATGAACGGGAAGAGGGGGAACCAATGAGAGACTAGCTCTAGGTGTTGGGACAGGCACAGGTCACTCTATTTTCCCATCAGGAAGAAGAATTAACCACAGGCTCAGCCTGCCACCAGGAACCAGAAGACGGCCTGAAGCAATCCTGCGCTTTTGCGGCCAGCTCCCAAGAAAGCGAGTTGAAGAATGGAGCTCAGGGGCACTACAATTCACAAACCTGCAGACTTAGAAATGATAACTCTCGTCCACAAATATATTGAGGGAAGGCAACGAAGAGGATTTGAAAGCAAGGCAGAATTGCAGGAAACAGATTTCAGGAGGTAGATTCGAATCGCCTTTAAAGCACAGGAAAAGCGGCAAAACCTCGACAATGATGCCCTTGGTCAAAAAGGGCGTATGCGTTTTTTCCTGAATATATTCAGGAGAAAACGCATACGCCCTTTTTGGCCAACCAAGCAACCTGGAAAGGCAAATCAGCGCTACAAAGAAGTCTCGCTTCCCATCGGTCAAAAGGGCCATGCTGAATAAAGTGTCAAAACCAGAAATGCAGGACAGGCCATGGAGAAATGGGAGCCTTGCTACGCTGATGGGTGGGATGTAAATTGCTAACAGCCACTCCGGAGAAGTGTACGGTGTGTCCTGAAACATCTAAAAAACTCAGCTTAGAGACCATAGGGCACTTCCTCTCATGGGCGTATAAATTGGGAAAACTGAAAATCAGCAAGACACAGGCACCCAAAAGTTTTGGGCTACTCTCTTGACAAGAACCTCCACTTCGTTACACCTTAAATATCCCAGGAAAGAGAAGAATGGATAAAGAAGTTGCGGTCCTTATGTACAATGGAATATCACTCAGCCATGAAATCAACGTCATAAGGCTAGTAGCAGCATGATGAGTGGATTTAGGTACGACCATTCTAAGTGAAATAAGTCACACAGAAAAAGACACTTATCATGAGATATCACTTATAGAGGGAATGTCAAAACCGCTACCCTTGAACTGAATTACAAAACAGAACAGAGTCACACGTTTAGAAAACACACTATGGCTGCTTAACGGGAAAGGTGAGGTGGGGTGATGCATAAAACAAGGGTTTCAAATTAGCTCAGATACCGTTCCAGAAACCCAATATGTAATAGACAAGACCTACTCCTTGCTCAGTGAACTGGACTCAACACCCCCTATTCACCGCCCAAGAATATATCTGACTAGTAAGTATCTTCAAACCTATGTATTGATATCTCTCTGTAAGTGAGTCAAGTGGGTGTAAAGCGGCATAAACACAGCAGTGAAAAGCAGCCAAACCCCATTATAAAAATCAATTACTTTTCAAAACCCGTGAAACAAAGACAGTGAAAGAGAGAGAAATTCTTACAAAATTCTTTCAGGGGCTGTGATGCCACCTGGATTGACCATATCTAGACCCACAGCTGATTGAGACATAAGGGTGGACACTCTTGGGGCTGAGAGGTTTGGTGAGGTTGGGTGAGAAAACGCAGACCCTTTAAAGTAATACGGCGTGGTACCCATCCCATGGGTCCCAAATCTCCAGGTTCAAGGGCATCGTCCTATATTGAAAACATGCATGAGAAACCCCGAAGATGGTACACCGTGTGATCGGGAAAGGTTTCTAAAACGCACCTCATTTCTCATCTCCTTGTGCTCCGGTTCGCCATTCCAGCCGCTTTACTAGCAATCTCCCTCCTTGGAGAATCAGCACCTTTATCCTCCTGTTCCGTACAGGTTGCTAATTGTCCTGAGGATGAACGGGAAGAGGGGGAACCAATGAGAGACTAGCTCTAGGTGTTGGGACAGGCACAGGTCACTCTATTTTCCCATCAGGAAGAAGAATTAACCACAGGCTCAGCCTGCCACCAGGAACCAGAAGACGGCCTGAAGCAATCCTGCGCTTTTGCGGCCAGCTCCCAAGAAAGCGAGTTGAAGAATGGAGCTCAGGGGCACTACAATTCACAAACCTGCAGACTTAGAAATGATAACTCTCGTCCACAAATATATTGAGGGAAGGCAACGAAGAGGATTTGAAAGCAAGGCAGAATTGCAGGAAACAGATTTCAGGAGGTAGATTCGAATCGCCTTTAAAGCACAGGAAAAGCGGCAAAACCTCGACAATGATGCCCTTGGTCAAAAAGGGCGTATGCGTTTTTTCCTGAATATATTCAGGAGAAAACGCATACGCCCTTTTTGGCCAACCAAGCAACCTGGAAAGGCAAATCAGCGCTACAAAGAAGTCTCGCTTCCCATCGGTCAAAAGGGCCATGCTGAATAAAGTGTCAAAACCAGAAATGCAGGACAGGCCATGGAGAAATGGGAGCCTTGCTACGCTGATGGGCGGGATGTAAATTGCTAACAGCCACTCCGGAGAAGTGTACGGTGTGTCCTGAAACATCTAAAAAACTCAGCTTAGAGACCATAGGGCACTTCCTCTCATGGGCGTATAAATTGGGAAAACTGAAAATCAGCAAGACACAGGCACCCAAAAGTTTTGGGCTACTCTCTTGACAAGAACCTCCACTTCGTTACACCTTAAATATCCCAGGAAAGAGAAGAATGGATAAAGAAGTTGCGGTCCTTATGTACAATGGAATATCACTCAGCCATGAAATCAACGTCATAAGGCTAGTAGCAGCATGATGAGTGGATTTAGGTACGACGATTCTAAGTGAAATAAGTCACACAGAAAAAGACACTTATCATGAGATATCACTTATAGAGGGAATGTCAAAACCGCTACCCTTGAACTGAATTACAAAACAGAACAGAGTCACACGTTTAGAAAACACACTATGGCTGCTTAACGGGAAAGGTGAGGTGGGGTGATGCATAAAACAAGGGTTTCAAATTAGCTCAGATACCGTTCCAGAAACCCAATATGTAATAGACAAGACCTACTCCTTGCTCAGTGAACTGGACTCAACACCCCCTATTCACCGCCCAAGAATATATCTGACTAGTAAGTATCTTCAAACCTATGTATTGATATCTCTCTGTAAGTGAGTCAAGTGGGTGTAAAGCGGCATAAACACAGCAGTGAAAAGCAGCCAAACCCCATTATAAAAATCAATTACTTTTCAAAACCCGTGAAACAAAGACAGTGAAAGAGAGAGAAATTCTTACAAAATTCTTTCAGGGGCTGTGATGCCACCTGGATTGACCATATCTAGACCCACAGCTGATTGAGACATAAGGGTGGACACTCTTGGGGCTGAGAGGTTTGGTGAGGTTGGGTGAGCAAACGCAGACCCTTTAAAGTAATACGGCGTGGTACCCATCCCATGGGTCCCAAATCTCCAGGTTCAAGGGCATCTTCCTATATTGAAAACATGCATGAGAAACCCCGAAGATGGTACACCGTGTGATCGGGAAAGGTTTCTAAAACGCACCTCATTTCTCATCTCCTTGTGCTCCGGTTCGCCATTCCAGCCGCTTTACTAGCAATCTCCCTCCTTGGAGAATCAGCACCTTTATCCTCCTGTTCCGTACAGGTTGCTAATTGTCCTGAGGATGAACGGGAAGAGGGGGAACCAATGAGAGACTAGCTCTAGGTGTTGGGACAGGCACAGGTCACTCTATTTTCCCATCAGGAAGAAGAATTAACCACAGGCTCAGCCTGCCACCAGGAACCAGAAGACGGCCTGAAGCAATCCTGCGCTTTTGCGGCCAGCTCCCAAGAAAGCGAGTTGAAGAATGGAGCTCAGGGGCACTACAATTCACAAACCTGCAAACTTAGAAATGATAACTCTCGTCCACAAATATATTGAGGGAAGGCAACGAAGAGGATTTGAAAGCAAGGCAGAATTGCAGGAAACAGATTTCAGGAGGTAGATTCGAATCGCCTTTAAAGCACAGGAAAAGCGGCAAAACCTCGACAATGATGCCCTTGGCCAAAAAGGGCGTATGCGTTTTTTCCTGAATATATTCAGGAGAAAACGCATACGCCCTTTTTGGCCAACCAAGCAACCTGGAAAGGCAAATCAGCGCTACAAAGAAGTCTCGCTTCCCATCGGTCAAAAGGGCCATGCTGAATAAAGTGTCAAAACCAGAAATGCTGGACAGGCCTTGGAGAAATGGGAGCCTTGCTACGCTGATGGGCGGGATGTAAATTGCCAACAGCCACACTGGAGAAGTGTACGGTGTGTCCTGAAACATCTAAAAAACTCAGCTTAGAGACCATAGGGCACTTCCTCTCATGGGCGTATAAATTGGGAAAACTAAAAATCAGCAAGACACAGGCACCCCAAAGTTTTGGGCTGCTCTGTTGACAAGAACCTCCACTTCGTTACACCTTAAATATCCCAGGAAAGAGAAGAATGGATAAAGAAGTTGTGGTCTTTATGTACAATGGAATATCACTCAGCCATGAAATCAACGTCATAAGGCTAGTAGCAGCATGATGAGTGGATTTAGGTACGACGATTCTAAGTGAAATAAGTCACACAGAAAAAGACACTTATCATGAGATATCACTTATAGAGGGAATGTCAAAACCGCTACCCTTGAACTGAATTACAAAACAGAACAGAGTCACACGTTTAGAAAACACACTATGGCTGCTTAACGGGAAAGGTGAGGTGGGGTGATGCATAAAACAAGGGTTTCAAATTAGCTCAGATACCGTTCCAGAAACCCAATATGTAATAGACAAGACCTACTCCTTGCTCAGTGAACTGGACTCAACACCCCCTATTCACCGCCCAAGAATATATCTGACTAGTAAGAATCTTAAAACCTATGTATTGATATCTCTCTGTAAGTGAGTCAAATGGGTGTAAAGCGGCATAAACACAGCAGTGAAAAGCAGCTAAACCCCATTATAAAAATCAATTACGTTTCAAAACCCGTGAAACAAAGACAGTGAAAGAGAGAGAAATTCTTACAAAATTCGTTCAGGAGCTGTGATGCCACCTGGATTGACCATATCTAGACCCACAGCTGATTGAGACATAAGGGTGGACACTCTTGGGGCTGAGAGGTTTGGTGAGGTTGGGTGAGAAAACGCAGACCCTTTAAAGTAATACGGCGTGGTACCCATCCCATGGGTCCCAAATCTCCAGGTTCAAGGGCATCGTCCTACATTGAAAACATGCATGAGAAACCCCGAAGATGGTACACCGTGTGATCGGGAAAGGTTTCTAAAACGCACCTCATTTCTCATCTCCTTGTGCTCCCGTTCGCCATTCCAGCCGCTTTACTAGCAATCTCCCTCCTTGGAGAATCAGCACCTTTATCCTCCTGTTCCGTACAGGTTGCAAATTGTCCTGAGGATGAACGGGAAGAGGGGGAACCAATGAGAGACTAGCTCTAGGTGTTGGGGCAGGCACAGGTCATTCTATTTTCCCATCAGGAAGAAGAATTAACCACAGGCTCAGCCTGCCGCCAGGAACCAGAATACGGCCTGAAGCAATCCTGCGCTTTTGCGGCCAGCTCCCAAGAAAGCGAGTTGAAGAATGGAGCTCAGGGGCACTGCAATTCACAAACCTGCAGTCTTAGAAATGATAACTCTCGTCCACAAATATATTGAGGGAAGGCAACGAAGAGGATTTGAAAGCAAGGCAGAATTGCAGGAAACAGATTTCAGGAGGTAGATTCGAATCGCCTTTAAAGCACAGGAAAAGCGGCAAAACCTCGACAATGATGCCCTTGGCCAAAAAGGGCGTATGCGTTTTTTCCTGAATATATTCAGGAAAAAACGCATACGCCCTTTTTGGCCAACCAAGCAACCTGGAAAGGCAAATCAGCGCTACAAAGAAGTCTCGCTTCCCATCGGTCAAAAGGGCCATGCTGAATAAAGTGTCCAAACCAGAAATGCAGGACAGGCCATGGAGAAATGGGAGCCTTGCTACGCTGATGGGCGGGATGTAAATTGCCAACAGCCACTCTGGAGAAGTGTACAGTGTGTCCTGAAACATCTAAAAAACTCAGCTTAGAGAGCATAGCGCACTTCCACTCATGGGCGTATAAATTGGGAAAACTAAAAATCAGCATGACACAGGCACCCCAAAGTTTTGGGCTACTCTGTTGACAAGAACCTCCACTTCGCTACACCTTAAATATCCCAGGAAAGAGAAGAATGGATAAAGAAGTTGTGGTCCTTATGTACAATGGAATATCACTCAGCCATGAAATCAATGTCATAAGGCTAGTAGCAGCATGATGAGTGGATTTAGGTATGACGATTCTAAGTGAAATAAGTCACACAGAAAAAGACACTTATCATAAGATATCACTCATAGAGGGAATGTAAAAACCGCTACCCTTGAACTGAATTACAAAACAGAACAGAGTCACACGTTTAGAAAACACACTATGGCTGCTTAACGGGAAAGGTGAGGTGGGGTGATGCATAAAACACGGGTTTCAAATTAGCTCAGATACCGTTCCAGAAACCCAATATGTAATAGACAAGACCTACTCCTTGCTCAGTGAACTGGACTCAACACCCCCTATTCACCGCCCAAGAATATATCTGACTAGTAAGAATCTTAAAACCTATGTATTGATATCTCTCTGTAAGTGAGTCAAATGGGTGTAAAGCGGCATAAACACAGCAGTGAAAAGCAGCTAAACCCCATTATAAAAATCAATTACGTTTCAAAACCCGTGAAACAAAGACAGTGAAAGAGAGAGAAATTCTTACAAAATTCGTTCAGGAGCTGTGATGCCACCTGGATTGACCATATCTAGACCCACAGCTGATTGAGACATAAGGGTGGACACTCTTGGGGCTGAGAGGTTTGGTGAGGTTGGGTGAGAAAACGCAGACCCTTTAAAGTAATACGGCGTGGTACCCATCCCATGGGTCCCAAATCTCCAGGTTCAAGGGCATCGTCCTACATTGAAAACATGCATGAGAAACCCCGAAGATGGTACACCGTGTGATCGGGAAAGGTTTCTAAAACGCACCTCATTTCTCATCTCCTTGTGCTCCCGTTCGCCATTCCAGCCGCTTTACTAGCAATCTCCCTCCTTGGAGAATCAGCACCTTTATCCTCCTGTTCCGTACAGGTTGCAAATTGTCCTGAGGATGAACGGGAAGAGGGGGAACCAATGAGAGACTAGCTCTAGGTGTTGGGGCAGGCACAGGTCATTCTATTTTCCCATCAGGAAGAAGAATTAACCACAGGCTCAGCCTGCCGCCAGGAACCAGAATACGGCCTGAAGCAATCCTGCGCTTTTGCGGCCAGCTCCCAAGAAAGCGAGTTGAAGAATGGAGCTCAGGGGCACTGCAATTCACAAACCTGCAGTCTTAGAAATGATAACTCTCGTCCACAAATATATTGAGGGAAGGCAACGAAGAGGATTTGAAAGCAAGGCAGAATTGCAGGAAACAGATTTCAGGAGGTAGATTCGAATCGCCTTTAAAGCACAGGAAAAGCGGCAAAACCTCGACAATGATGCCCTTGGCCAAAAAGGGCGTATGCGTTTTTTCCTGAATATATTCAGGAAAAAACGCATACGCCCTTTTTGGCCAACCAAGCAACCTGGAAAGGCAAATCAGCGCTACAAAGAAGTCTCGCTTCCCATCGGTCAAAAGGGCCATGCTGAATAAAGTGTCCAAACCAGAAATGCAGGACAGGCCATGGAGAAATGGGAGCCTTGCTACGCTGATGGGCGGGATGTAAATTGCCAACAGCCACTCTGGAGAAGTGTACAGTGTGTCCTGAAACATCTAAAAAACTCAGCTTAGAGAGCATAGCGCACTTCCACTCATGGGCGTATAAATTGGGAAAACTAAAAATCAGCATGACACAGGCACCCCAAAGTTTTGGGCTACTCTGTTGACAAGAACCTCCACTTCGCTACACCTTAAATATCCCAGGAAAGAGAAGAATGGATAAAGAAGTTGTGGTCCTTATGTACAATGGAATATCACTCAGCCATGAAATCAATGTCATAAGGCTAGTAGCAGCATGATGAGTGGATTTAGGTATGACGATTCTAAGTGAAATAAGTCACACAGAAAAAGACACTTATCATAAGATATCACTCATAGAGGGAATGTAAAAACCGCTACCCTTGAACTGAATTACAAAACAGAACAGAGTCACACGTTTAGAAAACACACTATGGCTGCTTAACGGGAAAGGTGAGGTGGGGTGATGCATAAAACAAGGGTTTCAAATTAGCTCAGATACCGTTCCAGAAACCCAATATGTAATAGACAAGACCTACTCCTTGCTCAGTGAACTGGACTCAACACCCCCTATTCACCGCCCAAGAATATATCTGACTAGTAAGAATCTTAAAACCTATGTATTGATATCTCTCTGTAAGTGAGTCAAGTGGGTGTAAAGCGGCATAAACACAGCAGTGAAAAGCAGCTAAACCCCATTATAAAAATCAATTACTTTAAAAAACCCGTGAAACAAAGACAGTGAAAGAGAGAGAAATTCTTACAAAATTCGTTCAGGGGCTGTGATGCCACCTGGATTGACCATATCTAGACCCACAGCTGATTGAGACATAAGGGTGGACACTCGTGGGGCTGAGAGGTTTGGTGAGGTTGGCTGAGCTAACGCAGACCCTTTAAAGTAATTCGGCGTGGTACCCATCCCATGGGTCCCAAATCTCCAGGTTCAAGGGCATCGTCCTACATTGAAAACATGCATGAGAAACCCCGAAGATGGTACACCGTGTGATCGGGAAAGGTTTCTAAAACGCACCTCATTTCTCATCTCCTTGTGCTCCGGTTCGCCATTCCAGCCGCTTTACTAGCAATCTCCCTCCTTGGAGAATCAGCACCTTTATCCTCCTGTTCCGTACAGGTTGCTAATTGTCCTGAGGATGAACGGGAAGAGGGGGAACCAATGAGAGACTAGCTCTAGGTGTTGGGGCAGGCACAGGTCATTCTATTTTCCCATCAGGAAGAAGAATTAACCACAGGCTCAGCCTGCCGCCAGGAACCAGAATACGGCCTGAAGCAATCCTGCGCTTTTGCGGCCAGCTCCCAAGAAAGCGAGTTGAAGAATGGAGCTCAGGGGCACTGCAATTCACAAACCTGCAGTCTTAGAAATGATAACTCTCGTCCACAAATATATTGAGGGAAGGCAACGAAGAAGATTTGAAAGCAAGGCAGAATTGCAGGAAACAGATTTCAGGAGGTAGATTCGAATCGCCTTTAAAGCACAGGAAAAGCGGCAAAACCTCGACAATGATGCCCTTGGCCAAAAAGGGCGTATGCGTTTTTTCCTGAATATATTCAGGAAAAAATGCATACGCCCTTTTTGGCCAACCAAGCAACCTGGAAAGGCAAATCAGCGCTACAAAGAAGTCTCGCTTCCCATCGGTCAAAAGGGCCATGCTGAATAAAGTGTCAAAACCAGAAATGCAGGACAGGCCATGGAGAAATGGGAGCCTTGCTACGCTGATGGGCGGGATGTAAATTGCCAACAGCCACTCTGGAGAAGTGTACAGTGTGTCCTGAAACATCTAAAAAACTCAGCTTAGAGAGCATAGCGCACTTCCACTCATGGGCGTATAAATTGGGAAAACTAAAAATCAGCATGACACAGGCACCCCAAAGTTTTGAGCTACTCTGTTGACAAGAACCTCCACTTCGCTACACCTTAAATATCCCAGGAAAGAGAAGAATGGATAAAGAAGTTGCGGTCCTTATGTACAATGGAATATCACTCAGCCATGAAATCAATGTCATAAGGCTAGTAGCAGCATGATGAGTGGATTTAGGTATGACGATTCTAAGTGAAATAAGTCACACAGAAAAAGACACTTATCATAAGATATAACTTATAGAGGGAATGTAAAAACCGCTACCCTTGAACTGAATTACAAAACAGAACAGAGTCACACGTTTAGAAAACACACTATGGCTGCTTAAAGGGAAAGGTGAGGTGGGGTGATGCATAAAACACGGGTTTCAAATTAGCTCAGATACCGTTCCAGAAACCCAATATATAATAGACAAGACCTACTCCTTGCTCAGTGAACTGGACTCAACACCCCCTATTCACCGCCCAAGTATATATCTGACTAGTAAGAATCTTAAAACCTATGTATTGATATCTCTCTGTAAGTGAGTCAAATGGGTGTAAAGCGGCATAAACACAGCAGTGAAAAGCAGCTAAACCCCATTATAAAAATCAATTACGTTTCAAAACCCGTGAAACAAAGACAGTGAAAGAGAGAGAAATTCTTACAAAATTCGTTCAGGGGCTGTGATGCCACCTGGATTGACCATATCTAGACCCACAGCTGATTGAGACATAAGGGTGGACACTCTTGGGGCTGAGAGGTTTGGTGAGGTTGGGTGAGAAAACGCAGACCCTTTAAAGTAATTCGGCGTGGTACCCATCCCATGGGTCCCAAATCTCCAGGTTCAAGGGCATCGTCCTACATTGAAAACATGCATGAGAAACCCCGAAGATGGTACACCGTGTGATCGGGAAAGGTTTCTAAAACGCACCTCATTTCTCATCTCCTTGTGCTCCGGTTCGCCATTCCAGCCGCTTTACTAGCAATCTCCCTCCTTGGAGAATCAGCACCTTTATCCTCCTGTTCCGTACAGGTTGCAAATTGTCCTGAGGATGAACGGGAAGAGGGGGAACCAATGAGAGACTAGCTCTAGGTGTTGGGGCAGGCACAGGTCATTCTATTTTCCCATCAGGAAGAAGAATTAACCACAGGCTCAGCCTGCCGCCAGGAACCAGAATACGGCCTGAAGCAATCCTGCGCTTTTGCGGCCAGCTCCCAAGAAAGCGAGTTGAAGAATGGAGCTCAGGGGCACTGCAATTCACAAACCTGCAGACTTAGAAATGATAACTCTCGTCCACAAATATATTGAGGGAAAGCAACGAAGAGGATTTGAAAGCAAGGCAGAATTGCAGGAAACAGATTTCAGGAGGTAGATTCGAATCGCCTTTAAAGCACAGGAAAAGCGGCAAAACCTCGACAATGATGCCCTTGGCCAAAAAGGGCGTATGCGTTTTTTCCTGAATATATTCAGGAGAAAACGCATACGCCCTTTTTGGCCAACCAAGCAACCTGGAAAGGCAAATCAGCGCTACAAAGAAGTCTCGCTTCCCATCGGTCAAAAGGGCCATGCTGAATAAAGTGTCAAAACCAGAAAAGCTGGACAGGCCTTGGAGAAATGGGAGCCTTGCTACGCTGATGGGCGGGATGTAAATTGCCAACAGCCACACTGGAGAAGTGTACGGTGTGTCCTGAAACATCTAAAAAACTCAGCTTAGAGACCATAGGGCACTTCCTCTCATGGGCGTATAAATTGGGAAAACTAAAAATCAGCAAGACACAGGCACCCCAAAGTTTTGGGCTGCTCTGTTGACAAGAACCTCCACTTCGTTACACCTTA
Source organism: Balaenoptera borealis (assembly GCF_965194805.1). Classification (NCBI taxonomy): domain Eukaryota; kingdom Metazoa; phylum Chordata; class Mammalia; order Artiodactyla; family Balaenopteridae; genus Balaenoptera; species Balaenoptera borealis. The sequence continues at coordinate 85,685,811 of NC_138873.1, forward strand.
AATATCCCAGGAAAGAGAAGAATGGATAAAGAAGTTGTGGTCCTTATGTACAATGGAATATCACTCAGCCATGAAATCAACGTCATAAGGCTAGTAGCAGCATGATGAGTGGATTTAGGTACGACGATTCTAAGTGAAATAAGTCACACAGAAAAAGACACTTATCATGAGATATCACTTATAGAGGGAATGTCAAAACCGCTACCCTTGAACTGAATTACAAAACAGAACAGAGTCACACGTTTAGAAAACACACTATGGCTGCTTAACGGGAAAGGTGAGGTGGGGTGATGCATAAAACAAGGGTTTCAAATTAGCTCAGATACCGTTCCAGAAACCCAATATGTAATAGACAAGACCTACTCCTTGCTCAGTGAACTGGACTCAACACCCCCTATTCACCGCCCAAGAATATATCTGACTAGTAAGAATCTTAAAACCTATGTATTGATATCTCTCTGTAAGTGAGTCAAGTGGGTATAAAGCGGCATAAACACAGCAGTGAAAAGCAGCTAAACCCCATTATAAAAATCAATTACTTTAAAAAACCCGTGAAACAAAGACAGTGAAAGAGAGAGAAATTCTTACAAAATTCGTTCAGGAGCTGTGATGCCACCTGGATTGACCATATCTAGACCCACAGCTGATTGAGACATAAGGGTGGACACTCTTGGGGCTGAGAGGTTTGGTGAGGTTGGGTGAGAAAACGCAGACCCTTTAAAGTAATACGGCGTGGTACCCATCCCATGGGTCCCAAATCTCCAGGTTCAAGGGCATCTTCCTATATTGAAAACATGCATGAGAAACCCCGAAGATGGTACACCGTGTGATCGGGAAAGGTTTCTAAAACGCACCTCATTTCTCATCTCCTTGTGCTCCGGTTCGCCATTCCAGCCGCTTTACTAGCAATCTCCCTCCTTGGAGAATCAGCACCTTTATCCTCCTGTTCCGTACAGGTTGCTAATTGTCCTGAGGATGAACGGGAAGAGGGGGAACCAATGAGAGACTAGCTCTAGGTGTTGGGACAGGCACAGGTCACTCTATTTTCCCATCAGGAAGAAGAATTAACCACAGGCTCAGCCTGCCACCAGGAACCAGAAGACGGCCTGAAGCAATCCTGCGCTTTTGCGGCCAGCTCCCAAGAAAGCGAGTTGAAGAATGGAGCTCAGGGGCACTACAATTCACAAACCTGCAGACTTAGAAATGATAACTCTCGTCCACAAATATATTGAGGGAAGGCAACGAAGAGGATTTGAAAGCAAGGCAGAATTGCAGGAAACAGATTTCAGGAGGTAGATTCGAATCGCCTTTAAAGCACAGGAAAAGCGGCAAAACCTCGACAATGATGCCCTTGGTCAAAAAGGGCGTATGCGTTTTTTCCTGAATATATTCAGGAGAAAACGCATACGCCCTTTTTGGCCAACCAAGCAACCTGGAAAGGCAAATCAGCGCTACAAAGAAGTCTCGCTTCCCATCGGTCAAAAGGGCCATGCTGAATAAAGTGTCAAAACCAGAAATGCAGGACAGGCCATGGAGAAATGGGAGCCTTGCTACGCTGATGGGCGGGATGTAAATTGCTAACAGCCACTCCGGAGAAGTGTACGGTGTGTCCTGAAACATCTAAAAAACTCAGCTTAGAGACCATAGGGCACTTCCTCTCATGGGCGTATAAATTGGGAAAACTGAAAATCAGCAAGACACAGGCACCCAAAAGTTTTGGGCTACTCTCTTGACAAGAACCTCCACTTCGTTACACCTTAAATATCCCAGGAAAGAGAAGAATGGATAAAGAAGTTGCGGTCCTTATGTACAATGGAATATCACTCAGCCATGAAATCAACGGCATAAGGCTAGTAGCAGCATGATGAGTGGATTTAGGTACGACCATTCTAAGTGAAATAAGTCACACAGAAAAAGACACTTATCATGAGATATCACTTATAGAGGGAATGTCAAAACCGCTACCCTTGAACTGAATTACAAAACAGAACAGAGTCACACGTTTAGAAAACACACTATGGCTGCTTAACGGGAAAGGTGAGGTGGGGTGATGCATAAAACAAGGGTTTCAAATTAGCTCAGATACCGTTCCATAAACCCAATATGTAATAGACAAGACCTACTCCTTGCTCAGTGAACTGGACTCAACACCCCCTATTCACCGCCCAAGAATATATCTGACTAGTAATTATCTTCAAACCTATGTATTGATATCTCTCTGTAAGTGAGTCAAGTGGGTGTAAAGCGGCATAAACACAGCAGTGAAAAGCAGCCAAACCCCATTATAAAAATCAATTACTTTTCAAAACCCGTGAAACAAAGACAGTGAAAGAGAGAGAAATTCTTACAAAATTCTTTCAGGGGCTGTGATGCCACCTGGATTGACCATATCTAGACCCACAGCTGATTGAGACATAAGGGTGGACACTCTTGGGGCTGAGAGGTTTGGTGAGGTTGGGTGAGCAAACGCAGACCCTTTAAAGTAATACGGCGTGGTACCCATCCCATGGGTCCCAAATCTCCAGGTTCAAGGGCATCTTCCTATATTGAAAACATGCATGAGAAACCCCGAAGATGGTACACCGTGTGATCGGGAAAGGTTTCTAAAACGCACCTCATTTCTCATCTCCTTGTGCTCCGGTTCGCCATTCCAGCCGCTTTACTAGCAATCTCCCTCCTTGGAGAATCAGCACCTTTATCCTCCTGTTCCGTACAGGTTGCTAATTGTCCTGAGGATGAACGGGAAGAGGGGGAACCAATGAGAGACTAGCTCTAGGTGTTGGGACAGGCACAGGTCACTCTATTTTCCCATCAGGAAGAAGAATTAACCACAGGCTCAGCCTGCCACCAGGAACCAGAAGACGGCCTGAAGCAATCCTGCGCTTTTGCGGCCAGCTCCCAAGAAAGCGAGTTGAAGAATGGAGCTCAGGGGCACTACAATTCACAAACCTGCAAACTTAGAAATGATAACTCTCGTCCACAAATATATTGAGGGAAGGCAACGAAGAGGATTTGAAAGCAAGGCAGAATTGCAGGAAACAGATTTCAGGAGGTAGATTCGAATCGCCTTTAAAGCACAGGAAAAGCGGCAAAACCTCGACAATGATGCCCTTGGCCAAAAAGGGCGTATGCGTTTTTTCCTGAATATATTCAGGAGAAAACGCATACGCCCTTTTTGGCCAACCAAGCAACCTGGAAAGGCAAATCAGCGCTACAAAGAAGTCTCGCTTCCCATCGGTCAAAAGGGCCATGCTGAATAAAGTGTCAAAACCAGAAATGCTGGACAGGCCTTGGAGAAATGGGAGCCTTGCTACGCTGATGGGCGGGATGTAAATTGCCAACAGCCACACTGGAGAAGTGTACGGTGTGTCCTGAAACATCTAAAAAACTCAGCTTAGAGACCATAGGGCACTTCCTCTCATGGGCGTATAAATTGGGAAAACTAAAAATCAGCAAGACACAGGCACCCCAAAGTTTTGGGCTGCTCTGTTGACAAGAACCTCCACTTCGTTACACCTTAAATATCCCAGGAAAGAGAAGAATGGATAAAGAAGTTGTGGTCCTTATGTACAATGGAATATCACTCAGCCATGAAATCAACGTCATAAGGCTAGTAGCAGCATGATGAGTGGATTTAGGTACGACGATTCTAAGTGAAATAAGTCACACAGAAAAAGACACTTATCATGAGATATCACTTATAGAGGGAATGTCAAAACCGCTACCCTTGAACTGAATTACAAAACAGAACAGAGTCACACGTTTAGAAAACACACTATGGCTGCTTAACGGGAAAGGTGAGGTGGGGTGATGCATAAAACAAGGGTTTCAAATTAGCTCAGATACCGTTCCAGAAACCCAATATGTAATAGACAAGACCTACTCCTTTCTCCGTGAACTGGACTCAACACCCCCTATTCACCGCCCAAGAATATATCTGACTAGTAAGAATCTTAAAACCTATGTATTGATATCTCTCTGTAAGTGAGTCAAGTGGGTGTAAAGCGGCATAAACACAGCAGTGAAAAGCAGCTAAACCCCATTATAAAAATCAATTACTTTAAAAAACCCGTGAAACAAAGACAGTGAAAGAGAGAGAAATTCTTACAAAATTCGTTCAGGGGCTGTGATGCCACCTGGATTGACCATATCTAGACCCACAGCTGATTGAGACATAAGGGTGGACACTCGTGGGGCTGAGAGGTTTGGTGAGGTTGGCTGAGCTAACGCAGACCCTTTAAAGTAATTCGGCGTGGTACCCATCCCATGGGTCCCAAATCTCCAGGTTCAAGGGCATCGTCCTACATTGAAAACATGCATGAGAAACCCCGAAGATGGTACACCGTGTGATCGGGAAAGGTTTCTAAAACGCACCTCATTTCTCATCTCCTTGTGCTCCGGTTCGCCATTCCAGCCGCTTTACTAGCAATCTCCCTCCTTGGAGAATCAGCACCTTTATCCTCCTGTTCCGTACAGGTTGCAAATTGTCCTGAGGATGAACGGGAAGAGGGGGAACCAATGAGAGACTAGCTCTAGGTGTTGGGGCAGGCACAGGTCATTCTATTTTCCCATCAGGAAGAAGAATTAACCACAGGCTCAGCCTGCCGCCAGGAACCAGAATACGGCCTGAAGCAATCCTGCGCTTTTGCGGCCAGCTCCCAAGAAAGCGAGTTGAAGAATGGAGCTCAGGGGCACTGCAATTCACAAACCTGCAGTCTTAGAAATGATAACTCTCGTCCACAAATATATTGAGGGAAGGCAACGAAGAGGATTTGAAAGCAAGGCAGAATTGCAGGAAACAGATTTCAGGAGGTAGATTCGAATCGCCTTTAAAGCACAGGAAAAGCGGCAAAACCTCGACAATGATGCCCTTGGCCAAAAAGGGCGTATGCGTTTTTTCCTGAATATATTCAGGAAAAAACGCATACGCCCTTTTTGGCCAACCAAGCAACCTGGAAAGGCAAATCAGCGCTACAAAGAAGTCTCGCTTCCCATCGGTCAAAAGGGCCATGCTGAATAAAGTGTCCAAACCAGAAATGCAGGACAGGCCATGGAGAAATGGGAGCCTTGCTACGCTGATGGGCGGGATGTAAATTGCCAACAGCCACTCTGGAGAAGTGTACAGTGTGTCCTGAAACATCTAAAAAACTCAGCTTAGAGAGCATAGCGCACTTCCACTCATGGGCGTATAAATTGGGAAAACTAAAAATCAGCATGACACAGGCACCCCAAAGTTTTGGGCTACTCTGTTGACAAGAACCTCCACTTCGCTACACCTTAAATATCCCAGGAAAGAGAAGAATGGATAAAGAAGTTGTGGTCCTTATGTACAATGGAATATCACTCAGCCATGAAATCAATGTCATAAGGCTAGTAGCAGCATGATGAGTGGATTTAGGTATGACGATTCTAAGTGAAATAAGTCACACAGAAAAAGACACTTATCATAAGATATCACTCATAGAGGGAATGTAAAAACCGCTACCCTTGAACTGAATTACAAAACAGAACAGAGTCACACGTTTAGAAAACACACTATGGCTGCTTAACGGGAAAGGTGAGGTGGGGTGATGCATAAAACACGGGTTTCAAATTAGCTCAGATACCGTTCCAGAAACCCAATATGTAATAGACAAGACCTACTCCTTGCTCAGTGAACTGGACTCAACACCCCCTATTCACCGCCCAAGAATATATCTGACTAGTAAGAATCTTAAAACCTATGTATTGATATCTCTCTGTAAGTGAGTCAAATGGGTGTAAAGCGGCATAAACACAGCAGTGAAAAGCAGCTAAACCCCATTATAAAAATCAATTACGTTTCAAAACCCGTGAAACAAAGACAGTGAAAGAGAGAGAAATTCTTACAAAATTCGTTCAGGAGCTGTGATGCCACCTGGATTGACCATATCTAGACCCACAGCTGATTGAGACATAAGGGTGGACACTCTTGGGGCTGAGAGGTTTGGTGAGGTTGGGTGAGAAAACGCAGACCCTTTAAAGTAATACGGCGTGGTACCCATCCCATGGGTCCCAAATCTCCAGGTTCAAGGGCATCGTCCTACATTGAAAACATGCATGAGAAACCCCGAAGATGGTACACCGTGTGATCGGGAAAGGTTTCTAAAACGCACCTCATTTCTCATCTCCTTGTGCTCCCGTTCGCCATTCCAGCCGCTTTACTAGCAATCTCCCTCCTTGGAGAATCAGCACCTTTATCCTCCTGTTCCGTACAGGTTGCAAATTGTCCTGAGGATGAACGGGAAGAGGGGGAACCAATGAGAGACTAGCTCTAGGTGTTGGGGCAGGCACAGGTCATTCTATTTTCCCATCAGGAAGAAGAATTAACCACAGGCTCAGCCTGCCGCCAGGAACCAGAATACGGCCTGAAGCAATCCTGCGCTTTTGCGGCCAGCTCCCAAGAAAGCGAGTTGAAGAATGGAGCTCAGGGGCACTGCAATTCACAAACCTGCAGTCTTAGAAATGATAACTCTCGTCCACAAATATATTGAGGGAAGGCAACGAAGAGGATTTGAAAGCAAGGCAGAATTGCAGGTAACAGATTTCAGGAGGTAGATTCGAATCGCCTTTAAAGCACAGGAAAAGCGGCAAAACCTCGACAATGATGCCCTTGGCCAAAAAGGGCGTATGCGTTTTTTCCTGAATATATTCAGGAAAAAACGCATACGCCCTTTTTGGCCAACCAAGCAACCTGGAAAGGCAAATCAGCGCTACAAAGAAGTCTCGCTTCCCATCGGTCAAAAGGGCCATGCTGAATAAAGTGTCAAAACCAGAAATGCAGGACAGGCCATGGAGAAATGGGAGCCTTGCTACGCTGATGGGCGGGATGTAAATTGCCAACAGCCACTCTGGAGAAGTGTACAGTGTGTCCTGAAACATCTAAAAAACTCAGCTTAGAGAGCATAGCGCACTTCCACTCATGGGCGTATAAATTGGGAAAACTAAAAATCAGCATGACACAGGCACCCCAAAGTTTTGGGCTACTCTGTTGACAAGAACCTCCACTTCGCTACACCTTAAATATCCCAGGAAAGAGAAGAATGGATAAAGAAGTTGTGGTCCTTATGTACAATGGAATATCACTCAGCCATGAAATCAATGTCATAAGGCTAGTAGCAGCATGATGAGTGGATTTAGGTATGACGATTCTAAGTGAAATAAGTCACACAGAAAAAGACACTTATCATAAGATATCACTCATAGAGGGAATGTAAAAACCGCTACCCTTGAACTGAATTACAAAACAGAACAGAGTCACACGTTTAGAAAACACACTATGGCTGCTTAACGGGAAAGGTGAGGTGGGGTGATGCATAAAACAAGGGTTTCAAATTAGCTCAGATACCGTTCCAGAAACCCAATATGTAATAGACAAGACCTACTCCTTGCTCAGTGAACTGGACTCAACACCCCCTATTCACCGCCCAAGAATATATCTGACTAGTAAGAATCTTAAAACCTATGTATTGATATCTCTCTGTAAGTGAGTCAAGTGGGTGTAAAGCGGCATAAACACAGCAGTGAAAAGCAGCTAAACCCCATTATAAAAATCAATTACTTTAAAAAACCCGTGAAACAAAGACAGTGAAAGAGAGAGAAATTCTTACAAAATTCGTTCAGGGGCTGTGATGCCACCTGGATTGACCATATCTAGACCCACAGCTGATTGAGACATAAGGGTGGACACTCGTGGGGCTGAGAGGTTTGGTGAGGTTGGCTGAGCTAACGCAGACCCTTTAAAGTAATTCGGCGTGGTACCCATCCCATGGGTCCCAAATCTCCAGGTTCAAGGGCATCGTCCTACATTGAAAACATGCATGAGAAACCCCGAAGATGGTACACCGTGTGATCGGGAAAGGTTTCTAAAACGCACCTCATTTCTCATCTCCTTGTGCTCCGGTTCGCCATTCCAGCCGCTTTACTAGCAATCTCCCTCCTTGGAGAATCAGCACCTTTATCCTCCTGTTCCGTACAGGTTGCTAATTGTCCTGAGGATGAACGGGAAGAGGGGGAACCAATGAGAGACTAGCTCTAGGTGTTGGGGCAGGCACAGGTCATTCTATTTTCCCATCAGGAAGAAGAATTAACCACAGGCTCAGCCTGCCGCCAGGAACCAGAATACGGCCTGAAGCAATCCTGCGCTTTTGCGGCCAGCTCCCAAGAAAGCGAGTTGAAGAATGGAGCTCAGGGGCACTGCAATTCACAAACCTGCAGTCTTAGAAATGATAACTCTCGTCCACAAATATATTGAGGGAAGGCAACGAAGAAGATTTGAAAGCAAGGCAGAATTGCAGGAAACAGATTTCAGGAGGTAGATTCGAATCGCCTTTAAAGCACAGGAAAAGCGGCAAAACCTCGACAATGATGCCCTTGGCCAAAAAGGGCGTATGCGTTTTTTCCTGAATATATTCAGGAAAAAATGCATACGCCCTTTTTGGCCAACCAAGCAACCTGGAAAGGCAAATCAGCGCTACAAAGAAGTCTCGCTTCCCATCGGTCAAAAGGGCCATGCTGAATAAAGTGTCAAAACCAGAAATGCAGGACAGGCCATGGAGAAATGGGAGCCTTGCTACGCTGATGGGCGGGATGTAAATTGCCAACAGCCACTCTGGAGAAGTGTACAGTGTGTCCTGAAACATCTAAAAAACTCAGCTTAGAGAGCATAGCGCACTTCCACTCATGGGCGTATAAATTGGGAAAACTAAAAATCAGCAAGACACAGGCACCCCAAAGTTTTGGGCTACTCTGTTGACAAGAACCTCCACTTCGCTACACCTTAAATATCCCAGGAAAGAGAAGAATGGATAAAGAAGTTGCGGTCCTTATGTACAATGGAATATCACTCAGCCATGAAATCAATGTCATAAGGCTAGTAGCAGCATGATGAGTGGATTTAGGTATGACGATTCTAAGTGAAATAAGTCACACAGAAAAAGACACTTATCATAAGATATAACTTATAGAGGGAATGTAAAAACCGCTACCCTTGAACTGAATTACAAAACAGAACAGAGTCACACGTTTAGAAAACACACTATGGCTGCTTAACGGGAAAGGTGAGGTGGGGTGATGCATAAAACACGGGTTTCAAATTAGCTCAGATACCGTTCCAGAAACCCAATATATAATAGACAAGACCTACTCCTTGCTCAGTGAACTGGACTCAACACCCCCTATTCACCGCCCAAGAATATATCTGACTAGTAAGAATCTTAAAACCTATGTATTGATATCTCTCTGTAAGTGAGTCAAATGGGTGTAAAGCGGCATAAACACAGCAGTGAAAAGCAGCTAAACCCCATTATAAAAATCAATTACGTTTCAAAACCCGTGAAACAAAGACAGTGAAAGAGAGAGAAATTCTTACAAAATTCGTTCAGGGGCTGTGATGCCACCTGGATTGACCATATCTAGACCCACAGCTGATTGAGACATAAGGGTGGACACTCTTGGGGCTGAGAGGTTTGGTGAGGTTGGGTGAGAAAACGCAGACCCTTTAAAGTAATTCGGCGTGGTACCCATCCCATGGGTCCCAAATCTCCAGGTTCAAGGGCATCGTCCTACATTGAAAACATGCATGAGAAACCCCGAAGATGGTACACCGTGTGATCGGGAAAGGTTTCTAAAACGCACCTCATTTCTCATCTCCTTGTGCTCCGGTTCGCCATTCCAGCCGCTTTACTAGCAATCTCCCTCCTTGGAGAATCAGCACCTTTATCCTCCTGTTCCGTACAGGTTGCAAATTGTCCTGAGGATGAACGGGAAGAGGGGGAACCAATGAGAGACTAGCTCTAGGTGTTGGGGCAGGCACAGGTCATTCTATTTTCCCATCAGGAAGAAGAATTAACCACAGGCTCAGCCTGCCGCCAGGAACCAGAATACGGCCTGAAGCAATCCTGCGCTTTTGCGGCCAGCTCCCAAGAAAGCGAGTTGAAGAATGGAGCTCAGGGGCACTGCAATTCACAAACCTGCAGACTTAGAAATGATAACTCTCGTCCACAAATATATTGAGGGAAGGCAACGAAGAGGATTTGAAAGCAAGGCAGAATTGCAGGAAACAGATTTCAGGAGGTAGATTCGAATCGCCTTTAAAGCACAGGAAAAGCGGCAAAACCTCGACAATGATGCCCTTGGCCAAAAAGGGCGTATGCGTTTTTTCCTGAATATATTCAGGAGAAAACGCATACGCCCTTTTTGGCCAACCAAGCAACCTGGAAAGGCAAATCAGCGCTACAAAGAAGTCTCGCTTCCCATCGGTCAAAAGGGCCATGCTGAATAAAGTGTCAAAACCAGAAATGCTGGACAGGCCTTGGAGAAATGGGAGCCTTGCTACGCTGATGGGCGGGATGTAAATTGCCAACAGCCACACTGGAGAAGTGTACGGTGTGTCCTGAAACATCTAAAAAACTCAGCTTAGAGACCATAGGGCACTTCCTCTCATGGGCGTATAAATTGGGAAAACTAAAAATCAGCAAGACACAGGCACCCCAAAGTTTTGGGCTGCTCTGTTGACAAGAACCTCCACTTCGTTACACCTTAAATATCCCAGGAAAGAGAAGAATGGATAAAGAAGTTGTGGTCCTTATGTACAATGGAATATCACTCAGCCATGAAATCAACGTCATAAGGCTAGTAGCAGCATGATGAGTGGATTTAGGTACGACGATTCTAAGTGAAATAAGTCACACAGAAAAAGACACTTATCATGAGATATCACTTATAGAGGGAATGTCAAAACCGCTACCCTTGAACTGAATTACAAAACAGAACAGAGTCACACGTTTAGAAAAAACACTATGGCTGCTTAACGGGAAAGGTGAGGTGGGGTGATGCATAAAACAAGGGTTTCAAATTAGCTCAGATACCGTTCCAGAAACCCAATATGTAATAGACAAGACCTACTCCTTGCTCAGTGAACTGGACTCAACACCCCCTATTCACCGCCCAAGAATATATCTGACTAGTAAGAATCTTAAAACCTATGTATTGATATCTCTCTGTAAGTGAGTCAAGTGGGTGTAAAGCGGCATAAACACAGCAGTGAAAAGCAGCTAAACCCCATTATAAAAATCAATTACTTTAAAAAACCCGTGAAACAAAGACAGTGAAAGAGAGAGAAATTCTTACAAAATTCGTTCAGGGGCTGTGATGCCACCTGGATTGACCATATCTAGACCCACAGCTGATTGAGACATAAGGGTGGACACTCGTGGGGCTGAGAGGTTTGGTGAGGTTGGCTGAGCTAACGCAGACCCTTTAAAGTAATTCGGCGTGGTACCCATCCCATGGGTCCCAAATCTCCAGGTTCAAGGGCATCGTCCTACATTGAAAACATGCATGAGAAACCCCGAAGATGGTACACCGTGTGATCGGGAAAGGTTTCTAAAACGCACCTCATTTCTCATCTCCTTGTGCTCCGGTTCGCCATTCCAGCCGCTTTACTAGCAATCTCCCTCCTTGGAGAATCAGCACCTTTATCCTCCTGTTCCGTACAGGTTGCTAATTGTCCTGAGGATGAACGGGAAGAGGGGGAACCAATGAGAGACTAGCTCTAGGTGTTGGGGCAGGCACAGGTCATTCTATTTTCCCATCAGGAAGAAGAATTAACCACAGGCTCAGCCTGCCGCCAGGAACCAGAATACGGCCTGAAGCAATCCTGCGCTTTTGCGGCCAGCTCCCAAGAAAGCGAGTTGAAGAATGGAGCTCAGGGGCACTGCAATTCACAAACCTGCAGTCTTAGAAATGATAACTCTCGTCCACAAATATATTGAGGGAAGGCAACGAAGAAGATTTGAAAGCAAGGCAGAATTGCAGGAAACAGATTTCAGGAGGTAGATTCGAATCGCCTTTAAAGCACAGGAAAAGCGGCAAAACCTCGACAATGATGCCCTTGGCCAAAAAGGGCGTATGCGTTTTTTCCTGAATATATTCAGGAAAAAATGCATACGCCCTTTTTGGCCAACCAAGCAACCTGGAAAGGCAAATCAGCGCTACAAAGAAGTCTCGCTTCCCATCGGTCAAAAGGGCCATGCTGAATAAAGTGTCAAAACCAGAAATGCAGGACAGGCCATGGAGAAATGGGAGCCTTGCTACGCTGATGGGCGGGATGTAAATTGCCAACAGCCACTCTGGAGAAGTGTACAGTGTGTCCTGAAACATCTAAAAAACTCAGCTTAGAGAGCATAGCGCACTTCCACTCATGGGCGTATAAATTGGGAAAACTAAAAATCAGCAAGACACAGGCACCCCAAAGTTTTGGGCTACTCTGTTGACAAGAACCTCCACTTCGCTACACCTTAAATATCCCAGGAAAGAGAAGAATGGATAAAGAAGTTGCGGTCCTTATGTACAATGGAATATCACTCAGCCATGAAATCAATGTCATAAGGCTAGTAGCAGCATGATGAGTGGATTTAGGTATGACGATTCTAAGTGAAATAAGTCACACAGAAAAAGACACTTATCATAAGATATAACTTATAGAGGGAATGTAAAAACCGCTACCCTTGAACTGAATTACAAAACAGAACAGAGTCACACGTTTAGAAAACACACTATGGCTGCTTAACGGGAAAGGTGAGGTGGGGTGATGCATAAAACACGGGTTTCAAATTAGCTCAGATACCGTTCCAGAAACCCAATATATAATAGACAAGACCTACTCCTTGCTCAGTGAACTGGACTCAACACCCCCTATTCACCGCCCAAGAATATATCTGACTAGTAAGAATCTTAAAACCTATGTATTGATATCTCTCTGTAAGTGAGTCAAATGGGTGTAAAGCGGCATAAACACAGCAGTGAAAAGCAGCTAAACCCCATTATAAAAATCAATTACGTTTCAAAACCCGTGAAACAAAGACAGTGAAAGAGAGAGAAATTCTTACAAAATTCGTTCAGGGGCTGTGATGCCACCTGGATTGACCATATCTAGACCCACAGCTGATTGAGACATAAGGGTGGACACTCTTGGGGCTGAGAGGTTTGGTGAGGTTGGGTGAGAAAACGCAGACCCTTTAAAGTAATTCGGCGTGGTACCCATCCCATGGGTCCCAAATCTCCAGGTTCAAGGGCATCGTCCTACATTGAAAACATGCATGAGAAACCCCGAAGATGGTACACCGTGTGATCGGGAAAGGTTTCTAAAACGCACCTCATTTCTCATCTCCTTGTGCTCCGGTTCGCCATTCCAGCCGCTTTACTAGCAATCTCCCTCCTTGGAGAATCAGCACCTTTATCCTCCTGTTCCGTACAGGTTGCAAATTGTCCTGAGGATGAACGGGAAGAGGGGGAACCAATGAGAGACTAGCTCTAGGTGTTGGGGCAGGCACAGGTCATTCTATTTTCCCATCAGGAAGAAGAATTAACCACAGGCTCAGCCTGCCGCCAGGAACCAGAATACGGCCTGAAGCAATCCTGCGCTTTTGCGGCCAGCTCCCAAGAAAGCGAGTTGAAGAATGGAGCTCAGGGGCACTGCAATTCACAAACCTGCAGACTTAGAAATGATAACTCTCGTCCACAAATATATTGAGGGAAGGCAACGAAGAGGATTTGAAAGCAAGGCAGAATTGCAGGAAACAGATTTCAGGAGGTAGATTCGAATCGCCTTTAAAGCACAGGAAAAGCGGCAAAACCTCGACAATGATGCCCTTGGCCAAAAAGGGCGTATGCGTTTTTTCCTGAATATATTCAGGAGAAAACGCATACGCCCTTTTTGGCCAACCAAGCAACCTGGAAAGGCAAATCAGCGCTACAAAGAAGTCTCGCTTCCCATCGGTCAAAAGGGCCATGCTGAATAAAGTGTCAAAACCAGAAATGCTGGACAGGCCTTGGAGAAATGGGAGCCTTGCTACGCTGATGGGCGGGATGTAAATTGCCAACAGCCACACTGGAGAAGTGTACGGTGTGTCCTGAAACATCTAAAAAACTCAGCTTAGAGACCATAGGGCACTTCCTCTCATGGGCGTATAAATTGGGAAAACTAAAAATCAGCAAGACACAGGCACCCCAAAGTTTTGGGCTGCTCTGTTGACAAGAACCTCCACTTCGTTACACCTTAAATATCCCAGGAAAGAGAAGAATGGATAAAGAAGTTGTGGTCCTTATGTACAATGGAATATCACTCAGCCATGAAATCAACGTCATAAGGCTAGTAGCAGCATGATGAGTGGATTTAGGTACGACGATTCTAAGTGAAATAAGTCACACAGAAAAAGACACTTATCATGAGATATCACTTATAGAGGGAATGTCAAAACCGCTACCCTTGAACTGAATTACAAAACAGAACAGAGTCACACGTTTAGAAAACACACTATGGCTGCTTAACGGGAAAGGTGAGGTGGGGTGATGCATAAAACAAGGGTTTCAAATTAGCTCAGATACCGTTCCAGAAACCCAATATGTAATAGACAAGACCTACTCCTTGCTCAGTGAACTGGACTCAACACCCCCTATTCACCGCCCAAGAATATATCTGACTAGTAAGAATCTTAAAACCTATGTATTGATATCTCTCTGTAAGTGAGTCAAGTGGGTATAAAGCGGCATAAACACAGCAGTGAAAAGCAGCTAAACCCCATTATAAAAATCAATTACTTTAAAAAACCCGTGAAACAAAGACAGTGAAAGAGAGAGAAATTCTTACAAAATTCGTTCAGGAGCTGTGATGCCACCTGGATTGACCATATCTAGACCCACAGCTGATTGAGACATAAGGGTGGACACTCTTGGGGCTGAGAGGTTTGGTGAGGTTGGGTGAGAAAACGCAGACCCTTTAAAGTAATACGGCGTGGTACCCATCCCATGGGTCCCAAATCTCCAGGTTCAAGGGCATCGTCCTATATTGAAAACATGCATGAGAAACCCCGAAGATGGTACACCGTGTGATCGGGAAAGGTTTCTAAAACGCACCTCATTTCTCATCTCCTTGTGCTCCGGTTCGCCATTCCAGCCGCTTTACTAGCAATCTCCCTCCTTGGAGAATCAGCACCTTTATCCTCCTGTTCCGTACAGGTTGCTAATTGTCCTGAGGATGAACGGGAAGAGGGGGAACCAATGAGAGACTAGCTCTAGGTGTTGGGACAGGCACAGGTCACTCTATTTTCCCATCAGGAAGAAGAATTAACCACAGGCTCAGCCTGCCACCAGGAACCAGAAGACGGCCTGAAGCAATCCTGCGCTTTTGCGGCCAGCTCCCACGAAAGCGAGTTGAAGAATGGAGCTCAGGGGCACTACAATTCACAAACCTGCAGACTTAGAAATGATAACTCTCGTCCACAAATATATTGAGGGAAGGCAACGAAGAGGATTTGAAAGCAAGGCAGAATTGCAGGAAACAGATTTCAGGAGGTAGATTCGAATCGCCTTTAAAGCACAGGAAAAGCGGCAAAACCTCGACAATGATGCCCTTGGTCAAAAAGGGCGTATGCGTTTTTTCCTGAATATATTCAGGAGAAAACGCATACGCCCTTTTTGGCCAACCAAGCAACCTGGAAAGGCAAATCAGCGCTACAAAGAAGTCTCGCTTCCCATCGGTCAAAAGGGCCATGCTGAATAAAGTGTCAAAACCAGAAATGCAGGACAGGCCATGGAGAAATGGGAGCCTTGCTACGCTGATGGGCGGGATGTAAATTGCTAACAGCCACTCCGGAGAAGTGTACGGTGTGTCCTGAAACATCTAAAAAACTCAGCTTAGAGACCATAGGGCACTTCCTCTCATGGGCGTATAAATTGGGAAAACTGAAAATCAGCAAGACACAGGCACCCAAAAGTTTTGGGCTACTCTCTTGACAAGAACCTCCACTTCGTTACACCTTAAATATCCCAGGAAAGAGAAGAATGGATAAAGAAGTTGCGGTCCTTATGTACAATGGAATATCACTCAGCCATGAAATCAACGTCATAAGGCTAGTAGCAGCATGATGAGTGGATTTAGGTACGACCATTCTAAGTGAAATAAGTCACACAGAAAAAGACACTTATCATGAGATATCACTTATAGAGGGAATGTCAAAACCGCTACCCTTGAACTGAATTACAAAACAGAACAGAGTCACACGTTTAGAAAACACACTATGGCTGCTTAACGGGAAAGGTGAGGTGGGGTGATGCATAAAACAAGGGTTTCAAATTAGCTCAGATACCGTTCCATAAACCCAATATGTAATAGACAAGACCTACTCCTTGCTCAGTGAACTGGACTCAACACCCCCTATTCACCGCCCAAGAATATATCTGACTAGTAAGTATCTTCAAACCTATGTATTGATATCTCTCTGTAAGTGAGTCAAGTGGGTGTAAAGCGGCATAAACACAGCAGTGAAAAGCAGCCAAACCCCATTATAAAAATCAATTACTTTTCAAAACCCGTGAAACAAAGACAGTGAAAGAGAGAGAAATTCTTACAAAATTCTTTCAGGGGCTGTGATGCCACCTGGATTGACCATATCTAGACCCACAGCTGATTGAGACATAAGGGTGGACACTCTTGGGGCTGAGAGGTTTGGTGAGGTTGGGTGAGCAAACGCAGACCCTTTAAAGTAATACGGCGTGGTACCCATCCCATGGGTCCCAAATCTCCAGGTTCAAGGGCATCTTCCTATATTGAAAACATGCATGAGAAACCCCGAAGATGGTACACCGTGTGATCGGGAAAGGTTTCTAAAACGCACCTCATTTCTCATCTCCTTGTGCTCCGGTTCGCCATTCCAGCCGCTTTACTAGCAATCTCCCTCCTTGGAGAATCAGCACCTTTATCCTCCTGTTCCGTACAGGTTGCAAATTGTCCTGAGGATGAACGGGAAGAGGGGGAACCAATGAGAGACTAGCTCTAGGTGTTGGGGCAGGCACAGGTCATTCTATTTTCCCATCAGGAAGAAGAATTAACCACAGGCTCAGCCTGCCGCCAGGAACCAGAATACGGCCTGAAGCAATCCTGCGCTTTTGCGGCCAGCTCCCAAGAAAGCGAGTTGAAGAATGGAGCTCAGGGGCACTGCAATTCACAAACCTGCAGTCTTAGAAATGATAACTCTCGTCCACAAATATATTGAGGGAAGGCAACGAAGAGGATTTGAAAGCAAGGCAGAATTGCAGGAAACAGATTTCAGGAGGTAGATTCGAATCGCCTTTAAAGCACAGGAAAAGCGGCAAAACCTCGACAATGATGCCCTTGGCCAAAAAGGGCGTATGCGTTTTTTCCTGAATATATTCAGGAAAAAACGCATACGCCCTTTTTGGCCAACCAAGCAACCTGGAAAGGCAAATCAGCGCTACAAAGAAGTCTCGCTTCCCATCGGTCAAAAGGGCCATGCTGAATAAAGTGTCCAAACCAGAAATGCAGGACAGGCCATGGAGAAATGGGAGCCTTGCTACGCTGATGGGCGGGATGTAAATTGCCAACAGCCACTCTGGAGAAGTGTACAGTGTGTCCTGAAACATCTAAAAAACTCAGCTTAGAGAGCATAGCGCACTTCCACTCATGGGCGTATAAATTGGGAAAACTAAAAATCAGCATGACACAGGCACCCCAAAGTTTTGGGCTACTCTGTTGACAAGAACCTCCACTTCGCTACACCTTAAATATCCCAGGAAAGAGAAGAATGGATAAAGAAGTTGTGGTCCTTATGTACAATGGAATATCACTCAGCCATGAAATCAATGTCATAAGGCTAGTAGCAGCATGATGAGTGGATTTAGGTATGACGATTCTAAGTGAAATAAGTCACACAGAAAAAGACACTTATCATAAGATATCACTCATAGAGGGAATGTCAAAACCGCTACCCTTGAACTGAATTACAAAACAGAACAGAGTCACACGTTTAGAAAACACACTATGGCTGCTTAACGGGAAAGGTGAGGTGGGGTGATGCATAAAACACGGGTTTCAAATTAGCTCAGATACCGTTCCAGAAACCCAATATGTAATAGACAAGACCTACTCCTTGCTCAGTGAACTGGACTCAACACCCTCTATTCACCGCCCAAGAATATATCTGACTAGTAAGAATCTTAAAACCTATGTATTGATATCTCTCTGTAAGTGAGTCAAATGGGTGTAAAGCGGCATAAACACAGCAGTGAAAAGCAGCTAAACCCCATTATAAAAATCAATTACGTTTCAAAACCCGTGAAACAAAGACAGTGAAAGAGAGAGAAATTCTTACAAAATTCGTTCAGGAGCTGTGATGCCACCTGGATTGACCATATCTAGACCCACAGCTGATTGAGACATAAGGGTGGACACTCTTGGGGCTGAGAGGTTTGGTGAGGTTGGGTGAGAAAACGCAGACCCTTTAAAGTAATACGGCGTGGTACCCATCCCATGGGTCCCAAATCTCCAGGTTCAAGGGCATCGTCCTACATTGAAAACATGCATGAGAAACCCCGAAGATGGTACACCGTGTGATCGGGAAAGGTTTCTAAAACGCACCTCATTTCTCATCTCCTTGTGCTCCCGTTCGCCATTCCAGCCGCTTTACTAGCAATCTCCCTCCTTGGAGAATCAGCACCTTTATCCTCCTGTTCCGTACAGGTTGCAAATTGTCCTGAGGATGAACGGGAAGAGGGGGAACCAATGAGAGACTAGCTCTAGGTGTTGGGGCAGGCACAGGTCATTCTATTTTCCCATCAGGAAGAAGAATTAACCACAGGCTCAGCCTGCCGCCAGGAACCAGAAGACGGCCTGAAGCAATCCTGCGCTTTTGCGGCCAGCTCCCAAGAAAGCGAGTTGAAGAATGGAGCTCAGGGGCACTGCAATTCACAAACCTGCAGTCTTAGAAATGATAACTCTCGTCCACAAATATATTGAGGGAAGGCAACGAAGAGGATTTGAAAGCAAGGCAGAATTGCAGGAAACAGATTTCAGGAGGTAGATTCGAATCGCCTTTAAAGCACAGGAAAAGCGGCAAAACCTCGACAATGATGCCCTTGGCCAAAAAGGGCGTATGCGTTTTTTCCTGAATATATTCAGGAAAAAACGCATACGCCCTTTTTGGCCAACCAAGCAACCTGGAAAGGCAAATCAGCGCTACAAAGAAGTCTCGCTTCCCATCGGTCAAAAGGGCCATGCTGAATAAAGTGTCCAAACCAGAAATGCAGGACAGGCCATGGAGAAATGGGAGCCTTGCTACGCTGATGGGCGGGATGTAAATTGCCAACAGCCACTCTGGAGAAGTGTACAGTGTGTCCTGAAACATCTAAAAAACTCAGCTTAGAGAGCATAGCGCACTTCCACTCATGGGCGTATAAATTGGGAAAACTAAAAATCAGCATGACACAGGCACCCCAAAGTTTTGGGCTACTCTGTTGACAAGAACCTCCACTTCGCTACACCTTAAATATCCCAGGAAAGAGAAGAATGGATAAAGAAGTTGTGGTCCTTATGTACAATGGAATATCACTCAGCCATGAAATCAATGTCATAAGGCTAGTAGCAGCATGATGAGTGGATTTAGGTATGACGATTCTAAGTGAAATAAGTCACACAGAAAAAGACACTTATCATAAGATATCACTCATAGAGGGAATGTCAAAACCGCTACCCTTGAACTGAATTACAAAACAGAACAGAGTCACACGTTTAGAAAACACACTATGGCTGCTTAACGGGAAAGGTGAGGTGGGGTGATGCATAAAACACGGGTTTCAAATTAGCTCAGATACCGTTCCAGAAACCCAATATGTAATAGACAAGACCTACTCCTTGCTCAGTGAACTGGACTCAACACCCCCTATTCACCGCCCAAGAATATATCTGACTAGTAAGAATCTTAAAACCTATGTATTGATATCTCTCTGTAAGTGAGTCAAATGGGTGTAAAGCGGCATAAACACAGCAGTGAAAAGCAGCTAAACCCCATTATAAAAATCAATTACGTTTCAAAACCCGTGAAACAAAGACAGTGAAAGAGAGAGAAATTCTTACAAAATTCGTTCAGGAGCTGTGATGCCACCTGGATTGACCATATCTAGACCCACAGCTGATTGAGACATAAGGGTGGACACTCTTGGGGCTGAGAGGTTTGGTGAGGTTGGGTGAGAAAACGCAGACCCTTTAAAGTAATACGGCGTGGTACCCATCCCATGGGTCCCAAATCTCCAGGTTCAAGGGCATCGTCCTACATTGAAAACATGCATGAGAAACCCCGAAGATGGTACACCGTGTGATCGGGAAAGGTTTCTAAAACGCACCTCATTTCTCATCTCCTTGTGCTCCCGTTCGCCATTCCAGCCGCTTTACTAGCAATCTCCCTCCTTGGAGAATCAGCACCTTTATCCTCCTGTTCCGTACAGGTTGCTAATTGTCCTGAGGATGAACGGGAAGAGGGGGAACCAATGAGAGACTAGCTCTAGGTGTTGGGGCAGGCACAGGTCATTCTATTTTCCCATCAGGAAGAAGAATTAACCACAGGCTCAGCCTGCCGCCAGGAACCAGAATACGGCCTGAAGCAATCCTGCGCTTTTGCGGCCAGCTCCCAAGAAAGCGAGTTGAAGAATGGAGCTCAGGGGCACTGCAATTCACAAACCTGCAGTCTTAGAAATGATAACTCTCGTCCACAAATATATTGAGGGAAGGCAACGAAGAGGATTTGAAAGCAAGGCAGAATTGCAGGAAACAGATTTCAGGAGGTAGATTCGAATCGCCTTTAAAGCACAGGAAAAGCGGCAAAACCTCGACAATGATGCCCTTGGCCAAAAAGGGCGTATGCGTTTTTTCCTGAATATATTCAGGAAAAAATGCATACGCCCTTTTTGGCCAACCAAGCAACCTGGAAAGGCAAATCAGCGCTACAAAGAAGTCTCGCTTCCCATCGGTCAAAAGGGCCATGCTGAATAAAGTGTCCAAACCAGAAATGCAGGACAGGCCATGGAGAAATGGGAGCCTTGCTACGCTGATGGGCGGGATGTAAATTGCCAACAGCCACTCTGGAGAAGTGTACAGTGTGTCCTGAAACATCTAAAAAACTCAGCTTAGAGAGCATAGCGCACTTCCACTCATGGGCGTATAAATTGGGAAAACTAAAAATCAACATGACACAGGCACCCCAAAGTTTTGGGCTACTCTGTTGACAAGAACCTCCACTTCGCTACACCTTAAATATCCCAGGAAAGAGAAGAATGGATAAAGAAGTTGTGGTCCTTATGTACAATGGAATATCACTCAGCCATGAAATCAATGTCATAAGGCTAGTAGCAGCATGATGAGTGGATTTAGGTATGACGATTCTAAGTGAAATAAGTCACACAGAAAAAGACACTTATCATAAGATATCACTCATAGAGGGAATGTAAAAACCGCTACCCTTGAACTGAATTACAAAACAGAACAGAGTCACACGTTTAGAAAACACACTATGGCTGCTTAACGGGAAAGGTGAGGTGGGGTGATGCATAAAACACGGGTTTCAAATTAGCTCAGATACCGTTCCAGAAACCCAATATGTAATAGACAAGACCTACTCCTTGCTCAGTGAACTGGACTCAACACCCCCTATTCACCGCCCAAGAATATATCTGACTAGTAAGAATCTTAAAACCTATGTATTGATATCTCTCTGTAAGTGAGTCAAATGGGTGTAAAGCGGCATAAACACAGCAGTGAAAAGCAGCTAAAC
The DNA here is from genome assembly GCF_965194805.1 of Balaenoptera borealis. Taxonomy (NCBI): domain Eukaryota; kingdom Metazoa; phylum Chordata; class Mammalia; order Artiodactyla; family Balaenopteridae; genus Balaenoptera; species Balaenoptera borealis. The sequence continues at coordinate 85,707,449 of NC_138873.1, forward strand.
CCCATTATAAAAATCAATTACGTTTCAAAACCCGTGAAACAAAGACAGTGAAAGAGAGAGAAATTCTTACAAAATTCGTTCAGGAGCTGTGATGCCACCTGGATTGACCATATCTAGACCCACAGCTGATTGAGACATAAGGGTGGACACTCTTGGGGCTGAGAGGTTTGGTGAGGTTGGGTGAGAAAACGCAGACCCTTTAAAGTAATACGGCGTGGTACCCATCCCATGGGTCCCAAATCTCCAGGTTCAAGGGCATCGTCCTACATTGAAAACATGCATGAGAAACCCCGAAGATGGTACACCGTGTGATCGGGAAAGGTTTCTAAAACGCACCTCATTTCTCATCTCCTTGTGCTCCCGTTCGCCATTCCAGCCGCTTTACTAGCAATCTCCCTCCTTGGAGAATCAGCACCTTTATCCTCCTGTTCCGTACAGGTTGCAAATTGTCCTGAGGATGAACGGGAAGAGGGGGAACCAATGAGAGACTAGCTCTAGGTGTTGGGGCAGGCACAGGTCATTCTATTTTCCCATCAGGAAGAAGAATTAACCACAGGCTCAGCCTGCCGCCAGGAACCAAAATACGGCCTGAAGCAATCCTGCGCATTTGCGGCCAGCTCCCAAGAAAGCGAGTTGAAGAATGGAGCTCAGGGGCACTGCAATTCACAAACCTGCAGTCTTAGAAATGATAACTCTCGTCCACAAATATATTGAGGGAAGGCAACGAAGAGGATTTGAAAGCAAGGCAGAATTGCAGGAAACAGATTTCAGGAGGTAGATTCGAATCGCCTTTAAAGCACAGGAAAAGCGGCAAAACCTCGACAATGATGCCCTTGGCCAAAAAGGGCGTATGCGTTTTTTCCTGAATATATTCAGGAAAAAATGCATACGCCCTTTTTGGCCAACCAAGCAACCTGGAAAGGCAAATCAGCGCTACAAAGAAGTCTCGCTTCCCATCGGTCAAAAGGGCCATGCTGAATAAAGTGTCAAAACCAGAAATGCAGGACAGGCCATGGAGAAATGGGAGCCTTGCTACGCTGATGGGCGGGATGTAAATTGCCAACAGCCACTCTGGAGAAGTGTACAGTGTGTCCTGAAACATCTAAAAAACTCAGCTTAGAGAGCATAGCGCACTTCCACTCATGGGCGTATAAATTGGGAAAACTAAAAATCAGCATGACACAGGCACCCCAAAGTTTTGGGCTACTCTGTTGACAAGAACCTCCACTTCGCTACACCTTAAATATCCCAGGAAAGAGAAGAATGGATAAAGAAGTTGTGGTCCTTATGTACAATGGAATATCACTCAGCCATGAAATCAATGTCATAAGGCTAGTAGCAGCATGATGAGTGGATTTAGGTATGACGATTCTAAGTGAAATAAGTCACACAGAAAAAGACACTTATCATAAGATATCACTCATAGAGGGAATGTAAAAACCGCTACCCTTGAACTGAATTACAAAACAGAACAGAGTCACACGTTTAGAAAACACACTATGGCTGCTTAACGGGAAAGGTGAGGTGGGGTGATGCATAAAACAAGGGTTTCAAATTAGCTCAGATACCGTTCCATAAACCCAATATGTAATAGACAAGACCTACTCCTTGCTCAGTGAACTGGACTCAACACCCCCTATTCACCGCCCAAGAATATATCTGACTAGTAAGTATCTTCAAACCTATGTATTGATATCTCTCTGTAAGTGAGTCAAGTGGGTGTAAAGCGGCATAAACACAGCAGTGAAAAGCAGCCAAACCCCATTATAAAAATCAATTACTTTTCAAAACCCGTGAAACAAAGACAGTGAAAGAGAGAGAAATTCTTACAAAATTCGTTCAGGGGCTGTGATGCCACCTGGATTGACCATATCTAGACCCACAGCTGATTGAGACATAAGGGTGGACACTCTTGGGGCTGAGAGGTTTGGTGAGGTTGGGTGAGCAAACGCAGACCCTTTAAAGTAATACGGCGTGGTACCCATCCCATGGGTCCCAAATCTCCAGGTTCAAGGGCATCTTCCTATATTGAAAACATGCATGAGAAACCCCGAAGATGGTACACCGTGTGATCGGGAAAGGTTTCTAAAACGCACCTCATTTCTCATCTCCTTGTGCTCCGGTTCGCCATTCCAGCCGCTTTACTAGCAATCTCCCTCCTTGGAGAATCAGCACCTTTATCCTCCTGTTCCGTACAGGTTGCTAATTGTCCTGAGGATGAACGGGAAGAGGGGGAACCAATGAGAGACTAGCTCTAGGTGTTGGGACAGGCACAGGTCACTCTATTTTCCCATCAGGAAGAAGAATTAACCACAGGCTCAGCCTGCCACCAGGAACCAGAAGACGGCCTGAAGCAATCCTGCGCTTTTGCGGCCAGCTCCCAAGAAAGCGAGTTGAAGAATGGAGCTCAGGGGCACTACAATTCACAAACCTGCAAACTTAGAAATGATAACTCTCGTCCACAAATATATTGAGGGAAGGCAACGAAGAGGATTTGAAAGCAAGGCAGAATTGCAGGAAACAGATTTCAGGAGGTAGATTCGAATCGCCTTTAAAGCACAGGAAAAGCGGCAAAACCTCGACAATGATGCCCTTGGCCAAAAAGGGCGTATGCGTTTTTTCCTGAATATATTCAGGAGAAAACGCATACGCCCTTTTTGGCCAACCAAGCAACCTGGAAAGGCAAATCAGCGCTACAAAGAAGTCTCGCTTCCCATCGGTCAAAAGGGCCATGCTGAATAAAGTGTCAAAACCAGAAATGCTGGACAGGCCTTGGAGAAATGGGAGCCTTGCTACGCTGATTGGCGGGATGTAAATTGCCAACAGCCACACTGGAGAAGTGTACGGTGTGTCCTGAAACATCTAAAAAACTCAGCTTAGAGACCATAGGGCACTTCCTCTCATGGGCGTATAAATTGGGAAAACTAAAAATCAGCAAGACACAGGCACCCCAAAGTTTTGGGCTGCTCTGTTGACAAGAACCTCCACTTCGTTACACCTTAAATATCCCAGGAAAGAGAAGAATGGATAAAGAAGTTGTGGTCCTTATGTACAATGGAATATCACTCAGCCATGAAATCAACGTCATAAGGCTAGTAGCAGCATGATGAGTGGATTTAGGTACGACGATTCTAAGTGAAATAAGTCACACAGAAAAAGACACTTATCATGAGATATCACTTATAGAGGGAATGTCAAAACCGCTACCCTTGAACTGAATTACAAAACAGAACAGAGTCACACGTTTAGAAAAAACACTATGGCTGCTTAACGGGAAAGGTGAGGTGGGGTGATGCATAAAACAAGGGTTTCAAATTAGCTCAGATACCGTTCCAGAAACCCAATATGTAATAGACAAGACCTACTCCTTGCTCAGTGAACTGGACTCAACACCCCCTATTCACCGCCCAAGAATATATCTGACTAGTAAGAATCTTAAAACCTATGTATTGATATCTCTCTGTAAGTGAGTCAAGTGGGTGTAAAGCGGCATAAACACAGCAGTGAAAAGCAGCTAAACCCCATTATAAAAATCAATTACTTTAAAAAACCCGTGAAACAAAGACAGTGAAAGAGAGAGAAATTCTTACAAAATTCGTTCAGGGGCTGTGATGCCACCTGGATTGACCATATCTAGACCCACAGCTGATTGAGACATAAGGGTGGACACTCGTGGGGCTGAGAGGTTTGGTGAGGTTGGCTGAGCTAACGCAGACCCTTTAAAGTAATTCGGCGTGGTACCCATCCCATGGGTCCCAAATCTCCAGGTTCAAGGGCATCGTCCTACATTGAAAACATGCATGAGAAACCCCGAAGATGGTACACCGTGTGATCGGGAAAGGTTTCTAAAACGCACCTCATTTCTCATCTCCTTGTGCTCCCGTTCGCCATTCCAGCCGCTTTACTAGCAATCTCCCTCCTTGGAGAATCAGCACCTTTATCCTCCTGTTCCGTACAGGTTGCAAATTGTCCTGAGGATGAACGGGAAGAGGGGGAACCAATGAGAGACTAGCTCTAGGTGTTGGGGCAGGCACAGGTCATTCTATTTTCCCATCAGGAAGAAGAATTAACCACAGGCTCAGCCTGCCGCCAGGAACCAGAATACGGCCTGAAGCAATCCTGCGCTTTTGCGGCCAGCTCCCAAGAAAGCGAGTTGAAGAATGGAGCTCAGGGGCACTGCAATTCACAAACCTGCAGACTTAGAAATGATAACTCTCGTCCACAAATATATTGAGGGAAGGCAACGAAGAGGATTTGAAAGCAAGGCAGAATTGCAGGAAACAGATTTCAGGAGGTAGATTCGAATCGCCTTTAAAGCACAGGAAAAGCGGCAAAACCTCGACAATGATGCCCTTGGCCAAAAAGGGCGTATGCGTTTTTTCCTGAATATATTCAGGAAAAAACGCATACGTCCTTTTTGGCCAACCAAGCAACCTGGAAAGGCAAATCAGCGCTACAAAGAAGTCTCGCTTCCCATCGGTCAAAAGGGCCATGCTGAATAAAGTGTCAAAACCAGAAATGCAGGACAGGCCATGGAGAAATGGGAGCCTTGCTACGCTGATGGGCGGGATGTAAATTGCCAACAGCCACTCTGGAGAAGTGTACAGTGTGTCCTGAAACATCTAAAAAACTCAGCTTAGAGAGCATAGCGCACTTCCACTCATGGGCGTATAAATTGGGAAAACTAAAAATCAGCATGACACAGGCACCCCAAAGTTTTGGGCTACTCTGTTGACAAGAACCTCCACTTCGCTACACCTTAAATATCCCAGGAAAGAGAAGAATGGATAAAGAAGTTGCGGTCCTTATGTACAATGGAATATCACTCAGCCATGAAATCAATGTCATAAGGCTAGTAGCAGCATGATGAGTGGATTTAGGTATGACGATTCTAAGTGAAATAAGTCACACAGAAAAAGACACTTATCATAAGATATCACTCATAGAGGGAATGTAAAAACCGCTACCCTTGAACTGAATTACAAAACAGAACAGAGTCACACGTTTAGAAAACACACTATGGCTGCTTAACGGGAAAGGTGAGGTGGGGTGATGCATAAAACAAGGGTTTCAAATTAGCTCAGATACCGTTCCAGAAACCCAATATGTAATAGACAAGACCTACTCCTTGCTCAGTGAACTGGACTCAACACCCCCTATTCACCGCCCAAGAATATATCTGACTAGTAAGAATCTTAAAACCTATGTATTGATATCTCTCTGTAAGTGAGTCAAGTGGGTGTAAAGCGGCATAAACACAGCAGTGAAAAGCAGCTAAACCCCATTATAAAAATCAATTACTTTAAAAAACCCGTGAAACAAAGACAGTGAAAGAGAGAGAAATTCTTACAAAATTCGTTCAGGGGCTGTGATGCCACCTGGATTGACCATATCTAGACCCACAGCTGATTGAGACATAAGGGTGGACACTCGTGGGGCTGAGAGGTTTGGTGAGGTTGGCTGAGCTAACGCAGACCCTTTAAAGTAATTCGGCGTGGTACCCATCCCATGGGTCCCAAATCTCCAGGTTCAAGGGCATCGTCCTACATTGAAAACATGCATGAGAAACCCCGAAGATGGTACACCGTGTGATCGGGAAAGGTTTCTAAAACGCACCTCATTTCTCATCTCCTTGTGCTCCCGTTCGCCATTCCAGCCGCTTTACTAGCAATCTCCCTCCTTGGAGAATCAGCACCTTTATCCTCCTGTTCCGTACAGGTTGCAAATTGTCCTGAGGATGAACGGGAAGAGGGGGAACCAATGAGAGACTAGCTCTAGGTGTTGGGGCAGGCACAGGTCATTCTATTTTCCCATCAGGAAGAAGAATTAACCACAGGCTCAGCCTGCCGCCAGGAACCAGAATACGGCCTGAAGCAATCCTGCGCTTTTGCGGCCAGCTCCCAAGAAAGCGAGTTGAAGAATGGAGCTCAGGGGCACTGCAATTCACAAACCTGCAGTCTTAGAAATGATAACTCTCGTCCACAAATATATTGAGGGAAGGCAACGAAGAGGATTTGAAAGCAAGGCAGAATTGCAGGAAACAGATTTCAGGAGGTAGATTCGAATCGCCTTTAAAGCACAGGAAAAGCGGCAAAACCTCGACAATGATGCCCTTGGCCAAAAAGGGCGTATGCGTTTTTTCCTGAATATATTCAGGAAAAAACGCATACGCCCTTTTTGGCCAACCAAGCAACCTGGAAAGGCAAATCAGCGCTACAAAGAAGTCTCGCTTCCCATCGGTCAAAAGGGCCATGCTGAATAAAGTGTCAAAACCAGAAATGCAGGACAGGCCATGGAGAAATGGGAGCCTTGCTACGCTGATGGGCGGGATGTAAATTGCTAACAGCCACTCCGGAGAAGTGTACGGTGTGTCCTGAAACATCTAAAAAACTCAGCTTAGAGACCATAGGGCACTTCCTCTCATGGGCGTATAAATTGGGAAAACTAAAAATCAGCAAGACACAGGCACCCAAAAGTTTTGGGCTACTCTCTTGACAAGAACCTCCACTTCGTTACACCTTAAATATCCCAGGAAAGAGAAGAATGGATAAAGAAGTTGCGGTCCTTATGTACAATGGAATATCACTCAGCCACGGAATCAACGTCATAAGGCTAGTAGCAGCATGATGAGTGGATTTAGGTACGACCATTCTAAGTGAAATAAGTCACACAGAAAAAGACACTTATCATGAGATATCACTTATAGAGGGAATGTCAAAACCGCTACCCTTGAACTGAATTACAAAACAGAACAGAGTCACACGTTTAGAAAACACACTATGGCTGCTTAACGGGAAAGGTGAGGTGGGGTGATGCATAAAACAAGGGTTTCAAATTAGCTCAGATACCGTTCCATAAACCCAATATGTAATAGACAAGACCTACTCCTTGCTCAGTGAACTGGACTCAACACCCCCTATTCACCGCCCAAGAATATATCTGACTAGTAAGTATCTTCAAACCTATGTATTGATATCTCTCTGTAAGTGAGTCAAGTGGGTGTAAAGCGGCATAAACACAGCAGTGAAAAGCAGCTAAACCCCATTATAAAAATCAATTACTTTTCAAAACCCGTGAAACAAAGACAGTGAAAGAGAGAGAAATTCTTACAAAATTCGTTCAGGGGCTGTGATGCCACCTGGATTGACCATATCTAGACCCACAGCTGATTGAGACATAAGGGTGGACACTCTTGGGGCTGAGAGGTTTGCTGAGGTTGGGTGAGCAAACGCAGACCCTTTAAAGTAATACGGCGTGGTACCCATCCCATGGGTCCCAAATCTCCAGGTTCAAGGGCATCTTCCTACATTGAAAACATGCATGAGAAACCCCGAAGATGGTACACCGTGTGATCGGGAAAGGTTTCTAAAACGCACCTCATTTCTCATCTCCTTGTGCTCCGGTTCGCCATTCCAGCCGCTTTACTAGCAATCTCCCTCCTTGGAGAATCAGCACCTTTATCCTCCGGTTCCGTACAGGTTGCTAATTGTCCTGAGGATGAACGGGAAGAGGGGGAACCAATGAGAGACTAGCTCTAGGTGTTGGGGCAGGCACAGGTCATTCTATTTTCCCATCAGGAAGAAGAATTAACCACAGGCTCAGCCTGCCGCCAGGAACCAGAATACGGCCTGAAGCAATCCTGCGCTTTTGCGGCCAGCTCCCAAGAAAGCGAGTTGAAGAATGGAGCTCAGGGGCACTGCAATTCACAAACCTGCAGACTTAGAAATGATAACTCTCGTCCACAAATATATTGAGGGAAGGCAACGAAGAGGATTTGAAAGCAAGGCAGAATTGCAGGAAACAGATTTCAGGAGGTAGATTCGAATCGCCTTTAAAGCACAGGAAAAGCGGCAAAACCTCGACAATGATGCCCTTGGCCAAAAAGGGCGTATGCGTTTTTTCCTGAATATATTCAGGAAAAAACGCATACGCCCTTTTTGGCCAACCAAGCAACCTGGAAAGGCAAATCAGCGCTACAAAGAAGTCTCGCTTCCCATCGGTCAAAAGGGCTATGCTGAATAAAGTGTCAAAACCAGAAATGCTGGACAGGCCTTGGAGAAATGGGAGCCTTGCTACGCTGATGGGCGGGATGTAAATTGCCAACAGCCACACTGGAGAAGTGTACGGTGTGTCCTGAAACATCTAAAAAACTCAGCTTAGAGACCATAGGGCACTTCCTATCATGGGCGTATACATTGGGAAAACTAAAAATCAGCAAGACACAGGCACCCCAAAGTTTTGGGCTGCTCTGTTGACAAGAACCTCCACTTCGTTACACCTTAAATATCCCAGGAAAGAGAAGAATGGATAAAGAAGTTGTGGTCCTTATGTACAATGGAATATCACTCAGCCATGAAATCAACGTCATAAGGCTAGTAGCAGCATGATGAGTGGATTTAGGTACGACGATTCTAAGTGAAATAAGTCACACAGAAAAAGACACTTATCATGAGATATCACTTATAGAGGGAATGTCAAAACCGCTACCCTTGAACTGAATTACAAAACAGAACAGAGTCACACGTTTAGAAAACACACTATGGCTGCTTAACGGGAAAGGTGAGGTGGGGTGATGCATAAAACAAGGGTTTCAAATTAGCTCAGATACCGTTCCAGAAACCCAATATGTAATAGACAAGACCTACTCCTTGCTCAGTGAACTGGACTCAACACCCCCTATTCACCGCCCAAGAATATATCTGACTAGTAAGAATCTTAAAACCTATGTATTGATATCTCTCTGTAAGTGAGTCAAGTGGGTGTAAAGCGGCATAAACACAGCAGTGAAAAGCAGCTAAACCCCATTATAAAAATCAATTACTTTAAAAAACCCGTGAAACAAAGACAGTGAAAGAGAGAGATATTCTTACAAAATTCGTTCAGGGGCTGTGATGCCACCTGGATTGACCATATCTAGACCCACAGCTGATTGAGACATAAGGGTGGACACTCGTGGGGCTGAGAGGTTTGGTGAGGTTGGCTGAGCTAACGCAGACCCTTTAAAGTAATTCGGCGTGGTACCCATCCCATGGGTCCCAAATCTCCAGGTTCAAGGGCATCGTCCTACATTGAAAACATGCATGAGAAACCCCGAAGATGGTACACCGTGTGATCGGGAAAGGTTTCTAAAACGCACCTCATTTCTCATCTCCTTGTGCTCCGGTTCGCCATTCCAGCCGCTTTACTAGCAATCTCCCTCCTTGGAGAATCAGCACCTTTATCCTCCTGTTCCGTACAGGTTGCAAATTGTCCTGAGGATGAACGGGAAGAGGGGGAACCAATGAGAGACTAGCTCTAGGTGTTGGGGCAGGCACAGGTCATTCTATTTTCCCATCAGGAAGAAGAATTAACCACAGGCTCAGCCTGCCGCCAGGAACCAGAATACGGCCTGAAGCAATCCTGCGCTTTTGCGGCCAGCTCCCAAGAAAGCGAGTTGAAGAATGGAGCTCAGGGGCACTGCAATTCACAAACCTGCAGTCTTAGAAATGATAACTCTCGTCCACAAATATATTGAGGGAAGGCAACGAAGAGGATTTGAAAGCAAGGCAGAATTGCAGGAAACAGATTTCAGGAGGTAGATTCGAATTGCCTTTAAAGCACAGGAAAAGCGGCAAAACCTCGACAATGATGCCCTTGGCCAAAAAGGGCGTATGCGTTTTTTCCTGAATATATTCAGGAAAAAACGCATACGCCCTTTTTGGCCAACCAAGCAACCTGGAAAGGCAAATCAGCGCTACAAAGAAGTCTCGCTTCCCATCGGTCAAAAGGGCCATGCTGAATAAAGTGTCAAAACCAGAAATGCAGGACAGGCCATGGAGAAATGGGAGCCTTGCTACGCTGATGGGCGGGATGTAAATTGCCAACCGCCACTCTGGAGAAGTGTACAGTGTGTCCTGAAACATCTAAAAAACTCAGCTTAGAGAGCATAGCGCACTTCCACTCATGGGCGTATAAATTGGGAAAACTAAAAATCAGCATGACACAGGCACCCCAAAGTTTTGGGCTCCTCTGTTGACAAGAACCTCCACTTCGCTACACCTTAAATATCCCAGGAAAGAGAAGAATGGATAAAGAAGTTGTGGTCCTTATGTACAATGGAATATCACTCAGCCATGAAATCAACGTCATAAGGCTAGTAGCAGCATGATGAGTGGATTTAGGTATGACGATTCTAAGTGAAATAAGTCACACAGAAAAAGACACTTATCATAAGATATCACTCATAGAGGGAATGTAAAAACCGCTACCCTTGAACTGAATTACAAAACAGAACAGAGTCACACGTTTAGAAAACACACTATGGCTGCTTAACGGGAAAGGTGAGGTGGGGTGATGCATAAAACACGGGTTTCAAATTAGCTCAGATACCGTTCCAGAAACCCAATATGTAATAGACAAGACCTACTCCTTGCTCAGTGAACTGGACTCAACACCCCCTATTCACCGCCCAAGAATATATCTGACTAGTAAGAATCTTAAAACCTATGTATTGATATCTCTCTGTAAGTGAGTCAAATGGGTGTAAAGCGGCATAAACACAGCAGTGAAAAGCAGCTAAACCCCATTATAAAAATCAATTACGTTTGAAAACCCGTGAAACAAAGACAGTGAAAGAGAGAGAAATTCTTACAAAATTCGTTCAGGAGCTGTGATGCCACCTGGATTGACCATATCTAGACCCACAGCTGATTGAGACATAAGGGTGGACACTCTTGGGGCTGAGAGGTTTGGTGAGGTTGGGTGAGAAAACGCAGACCCTTTAAAGTAATACGGCGTGGTACCCATCCCATGGGTCCCAAATCTCCAGGTTCAAGGGCATCGTCCTATATTGAAAACATGCATGAGAAACCCCGAAGATGGTACACCGTGTGATCGGGAAAGGTTTCTAAAACGCACCTCATTTCTCATCTCCTTGTGCTCCGGTTCGCCATTCCAGCCGCTTTACTAGCAATCTCCCTCCTTGGAGAATCAGCACCTTTATCCTCCTGTTCCGTACAGGTTGCTAATTGTCCTGAGGATGAACGGGAAGAGGGGGAACCAATGAGAGACTAGCTCTAGGTGTTGGGACAGGCACAGGTCACTCTATTTTCCCATCAGGAAGAAGAATTAACCACAGGCTCAGCCTGCCACCAGGAACCAGAAGACGGCCTGAAGCAATCCTGCGCTTTTGCGGCCAGCTCCCAAGAAAGCGAGTTGAAGAATGGAGCTCAGGGGCACTACAATTCACAAACCTGCAGACTTAGAAATGATAACTCTCGTCCACAAATATATTGAGGGAAGGCAACGAAGAGGATTTGAAAGCAAGGCAGAATTGCAGGAAACAGATTTCAGGAGGTAGATTCGAATCTCCTTTAAAGCACAGGAAAAGCGGCAAAACCTCGACAATGATGCCCTTGGTCAAAAAGGGCGTATGCGTTTTTTCCTGAATATATTCAGGAAAAAACGCATACGCCCTTTTTGGCCAACCAAGCAACCTGGAAAGGCAAATCAGCGCTACAAAGAAGTCTCGCTTCCCATCGGTCAAAAGGGCCATGCTGAATAAAGTGTCAAAACCAGAAATGCAGGACACGCCATGGAGAAATGGGAGCCTTGCTACGCTGGTGGGCGGGATGTAAATTGCTAACAGCCACTCCGGAGAAGTGTACGGTGTGTCCTGAAACATCTAAAAAACTCAGCTTAGAGACCATAGGGCACTTCCTCTCATGGGCGTATAAATTGGGAAAACTAAAAATCAGCAAGACACAGGCACCCAAAAGTTTTGGGCTACTCTCTTGACAAGAACCTCCACTTCGTTACACCTTAAATATCCCAGGAAAGAGAAGAATGGATAAAGAAGTTGCGGTCCTTATGTACAATGGAATATCACTCAGCCATGAAATCAACGTCATAAGGCTAGTAGCAGCATGATGAGTGGATTTAGGTACGACCATTCTAAGTGAAATAAGTCACACAGAAAAAGACACTTATCCTGAGATATCACTTATAGAGGGAATGTCAAAACCGCTACCCTTGAACTGAATTACAAAACAGAACAGAGTCACACGTTTAGAAAACACACTATGGCTGCTTAACGGGAAAGGTGAGGTGGGGTGATGCATAAAACAAGGGTTTCAAATTAGCTCAGATTCCGTTCCATAAACCCAATATGTAATAGACAAGACCTACTCCTTGCTCAGTGAACTGGACTCAACACCCCCTATTCACCGCCCAAGAATATATCTGACTAGTAAGTATCTTCAAACCTATGTATTGATATCTCTCTGAAAGTGAGTCAAGTGGGTGTAAAGCGGCATAAACACAGCAGTGAAAAGCAGCCAAACCCCATTATAAAAATCAATTACTTTTCAAAACCCGTGAAACAAAGACAGTGAAAGAGAGAGAAATTCTTACAAAATTCGTTCAGGGGCTCTGATGCCACCTGGATTGACCATATCTAGACCCACAGCTGATTGAGACATAAGGGTGGACACTCTTGGGGCTGAGAGGTTTGGTGAGGTTGGGTGAGCAAACGCAGACCCTTTAAAGTAATACGGCGTGGTACCCATCCCATGGGTCCCAAATCTCCAGGTTCAAGGGCATCGTCCTACATTGAAAACATGCATGAGAAACCCCGAAGATGGTACACCGTGTGATCGGGAAAGGTTTCTAAAACGCACCTCATTTCTCATCTCCTTGTGCTCCGGTTCGCCATTCCAGCCGCTTTACTAGCAATCTCCCTCCTTGGAGAATCAGCACCTTTATCCTCCTGTTCCGTACAGGTTGCTAATTGTCCTGAGGATGAACGGGAAGAGGGGGAACCAATGAGAGACTAGCTCTAGGTGTTGGGACAGGCACAGGTCACTCTATTTTCCCATCAGGAAGAAGAATTAACCACAGGCTCAGCCTGCCACCAGGAACCAGAAGACGGCCTGAAGCAATCCTGCGCTTTTGCGGCCAGCTCCCAAGAAAGCGAGTTGAAGAATGGAGCTCAGGGGCACTACAATTCACAAACCTGCAAACTTAGAAATGATAACTCTCGTCCACAAATATATTGAGGGAAGGCAACGAAGAGGATTTGAAAGCAAGGCAGAATTGCAGGAAACAGATTTCAGGAGGTAGATTCGAATCGCCTTTAAAGCACAGGAAAAGCGGCAAAACCTCGACAATGATGCCCTTGGTCAAAAAGGGCGTATGCGTTTTTTCCTGAATATATTCAGGAGAAAACGCATACGCCCTTTTTGGCCAACCAAGCAACCTGGAAAGGCAAATCAGCGCTACAAAGAAGTCTCGCTTCCCATCGGTCAAAAGGGCCATGCTGAATAAAGTGTCAAAACCAGAAATGCTGGACAGGCCTTGGAGAAATGGGAGCCTTGCTACGCTGATGGGCGGGATGTAAATTGCCAACAGCCACACTGGAGAAGTGTACGGTGTGTCCTGAAACATCTAAAAAACTCAGCTTAGAGATCATAGGGCACTTCCTCTCATGGGCGTATAAATTGGGAAAACTAAAAATCAGCAAGACACAGGCACCCCAAAGTTTTGGGCTGCTCTGTTGACAAGAACCTCCACTTCGTTACACCTTAAATATCCCAGGAAAGAGAAGAATGGATAAAGAAGTTGTGGTCCTTATGTACAATGGAATATCACTCAGCCATGAAATCAACGTCATAAGGCTAGTAGCAGCATGATGAGTGGATTTAGGTACGACGATTCTAAGTGAAATAAGTCACACAGAAAAAGACACTTATCATGAGATATCACTTATAGAGGGAATGTCAAAACCGCTACCCTTGAACTGAATTACAAAACAGAACAGAGTCACACGTTTAGAAAAAACACTATGGCTGCTTAACGGGAAAGGTGAGGTGGGGTGATGCATAAAACAAGGGTTTCAAATTAGCTCAGATACCGTTCCAGAAACCCAATATGTAATAGACAAGACCTACTCCTTGCTCAGTGAACTGGACTCAACACCCCCTATTCACCGCCCAAGAATATATCTGACTAGTAAGAATCTTAAAACCTATGTATTGATATCTCTCTGTAAGTGAGTCAAGTGGGTGTAAAGCGGCATAAACACAGCAGTGAAAAGCAGCTAAACCCCATTATAAAAATCAATTACTTTAAAAAACCCGTGAAACAAAGACAGTGAAAGAGAGAGAAATTCTTACAAAATTCGTTCAGGGGCTGTGATGCCACCTGGATTGACCATATCTAGACCCACAGCTGATTGAGACATAAGGGTGGACACTCGTGGGGCTGAGAGGTTTGGTGAGGTTGGCTGAGCTAACGCAGACCCTTTAAAGTAATTCGGCGTGGTACCCATCCCATGGGTCCCAAATCTCCAGGTTCAAGGGCATCGTCCTACATTGAAAACATGCATGAGAAACCCCGAAGATGGTACACCGTGTGATCGGGAAAGGTTTCTAAAACGCACCTCATTTCTCATCTCCTTGTGCTCCGGTTCGCCATTCCAGCCGCTTTACTAGCAATCTCCCTCCTTGGAGAATCAGCACCTTTATCCTCCTGTTCCGTACAGGTTGCAAATTGTCCTGAGGATGAACGGGAAGAGGGGGAACCAATGAGAGACTAGCTCTAGGTGTTGGGGCAGGCACAGGTCATTCTATTTTCCCATCAGGAAGAAGAATTAACCACAGGCTCAGCCTGCCGCCAGGAACCAGAATACGGCCTGAAGCAATCCTGCGCTTTTGCGGCCAGCTCCCAAGAAAGCGAGTTGAAGAATGGAGCTCAGGGGCACTGCAATTCACAAACCTGCAGTCTTAGAAATGATAACTCTCGTCCACAAATATATTGAGGGAAGGCAACGAAGAAGATTTGAAAGCAAGGCAGAATTGCAGGAAACAGATTTCAGGAGGTAGATTCGAATCGCCTTTAAAGCACAGGAAAAGCGGCAAAACCTCGACAATGATGCCCTTGGCCAAAAAGGGCGTATGCGTTTTTTCCTGAATATATTCAGGAAAAAATGCATACGCCCTTTTTGGCCAACCAAGCAACCTGGAAAGGCAAATCAGCGCTACAAAGAAGTCTCGCTTCCCATCGGTCAAAAGGGCCATGCTGAATAAAGTGTCAAAACCAGAAATGCTGGACAGGCCTTGGAGAAATGGGAGCCTTGCTACGCTGATGGGCGGGATGTAAATTGCCAACAGCCACACTGGAGAAGTGTACGGTGTGTCCTGAAACATCTAAAAAACTCAGCTTAGAGACCATAGGGCACTTCCTCTCATGGGCGTATAAATTGGGAAAACTAAAAATCAGCAAGACACAGGCACCCCAAAGTTTTGGGCTGCTCTGTTGACAAGAACCTCCACTTCGTTACACCTTAAATATCCCAGGAAAGAGAAGAATGGATAAAGAAGTTGTGGTCCTTATGTACAATGGAATATCACTCAGCCATGAAATCAACGTCATAAGGCTAGTAGCAGCATGATGAGTGGATTTAGGTACGACGATTCTAAGTGAAATAAGTCACACAGAAAAAGACACTTATCATGAGATATCACTTATAGAGGGAATGTCAAAACCGCTACCCTTGAACTGAATTACAAAACAGAACAGAGTCACACGTTTAGAAAAAACACTATGGCTGCTTAACGGGAAAGGTGAGGTGGGGTGATGCATAAAACAAGGGTTTCAAATTAGCTCAGATACCGTTCCAGAAACCCAATATGTAATAGACAAGACCTACTCCTTGCTCAGTGAACTGGACTCAACACCCCCTATTCACCGCCCAAGAATATATCTGACTAGTAAGAATCTTAAAACCTATGTATTGATATCTCTCTGTAAGTGAGTCAAGTGGGTGTAAAGCGGCATAAACACAGCAGTGAAAAG
Source organism: Balaenoptera borealis (assembly GCF_965194805.1). Lineage (NCBI taxonomy): Eukaryota > Metazoa > Chordata > Mammalia > Artiodactyla > Balaenopteridae > Balaenoptera > Balaenoptera borealis. The sequence goes on from NC_138873.1 coordinate 85,723,280, forward strand.
CAGCTAAACCCCATTATAAAAATCAATTACTTTAAAAAACCCGTGAAACAAAGACAGTGAAAGAGAGAGAAATTCTTACAAAATTCGTTCAGGGGCTGTGATGCCACCTGGATTGACCATATCTAGACCCACAGCTGATTGAGACATAAGGGTGGACACTCGTGGGGCTGAGAGGTTTGGTGAGGTTGGCTGAGCTAACGCAGACCCTTTAAAGTAATTCGGCGTGGTACCCATCCCATGGGTCCCAAATCTCCAGGTTCAAGGGCATCGTCCTACATTGAAAACATGCATGAGAAACCCCGAAGATGGTACACCGTGTGATCGGGAAAGGTTTCTAAAACGCACCTCATTTCTCATCTCCTTGTGCTCCGGTTCGCCATTCCAGCCGCTTTACTAGCAATCTCCCTCCTTGGAGAATCAGCACCTTTATCCTCCTGTTCCGTACAGGTTGCTAATTGTCCTGAGGATGAACGGGAAGAGGGGGAACCAATGAGAGACTAGCTCTAGGTGTTGGGGCAGGCACAGGTCATTCTATTTTCCCATCAGGAAGAAGAATTAACCACAGGCTCAGCCTGCCGCCAGGAACCAGAATACGGCCTGAAGCAATCCTGCGCTTTTGCGGCCAGCTCCCAAGAAAGCGAGTTGAAGAATGGAGCTCAGGGGCACTGCAATTCACAAACCTGCAGTCTTAGAAATGATAACTCTCGTCCACAAATATATTGAGGGAAGGCAACGAAGAAGATTTGAAAGCAAGGCAGAATTGCAGGAAACAGATTTCAGGAGGTAGATTCGAATCGCCTTTAAAGCACAGGAAAAGCGGCAAAACCTCGACAATGATGCCCTTGGCCAAAAAGGGCGTATGCGTTTTTTCCTGAATATATTCAGGAAAAAATGCATACGCCCTTTTTGGCCAACCAAGCAACCTGGAAAGGCAAATCAGCGCTACAAAGAAGTCTCGCTTCCCATCGGTCAAAAGGGCCATGCTGAATAAAGTGTCAAAACCAGAAATGCTGGACAGGCCTTGGAGAAATGGGAGCCTTGCTACGCTGATGGGCGGGATGTAAATTGCCAACAGCCACACTGGAGAAGTGTACGGTGTGTCCTGAAACATCTAAAAAACTCAGCTTAGAGACCATAGGGCACTTCCTCTCATGGGCGTATAAATTGGGAAAACTAAAAATCAGCAAGACACAGGCACCCCAAAGTTTTGGGCTGCTCTGTTGACAAGAACCTCCACTTCGTTACACCTTAAATATCCCAGGAAAGAGAAGAATGGATAAAGAAGTTGTGGTCCTTATGTACAATGGAATATCACTCAGCCATGAAATCAACGTCATAAGGCTAGTAGCAGCATGATGAGTGGATTTAGGTACGACGATTCTAAGTGAAATAAGTCACACAGAAAAAGACACTTATCATGAGATATCACTTATAGAGGGAATGTCAAAACCGCTACCCTTGAACTGAATTACAAAACAGAACAGAGTCACACGTTTAGAAAAAACACTATGGCTGCTTAACGGGAAAGGTGAGGTGGGGTGATGCATAAAACAAGGGTTTCAAATTAGCTCAGATACCGTTCCAGAAACCCAATATGTAATAGACAAGACCTACTCCTTGCTCAGTGAACTGGACTCAACACCCCCTATTCACCGCCCAAGAATATATCTGACTAGTAAGTATCTTCAAACCTATGTATTGATATCTCTCTGTAAGTGAGTCAAGTGGGTGTAAAGCGGCATAAACACAGCAGTGAAAAGCAGCTAAACCCCATTATAAAAATCAATTACTTTAAAAAACCCGTGAAACAAAGACAGTGAAAGAGAGAGAAATTCTTACAAAATTCGTTCAGGGGCTGTGATGCCACCTGGATTGACCATATCTAGACCCACAGCTGATTGAGACATAAGGGTGGACACTCGTGGGGCTGAGAGGTTTGGTGAGGTTGGCTGAGCTAACGCAGACCCTTTAAAGTAATTCGGCGTGGTACCCATCCCATGGGTCCCAAATCTCCAGGTTCAAGGGCATCGTCCTACATTGAAAACATGCATGAGAAACCCCGAAGATGGTACACCGTGTGATCGGGAAAGGTTTCTAAAACGCACCTCATTTCTCATCTCCTTGTGCTCCGGTTCGCCATTCCAGCCGCTTTACTAGCAATCTCCCTCCTTGGAGAATCAGCACCTTTATCCTCCTGTTCCGTACAGGTTGCAAATTGTCCTGAGGATGAACGGGAAGAGGGGGAACCAATGAGAGACTAGCTCTAGGTGTTGGGGCAGGCACAGGTCATTCTATTTTCCCATCAGGAAGAAGAATTAACCACAGGCTCAGCCTGCCGCCAGGAACCAGAATACGGCCTGAAGCAATCCTGCGCTTTTGCGGCCAGCTCCCAAGAAAGCGAGTTGAAGAATGGAGCTCAGGGGCACTGCAATTCACAAACCTGCAGTCTTAGAAATGATAACTCTCGTCCACAAATATATTGAGGGAAGGCAACGAAGAGGATTTGAAAGCAAGGCAGAATTGCAGGAAACAGATTTCAGGAGGTAGATTCGAATCGCCTTTAAAGCACAGGAAAAGCGGCAAAACCTCGACAATGATGCCCTTGGCCAAAAAGGGCGTATGCGTTTTTTCCTGAATATATTCAGGAAAAAACGCATACGTCCTTTTTGGCCAACCAAGCAACCTGGAAAGGCAAATCAGCGCTACAAAGAAGTCTCGCTTCCCATCGGTCAAAAGGGCCATGCTGAATAAAGTGTCAAAACCAGAAATGCAGGACAGGCCATGGAGAAATGGGAGCCTTGCTACGCTGATGGGCGGGATGTAAATTGCCAACAGCCACTCTGGAGAAGTGTACAGTGTGTCCTGAAACATCTAAAAAACTCAGCTTAGAGAGCATAGCGCACTTCCACTCATGGGCGTATAAATTGGGAAAACTAAAAATCAGCATGACACAGGCACCCCAAAGTTTTGGGCTACTCTGTTGACAAGAACCTCCACTTCGCTACACCTTAAATATCCCAGGAAAGAGAAGAATGGATAAAGAAGTTGTGGTCCTTATGTACAATGGAATATCACTCAGCCATGAAATCAATGTCATAAGGCTAGTAGCAGCATGATGAGTGGATTTAGGTATGACGATTCTAAGTGAAATAAGTCACACAGAAAAAGACACTTATCATAAGATATCACTCATAGAGGGAATGTAAAAACCGCTACCCTTGAACTGAATTACAAAACAGAACAGAGTCACACGTTTAGAAAACACACTATGGCTGCTTAACGGGAAAGGTGAGGTGGGGTGATGCATAAAACAAGGGTTTCAAATTAGCTCAGATACCGTTCCAGAAACCCAATATGTAATAGACAAGACCTACTCCTTGCTCAGTGAACTGGACTCAACACCCCCTATTCACCGCCCAAGAATATATCTGACTAGTAAGAATCTTAAAACCTATGTATTGATATCTCTCTGTAAGTGAGTCAAGTGGGTTTAAAGCGGCATAAACACAGCAGTGAAAAGCAGCTAAACCCCATTATAAAAATCAATTACTTTAAAAAACCCGTGAAACAAAGACAGTGAAAGAGAGAGAAATTCTTACAAAATTCGTTCAGGGGCTGTGATGCCACCTGGATTGACCATATCTAGACCCACAGCTGATTGAGACATAAGGGTGGACACTCGTGGGGCTGAGAGGTTTGGTGAGGTTGGCTGAGCTAACGCAGACCCTTTAAAGTAATTCGGCGTGGTACCCATCCCATGGGTCCCAAATCTCCAGGTTCAAGGGCATCGTCCTACATTGAAAACATGCATGAGAAACCCCGAAGATGGTACACCGTGTGATCGGGAAAGGTTTCTAAAACGCACCTCATTTCTCATCTCCTTGTGCTCCCGTTCGCCATTCCAGCCGCTTTACTAGCAATCTCCCTCCTTGGAGAATCAGCACCTTTATCCTCCTGTTCCGTACAGGTTGCAAATTGTCCTGAGGATGAACGGGAAGAGGGGGAACCAATGAGAGACTAGCTCTAGGTGTTGGGGCAGGCACAGGTCATTCTATTTTCCCATCAGGAAGAAGAATTAACCACAGGCTCAGCCTGCCGCCAGGAACCAGAATACGGCCTGAAGCAATCCTGCGCTTTTGCGGCCAGCTCCCAAGAAAGCGAGTTGAAGAATGGAGCTCAGGGGCACTGCAATTCACAAACCTGCAGTCTTAGAAATGATAACTCTCGTCCACAAATATATTGAGGGAAGGCAACGAAGAGGATTTGAAAGCAAGGCAGAATTGCAGGAAACAGATTTCAGGAGGTAGATTCGAATCGCCTTTAAAGCACAGGAAAAGCGGCAAAACCTCGACAATGATGCCCTTGGCCAAAAAGGGCGTATGCGTTTTTTCCTGAATATATTCAGGAAAAAACGCATACGCCCTTTTTGGCCAACCAAGCAACCTGGAAAGGCAAATCAGCGCTACAAAGAAGTCTCGCTTCCCATCGGTCAAAAGGGCCATGCTGAATAAAGTGTCAAAACCAGAAATGCAGGACAGGCCATGGAGAAATGGGAGCCTTGCTACGCTGATGGGCGGGATGTAAATTGCCAACAGCCACTCTGGAGAAGTGTACAGTGTGTCCTGAAACATCTAAAAAACTCAGCTTAGAGAGCATAGCGCACTTCCACTCATGGGCGTATAAATTGGGAAAACTAAAAATCAGCATGACACAGGCACCCCAAAGTTTTGGGCTACTCTGTTGACAAGAACCTCCACTTCGCTACACCTTAAATATCCCAGGAAAGAGAAGAATGGATAAAGAAGTTGTGGTCCTTATGTACAATGGAATATCACTCAGCCATGAAATCAATGTCATAAGGCTAGTAGCAGCATGATGAGTGGATTTAGGTACGACGATTCTAAGTGAAATAAGTCACACAGAAAAAGACACTTATCATGAGATATCACTTATAGAGGGAATGTCAAAACCGCTACCCTTGAACTGAATTACAAAACAGAACAGAGTCACACGTTTAGAAAAAACACTATGGCTGCTTAACGGGAAAGGTGAGGTGGGGTGATGCATAAAACAAGGGTTTCAAATTAGCTCAGATACCGTTCCAGAAACCCAATATGTAATAGACAAGACCTACTCCTTGCTCAGTGAACTGGACTCAACACCCCCTATTCACCGCCCAAGAATATATCTGACTAGTAAGTATCTTCAAACCTATGTATTGATATCTCTCTGTAAGTGAGTCAAGTGGGTGTAAAGCGGCATAAACACAGCAGTGAAAAGCAGCTAAACCCCATTATAAAAATCAATTACTTTAAAAAACCCGTGAAACAAAGACAGTGAAAGAGAGAGAAATTCTTACAAAATTCGTTCAGGGGCTGTGATGCCACCTGGATTGACCATATCTAGACCCACAGCTGATTGAGACATAAGGGTGGACACTCGTGGGGCTGAGAGGTTTGGTGAGGTTGGCTGAGCTAACGCAGACCCTTTAAAGTAATTCGGCGTGGTACCCATCCCATGGGTCCCAAATCTCCAGGTTCAAGGGCATCGTCCTACATTGAAAACATGCATGAGAAACCCCGAAGATGGTACACCGTGTGATCGGGAAAGGTTTCTAAAACGCACCTCATTTCTCATCTCCTTGTGCTCCGGTTCGCCATTCCAGCCGCTTTACTAGCAATCTCCCTCCTTGGAGAATCAGCACCTTTATCCTCCTGTTCCGTACAGGTTGCTAATTGTCCTGAGGATGAACGGGAAGAGGGGGAACCAATGAGAGACTAGCTCTAGGTGTTGGGGCAGGCACAGGTCATTCTATTTTCCCATCAGGAAGAAGAATTAACCACAGGCTCAGCCTGCCGCCAGGAACCAGAATACGGCCTGAAGCAATCCTGCGCTTTTGCGGCCAGCTCCCAAGAAAGCGAGTTGAAGAATGGAGCTCAGGGGCACTGCAATTCACAAACCTGCAGTCTTAGAAATGATAACTCTCGTCCACAAATATATTGAGGGAAGGCAACGAAGAGGATTTGAAAGCAAGGCAGAATTGCAGGAAACAGATTTCAGGAGGTAGATTCGAATCGCCTTTAAAGCACAGGAAAAGCGGCAAAACCTCGACAATGATGCCCTTGGCCAAAAAGGGCGTATGCGTTTTTTCCTGAATATATTCAGGAAAAAACGCATACGTCCTTTTTGGCCAACCAAGCAACCTGGAAAGGCAAATCAGCGCTACAAAGAAGTCTCGCTTCCCATCGGTCAAAAGGGCCATGCTGAATAAAGTGTCAAAACCAGAAATGCAGGACAGGCCATGGAGAAATGGGAGCCTTGCTACGCTGATGGGCGGGATGTAAATTGCCAACAGCCACTCTGGAGAAGTGTACAGTGTGTCCTGAAACATCTAAAAAACTCAGCTTAGAGAGCATAGCGCACTTCCACTCATGGGCGTATAAATTGGGAAAACTAAAAATCAGCATGACACAGGCACCCCAAAGTTTTGGGCTACTCTGTTGACAAGAACCTCCACTTCGCTACACCTTAAATATCCCAGGAAAGAGAAGAATGGATAAAGAAGTTGTGGTCCTTATGTACAATGGAATATCACTCAGCCATGAAATCAATGTCATAAGGCTAGTAGCAGCATGATGAGTGGATTTAGGTATGACGATTCTAAGTGAAATAAGTCACACAGAAAAAGACACTTATCATAAGATATCACTCATAGAGGGAATGTAAAAACCGCTACCCTTGAACTGAATTACAAAACAGAACAGAGTCACACGTTTAGAAAACACACTATGGCTGCTTAACGGGAAAGGTGAGGTGGGGTGATGCATAAAACAAGGGTTTCAAATTAGCTCAGATACCGTTCCAGAAACCCAATATGTAATAGACAAGACCTACTCCTTGCTCAGTGAACTGGACTCAACACCCCCTATTCACCGCCCAAGAATATATCTGACTAGTAAGAATCTTAAAACCTATGTATTGATATCTCTCTGTAAGTGAGTCAAGTGGGTTTAAAGCGGCATAAACACAGCAGTGAAAAGCAGCTAAACCCCATTATAAAAATCAATTACTTTAAAAAACCCGTGAAACAAAGACAGTGAAAGAGAGAGAAATTCTTACAAAATTCGTTCAGGGGCTGTGATGCCACCTGGATTGACCATATCTAGACCCACAGCTGATTGAGACATAAGGGTGGACACTCGTGGGGCTGAGAGGTTTGGTGAGGTTGGCTGAGCTAACGCAGACCCTTTAAAGTAATTCGGCGTGGTACCCATCCCATGGGTCCCAAATCTCCAGGTTCAAGGGCATCGTCCTACATTGAAAACATGCATGAGAAACCCCGAAGATGGTACACCGTGTGATCGGGAAAGGTTTCTAAAACGCACCTCATTTCTCATCTCCTTGTGCTCCCGTTCGCCATTCCAGCCGCTTTACTAGCAATCTCCCTCCTTGGAGAATCAGCACCTTTATCCTCCTGTTCCGTACAGGTTGCAAATTGTCCTGAGGATGAACGGGAAGAGGGGGAACCAATGAGAGACTAGCTCTAGGTGTTGGGGCAGGCACAGGTCATTCTATTTTCCCATCAGGAAGAAGAATTAACCACAGGCTCAGCCTGCCGCCAGGAACCAGAATACGGCCTGAAGCAATCCTGCGCTTTTGCGGCCAGCTCCCAAGAAAGCGAGTTGAAGAATGGAGCTCAGGGGCACTGCAATTCACAAACCTGCAGTCTTAGAAATGATAACTCTCGTCCACAAATATATTGAGGGAAGGCAACGAAGAGGATTTGAAAGCAAGGCAGAATTGCAGGAAACAGATTTCAGGAGGTAGATTCGAATCGCCTTTAAAGCACAGGAAAAGCGGCAAAACCTCGACAATGATGCCCTTGGCCAAAAAGGGCGTATGCGTTTTTTCCTGAATATATTCAGGAAAAAACGCATACGCCCTTTTTGGCCAACCAAGCAACCTGGAAAGGCAAATCAGCGCTACAAAGAAGTCTCGCTTCCCATCGGTCAAAAGGGCCATGCTGAATAAAGTGTCAAAACCAGAAATGCAGGACAGGCCATGGAGAAATGGGAGCCTTGCTACGCTGATGGGCGGGATGTAAATTGCCAACAGCCACTCTGGAGAAGTGTACAGTGTGTCCTGAAACATCTAAAAAACTCAGCTTAGAGAGCATAGCGCACTTCCACTCATGGGCGTATAAATTGGGAAAACTAAAAATCAGCATGACACAGGCACCCCAAAGTTTTGGGCTACTCTGTTGACAAGAACCTCCACTTCGCTACACCTTAAATATCCCAGGAAAGAGAAGAATGGATAAAGAAGTTGTGGTCCTTATGTACAATGGAATATCACTCAGCCATGAAATCAATGTCATAAGGCTAGTAGCAGCATGATGAGTGGATTTAGGTATGACGATTCTAAGTGAAATAAGTCACACAGAAAAAGACACTTATCATAAGATATCACTCATAGAGGGAATGTAAAAACCGCTACCCTTGAACTGAATTACAAAACAGAACAGAGTCACACGTTTAGAAAACACACTATGGCTGCTTAACGGGAAAGGTGAGGTGGGGTGATGCATAAAACACGGGTTTCAAATTAGCTCAGATACCGTTCCAGAAACCCAATATGTAATAGACAAGACCTACTCCTTGCTCAGTGAACTGGACTCAACACCCCCTATTCACCGCCCAAGAATATATCTGACTAGTAAGAATCTTAAAACCTATGTATTGATATCTCTCTGTAAGTGAGTCAAATGGGTGTAAAGCGGCATAAACACAGCAGTGAAAAGCAGCTAAACCCCATTATAAAAATCAATTACGTTTCAAAACCCGTGAAACAAAGACAGTGAAAGAGAGAGAAATTCTTACAAAATTCGTTCAGGAGCTGTGATGCCACCTGGATTGACCATATCTAGACCCACAGCTGATTGAGACATAAGGGTGGACACTCTTGGGGCTGAGAGGTTTGGTGAGGTTGGGTGAGAAAACGCAGACCCTTTAAAGTAATACGGCGTGGTACCCATCCCATGGGTCCCAAATCTCCAGGTTCAAGGGCATCGTCCTACATTGAAAACATGCATGAGAAACCCCGAAGATGGTACACCGTGTGATCGGGAAAGGTTTCTAAAACGCACCTCATTTCTCATCTCCTTGTGCTCCCGTTCGCCATTCCAGCCGCTTTACTAGCAATCTCCCTCCTTGGAGAATCAGCACCTTTATCCTCCTGTTCCGTACAGGTTGCAAATTGTCCTGAGGATGAACGGGAAGAGGGGGAACCAATGAGAGACTAGCTCTAGGTGTTGGGGCAGGCACAGGTCATTCTATTTTCCCATCAGGAAGAAGAATTAACCACAGGCTCAGCCTGCCGCCAGGAACCAGAATACGGCCTGAAGCAATCCTGCGCTTTTGCGGCCAGCTCCCAAGAAAGCGAGTTGAAGAATGGAGCTCAGGGGCACTGCAATTCACAAACCTGCAGTCTTAGAAATGATAACTCTCGTCCACAAATATATTGAGGGAAGGCAACGAAGAGGATTTGAAAGCAAGGCAGAATTGCAGGAAACAGATTTCAGGAGGTAGATTCGAATCGCCTTTAAAGCACAGGAAAAGCGGCAAAACCTCGACAATGATGCCCTTGGCCAAAAAGGACGTATGCGTTTTTTCCTGAATATATTCAGGAAAAAACGCATACGTCCTTTTTGGCCAACCAAGCAACCTGGAAAGGCAAATCAGCGCTACAAAGAAGTCTCGCTTCCCATCGGTCAAAAGGGCCATGCTGAATAAAGTGTCAAAACCAGAAATGCAGGACAGGCCATGGAGAAATGGGAGCCTTGCTACGCTGATGGGCGGGATGTAAATTGCCAACAGCCACTCTGGAGAAGTGTACAGTGTGTCCTGAAACATCTAAAAAACTCAGCTTAGAGAGCATAGCGCACTTCCACTCATGGGCGTATAAATTGGGAAAACTAAAAATCAGCATGACACAGGCACCCCAAAGTTGTGGGCTACTCTGTTGACAAGAACCTCCACTTCGCTACACCTTAAATATCCCAGGAAAGAGAAGAATGGATAAAGAAGTTGTGGTCCTTATGTACAATGGAATATCACTCAGCCATGAAATCAATGTCATAAGGCTAGTAGCAGCATGATGAGTGGATTTAGGTATGACGATTCTAAGTGAAATAAGTCACACAGAAAAAGACACTTATCATAAGATATCACTCATAGAGGGAATGTAAAAACCGCTACCCTTGAACTGAATTACAAAACAGAACAGAGTCACACGTTTAGAAAACACACTATGGCTGCTTAACGGGAAAGGTGAGGTGGGGTGATGCATAAAACAAGGGTTTCAAATTAGCTCAGATACCGTTCCAGAAACCCAATATGTAATAGACAAGACCTACTCCTTGCTCAGTGAACTGGACTCAACACCCCCTATTCACCGCCCAAGAATATATCTGACTAGTAAGTATCTTCAAACCTATGTATTGATATCTCTCTGTAAGTGAGTCAAGTGGGTGTAAAGCGGCATAAACACAGCAGTGAAAAGCAGCTAAACCCCATTATAAAAATCAATTACTTTAAAAAACCCGTGAAACAAAGACAGTGAAAGAGAGAGAAATTCTTACAAAATTCGTTCAGGGGCTGTGATGCCACCTGGATTGACCATATCTAGACCCACAGCTGATTGAGACATAAGGGTGGACACTCGTGGGGCTGAGAGGTTTGGTGAGGTTGGCTGAGCTAACGCAGACCCTTTAAAGTAATTCGGCGTGGTACCCATCCCATGGGTCCCAAATCTCCAGGTTCAAGGGCATCGTCCTACATTGAAAACATGCATGAGAAACCCCGAAGATGGTACACCGTGTGATCGGGAAAGGTTTCTAAAACGCACCTCATTTCTCATCTCCTTGTGCTCCCGTTCGCCATTCCAGCCGCTTTACTAGCAATCTCCCTCCTTGGAGAATCAGCACCTTTATCCTCCTGTTCCGTACAGGTTGCAAATTGTCCTGAGGATGAACGGGAAGAGGGGGAACCAATGAGAGACTAGCTCTAGGTGTTGGGGCAGGCACAGGTCATTCTATTTTCCCATCAGGAAGAAGAATTAACCACAGGCTCAGCCTGCCGCCAGGAACCAGAATACGGCCTGAAGCAATCCTGCGCTTTTGCGGCCAGCTCCCAAGAAAGCGAGTTGAAGAATGGAGCTCAGGGGCACTGCAATTCACAAACCTGCAGTCTTAGAAATGATAACTCTCGTCCACAAATATATTGAGGGAAGGCAACGAAGAGGATTTGAAAGCAAGGCAGAATTGCAGGAAACAGATTTCAGGAGGTAGATTCGAATCGCCTTTAAAGCACAGGAAAAGCGGCAAAACCTCGACAATGATGCCCTTGGCCAAAAAGGGCGTATGCGTTTTTTCCTGAATATATTCAGGAAAAAACGCATACGTCCTTTTTGGCCAACCAAGCAACCTGGAAAGGCAAATCAGCGCTACAAAGAAGTCTCGCTTCCCATCGGTCAAAAGGGCCATGCTGAATAAAGTGTCAAAACCAGAAATGCAGGACAGGCCATGGAGAAATGGGAGCCTTGCTACGCTGATGGGCGGGATGTAAATTGCCAACAGCCACTCTGGAGAAGTGTACAGTGTGTCCTGAAACATCTAAAAAACTCAGCTTAGAGAGCATAGCGCACTTCCACTCATGGGCGTATAAATTGGGAAAACTAAAAATCAGCATGACACAGGCACCCCAAAGTTTTGGGCTACTCTGTTGACAAGAACCTCCACTTCGCTACACCTTAAATATCCCAGGAAAGAGAAGAATGGATAAAGAAGTTGTGGTCCTTATGTACAATGGAATATCACTCAGCCATGAAATCAATGTCATAAGGCTAGTAGCAGCATGATGAGTGGATTTAGGTATGACGATTCTAAGTGAAATAAGTCACACAGAAAAAGACACTTATCATAAGATATCACTCATAGAGGGAATGTAAAAACCGCTACCCTTGAACTGAATTACAAAACAGAACAGAGTCACACGTTTAGAAAACACACTATGGCTGCTTAACGGGAAAGGTGAGGTGGGGTGATGCATAAAACAAGGGTTTCAAATTAGCTCAGATACCGTTCCATAAACCCAATATGTAATAGACAAGACCTACTCCTTGCTCAGTGAACTGGACTCAACACCCCCTATTCACCGCCCAAGAATATATCTGACTAGTAAGTATCTTCAAACCTATGTATTGATATCTCTCTGTAAGTGAGTCAAGTGGGTGTAAAGCGGCATAAACACAGCAGTGAAAAGCAGCCAAACCCCATTATAAAAATCAATTACTTTTCAAAACCCGTGAAACAAAGACAGTGAAAGAGAGAGAAATTCTTACAAAATTCGTTCAGGGGCTGTGATGCCACCTGGATTGACCATATCTAGACCCACAGCTGATTGAGACATAAGGGTGGACACTCTTGGGGCTGAGAGGTTTGGTGAGGTTGGGTGAGCAAACGCAGACCCTTTAAAGTAATACGGCGTGGTACCCATCCCATGGGTCCCAAATCTCCAGGTTCAAGGGCATCTTCCTATATTGAAAACATGCATGAGAAACCCCGAAGATGGTACACCGTGTGATCGGGAAAGGTTTCTAAAACGCACCTCATTTCTCATCTCCTTGTGCTCCGGTTCGCCATTCCAGCCGCTTTACTAGCAATCTCCCTCCTTGGAGAATCAGCACCTTTATCCTCCTGTTCCGTACAGGTTGCTAATTGTCCTGAGGATGAACGGGAAGAGGGGGAACCAATGAGAGACTAGCTCTAGGTGTTGGGACAGGCACAGGTCACTCTATTTTCCCATCAGGAAGAAGAATTAACCACAGGCTCAGCCTGCCACCAGGAACCAGAAGACGGCCTGAAGCAATCCTGCGCTTTTGCGGCCAGCTCCCAAGAAAGCGAGTTGAAGAATGGAGCTCAGGGGCACTACAATTCACAAACCTGCAAACTTAGAAATGATAACTCTCGTCCACAAATATATTGAGGGAAGGCAACGAAGAGGATTTGAAAGCAAGGCAGAATTGCAGGAAACAGATTTCAGGAGGTAGATTCGAATCGCCTTTAAAGCACAGGAAAAGCGGCAAAACCTCGACAATGATGCCCTTGGCCAAAAAGGGCGTATGCGTTTTTTCCTGAATATATTCAGGAGAAAACGCATACGCCCTTTTTGGCCAACCAAGCAACCTGGAAAGGCAAATCAGCGCTACAAAGAAGTCTCGCTTCCCATCGGTCAAAAGGGCCATGCTGAATAAAGTGTCAAAACCAGAAATGCTGGACAGGCCTTGGAGAAATGGGAGCCTTGCTACGCTGATGGGCGGGATGTAAATTGCCAACAGCCACACTGGAGAAGTGTACGGTGTGTCCTGAAACATCTAAAAAACTCAGCTTAGAGACCATAGGGCACTTCCTCTCATGGGCGTATAAATTGGGAAAACTAAAAATCAGCAAGACACAGGCACCCCAAAGTTTTGGGCTGCTCTGTTGACAAGAACCTCCACTTCGTTACACCTTAAATATCCCAGGAAAGAGAAGAATGGATAAAGAAGTTGTGGTCCTTATGTACAATGGAATATCACTCAGCCATGAAATCAACGTCATAAGGCTAGTAGCAGCATGATGAGTGGATTTAGGTACGACGATTCTAAGTGAAATAAGTCACACAGAAAAAGACACTTATCATGAGATATCACTTATAGAGGGAATGTCAAAACCGCTACCCTTGAACTGAATTACAAAACAGAACAGAGTCACACGTTTAGAAAACACACTATGGCTGCTTAACGGGAAAGGTGAGGTGGGGTGATGCATAAAACAAGGGTTTCAAATTAGCTCAGATACCGTTCCAGAAACCCAATATGTAATAGACAAGACCTACTCCTTTCTCCGTGAACTGGACTCAACACCCCCTATTCACCGCCCAAGAATATATCTGACTAGTAAGAATCTTAAAACCTATGTATTGATATCTCTCTGTAAGTGAGTCAAGTGGGTGTAAAGCGGCATAAACACAGCAGTGAAAAGCAGCTAAACCCCATTATAAAAATCAATTACTTTTCAAAACCCGTGAAACAAAGACAGTGAAAGAGAGAGAAATTCTTACAAAATTCGTTCAGGGGCTGTGATGCCACCTGGATTGACCATATCTAGACCCACAGCTGATTGAGACATAAGGGTGGACACTCGTGGGGCTGAGAGGTTTGGTGAGGTTGGCTGAGCTAACGCAGACCCTTTAAAGTAATTCGGCGTGGTACCCATCCCATGGGTCCCAAATCTCCAGGTTCAAGGGCATCGTCCTACATTGAAAACATGCATGAGAAACCCCGAAGATGGTACACCGTGTGATCGGGAAAGGTTTCTAAAACGCACCTCATTTCTCATCTCCTTGTGCTCCCGTTCGCCATTCCAGCCGCTTTACTAGCAATCTCCCTCCTTGGAGAATCAGCACCTTTATCCTCCTGTTCCGTACAGGTTGCAAATTGTCCTGAGGATGAACGGGAAGAGGGGGAACCAATGAGAGACTAGCTCTAGGTGTTGGGGCAGGCACAGGTCATTCTATTTTCCCATCAGGAAGAAGAATTAACCACAGGCTCAGCCTGCCGCCAGGAACCAGAATACGGCCTGAAGCAATCCTGCGCTTTTGCGGCCAGCTCCCAAGAAAGCGAGTTGAAGAATGGAGCTCAGGGGCACTGCAATTCACAAACCTGCAGTCTTAGAAATGATAACTCTCGTCCACAAATATATTGAGGGAAGGCAACGAAGAGGATTTGAAAGCAAGGCAGAATTGCAGGAAACAGATTTCAGGAGGTAGATTCGAATCGCCTTTAAAGCACAGGAAAAGCGGCAAAACCTCGACAATGATGCCCTTGGCCAAAAAGGGCGTATGCGTTTTTTCCTGAATATATTCAGGAAAAAACGCATACGTCCTTTTTGGCCAACCAAGCAACCTGGAAAGGCAAATCAGCGCTACAAAGAAGTCTCGCTTCCCATCGGTCAAAAGGGCCATGCTGAATAAAGTGTCAAAACCAGAAATGCAGGACAGGCCATGGAGAAATGGGAGCCTTGCTACGCTGATGGGCGGGATGTAAATTGCCAACAGCCACTCTGGAGAAGTGTACAGTGTGTCCTGAAACATCTAAAAAACTCAGCTTAGAGAGCATAGCGCACTTCCACTCATGGGCGTATAAATTGGGAAAACTAAAAATCAGCATGACACAGGCACCCCAAAGTTTTGGGCTACTCTGTTGACAAGAACCTCCACTTCGCTACACCTTAAATATCCCAGGAAAGAGAAGAATGGATAAAGAAGTTGTGGTCCTTATGTACAATGGAATATCACTCAGCCATGAAATCAACGTCATAAGGCTAGTAGCAGCATGATGAGTGGATTTAGGTATGACGATTCTAAGTGAAATAAGTCACACAGAAAAAGACACTTATCATAAGATATCACTCATAGAGGGAATGTAAAAACCGCTACCCTTGAACTGAATTACAAAACAGAACAGAGTCACACGTTTAGAAAACACACTATGGCTGCTTAACGGGAAAGGTGAGGTGGGGTGATGCATAAAACAAGGGTTTCAAATTAGCTCAGATACCGTTCCAGAAACCCAATATGTAATAGACAAGACCTACTCCTTGCTCAGTGAACTGGACTCAACACCCCCTATTCACCGCCCAAGAATATATCTGACTAGTAAGTATCTTCAAACCTATGTATTGATATCTCTCTGTAAGTGAGTCAAGTGGGTGTAAAGCGGCATAAACACAGCAGTGAAAAGCAGCTAAACCCCATTATAAAAATCAATTACTTTAAAAAACCCGTGAAACAAAGACAGTGAAAGAGAGAGAAATTCTTACAAAATTCGTTCAGGGGCTGTGATGCCACCTGGATTGACCATATCTAGACCCACAGCTGATTGAGACATAAGGGTGGACACTCGTGGGGCTGAGAGGTTTGGTGAGGTTGGCTGAGCTAACGCAGACCCTTTAAAGTAATTCGGCGTGGTACCCATCCCATGGGTCCCAAATCTCCAGGTTCAAGGGCATCGTCCTACATTGAAAACATGCATGAGAAACCCCGAAGATGGTACACCGTGTGATCGGGAAAGGTTTCTAAAACGCACCTCATTTCTCATCTCCTTGTGCTCCGGTTCGCCATTCCAGCCGCTTTACTAGCAATCTCCCTCCTTGGAGAATCAGCACCTTTATCCTCCTGTTCCGTACAGGTTGCAAATTGTCCTGAGGATGAACGGGAAGAGGGGGAACCAATGAGAGACTAGCTCTAGGTGTTGGGGCAGGCACAGGTCATTCTATTTTCCCATCAGGAAGAAGAATTAACCACAGGCTCAGCCTGCCGCCAGGAACCAGAATACGGCCTGAAGCAATCCTGCGCTTTTGCGGCCAGCTCCCAAGAAAGCGAGTTGAAGAATGGAGCTCAGGGGCACTGCAATTCACAAACCTGCAGTCTTAGAAATGATAACTCTCGTCCACAAATATATTGAGGGAAGGCAACGAAGAGGATTTGAAAGCAAGGCAGAATTGCAGGAAACAGATTTCAGGAGGTAGATTCGAATCGCCTTTAAAGCACAGGAAAAGCGGCAAAACCTCGACAATGATGCCCTTGGCCAAAAAGGGCGTATGCGTTTTTTCCTGAATATATTCAGGAAAAAACGCATACGTCCTTTTTGGCCAACCAAGCAACCTGGAAAGGCAAATCAGCGCTACAAAGAAGTCTCGCTTCCCATCGGTCAAAAGGGCCATGCTGAATAAAGTGTCAAAACCAGAAATGCAGGACAGGCCATGGAGAAATGGGAGCCTTGCTACGCTGATGGGCGGGATGTAAATTGCCAACAGCCACACTGGAGAAGTGTACAGTGTGTCCTGAAACATCTAAAAAACTCAGCTTAGAGAGCATAGCGCACTTCCACTCATGGGCGTATAAATTGGGAAAACTAAAAATCAGCATGACACAGGCACCCCAAAGTTTTGGGCTACTCTGTTGACAAGAACCTCCACTTCGCTACACCTTAAATATCCCAGGAAAGAGAAGAATGGATAAAGAAGTTGTGGTCCTTATGTACAATGGAATATCACTCAGCCATGAAATCAATGTCATAAGGCTAGTAGCAGCATGATGAGTGGATTTAGGTATGACGATTCTAAGTGAAATAAGTCACACAGAAAAAGACACTTATCATAAGATATCACTCATAGAGGGAATGTCAAAACCGCTACCCTTGAACTGAATTACAAAACAGAACAGAGTCACACGTTTAGAAAACACACTATGGCTGCTTAACGGGAAAGGTGAGGTGGGGTGATGCATAAAACAAGGGTTTCAAATTAGCTCAGATACCGTTCCAGAAACCCAATATGTAATAGACAAGACCTACTCCTTTCTCCGTGAACTGGACTCAACACCCCCTATTCACCGCCCAAGAATATATCTGACTAGTAAGAATCTTAAAACCTATGTATTGATATCTCTCTGTAAGTGAGTCAAGTGGGTGTAAAGCGGCATAAACACAGCAGTGAAAAGCAGCTAAACCCCATTATAAAAATCAATTACTTTAAAAAACCCGTGAAACAAAGACAGTGAAAGAGAGAGAAATTCTTACAAAATTCGTTCAGGGGCTGTGATGCCACCTGGATTGACCATATCTAGACCCACAGCTGATTGAGACATAAGGGTGGACACTCGTGGGGCTGAGAGGTTTGGTGAGGTTGGCTGAGCTAACGCAGACCCTTTAAAGTAATTCGGCGTGGTACCCATCCCATGGGTCCCAAATCTCCAGGTTCAAGGGCATCGTCCTACATTGAAAACATGCATGAGAAACCCCGAAGATGGTACACCGTGTGATCGGGAAAGGTTTCTAAAACGCACCTCATTTCTCATCTCCTTGTGCTCCCGTTCGCCATTCCAGCCGCTTTACTAGCAATCTCCCTCCTTGGAGAATCAGCACCTTTATCCTCCTGTTCCGTACAGGTTGCAAATTGTCCTGAGGATGAACGGGAAGAGGGGGAACCAATGAGAGACTAGCTCTAGGTGTTGGGGCAGGCACAGGTCATTCTATTTTCCCATCAGGAAGAAGAATTAACCACAGGCTCAGCCTGCCGCCAGGAACCAGAATACGGCCTGAAGCAATCCTGCGCTTTTGCGGCCAGCTCCCAAGAAAGCGAGTTGAAGAATGGAGCTCAGGGGCACTGCAATTCACAAACCTGCAGTCTTAGAAATGATAACTCTCGTCCACAAATATATTGAGGGAAGGCAACGAAGAGGATTTGAAAGCAAGGCAGAATTGCAGGAAACAGATTTCAGGAGGTAGATTCGAATCGCCTTTAAAGCACAGGAAAAGCGGCAAAACCTCGACAATGATGCCCTTGGCCAAAAAGGGCGTATGCGTTTTTTCCTGAATATATTCAGGAAAAAACGCATACGTCCTTTTTGGCCAACCAAGCAACCTGGAAAGGCAAATCAGCGCTACAAAGAAGTCTCGCTTCCCATCGGTCAAAAGGGCCATGCTGAATAAAGTGTCAAAACCAGAAATGCAGGACAGGCCATGGAGAAATGGGAGCCTTGCTACGCTGATGGGCGGGATGTAAATTGCCAACAGCCACTCTGGAGAAGTGTACAGTGTGTCCTGAAACATCTAAAAAACTCAGCTTAGAGAGCATAGCGCACTTCCACTCATGGGCGTATAAATTGGGAAAACTAAAAATCAGCATGACACAGGCACCCCAAAGTTGTGGGCTACTCTGTTGACAAGAACCTCCACTTCGCTACACCTTAAATATCCCAGGAAAGAGAAGAATGGATAAAGAAGTTGTGGTCCTTATGTACAATGGAATATCACTCAGCCATGAAATCAATGTCATAAGGCTAGTAGCAGCATGATGAGTGGATTTAGGTATGACGATTCTAAGTGAAATAAGTCACACAGAAAAAGACACTTATCATAAGATATCACTCATAGAGGGAATGTCAAAACCGCTACCCTTGAACTGAATTACAAAACAGAACAGAGTCACACGTTTAGAAAACACACTATGGCTGCTTAACGGGAAAGGTGAGGTGGGGTGATGCATAAAACAAGGGTTTCAAATTAGCTCAGATACCGTTCCAGAAACCCAATATGTAATAGACAAGACCTACTCCTTGCTCAGTGAACTGGACTCAACACCCCCTATTCACCGCCCAAGAATATATCTGACTAGTAAGAATCTTAAAACCTATGTATTGATATCTCTCTGTAAGTGAGTCAAGTGGGTGTAAAGCGGCATAAACACAGCAGTGAAAAGCAGCTAAACCCCATTATAAAAATCAATTACTTTAAAAAACCCGTGAAACAAAGACAGTGAAAGAGAGAGAAATTCTTACAAAATTCGTTCAGGGGCTGTGATGCCACCTGGATTGACCATATCTAGACCCACAGCTGATTGAGACATAAGGGTGGACACTCGTGGGGCTGAGAGGTTTGGTGAGGTTGGCTGAGCTAACGCAGACCCTTTAAAGTAATTCGGCGTGGTACCCATCCCATGGGTCCCAAATCTCCAGGTTCAAGGGCATCGTCCTACATTGAAAACATGCATGAGAAACCCCGAAGATGGTACACCGTGTGATCGGGAAAGGTTTCTAAAACGCACCTCATTTCTCATCTCCTTGTGCTCCCGTTCGCCATTCCAGCCGCTTTACTAGCAATCTCCCTCCTTGGAGAATCAGCACCTTTATCCTCCTGTTCCGTACAGGTTGCAAATTGTCCTGAGGATGAACGGGAAGAGGGGGAACCAATGAGAGACTAGCTCTAGGTGTTGGGGCAGGCACAGGTCATTCTATTTTCCCATCAGGAAGAAGAATTAACCACAGGCTCAGCCTGCCGCCAGGAACCAGAATACGGCCTGAAGCAATCCTGCGCTTTTGCGGCCAGCTCCCAAGAAAGCGAGTTGAAGAATGGAGCTCAGGGGCACTGCAATTCACAAACCTGCAGTCTTAGAAATGATAACTCTCGTCCACAAATATATTGAGGGAAGGCAACGAAGAGGATTTGAAAGCAAGGCAGAATTGCAGGAAACAGATTTCAGGAGGTAGATTCGAATCGCCTTTAAAGCACAGGAAAAGCGGCAAAACCTCGACAATGATGCCCTTGGCCAAAAAGGGCGTATGCGTTTTTTCCTGAATATATTCAGGAAAAAACGCATACGCCCTTTTTGGCCAACCAAGCAACCTGGAAAGGCAAATCAGCGCTACAAAGAAGTCTCGCTTCCCATCGGTCAAAAGGGCCATGCTGAATAAAGTGTCAAAACCAGAAATGCAGGACAGGCCATGGAGAAATGGGAGCCTTGCTACGCTGATGGGCGGGATGTAAATTGCCAACAGCCACTCTGGAGAAGTGTACAGTGTGTCCTGAAACATCTAAAAAACTCAGCTTAGAGAGCATAGCGCACTTCCACTCATGGGCGTATAAATTGGGAAAACTAAAAATCAGCATGACACAGGCACCCCAAAGTTTTGGGCTACTCTGTTGACAAGAACCTCCACTTCGCTACACCTTAAATATCCCAGGAAAGAGAAGAATGGATAAAGAAGTTGTGGTCCTTATGTACAATGGAATATCACTCAGCCATGAAATCAATGTCATAAGGCTAGTAGCAGCATGATGAGTGGATTTAGGTATGACGATTCTAAGTGAAATAAGTCACACAGAAAAAGACACTTATCATAAGATATCACTCATAGAGGGAATGTAAAAACCGCTACCCTTGAACTGAATTACAAAACAGAACAGAGTCACACGTTTAGAAAACACACTATGGCTGCTTAACGGGAAAGGTGAGGTGGGGTGATGCATAAAACACGGGTTTCAAATTAGCTCAGATACCGTTCCAGAAACCCAATATGTAATAGACAAGACCTACTCCTTGCTCAGTGAACTGGACTCAACACCCCCTATTCACCGCCCAAGAATATATCTGACTAGTAAGAATCTTAAAACCTATGTATTGATATCTCTCTGTAAGTGAGTCAAGTGGGTGTAAAGCGGCATAAACACAGCAGTGAAAAGCAGCTAAACCCCATTATAAAAATCAATTACGTTTCAAAACCCGTGAAACAAAGACAGTGAAAGAGAGAGAAATTCTTACAAAATTCGTTCAGGAGCTGTGATGCCACCTGGATTGACCATATCTAGACCCACAGCTGATTGAGACATAAGGGTGGACACTCTTGGGGCTGAGAGGTTTGGTGAGGTTGGGTGAGAAAACGCAGACCCTTTAAAGTAATACGGCGTGGTACCCATCCCATGGGTCCCAAATCTCCAGGTTCAAGGGCATCGTCCTACATTGAAAACATGCATGAGAAACCCCGAAGATGGTACACCGTGTGATCGGGAAAGGTTTCTAAAACGCACCTCATTTCTCATCTCCTTGTGCTCCCGTTCGCCATTCCAGCCGCTTTACTAGCAATCTCCCTCCTTGGAGAATCAGCACCTTTATCCTCCTGTTCCGTACAGGTTGCAAATTGTCCTGAGGATGAACGGGAAGAGGGGGAACCAATGAGAGACTAGCTCTAGGTGTTGGGGCAGGCACAGGTCATTCTATTTTCCCATCAGGAAGAAGAATTAACCACAGGCTCAGCCTGCCGCCAGGAACCAGAATACGGCCTGAAGCAATCCTGCGCTTTTGCGGCCAGCTCCCAAGAAAGCGAGTTGAAGAATGGAGCTCAGGGGCACTGCAATTCACAAACCTGCAGTCTTAGAAATGATAACTCTCGTCCACAAATATATTGAGGGAAGGCAACGAAGAGGATTTGAAAGCAAGGCAGAATTGCAGGAAACAGATTTCAGGAGGTAGATTCGAATCGCCTTTAAAGCACAGGAAAAGCGGCAAAACCTCGACAATGATGCCCTTGGCCAAAAAGGGCGTATGCGTTTTTTCCTGAATATATTCAGGAAAAAACGCATACGTCCTTTTTGGCCAACCAAGCAACCTGGAAAGGCAAATCAGCGCTACAAAGAAGTCTCGCTTCCCATCGGTCAAAAGGGCCATGCTGAATAAAGTGTCAAAACCAGAAATGCAGGACAGGCCATGGAGAAATGGGAGCCTTGCTACGCTGATGGGCGGGATGTAAATTGCCAACAGCCACTCTGGAGAAGTGTACAGTGTGTCCTGAAACATCTAAAAAACTCAGCTTAGAGAGCATAGCGCACTTCCACTCATGGGCGTATAAATTGGGAAAACTAAAAATCAGCATGACACAGGCACCCCAAAGTTGTGGGCTACTCTGTTGACAAGAACCTCCACTTCGCTACACCTTAAATATCCCAGGAAAGAGAAGAATGGATAAAGAAGTTGTGGTCCTTATGTACAATGGAATATCACTCAGCCATGAAATCAATGTCATAAGGCTAGTAGCAGCATGATGAGTGGATTTAGGTATGACGATTCTAAGTGAAATAAGTCACACAGAAAAAGACACTTATCATAAGATATCACTCATAGAGGGAATGTAAAAACCGCTACCCTTGAACTGAATTACAAAACAGAACAGAGTCACACGTTTAGAAAACACACTATGGCTGCTTAACGGGAAAGGTGAGGTGGGGTGATGCATAAAACAAGGGTTTCAAATTAGCTCAGATACCGTTCCAGAAACCCAATATGTAATAGACAAGACCTACTCCTTGCTCAGTGAACTGGACTCAACACCCCCTATTCACCGCCCAAGAATATATCTGACTAGTAAGTATCTTCAAACCTATGTATTGATATCTCTCTGTAAGTGAGTCAAGTGGGTGTAAAGCGGCATAAACACAGCAGTGAAAAGCAGCTAAACCCCATTATAAAAATCAATTACTTTAAAAAACCCGTGAAACAAAGACAGTGAAAGAGAGAGAAATTCTTACAAAATTCGTTCAGGGGCTGTGATGCCACCTGGATTGACCATATCTAGACCCACAGCTGATTGAGACATAAGGGTGGACACTCGTGGGGCTGAGAGGTTTGGTGAGGTTGGCTGAGCTAACGCAGACCCTTTAAAGTAATTAGGCGCGGTACCCATCCCATGGGTCCCAAATCTCCAGGTTCAAGGGCATCGTCCTACATTGAAAACATGCATGAGAAACCCCGAAGATGGTACACCGTGTGATCGGGAAAGGTTTCTAAAACGCACCTCATTTCTCATCTCCTTGTGCTCCCGTTCGCCATTCCAGCCGCTTTACTAGCAATCTCCCTCCTTGGAGAATCAGCACCTTTATCCTCCTGTTCCGTACAGGTTGCAAATTGTCCTGAGGATGAACGGGAAGAGGGGGAACCAATGAGAGACTAGCTCTAGGTGTTGGGGCAGGCACAGGTCATTCTATTTTCCCATCAGGAAGAAGAATTAACCACAGGCTCAGCCTGCCGCCAGGAACCAGAATACGGCCTGAAGCAATCCTGCGCTTTTGCGGCCAGCTCCCAAGAAAGCGAGTTGAAGAATGGAGCTCAGGGGCACTGCAATTCACAAACCTGCAGTCTTAGAAATGATAACTCTCGTCCACAAATATATTGAGGGAAGGCAACGAAGAGGATTTGAAAGCAAGGCAGAATTGCAGGAAACAGATTTCAGGAGGTAGATTCGAATCGCCTTTAAAGCACAGGAAAAGCGGCAAAACCTCGACAATGATGCCCTTGGCCAAAAAGGGCGTATGCGTTTTTTCCTGAATATATTCAGGAAAAAACGCATACGTCCTTTTTGGCCAACCAAGCAACCTGGAAAGGCAAATCAGCGCTACAAAGAAGTCTCGCTTCCCATCGGTCAAAAGGGCCATGCTGAATAAAGTGTCAAAACCAGAAATGCAGGACAGGCCATGGAGAAATGGGAGCCTTGCTACGCTGATGGGCGGGATGTAAATTGCCAACAGCCACTCTGGAGAAGTGTACAGTGTGTCCTGAAACATCTAAAAAACTCAGCTTAGAGAGCATAGCGCACTTCCACTCATGGGCGTATAAATTGGGAAAACTAAAAATCAGCATGACACAGGCACCCCAAAGTTTTGGGCTACTCTGTTGACAAGAACCTCCACTTCGCTACACCTTAAATATCCCAGGAAAGAGAAGAATGGATAAAGAAGTTGTGGTCCTTATGTACAATGGAATATCACTCAGCCATGAAATCAATGTCATAAGGCTAGTAGCAGCATGATGAGTGGATTTAGGTATGACGATTCTAAGTGAAATAAGTCACACAGAAAAAGACACTTATCATAAGATATCACTCATAGAGGGAATGTAAAAACCGCTACCCTTGAACTGAATTACAAAACAGAACAGAGTCACACGTTTAGAAAACACACTATGGCTGCTTAACGGGAAAGGTGAGGTGGGGTGATGCATAAAACAAGGGTTTCAAATTAGCTCAGATACCGTTCCATAAACCCAATATGTAATAGACAAGACCTACTCCTTGCTCAGTGAACTGGACTCAACACCCCCTATTCACCGCCCAAGAATATATCTGACTAGTAAGTATCTTCAAACCTATGTATTGATATCTCTCTGTAAGTGAGTCAAGTGGGTGTAAAGCGGCATAAACACAGCAGTGAAAAGCAGCCAAACCCCATTATAAAAATCAATTACTTTTCAAAACCCGTGAAACAAAGACAGTGAAAGAGAGAGAAATTCTTACAAAATTCGTTCAGGGGCTGTGATGCCACCTGGATTGACCATATCTAGACCCACAGCTGATTGAGACATAAGGGTGGACACTCTTGGGGCTGAGAGGTTTGGTGAGGTTGGGTGAGCAAACGCAGACCCTTTAAAGTAATACGGCGTGGTACCCATCCCATGGGTCCCAAATCTCCAGGTTCAAGGGCATCTTCCTATATTGAAAACATGCATGAGAAACCCCGAAGATGGTACACCGTGTGATCGGGAAAGGTTTCTAAAACGCACCTCATTTCTCATCTCCTTGTGCTCCGGTTCGCCATTCCAGCCGCTTTACTAGCAATCTCCCTCCTTGGAGAATCAGCACCTTTATCCTCCTGTTCCGTACAGGTTGCTAATTGTCCTGAGGATGAACGGGAAGAGGGGGAACCAATGAGAGACTAGCTCTAGGTGTTGGGACAGGCACAGGTCACTCTATTTTCCCATCAGGAAGAAGAATTAACCACAGGCTCAGCCTGCCACCAGGAACCAGAAGACGGCCTGAAGCAATCCTGCGCTTTTGCGGCCAGCTCCCAAGAAAGCGAGTTGAAGAATGGAGCTCAGGGGCACTACAATTCACAAACCTGCAAACTTAGAAATGATAACTCTCGTCCACAAATATATTGAGGGAAGGCAACGAAGAGGATTTGAAAGCAAGGCAGAATTGCAGGAAACAGATTTCAGGAGGTAGATTCGAATCGCCTTTAAAGCACAGGAAAAGCGGCAAAACCTCGACAATGATGCCCTTGGCCAAAAAGGGCGTATGCGTTTTTTCCTGAATATATTCAGGAGAAAACGCATACGCCCTTTTTGGCCAACCAAGCAACCTGGAAAGGCAAATCAGCGCTACAAAGAAGTCTCGCTTCCCATCGGTCAAAAGGGCCATGCTGAATAAAGTGTCAAAACCAGAAATGCTGGACAGGCCTTGGAGAAATGGGAGCCTTGCTACGCTGATGGGCGGGATGTAAATTGCCAACAGCCACACTGGAGAAGTGTACGGTGTGTCCTGAAACATCTAAAAAACTCAGCTTAGAGACCATAGGGCACTTCCTCTCATGGGCGTATAAATTGGGAAAACTAAAAATCAGCAAGACACAGGCACCCCAAAGTTTTGGGCTGCTCTGTTGACAAGAACCTCCACTTCGTTACACCTTAAATATCCCAGGAAAGAGAAGAATGGATAAAGAAGTTGTGGTCCTTATGTACAATGGAATATCACTCAGCCATGAAATCAATGTCATAAGGCTAGTAGCAGCATGATGAGTGGATTTAGGTACGACGATTCTAAGTGAAATAAGTCACACAGAAAAAGACACTTATCATGAGATATCACTTATAGAGGGAATGTCAAAACCGCTACCCTTGAACTGAATTACAAAACAGAACAGAGTCACACGTTTAGAAAACACACTATGGCTGCTTAACGGGAAAGGTGAGGTGGGGTGATGCATAAAACAAGGGTTTCAAATTAGCTCAGATACCGTTCCAGAAACCCAATATGTAATAGACAAGACCTACTCCTTTCTCCGTGAACTGGACTCAACACCCCCTATTCACCGCCCAAGAATATATCTGACTAGTAAGAATCTTAAAACCTATGTATTGATATCTCTCTGTAAGTGAGTCAAGTGGGTGTAAAGCGGCATAAACACAGCAGTGAAAAGCAGCTAAACCCCATTATAAAAATCAATTACTTTTCAAAACCCGTGAAACAAAGACAGTGAAAGAGAGAGAAATTCTTACAAAATTCGTTCAGGGGCTGTGATGCCACCTGGATTGACCATATCTAGACCCACAGCTGATTGAGACATAAGGGTGGACACTCGTGGGGCTGAGAGGTTTGGTGAGGTTGGCTGAGCTAACGCAGACCCTTTAAAGTAATTCGGCGTGGTACCCATCCCATGGGTCCCAAATCTCCAGGTTCAAGGGCATCGTCCTACATTGAAAACATGCATGAGAAACCCCGAAGATGGTACACCGTGTGATCGGGAAAGGTTTCTAAAACGCACCTCATTTCTCATCTCCTTGTGCTCCCGTTCGCCATTCCAGCCGCTTTACTAGCAATCTCCCTCCTTGGAGAATCAGCACCTTTATCCTCCTGTTCCGTACAGGTTGCAAATTGTCCTGAGGATGAACGGGAAGAGGGGGAACCAATGAGAGACTAGCTCTAGGTGTTGGGGCAGGCACAGGTCATTCTATTTTCCCATCAGGAAGAAGAATTAACCACAGGCTCAGCCTGCCGCCAGGAACCAGAATACGGCCTGAAGCAATCCTGCGCTTTTGCGGCCAGCTCCCAAGAAAGCGAGTTGAAGAATGGAGCTCAGGGGCACTGCAATTCACAAACCTGCAGTCTTAGAAATGATAACTCTCGTCCACAAATATATTGAGGGAAGGCAACGAAGAGGATTTGAAAGCAAGGCAGAATTGCAGGAAACAGATTTCAGGAGGTAGATTCGAATCGCCTTTAAAGCACAGGAAAAGCGGCAAAACCTCGACAATGATGCCCTTGGCCAAAAAGGGCGTATGCGTTTTTTCCTGAATATATTCAGGAAAAAACGCATACGTCCTTTTTGGCCAACCAAGCAACCTGGAAAGGCAAATCAGCGCTACAAAGAAGTCTCGCTTCCCATCGGTCAAAAGGGCCATGCTGAATAAAGTGTCAAAACCAGAAATGCAGGACAGGCCATGGAGAAATGGGAGCCTTGCTACGCTGATGGGCGGGATGTAAATTGCCAACAGCCACTCTGGAGAAGTGTACAGTGTGTCCTGAAACATCTAAAAAACTCAGCTTAGAGAGCATAGCGCACTTCCACTCATGGGCGTATAAATTGGGAAAACTAAAAATCAGCATGACACAGGCACCCCAAAGTTTTGGGCTACTCTGTTGACAAGAACCTCCACTTCGCTACACCTTAAATATCCCAGGAAAGAGAAGAATGGATAAAGAAGTTGTGGTCCTTATGTACAATGGAATATCACTCAGCCATGAAATCAATGTCATAAGGCTAGTAGCAGCATGATGAGTGGATTTAGGTATGACGATTCTAAGTGAAATAAGTCACACAGAAAAAGACACTTATCATAAGATATCACTCATAGAGGGAATGTAAAAACCGCTACCCTTGAACTGAATTACAAAACAGAACAGAGTCACACGTTTAGAAAACACACTATGGCTGCTTAACGGGAAAGGTGAGGTGGGGTGATGCATAAAACAAGGGTTTCAAATTAGCTCAGATACCGTTCCAGAAACCCAATATGTAATAGACAAGACCTACTCCTTGCTCAGTGAACTGGACTCAACACCCCCTATTCACCGCCCAAGAATATATCTGACTAGTAAGTATCTTCAAACCTATGTATTGATATCTCTCTGTAAGTGAGTCAAGTGGGTGTAAAGCGGCATAAACACAGCAGTGAAAAGCAGCTAAACCCCATTATAAAAATCAATTACTTTAAAAAACCCGTGAAACAAAGACAGTGAAAGAGAGAGAAATTCTTACAAAATTCGTTCAGGGGCTGTGATGCCACCTGGATTGACCATATCTAGACCCACAGCTGATTGAGACATAAGGGTGGACACTCGTGGGGCTGAGAGGTTTGGTGAGGTTGGCTGAGCTAACGCAGACCCTTTAAAGTAATTCGGCGTGGTACCCATCCCATGGGTCCCAAATCTCCAGGTTCAAGGGCATCGTCCTACATTGAAAACATGCATGAGAAACCCCGAAGATGGTACACCGTGTGATCGGGAAAGGTTTCTAAAACGCACCTCATTTCTCATCTCCTTGTGCTCCGGTTCGCCATTCCAGCCGCTTTACTAGCAATCTCCCTCCTTGGAGAATCAGCACCTTTATCCTCCTGTTCCGTACAGGTTGCAAATTGTCCTGAGGATGAACGGGAAGAGGGGGAACCAATGAGAGACTAGCTCTAGGTGTTGGGGCAGGCACAGGTCATTCTATTTTCCCATCAGGAAGAAGAATTAACCACAGGCTCAGCCTGCCGCCAGGAACCAGAATACGGCCTGAAGCAATCCTGCGCTTTTGCGGCCAGCTCCCAAGAAAGCGAGTTGAAGAATGGAGCTCAGGGGCACTGCAATTCACAAACCTGCAGTCTTAGAAATGATAACTCTCGTCCACAAATATATTGAGGGAAGGCAACGAAGAGGATTTGAAAGCAAGGCAGAATTGCAGGAAACAGATTTCAGGAGGTAGATTCGAATCGCCTTTAAAGCACAGGAAAAGCGGCAAAACCTCGACAATGATGCCCTTGGCCAAAAAGGGCGTATGCGTTTTTTCCTGAATATATTCAGGAAAAAACGCATACGTCCTTTTTGGCCAACCAAGCAACCTGGAAAGGCAAATCAGCGCTACAAAGAAGTCTCGCTTCCCATCGGTCAAAAGGGCCATGCTGAATAAAGTGTCAAAACCAGAAATGCAGGACAGGCCATGGAGAAATGGGAGCCTTGCTACGCTGATGGGCGGGATGTAAATTGCCAACAGCCACTCTGGAGAAGTGTACAGTGTGTCCTGAAACATCTAAAAAACTCAGCTTAGAGAGCATAGCGCACTTCCACTCATGGGCGTATAAATTGGGAAAACTAAAAATCAGCATGACACAGGCACCCCAAAGTTTTGGGCTACTCTGTTGACAAGAACCTCCACTTCGCTACACCTTAAATATCCCAGGAAAGAGAAGAATGGATAAAGAAGTTGTGGTCCTTATGTACAATGGAATATCACTCAGCCATGAAATCAATGTCATAAGGCTAGTAGCAGCATGATGAGTGGATTTAGGTATGACGATTCTAAGTGAAATAAGTCACACAGAAAAAGACACTTATCATAAGATATCACTCATAGAGGGAATGTCAAAACCGCTACCCTTGAACTGAATTACAAAACAGAACAGAGTCACACGTTTAGAAAACACACTATGGCTGCTTAACGGGAAAGGTGAGGTGGGGTGATGCATAAAACAAGGGTTTCAAATTAGCTCAGATACCGTTCCAGAAACCCAATATGTAATAGACAAGACCTACTCCTTTCTCCGTGAACTGGACTCAACACCCCCTATTCACCGCCCAAGAATATATCTGACTAGTAAGAATCTTAAAACCTATGTATTGATATCTCTCTGTAAGTGAGTCAAGTGGGTGTAAAGCGGCATAAACACAGCAGTGAAAAGCAGCTAAACCCCATTATAAAAATCAATTACTTTAAAAAACCCGTGAAACAAAGACAGTGAAAGAGAGAGAAATTCTTACAA
Organism: Balaenoptera borealis; assembly: GCF_965194805.1. Classification (NCBI taxonomy): domain Eukaryota; kingdom Metazoa; phylum Chordata; class Mammalia; order Artiodactyla; family Balaenopteridae; genus Balaenoptera; species Balaenoptera borealis. Next base: position 85,753,281 of record NC_138873.1, read on the forward strand.
AATTCGTTCAGGGGCTGTGATGCCACCTGGATTGACCATATCTAGACCCACAGCTGATTGAGACATAAGGGTGGACACTCGTGGGGCTGAGAGGTTTGGTGAGGTTGGCTGAGCTAACGCAGACCCTTTAAAGTAATTCGGCGTGGTACCCATCCCATGGGTCCCAAATCTCCAGGTTCAAGGGCATCGTCCTACATTGAAAACATGCATGAGAAACCCCGAAGATGGTACACCGTGTGATCGGGAAAGGTTTCTAAAACGCACCTCATTTCTCATCTCCTTGTGCTCCCGTTCGCCATTCCAGCCGCTTTACTAGCAATCTCCCTCCTTGGAGAATCAGCACCTTTATCCTCCTGTTCCGTACAGGTTGCAAATTGTCCTGAGGATGAACGGGAAGAGGGGGAACCAATGAGAGACTAGCTCTAGGTGTTGGGGCAGGCACAGGTCATTCTATTTTCCCATCAGGAAGAAGAATTAACCACAGGCTCAGCCTGCCGCCAGGAACCAGAATACGGCCTGAAGCAATCCTGCGCTTTTGCGGCCAGCTCCCAAGAAAGCGAGTTGAAGAATGGAGCTCAGGGGCACTGCAATTCACAAACCTGCAGTCTTAGAAATGATAACTCTCGTCCACAAATATATTGAGGGAAGGCAACGAAGAGGATTTGAAAGCAAGGCAGAATTGCAGGAAACAGATTTCAGGAGGTAGATTCGAATCGCCTTTAAAGCACAGGAAAAGCGGCAAAACCTCGACAATGATGCCCTTGGCCAAAAAGGGCGTATGCGTTTTTTCCTGAATATATTCAGGAAAAAACGCATACGTCCTTTTTGGCCAACCAAGCAACCTGGAAAGGCAAATCAGCGCTACAAAGAAGTCTCGCTTCCCATCGGTCAAAAGGGCCATGCTGAATAAAGTGTCAAAACCAGAAATGCAGGACAGGCCATGGAGAAATGGGAGCCTTGCTACGCTGATGGGCGGGATGTAAATTGCCAACAGCCACTCTGGAGAAGTGTACAGTGTGTCCTGAAACATCTAAAAAACTCAGCTTAGAGAGCATAGCGCACTTCCACTCATGGGCGTATAAATTGGGAAAACTAAAAATCAGCATGACACAGGCACCCCAAAGTTTTGGGCTACTCTGTTGACAAGAACCTCCACTTCGCTACACCTTAAATATCCCAGGAAAGAGAAGAATGGATAAAGAAGTTGTGGTCCTTATGTACAATGGAATATCACTCAGCCATGAAATCAATGTCATAAGGCTAGTAGCAGCATGATGAGTGGATTTAGGTATGACGATTCTAAGTGAAATAAGTCACACAGAAAAAGACACTTATCATAAGATATCACTCATAGAGGGAATGTAAAAACCGCTACCCTTGAACTGAATTACAAAACAGAACAGAGTCACACGTTTAGAAAACACACTATGGCTGCTTAACGGGAAAGGTGAGGTGGGGTGATGCATAAAACAAGGGTTTCAAATTAGCTCAGATACCGTTCCAGAAACCCAATATGTAATAGACAAGACCTACTCCTTGCTCAGTGAACTGGACTCAACACCCCCTATTCACCGCCCAAGAATATATCTGACTAGTAAGTATCTTCAAACCTATGTATTGATATCTCTCTGTAAGTGAGTCAAGTGGGTGTAAAGCGGCATAAACACAGCAGTGAAAAGCAGCTAAACCCCATTATAAAAATCAATTACTTTAAAAAACCCGTGAAACAAAGACAGTGAAAGAGAGAGAAATTCTTACAAAATTCGTTCAGGGGCTGTGATGCCACCTGGATTGACCATATCTAGACCCACAGCTGATTGAGACATAAGGGTGGACACTCGTGGGGCTGAGAGGTTTGGTGAGGTTGGCTGAGCTAACGCAGACCCTTTAAAGTAATTCGGCGTGGTACCCATCCCATGGGTCCCAAATCTCCAGGTTCAAGGGCATCGTCCTACATTGAAAACATGCATGAGAAACCCCGAAGATGGTACACCGTGTGATCGGGAAAGGTTTCTAAAACGCACCTCATTTCTCATCTCCTTGTGCTCCGGTTCGCCATTCCAGCCGCTTTACTAGCAATCTCCCTCCTTGGAGAATCAGCACCTTTATCCTCCTGTTCCGTACAGGTTGCAAATTGTCCTGAGGATGAACGGGAAGAGGGGGAACCAATGAGAGACTAGCTCTAGGTGTTGGGGCAGGCACAGGTCATTCTATTTTCCCATCAGGAAGAAGAATTAACCACAGGCTCAGCCTGCCGCCAGGAACCAGAATACGGCCTGAAGCAATCCTGCGCTTTTGCGGCCAGCTCCCAAGAAAGCGAGTTGAAGAATGGAGCTCAGGGGCACTGCAATTCACAAACCTGCAGTCTTAGAAATGATAACTCTCGTCCACAAATATATTGAGGGAAGGCAACGAAGAGGATTTGAAAGCAAGGCAGAATTGCAGGAAACAGATTTCAGGAGGTAGATTCGAATCGCCTTTAAAGCACAGGAAAAGCGGCAAAACCTCGACAATGATGCCCTTGGCCAAAAAGGGCGTATGCGTTTTTTCCTGAATATATTCAGGAAAAAACGCATACGTCCTTTTTGGCCAACCAAGCAACCTGGAAAGGCAAATCAGCGCTACAAAGAAGTCTCGCTTCCCATCGGTCAAAAGGGCCATGCTGAATAAAGTGTCAAAACCAGAAATGCAGGACAGGCCATGGAGAAATGGGAGCCTTGCTACGCTGATGGGCGGGATGTAAATTGCCAACAGCCACTCTGGAGAAGTGTACAGTGTGTCCTGAAACATCTAAAAAACTCAGCTTAGAGAGCATAGCGCACTTCCACTCATGGGCGTATAAATTGGGAAAACTAAAAATCAGCATGACACAGGCACCCCAAAGTTTTGGGCTACTCTGTTGACAAGAACCTCCACTTCGCTACACCTTAAATATCCCAGGAAAGAGAAGAATGGATAAAGAAGTTGTGGTCCTTATGTACAATGGAATATCACTCAGCCATGAAATCAATGTCATAAGGCTAGTAGCAGCATGATGAGTGGATTTAGGTATGACGATTCTAAGTGAAATAAGTCACACAGAAAAAGACACTTATCATAAGATATCACTCATAGAGGGAATGTAAAAACCGCTACCCTTGAACTGAATTACAAAACAGAACAGAGTCACACGTTTAGAAAACACACTATGGCTGCTTAACGGGAAAGGTGAGGTGGGGTGATGCATAAAACAAGGGTTTCAAATTAGCTCAGATACCGTTCCATAAACCCAATATGTAATAGACAAGACCTACTCCTTGCTCAGTGAACTGGACTCAACACCCCCTATTCACCGCCCAAGAATATATCTGACTAGTAAGAATCTTAAAACCTATGTATTGATATCTCTCTGTAAGTGAGTCAAGTGGGTGTAAAGCGGCATAAACACAGCAGTGAAAAGCAGCTAAACCCCATTATAAAAATCAATTACTTTAAAAAACCCGTGAAACAAAGACAGTGAAAGAGAGAGAAATTCTTACAAAATTCGTTCAGGGGCTGTGATGCCACCTGGATTGACCATATCTAGACCCACAGCTGATTGAGACATAAGGGTGGACACTCGTGGGGCTGAGAGGTTTGGTGAGGTTGGCTGAGCTAACGCAGACCCTTTAAAGTAATTCGGCGTGGTACCCATCCCATGGGTCCCAAATCTCCAGGTTCAAGGGCATCGTCCTACATTGAAAACATGCATGAGAAACCCCGAAGATGGTACACCGTGTGATCGGGAAAGGTTTCTAAAACGCACCTCATTTCTCATCTCCTTGTGCTCCCGTTCGCCATTCCAGCCGCTTTACTAGCAATCTCCCTCCTTGGAGAATCAGCACCTTTATCCTCCTGTTCCGTACAGGTTGCAAATTGTCCTGAGGATGAACGGGAAGAGGGGGAACCAATGAGAGACTAGCTCTAGGTGTTGGGGCAGGCACAGGTCATTCTATTTTCCCATCAGGAAGAAGAATTAACCACAGGCTCAGCCTGCCGCCAGGAACCAGAATACGGCCTGAAGCAATCCTGCGCTTTTGCGGCCAGCTCCCAAGAAAGCGAGTTGAAGAATGGAGCTCAGGGGCACTGCAATTCACAAACCTGCAGTCTTAGAAATGATAACTCTCGTCCACAAATATATTGAGGGAAGGCAACGAAGAGGATTTGAAAGCAAGGCAGAATTGCAGGAAACAGATTTCAGGAGGTAGATTCGAATCGCCTTTAAAGCACAGGAAAAGCGGCAAAACCTCGACAATGATGCCCTTGGCCAAAAAGGGCGTATGCGTTTTTTCCTGAATATATTCAGGAAAAAACGCATACGCCCTTTTTGGCCAACCAAGCAACCTGGAAAGGCAAATCAGCGCTACAAAGAAGTCTCGCTTCCCATCGGTCAAAAGGGCCATGCTGAATAAAGTGTCAAAACCAGAAATGCAGGACAGGCCATGGAGAAATGGGAGCCTTGCTACGCTGATGGGCGGGATGTAAATTGCCAACAGCCACTCTGGAGAAGTGTACAGTGTGTCCTGAAACATCTAAAAAACTCAGCTTAGAGAGCATAGCGCACTTCCACTCATGGGCGTATAAATTGGGAAAACTAAAAATCAGCATGACACAGGCACCCCAAAGTTTTGGGCTACTCTGTTGACAAGAACCTCCACTTCGCTACACCTTAAATATCCCAGGAAAGAGAAGAATGGATAAAGAAGTTGTGGTCCTTATGTACAATGGAATATCACTCAGCCATGAAATCAATGTCATAAGGCTAGTAGCAGCATGATGAGTGGATTTAGGTATGACGATTCTAAGTGAAATAAGTCACACAGAAAAAGACACTTATCATAAGATATCACTCATAGAGGGAATGTAAAAACCGCTACCCTTGAACTGAATTACAAAACAGAACAGAGTCACACGTTTAGAAAACACACTATGGCTGCTTAACGGGAAAGGTGAGGTGGGGTGATGCATAAAACACGGGTTTCAAATTAGCTCAGATACCGTTCCAGAAACCCAATATGTAATAGACAAGACCTACTCCTTGCTCAGTGAACTGGACTCAACACCCCCTATTCACCGCCCAAGAATATATCTGACTAGTAAGTATCTTCAAACCTATGTATTGATATCTCTCTGTAAGTGAGTCAAGTGGGTGTAAAGCGGCATAAACACAGCAGTGAAAAGCAGCTAAACCCCATTATAAAAATCAATTACTTTAAAAAACCCGTGAAACAAAGACAGTGAAAGAGAGAGAAATTCTTACAAAATTCGTTCAGGGGCTGTGATGCCACCTGGATTGACCATATCTAGACCCACAGCTGATTGAGACATAAGGGTGGACACTCGTGGGGCTGAGAGGTTTGGTGAGGTTGGCTGAGCTAACGCAGACCCTTTAAAGTAATTCGGCGTGGTACCCATCCCATGGGTCCCAAATCTCCAGGTTCAAGGGCATCGTCCTACATTGAAAACATGCATGAGAAACCCCGAAGATGGTACACCGTGTGATCGGGAAAGGTTTCTAAAACGCACCTCATTTCTCATCTCCTTGTGCTCCGGTTCGCCATTCCAGCCGCTTTACTAGCAATCTCCCTCCTTGGAGAATCAGCACCTTTATCCTCCTGTTCCGTACAGGTTGCAAATTGTCCTGAGGATGAACGGGAAGAGGGGGAACCAATGAGAGACTAGCTCTAGGTGTTGGGGCAGGCACAGGTCATTCTATTTTCCCATCAGGAAGAAGAATTAACCACAGGCTCAGCCTGCCGCCAGGAACCAGAATACGGCCTGAAGCAATCCTGCGCTTTTGCGGCCAGCTCCCAAGAAAGCGAGTTGAAGAATGGAGCTCAGGGGCACTGCAATTCACAAACCTGCAGTCTTAGAAATGATAACTCTCGTCCACAAATATATTGAGGGAAGGCAACGAAGAGGATTTGAAAGCAAGGCAGAATTGCAGGAAACAGATTTCAGGAGGTAGATTCGAATCGCCTTTAAAGCACAGGAAAAGCGGCAAAACCTCGACAATGATGCCCTTGGCCAAAAAGGGCGTATGCGTTTTTTCCTGAATATATTCAGGAAAAAACGCATACGTCCTTTTTGGCCAACCAAGCAACCTGGAAAGGCAAATCAGCGCTACAAAGAAGTCTCGCTTCCCATCGGTCAAAAGGGCCATGCTGAATAAAGTGTCAAAACCAGAAATGCAGGACAGGCCATGGAGAAATGGGAGCCTTGCTACGCTGATGGGCGGGATGTAAATTGCCAACAGCCACTCTGGAGAAGTGTACAGTGTGTCCTGAAACATCTAAAAAACTCAGCTTAGAGAGCATAGCGCACTTCCACTCATGGGCGTATAAATTGGGAAAACTAAAAATCAGCATGACACAGGCACCCCAAAGTTTTGGGCTACTCTGTTGACAAGAACCTCCACTTCGCTACACCTTAAATATCCCAGGAAAGAGAAGAATGGATAAAGAAGTTGTGGTCCTTATGTACAATGGAATATCACTCAGCCATGAAATCAATGTCATAAGGCTAGTAGCAGCATGATGAGTGGATTTAGGTATGACGATTCTAAGTGAAATAAGTCACACAGAAAAAGACACTTATCATAAGATATCACTCATAGAGGGAATGTAAAAACCGCTACCCTTGAACTGAATTACAAAACAGAACAGAGTCACACGTTTAGAAAACACACTATGGCTGCTTAACGGGAAAGGTGAGGTGGGGTGATGCATAAAACAAGGGTTTCAAATTAGCTCAGATACCGTTCCAGAAACCCAATATGTAATAGACAAGACCTACTCCTTGCTCAGTGAACTGGACTCAACACCCCCTATTCACCGCCCAAGAATATATCTGACTAGTAAGTATCTTCAAACCTATGTATTGATATCTCTCTGTAAGTGAGTCAAGTGGGTGTAAAGCGGCATAAACACAGCAGTGAAAAGCAGCTAAACCCCATTATAAAAATCAATTACTTTAAAAAACCCGTGAAACAAAGACAGTGAAAGAGAGAGAAATTCTTACAAAATTCGTTCAGGGGCTGTGATGCCACCTGGATTGACCATATCTAGACCCACAGCTGATTGAGACATAAGGGTGGACACTCGTGGGGCTGAGAGGTTTGGTGAGGTTGGCTGAGCTAACGCAGACCCTTTAAAGTAATTCGGCGTGGTACCCATCCCATGGGTCCCAAATCTCCAGGTTCAAGGGCATCGTCCTACATTGAAAACATGCATGAGAAACCCCGAAGATGGTACACCGTGTGATCGGGAAAGGTTTCTAAAACGCACCTCATTTCTCATCTCCTTGTGCTCCGGTTCGCCATTCCAGCCGCTTTACTAGCAATCTCCCTCCTTGGAGAATCAGCACCTTTATCCTCCTGTTCCGTACAGGTTGCAAATTGTCCTGAGGATGAACGGGAAGAGGGGGAACCAATGAGAGACTAGCTCTAGGTGTTGGGGCAGGCACAGGTCATTCTATTTTCCCATCAGGAAGAAGAATTAACCACAGGCTCAGCCTGCCGCCAGGAACCAGAATACGGCCTGAAGCAATCCTGCGCTTTTGCGGCCAGCTCCCAAGAAAGCGAGTTGAAGAATGGAGCTCAGGGGCACTGCAATTCACAAACCTGCAGTCTTAGAAATGATAACTCTCGTCCACAAATATATTGAGGGAAGGCAACGAAGAGGATTTGAAAGCAAGGCAGAATTGCAGGAAACAGATTTCAGGAGGTAGATTCGAATCGCCTTTAAAGCACAGGAAAAGCGGCAAAACCTCGACAATGATGCCCTTGGCCAAAAAGGGCGTATGCGTTTTTTCCTGAATATATTCAGGAAAAAACGCATACGTCCTTTTTGGCCAACCAAGCAACCTGGAAAGGCAAATCAGCGCTACAAAGAAGTCTCGCTTCCCATCGGTCAAAAGGGCCATGCTGAATAAAGTGTCAAAACCAGAAATGCAGGACAGGCCATGGAGAAATGGGAGCCTTGCTACGCTGATGGGCGGGATGTAAATTGCCAACAGCCACTCTGGAGAAGTGTACAGTGTGTCCTGAAACATCTAAAAAACTCAGCTTAGAGAGCATAGCGCACTTCCACTCATGGGCGTATAAATTGGGAAAACTAAAAATCAGCATGACACAGGCACCCCAAAGTTTTGGGCTACTCTGTTGACAAGAACCTCCACTTCGCTACACCTTAAATATCCCAGGAAAGAGAAGAATGGATAAAGAAGTTGTGGTCCTTATGTACAATGGAATATCACTCAGCCATGAAATCAATGTCATAAGGCTAGTAGCAGCATGATGAGTGGATTTAGGTATGACGATTCTAAGTGAAATAAGTCACACAGAAAAAGACACTTATCATAAGATATCACTCATAGAGGGAATGTCAAAACCGCTACCCTTGAACTGAATTACAAAACAGAACAGAGTCACACGTTTAGAAAACACACTATGGCTGCTTAACGGGAAAGGTGAGGTGGGGTGATGCATAAAACAAGGGTTTCAAATTAGCTCAGATACCGTTCCAGAAACCCAATATGTAATAGACAAGACCTACTCCTTTCTCCGTGAACTGGACTCAACACCCCCTATTCACCGCCCAAGAATATATCTGACTAGTAAGAATCTTAAAACCTATGTATTGATATCTCTCTGTAAGTGAGTCAAGTGGGTGTAAAGCGGCATAAACACAGCAGTGAAAAGCAGCTAAACCCCATTATAAAAATCAATTACTTTAAAAAACCCGTGAAACAAAGACAGTGAAAGAGAGAGAAATTCTTACAAAATTCGTTCAGGGGCTGTGATGCCACCTGGATTGACCATATCTAGACCCACAGCTGATTGAGACATAAGGGTGGACACTCGTGGGGCTGAGAGGTTTGGTGAGGTTGGCTGAGCTAACGCAGACCCTTTAAAGTAATTCGGCGTGGTACCCATCCCATGGGTCCCAAATCTCCAGGTTCAAGGGCATCGTCCTACATTGAAAACATGCATGAGAAACCCCGAAGATGGTACACCGTGTGATCGGGAAAGGTTTCTAAAACGCACCTCATTTCTCATCTCCTTGTGCTCCCGTTCGCCATTCCAGCCGCTTTACTAGCAATCTCCCTCCTTGGAGAATCAGCACCTTTATCCTCCTGTTCCGTACAGGTTGCAAATTGTCCTGAGGATGAACGGGAAGAGGGGGAACCAATGAGAGACTAGCTCTAGGTGTTGGGGCAGGCACAGGTCATTCTATTTTCCCATCAGGAAGAAGAATTAACCACAGGCTCAGCCTGCCGCCAGGAACCAGAATACGGCCTGAAGCAATCCTGCGCTTTTGCGGCCAGCTCCCAAGAAAGCGAGTTGAAGAATGGAGCTCAGGGGCACTGCAATTCACAAACCTGCAGTCTTAGAAATGATAACTCTCGTCCACAAATATATTGAGGGAAGGCAACGAAGAGGATTTGAAAGCAAGGCAGAATTGCAGGAAACAGATTTCAGGAGGTAGATTCGAATCGCCTTTAAAGCACAGGAAAAGCGGCAAAACCTCGACAATGATGCCCTTGGCCAAAAAGGGCGTATGCGTTTTTTCCTGAATATATTCAGGAAAAAACGCATACGTCCTTTTTGGCCAACCAAGCAACCTGGAAAGGCAAATCAGCGCTACAAAGAAGTCTCGCTTCCCATCGGTCAAAAGGGCCATGCTGAATAAAGTGTCAAAACCAGAAATGCAGGACAGGCCATGGAGAAATGGGAGCCTTGCTACGCTGATGGGCGGGATGTAAATTGCCAACAGCCACTCTGGAGAAGTGTACAGTGTGTCCTGAAACATCTAAAAAACTCAGCTTAGAGAGCATAGCGCACTTCCACTCATGGGCGTATAAATTGGGAAAACTAAAAATCAGCATGACACAGGCACCCCAAAGTTTTGGGCTACTCTGTTGACAAGAACCTCCACTTCGCTACACCTTAAATATCCCAGGAAAGAGAAGAATGGATAAAGAAGTTGTGGTCCTTATGTACAATGGAATATCACTCAGCCATGAAATCAATGTCATAAGGCTAGTAGCAGCATGATGAGTGGATTTAGGTATGACGATTCTAAGTGAAAAAAGTCACACAGAAAAAGACACTTATCATAAGATATCACTCATAGAGGGAATGTAAAAACCGCTACCCTTGAACTGAATTACAAAACAGAACAGAGTCACACGTTTAGAAAACACACTATGGCTGCTTAACGGGAAAGGTGAGGTGGGGTGATGCATAAAACAAGGGTTTCAAATTAGCTCAGATACCGTTCCAGAAACCCAATATGTAATAGACAAGACCTACTCCTTGCTCAGTGAACTGGACTCAACACCCCCTATTCACCGCCCAAGAATATATCTGACTAGTAAGTATCTTCAAACCTATGTATTGATATCTCTCTGTAAGTGAGTCAAGTGGGTGTAAAGCGGCATAAACACAGCAGTGAAAAGCAGCTAAACCCCATTATAAAAATCAATTACTTTAAAAAACCCGTGAAACAAAGACAGTGAAAGAGAGAGAAATTCTTACAAAATTCGTTCAGGGGCTGTGATGCCACCTGGATTGACCATATCTAGACCCACAGCTGATTGAGACATAAGGGTGGACACTCGTGGGGCTGAGAGGTTTGGTGAGGTTGGCTGAGCTAACGCAGACCCTTTAAAGTAATTCGGCGTGGTACCCATCCCATGGGTCCCAAATCTCCAGGTTCAAGGGCATCGTCCTACATTGAAAACATGCATGAGAAACCCCGAAGATGGTACACCGTGTGATCGGGAAAGGTTTCTAAAACGCACCTCATTTCTCATCTCCTTGTGCTCCGGTTCGCCATTCCAGCCGCTTTACTAGCAATCTCCCTCCTTGGAGAATCAGCACCTTTATCCTCCTGTTCCGTACAGGTTGCAAATTGTCCTGAGGATGAACGGGAAGAGGGGGAACCAATGAGAGACTAGCTCTAGGTGTTGGGGCAGGCACAGGTCATTCTATTTTCCCATCAGGAAGAAGAATTAACCACAGGCTCAGCCTGCCGCCAGGAACCAGAATACGGCCTGAAGCAATCCTGCGCTTTTGCGGCCAGCTCCCAAGAAAGCGAGTTGAAGAATGGAGCTCAGGGGCACTGCAATTCACAAACCTGCAGTCTTAGAAATGATAACTCTCGTCCACAAATATATTGAGGGAAGGCAACGAAGAGGATTTGAAAGCAAGGCAGAATTGCAGGAAACAGATTTCAGGAGGTAGATTCGAATCGCCTTTAAAGCACAGGAAAAGCGGCAAAACCTCGACAATGATGCCCTTGGCCAAAAAGGGCGTATGCGTTTTTTCCTGAATATATTCAGGAAAAAACGCATACGTCCTTTTTGGCCAACCAAGCAACCTGGAAAGGCAAATCAGCGCTACAAAGAAGTCTCGCTTCCCATCGGTCAAAAGGGCCATGCTGAATAAAGTGTCAAAACCAGAAATGCAGGACAGGCCATGGAGAAATGGGAGCCTTGCTACGCTGATGGGCGGGATGTAAATTGCCAACAGCCACTCTGGAGAAGTGTACAGTGTGTCCTGAAACATCTAAAAAACTCAGCTTAGAGAGCATAGCGCACTTCCACTCATGGGCGTATAAATTGGGAAAACTAAAAATCAGCATGACACAGGCACCCCAAAGTTTTGGGCTACTCTGTTGACAAGAACCTCCACTTCGCTACACCTTAAATATCCCAGGAAAGAGAAGAATGGATAAAGAAGTTGTGGTCCTTATGTACAATGGAATATCACTCAGCCATGAAATCAATGTCATAAGGCTAGTAGCAGCATGATGAGTGGATTTAGGTATGACGATTCTAAGTGAAATAAGTCACACAGAAAAAGACACTTATCATAAGATATCACTCATAGAGGGAATGTAAAAACCGCTACCCTTGAACTGAATTACAAAACAGAACAGAGTCACACGTTTAGAAAACACACTATGGCTGCTTAACGGGAAAGGTGAGGTGGGGTGATGCATAAAACACGGGTTTCAAATTAGCTCAGATACCGTTCCAGAAACCCAATATGTAATAGACAAGACCTACTCCTTGCTCAGTGAACTGGACTCAACACCCCCTATTCACCGCCCAAGAATATATCTGACTAGTAAGAATCTTAAAACCTATGTATTGATATCTCTCTGTAAGTGAGTCAAATGGGTGTAAAGCGGCATAAACACAGCAGTGAAAAGCAGCTAAACCCCATTATAAAAATCAATTACGTTTCAAAACCCGTGAAACAAAGACAGTGAAAGAGAGAGAAATTCTTACAAAATTCGTTCAGGAGCTGTGATGCCACCTGGATTGACCATATCTAGACCCACAGCTGATTGAGACATAAGGGTGGACACTCTTGGGGCTGAGAGGTTTGGTGAGGTTGGGTGAGAAAACGCAGACCCTTTAAAGTAATACGGCGTGGTACCCATCCCATGGGTCCCAAATCTCCAGGTTCAAGGGCATCGTCCTACATTGAAAACATGCATGAGAAACCCCGAAGATGGTACACCGTGTGATCGGGAAAGGTTTCTAAAACGCACCTCATTTCTCATCTCCTTGTGCTCCGGTTCGCCATTCCAGCCGCTTTACTAGCAATCTCCCTCCTTGGAGAATCAGCACCTTTATCCTCCTGTTCCGTACAGGTTGCAAATTGTCCTGAGGATGAACGGGAAGAGGGGGAACCAATGAGAGACTAGCTCTAGGTGTTGGGGCAGGCACAGGTCATTCTATTTTCCCATCAGGAAGAAGAATTAACCACAGGCTCAGCCTGCGGCCAGGAACCAGAATACGGCCTGAAGCAATCCTGCGCTTTTGCGGCCAGCTCCCAAGAAAGCGAGTTGAAGAATGGAGCTCAGGGGCACTGCAATTCACAAACCTGCAGTCTTAGAAATGATAACTCTCGTCCACAAATATATTGAGGGAAGGCAACGAAGAGGATTTGAAAGCAAGGCAGAATTGCAGGAAACAGATTTCAGGAGGTAGATTCGAATCGCCTTTAAAGCACAGGAAAAGCGGCAAAACCTCGACAATGATGCCCTTGGCCAAAAAGGGCGTATGCGTTTTTTCCTGAATATATTCAGGAAAAAACGCATACGCCCTTTTTGGCCAACCAAGCAACCTGGAAAGGCAAATCAGCGCTACAAAGAAGTCTCGCTTCCCATCGGTCAAAAGGGCCATGCTGAATAAAGTGTCAAAACCAGAAATGCAGGACAGGCCATGGAGAAATGGGAGCCTTGCTACGCTGATGGGCGGGATGTAAATTGCCAACAGCCACTCTGGAGAAGTGTACAGTGTGTCCTGAAACATCTAAAAAACTCAGCTTAGAGAGCATAGCGCACTTCCACTCATGGGCGTATAAATTGGGAAAACTAAAAATCAGCATGACACAGGCACCCCAAAGTTTTGGGCTACTCTGTTGACAAGAACCTCCACTTCGCTACACCTTAAATATCCCAGGAAAGAGAAGAATGGATAAAGAAGTTGTGGTCCTTATGTACAATGGAATATCACTCAGCCATGAAATCAATGTCATAAGGCTAGTAGCAGCATGATGAGTGGATTTAGGTATGACGATTCTAAGTGAAATAAGTCACACAGAAAAAGACACTTATCATAAGATATCACTCATAGAGGGAATGTAAAAACCGCTACCCTTGAACTGAATTACAAAACAGAACAGAGTCACACGTTTAGAAAACACACTATGGCTGCTTAACGGGAAAGGTGAGGTGGGGTGATGCATAAAACAAGGGTTTCAAATTAGCTCAGATACCGTTCCATAAACCCAATATGTAATAGACAAGACATACTCCTTGCTCAGTGAACTGGACTCAACACCCCCTATTCACCGCCCAAGAATATATCTGACTAGTAAGAATCTTAAAACCTATGTATTGATATCTCTCTGTAAGTGAGTCAAGTGGGTGTAAAGCGGCATAAACACAGCAGTGAAAAGCAGCTAAACCCCATTATAAAAATCAATTACTTTAAAAAACCCGTGAAACAAAGACAGTGAAAGAGAGAGAAATTCTTACAAAATTCGTTCAGGGGCTGTGATGCCACCTGGATTGACCATATCTAGACCCACAGCTGATTGAGACATAAGGGTGGACACTCGTGGGGCTGAGAGGTTTGGTGAGGTTGGGTGAGAAAACGCAGACCCTTTAAAGTAATTCGGCGTGGTACCCATCCCATGGGTCCCAAATCTCCAGGTTCAAGGGCATCGTCCTACATTGAAAACATGCATGAGAAACCCCGAAGATGGTACACCGTGTGATCGGGAAAGGTTTCTAAAACGCACCTCATTTCTCATCTCCTTGTGCTCCGGTTCGCCATTCCAGCCGCTTTACTAGCAATCTCCCTCCTTGGAGAATCAGCACCTTTATCCTCCTGTTCCGTACAGGTTGCAAATTGTCCTGAGGATGAACGGGAAGAGGGGGAACCAATGAGAGACTAGCTCTAGGTGTTGGGGCAGGCACAGGTCATTCTATTTTCCCATCAGGAAGAAGAATTAACCACAGGCTCAGCCTGCCGTCAGGAACCAGAATACGGCCTGAAGCAATCCTGCGCTTTTGCGGCCAGCTCCCAAGAAAGCGAGTTGAAGAATGGAGCTCAGGGGCACTGTAATTCACAAACCTGCAGTCTTAGAAATGATAACTCTCGTCCACAAATATATTGAGGGAAGGCAACGAAGAGGATTTGAAAGCAAGGCAGAATTGCAGGAAACAGATTTCAGGAGGTAGATTCGAATCGCCTTTAAAGCACAGGAAAAGCGGCAAAACCTCGACAATGATGCCCTTGGCCAAAAAGGGCGTATGCGTTTTTTCCTGAATATATTCAGGAAAAAACGCATACGCCCTTTTTGGCCAACCAAGCAACCTGGAAAGGCAAATCAGCGCTACAAAGAAGTCTCGCTTCCCATCGGTCAAAAGGGCCATGCTGAATAAAGTGTCAAAACCAGAAATGCAGGACAGGCCATGGAGAAATGGGAGCCTTGCTACGCTGATGGGCGGGATGTAAATTGCCAACAGCCACTCTGGAGAAGTGTACAGTGTGTCCTGAAACATCTAAAAAACTCAGCTTAGAGAGCATAGCGCACTTCCACTCATGGGCGTATAAATTGGGAAAACTAAAAATCAGCATGACACAGGCACCCCAAAGTTTTGGGCTACTCTGTTGACAAGAACCTCCACTTCGCTACACCTTAAATATCCCAGGAAAGAGAAGAATGGATAAAGAAGTTGTGGTCCTTATGTACAATGGAATATCACTCAGCCATGAAATCAATGTCATAAGGCTAGTAGCAGCATGATGAGTGGATTTAGGTATGACGATTCTAAGTGAAATAAGTCACACAGAAAAAGACACTTATCATAAGATATCACTCATAGAGGGAATGTAAAAACCGCTACCCTTGAACTGAATTACAAAACAGAACAGAGTCACACGTTTAGAAAACACACTATGGCTGCTTAACGGGAAAGGTGAGGTGGGGTGATGCATAAAACAAGGGTTTCAAATTAGCTCAGATACCGTTCCAGAAACCCAATATGTAATAGACAAGACCTACTCCTTGCTCAGTGAACTGGACTCAACACCCCCTATTCACCGCCCAAGAATATATCTGACTAGTAAGAATCTTAAAACCTATGTATTGATATCTCTCTGTAAGTGAGTC
This sequence comes from Balaenoptera borealis, assembly GCF_965194805.1. NCBI lineage: Eukaryota > Metazoa > Chordata > Mammalia > Artiodactyla > Balaenopteridae > Balaenoptera > Balaenoptera borealis. The sequence goes on from NC_138873.1 coordinate 85,769,002, forward strand.
AAATGGGTGTAAAGCGGCATAAACACAGCAGTGAAAAGCAGCTAAACCCCATTATAAAAATCAATTACGTTTCAAAACCCGTGAAACAAAGACAGTGAAAGAGAGAGAAATTCTTACAAAATTCGTTCAGGAGCTGTGATGCCACCTGGATTGACCATATCTAGACCCACAGCTGATTGAGACATAAGGGTGGACACTCTTGGGGCTGAGAGGTTTGGTGAGGTTGGGTGAGAAAACGCAGACCCTTTAAAGTAATACGGCGTGGTACCCATCCCATGGGTCCCAAATCTCCAGGTTCAAGGGCATCGTCCTACATTGAAAACATGCATGAGAAACCCCGAAGATGGTACACCGTGTGATCGGGAAAGGTTTCTAAAACGCACCTCATTTCTCATCTCCTTGTGCTCCCGTTCGCCATTCCAGCCGCTTTACTAGCAATCTCCCTCCTTGGAGAATCAGCACCTTTATCCTCCTGTTCCGTACAGGTTGCAAATTGTCCTGAGGATGAACGGGAAGAGGGGGAACCAATGAGAGACTAGCTCTAGGTGTTGGGGCAGGCACAGGTCATTCTATTTTCCCATCAGGAAGAAGAATTAACCACAGGCTCAGCCTGCCGCCAGGAACCAGAATACGGCCTGAAGCAATCCTGCGCTTTTGCGGCCAGCTCCCAAGAAAGCGAGTTGAAGAATGGAGCTCAGGGGCACTGCAATTCACAAACCTGCAGTCTTAGAAATGATAACTCTCGTCCACAAATATATTGAGGGAAGGCAACGAAGAGGATTTGAAAGCAAGGCAGAATTGCAGGAAACAGATTTCAGGAGGTAGATTCGAATCGCCTTTAAAGCACAGGAAAAGCGGCAAAACCTCGACAATGATGCCCTTGGCCAAAAAGGGCGTATGCGTTTTTTCCTGAATATATTCAGGAAAAAACGCATACGCCCTTTTTGGCCAACCAAGCAACCTGGAAAGGCAAATCAGCGCTACAAAGAAGTCTCGCTTCCCATCGGTCAAAAGGGCCATGCTGAATAAAGTGTCAAAACCAGAAATGCAGGACAGGCCATGGAGAAATGGGAGCCTTGCTACGCTGATGGGCGGGATGTAAATTGCCAACAGCCACTCTGGAGAAGTGTACAGTGTGTCCTGAAACATCTAAAAAACTCAGCTTAGAGAGCATAGCGCACTTCCACTCATGGGCGTATAAATTGGGAAAACTAAAAATCAGCATGACACAGGCACCCCAAAGTTTTGGGCTACTCTGTTGACAAGAACCTCCACTTCGCTACACCTTAAATATCCCAGGAAAGAGAAGAATGGATAAAGAAGTTGTGGTCCTTATGTACAATGGAATATCACTCAGCCATGAAATCAATGTCATAAGGCTAGTAGCAGCATGATGAGTGGATTTAGGTATGACGATTCTAAGTGAAATAAGTCACACAGAAAAAGACACTTATCATAAGATATCACTCATAGAGGGAATGTAAAAACCGCTACCCTTGAACTGAATTACAAAACAGAACAGAGTCACACGTTTAGAAAACACACTATGGCTGCTTAACGGGAAAGGTGAGGTGGGGTGATGCATAAAACAAGGGTTTCAAATTAGCTCAGATACCGTTCCAGAAACCCAATATGTAATAGACAAGACCTACTCCTTGCTCAGTGAACTGGACTCAACACCCCCTATTCACCGCCCAAGAATATATCTGACTAGTAAGTATCTTCAAACCTATGTATTGATATCTCTCTGTAAGTGAGTCAAGTGGGTGTAAAGCGGCATAAACACAGCAGTGAAAAGCAGCCAAACCCCATTATAAAAATCAATTACTTTTCAAAACCCGTGAAACAAAGACAGTGAAAGAGAGAGAAATTCTTACAAAATTCGTTCAGGGGCTGTGATGCCACCTGGATTGACCATATCTAGACCCACAGCTGATTGAGACATAAGGGTGGACACTCTTGGGGCTGAGAGGTTTGGTGAGGTTGGGTGAGAAAACGCAGACCCTTTAAAGTAATACGGCGTGGTACCCATCCCATGGGTCCCAAATCTCCAGGTTCAAGGGCATCTTCCTATATTGAAAACATGCATGAGAAACCCCGAAGATGGTACACCGTGTGATCGGGAAAGGTTTCTAAAACGCACCTCATTTCTCATCTCCTTGTGCTCCGGTTCGCCATTCCAGCCGCTTTACTAGCAATCTCCCTCCTTGGAGAATCAGCACCTTTATCCTCCTGTTCCGTACAGGTTGCAAATTGTCCTGAGGATGAACGGGAAGAGGGGGAACCAATGAGAGACTAGCTCTAGGTGTTGGGGCAGGCACAGGTCATTCTATTTTCCCATCAGGAAGAAGAATTAACCACAGGCTCAGCCTGCCGCCAGGAACCAGAATACGGCCTGAAGCAATCCTGCGCTTTTGCGGCCAGCTCCCAAGAAAGCGAGTTGAAGAATGGAGCTCAGGGGCACTGCAATTCACAAACCTGCAGTCTTAGAAATGATAACTCTCGTCCACAAATATATTGAGGGAAGGCAACGAAGAGGATTTGAAAGCAAGGCAGAATTGCAGGAAACAGATTTCAGGAGGTAGATTCGAATCGCCTTTAAAGCACAGGAAAAGCGGCAAAACCTCGACAATGATGCCCTTGGCCAAAAAGGGCGTATGCGTTTTTTCCTGAATATATTCAGGAAAAAACGCATACGCCCTTTTTGGCCAACCAAGCAACCTGGAAAGGCAAATCAGCGCTACAAAGAAGTCTCACTTCCCATCGGTCAAAAGGGCCATGCTGAATAAAGTGTCAAAACCAGAAATGCAGGACAGGCCATGGAGAAATGGGAGCCTTGCTACGCTGATGGGCGGGATGTAAATTGCCAACAGCCACTCTGGAGAAGTGTACAGTGTGTCCTGAAACATCTAAAAAACTCAGCTTAGAGAGCATAGCGCACTTCCACTCATGGGCGTATAAATTGGGAAAACTAAAAATCAGCATGACACAGGCACCCCAAAGTTTTGGGCTACTCTGTTGACAAGAACCTCCACTTCGCTACACCTTAAATATCCCAGGAAAGAGAAGAATGGATAAAGAAGTTGTGGTCCTTATGTACAATGGAATATCACTCAGCCATGAAATCAATGTCATAAGGCTAGTAGCAGCATGATGAGTGGATTTAGGTATGACGATTCTAAGTGAAATAAGTCACACAGAAAAAGACACTTATCATAAGATATCACTCATAGAGGGAATGTAAAAACCGCTACCCTTGAACTGAATTACAAAACAGAACAGAGTCACACGTTTAGAAAACACACTATGGCTGCTTAACGGGAAAGGTGAGGTGGGGTGATGCATAAAACAAGGGTTTCAAATTAGCTCAGATACCGTTCCAGAAACCCAATATGTAATAGACAAGACCTACTCCTTGCTCAGTGAACTGGACTCAACACCCCCTATTCACCGCCCAAGAATATATCTGACTAGTAAGTATCTTCAAACCTATGTATTGATATCTCTCTGTAAGTGAGTCAAGTGGGTGTAAAGCGGCATAAACACAGCAGTGAAAAGCAGCCAAACCCCATTATAAAAATCAATTACTTTTCAAAACCCGTGAAACAAAGACAGTGAAAGAGAGAGAAATTCTTACAAAATTCGTTCAGGGGCTGTGATGCCACCTGGATTGACCATATCTAGACCCACAGCTGATTGAGACATAAGGGTGGACACTCTTGGGGCTGAGAGGTTTGGTGAGGTTGGGTGAGCAAACGCAGACCCTTTAAAGAAATACGGCGTAGTACCCATCCAATGGGTCCCAAATCTCCAGGTTCAAGGGCATCGTCCTACATTGAAAACATGCATGAGAAACCCCGAAGATGGTACACCGTGTGATCGGGAAAGGTTTCTAAAACGCACCTCATTTCTCATCTCCTTGTGCTCCGGTTCGCCATTCCAGCCGCTTTACTAGCAATCTCCCTCCTTGGAGAATCAGCACCTTTATCCTCCTGTTCCGTACAGGTTGCTAATTGTCCTGAGGATGAACGGGAAGAGGGGGAACCAATGAGAGACTAGCTCTAGGTGTTGGGACAGGCACAGGTCACTCTATTTTCCCATCAGGAAGAAGAATTAACCACAGGCTCAGCCTGCCACCAGGAACCAGAAGACGGCCTGAAGCAATCCTGCGCTTTTGCGGCCAGCTCCCAAGAAAGCGAGTTGAAGAATGGAGCTCAGGGGCACTACAATTCACAAACCTGCAAACTTAGAAATGATAACTCTCGTCCACAAATATATTGAGGGAAGGCAACGAAGAGGATTTGAAAGCAAGGCAGAATTGCAGGAAACAGATTTCAGGAGGTAGATTCGAATCGCCTTTAAAGCACAGGAAAAGCGGCAAAACCTCGACAATGATGCCCTTGGCCAAAAAGGGCGTATGCGTTTTTTCCTGAATATATTCAGGAGAAAACGCATACGCCCTTTTTGGCCAACCAAGCAACCTGGAAAGGCAAATCAGCGCTACAAAGAAGTCTCGCTTCCCATCGGTCAAAAGGGCCATGCTGAATAAAGTGTCAAAACCAGAAATGCTGGACAGGCCTTGGAGAAATGGGAGCCTTGCTACGCTGATGGGCGGGATGTAAATTGCCAACAGCCACACTGGAGAAGTGTACGGTGTGTCCTGAAACATCTAAAAAACTCAGCTTAGAGACCATAGGGCACTTCCTCTCATGGGCGTATAAATTGGGAAAACTAAAAATCAGCAAGACACAGGCACCCCAAAGTTTTGGGCTGCTCTGTTGACAAGAACCTCCACTTCGTTACACCTTAAATATCCCAGGAAAGAGAAGAATGGATAAAGAAGTTGTGGTCCTTATGTACAATGGAATATCACTCAGCCATGAAATCAACGTCATAAGGCTAGTAGCAGCATGATGAGTGGATTTAGGTACGACGATTCTAAGTGAAATAAGTCACACAGAAAAAGACACTTATCATGAGATATCACTTATAGAGGGAATGTCAAAACCGCTACCCTTGAACTGAATTACAAAACAGAACAGAGTCACACGTTTAGAAAAAACACTATGGCTGCTTAACGGGAAAGGTGAGGTGGGGTGATGCATAAAACAAGGGTTTCAAATTAGCTCAGATACCGTTCCAGAAACCCAATATGTAATAGACAAGACCTACTCCTTTCTCCGTGAACTGGACTCAACACCCCCTATTCACCGCCCAAGAATATATCTGACTAGTAAGAATCTTAAAACCTATGTATTGATATCTCTCTGTAAGTGAGTCAAGTGGGTGTAAAGCGGCATAAACACAGCAGTGAAAAGCAGCTAAACCCCATTATAAAAATCAATTACTTTAAAAAACCCGTGAAACAAAGACAGTGAAAGAGAGAGAAATTCTTACAAAATTCGTTCAGGGGCTGTGATGCCACCTGGATTGACCATATCTAGACCCACAGCTGATTGAGACGTAAGGGTGGACACTCGTGGGGCTGAGAGGTTTGGTGAGGTTGGCTGAGCTAACGCAGACCCTTTAAAGTAATTCGGCGTGGTACCCATCCCATGGGTCCCAAATCTCCAGGTTCAAGGGCATCGTCCTACATTGAAAACATGCATGAGAAACCCCGAAGATGGTACACCGTGTGATCGGGAAAGGTTTCTAAAACGCACCTCATTTCTCATCTCCTTGTGCTCCCGTTCGCCATTCCAGCCGCTTTACTAGCAATCTCCCTCCTTGGAGAATCAGCACCTTTATCCTCCTGTTCCGTACAGGTTGCAAATTGTCCTGAGGATGAACGGGAAGAGGGGGAACCAATGAGAGACTAGCTCTAGGTGTTGGGGCAGGCACAGGTCATTCTATTTTCCCATCAGGAAGAAGAATTAACCACAGGCTCAGCCTGCCGCCAGGAACCAGAATACGGCCTGAAGCAATCCTGCGCTTTTGCGGCCAGCTCCCAAGAAAGCGAGTTGAAGAATGGAGCTCAGGGGCACTGCAATTCACAAACCTGCAGTCTTAGAAATGATAACTCTCGTCCACAAATATATTGAGGGAAGGCAACGAAGAGGATTTGAAAGCAAGGCAGAATTGCAGGAAACAGATTTCAGGAGGTAGATTCGAATCGCCTTTAAAGCACAGGAAAAGCGGCAAAACCTCGACAATGATGCCCTTGGCCAAAAAGGGCGTATGCGTTTTTTCCTGAATATATTCAGGAAAAAACGCATACGCCCTTTTTGGCCAACCAAGCAACCTGGAAAGGCAAATCAGCGCTACAAAGAAGTCTCGCTTCCCATCGGTCAAAAGGGCCATGCTGAATAAAGTGTCAAAACCAGAAATGCAGGACAGGCCATGGAGAAATGGGAGCCTTGCTACGCTGATGGGCGGGATGTAAATTGCCAACAGCCACTCTGGAGAAGTGTACAGTGTGTCCTGAAACATCTAAAAAACTCAGCTTAGAGAGCATAGCGCACTTCCACTCATGGGCGTATAAATTGGGAAAACTAAAAATCAGCATGACACAGGCACCCCAAAGTTTTGGGCTACTCTGTTGACAAGAACCTCCACTTCGCTACACCTTAAATATCCCAGGAAAGAGAAGAATGGATAAAGAAGTTGTGGTCCTTATGTACAATGGAATATCACTCAGCCATGAAATCAATGTCATAAGGCTAGTAGCAGCATGATGAGTGGATTTAGGTATGACGATTCTAAGTGAAATAAGTCACACAGAAAAAGACACTTATCATAAGATATCACTCATAGAGGGAATGTAAAAACCGCTACCCTTGAACTGAATTACAAAACAGAACAGAGTCACACGTTTAGAAAACACACTATGGCTGCTTAACGGGAAAGGTGAGGTGGGGTGATGCATAAAACACGGGTTTCAAATTAGCTCAGATACCGTTCCAGAAACCCAATATGTAATAGACAAGACCTACTCCTTGCTCAGTGAACTGGACTCAACACCCCCTATTCACCGCCCAAGAATATATCTGACTAGTAAGAATCTTAAAACCTATGTATTGATATCTCTCTGTAAGTGAGTCAAGTGGGTGTAAAGCGGCATAAACACAGCAGTGAAAAGCAGCCAAACCCCATTATAAAAATCAATTACTTTTCAAAACCCGTGAAACAAAGACAGTGAAAGAGAGAGAAATTCTTACAAAATTCGTTCAGGGGCTGTGATGCCACCTGGATTGACCATATCTAGACCCACAGCTGATTGAGACATAAGGGTGGACACTCTTGGGGCTGAGAGGTTTGGTGAGGTTGGGTGAGCAAACGCAGACCCTTTAAAGTAATACGGCGTGGTACCCATCTCATGGGTCCCAAATCTCCAGGTTCAAGGGCATCTTCCTATATTGAAAACATGCATGAGAAATCCCGAAGATGGTACACCGTGTGATCGGGAAAGGTTTCTAAAACGCACCTCATTTCTCATCTCCTTGTGCTCCGGTTCGCCATTCCAGCCGCTTTACTAGCAATCTCCCTCCTTGGAGAATCAGCACCTTTATCCTCCTGTTCCGTACAGGTTGCTAAATGTCCTGAGGATGAACGGGAAGAGGGGGAACCAATGAGAGACTAGCTCTAGGTGTTGGGACAGGCACAGGTCACTCTATTTTCCCATCAGGAAGAAGAATTAACCACAGGCTCAGCCTGCCACCAGGAACCAGAAGACGGCCTGAAGCAATCCTGCGCTTTTGCGGCCAGCTCCCAAGAAAGCGAGTTGAAGAATGGAGCTCAGGGGCACTACAATTCACAAACCTGCAAACTTAGAAATGATAACTCTCGTCCACAAATATATTGAGGGAAGGCAACGAAGAGGATTTGAAAGCAAGGCAGAATTGCAGGAAACAGATTTCAGGAGGTAGATTCGAATCGCCTTTAAAGCACAGGAAAAGCGGCAAAACCTCGACAATGATGCCCTTGGTCAAAAAGGGCGTATGCGTTTTTTCCTGAATATATTCAGGAGAAAACGCATACGCCCATTTTGGCCAACCAAGCAACCTGGAAAGGCAAATCAGCGCTACAAAGAAGTCTCGCTTCCCATCGGTCAAAAGGGCCATGCTGAATAAAGTGTCAAAACCAGAAATGCTGGACAGGCCTTGGAGAAATGGGAGCCTTGCTATGCTGATGGGCGGGATGTAAATTGCCAACAGCCACACTGGAGAAGTGTACGGTGTGTCCTGAAACATCTAAAAAACTCAGCTTAGAGACCATAGGGCACTTCCTCTCATGGGCGTATAAATTGGGAAAACTAAAAATCAGCAAGACACAGGCACCCCAAAGTTTTGGGCTGCTCTGTTGACAAGAACCTCCACTTCGTTACACCTTAAATATCCCAGGAAAGAGAAGAATGGATAAAGAAGTTGTGGTCCTTATGTACAATGGAATATCACTCAGCCATGAAATCAACGTCATAAGGCTAGTAGCAGCATGATGAGTGGATTTAGGTACGACGATTCTAAGTGAAATAAGTCACACAGAAAAAGACACTTATCATGAGATATCACTTATAGAGGGAATGTCAAAACCGCTACCCTTGAACTGAATTACAAAACAGAACAGAGTCACACGTTTAGAAAAAACACTATGGCTGCTTAACGGGAAAGGTGAGGTGGGGTGATGCATAAAACAAGGGTTTCAAATTAGCTCAGATACCGTTCCAGAAACCCAATATGTAATAGACAAGACCTACTCCTTTCTCCGTGAACTGGACTCAACACCCCCTATTCACCGCCCAAGAATATATCTGACTAGTAAGAATCTTAAAACCTATGTATTGATATCTCTCTGTAAGTGAGTCAAGTGGGTGTAAAGCGGCATAAACACAGCAGTGAAAAGCAGCTAAACCCCACTATAAAAATCAATTACTTTAAAAAACCCATGAAACAAAGACAGTGAAAGAGAGAGAAATTCTTACAAAATTCGTTCAGGGGCTGTGATGCCACCTGGATTGACCATATCTACACCCACAGCTGATTGAGACATAAGGGTGGACACTCGTGGGGCTGAGAGGTTTGGTGAGGTTGGCTGAGCTAACGCAGACCCTTTAAAGTAATTCGGCGTGGTACCCATCCCATGGGTCCCAAATCTCCAGGTTCAAGGGCATCGTCCTACATTGAAAACATGCATGAGAAACCCCGAAGATGGTACACCGTGTGATCGGGAAAGGTTTCTAAAACGCACCTCATTTCTCATCTCCTTGTGCTCCCGTTCGCCATTCCAGCCGCTTTACTAGCAATCTCCCTCCTTGGAGAATCAGCACCTTTATCCTCCTGTTCCGTACAGGTTGCAAATTGTCCTGAGGATGAACGGGAAGAGGGGGAACCAATGAGAGACTAGCTCTAGGTGTTGGGGCAGGCACAGGTCATTCTATTTTCCCATCAGGAAGAAGAATTAACCACAGGCTCAGCCTGCCGCCAGGAACCAGAATACGGCCTGAAGCAATCCTGCGCTTTTGCGGCCAGCTCCCAAGAAAGCGAGTTGAAGAATGGAGCTCAGGGGCACTGCAATTCACAAACCTGCAGTCTTAGAAATGATAACTCTCGTCCACAAATATATTGAGGGAAGGCAACGAAGAGGATTTGAAAGCAAGGCAGAATTGCAGGAAACAGATTTCAGGAGGTAGATTCGAATCGCCTTTAAAGCACAGGAAAAGCGGCAAAACCTCGACAATGATGCCCTTGGCCAAAAAGGGCGTATGCGTTTTTTCCTGAATATATTCAGGAAAAAACGCATACGCCCTTTTTGGCCAACCAAGCAACCTGGAAAGGCAAATCAGCGCTACAAAGAAGTCTCGCTTCCCATCGGTCAAAAGGGCCATGCTGAATAAAGTGTCAAAACCAGAAATGCAGGACAGGCCATGGAGAAATGGGAGCCTTGCTACGCTGATGGGCGGGATGTAAATTGCCAACAGCCACTCTGGAGAAGTGTACAGTGTGTCCTGAAACATCTAAAAAACTCAGCTTAGAGAGCATAGCGCACTTCCACTCATGGGCGTATAAATTGGGAAAACTAAAAATCAGCATGACACAGGCACCCCAAAGTTTTGGGCTACTCTGTTGACAAGAACCTCCACTTCGCTACACCTTAAATATCCCAGGAAAGAGAAGAATGGATAAAGAAGTTGTGGTCCTTATGTACAATGGAATATCACTCAGCCATGAAATCAATGTCATAAGGCTAGTAGCAGCATGATGAGTGGATTTAGGTATGACGATTCTAAGTGAAATAAGTCACACAGAAAAAGACACTTATCATAAGATATCACTCATAGAGGGAATGTAAAAACCGCTACCCTTGAACTGAATTACAAAACAGAACAGAGTCACACGTTTAGAAAACACACTATGGCTGCTTAACGGGAAAGGTGAGGTGGGGTGATGCATAAAACACGGGTTTCAAATTAGCTCAGATACCGTTCCAGAAACCCAATATGTAATAGACAAGACCTACTCCTTGCTCAGTGAACTGGACTCAACACCCCCTATTCACCGCCCAAGAATATATCTGACTAGTAAGAATCTTAAAACCTATGTATTGATATCTCTCTGTAAGTGAGTCAAGTGGGTGTAAAGCGGCATAAACACAGCAGTGAAAAGCAGCCAAACCCCATTATAAAAATCAATTACTTTTCAAAACCCGTGAAACAAAGACAGTGAAAGAGAGAGAAATTCTTACAAAATTCGTTCAGGGGCTGTGATGCCACCTGGATTGACCATATCTAGACCCACAGCTGATTGAGACATAAGGGTGGACACTCTTGGGGCTGAGAGGTTTGGTGAGGTTGGGTGAGCAAACGCAGACCCTTTAAAGTAATACGGCGTGGTACCCATCTCATGGGTCCCAAATCTCCAGGTTCAAGGGCATCTTCCTATATTGAAAACATGCATGAGAAATCCCGAAGATGGTACACCGTGTGATCGGGAAAGGTTTCTAAAACGCACCTCATTTCTCATCTCCTTGTGCTCCGGTTCGCCATTCCAGCCGCTTTACTAGCAATCTCCCTCCTTGGAGAATCAGCACCTTTATCCTCCTGTTCCGTACAGGTTGCTAAATGTCCTGAGGATGAACGGGAAGAGGGGGAACCAATGAGAGACTAGCTCTAGGTGTTGGGACAGGCACAGGTCACTCTATTTTCCCATCAGGAAGAAGAATTAACCACAGGCTCAGCCTGCCACCAGGAACCAGAAGACGGCCTGAAGCAATCCTGCGCTTTTGTGGCCAGCTCCCAAGAAAGCGAGTTGAAGAATGGAGCTCAGGGGCACTACAATTCACAAACCTGCAAACTTAGAAATGATAACTCTCGTCCACAAATATATTGAGGGAAGGCAACGAAGAGGATTTGAAAGCAAGGCAGAATTGCAGGAAACAGATTTCAGGAGGTAGATTCGAATCGCCTTTAAAGCACAGGAAAAGCGGCAAAACCTCGACAATGATGCCCTTGGTCAAAAAGGGCGTATGCGTTTTTTCCTGAATATATTCAGGAGAAAACGCATACGCCCATTTTGGCCAACCAAGCAACCTGGAAAGGCAAATCAGCGCTACAAAGAAGTCTCGCTTCCCATCGGTCAAAAGGGCCATGCTGAATAAAGTGTCAAAACCAGAAATGCTGGACAGGCCTTGGAGAAATGGGAGCCTTGCTATGCTGATGGGCGGGATGTAAATTGCCAACAGCCACACTGGAGAAGTGTACGGTGTGTCCTGAAACATCTAAAAAACTCAGCTTAGAGACCATAGGGCACTTCCTCTCATGGGCGTATAAATTGGGAAAACTAAAAATCAGCAAGACACAGGCACCCCAAAGTTTTGGGCTGCTCTGTTGACAAGAACCTCCACTTCGTTACACCTTAAATATCCCAGGAAAGAGAAGAATGGATAAAGAAGTTGTGGTCCTTATGTACAATGGAATATCACTCAGCCATGAAATCAACGTCATAAGGCTAGTAGCAGCATGATGAGTGGATTTAGGTACGACGATTCTAAGTGAAATAAGTCACACAGAAAAAGACACTTATCATGAGATATCACTTATAGAGGGAATGTCAAAACCGCTACCCTTGAACTGAATTACAAAACAGAACAGAGTCACACGTTTAGAAAAAACACTATGGCTGCTTAACGGGAAAGGTGAGGTGGGGTGATGCATAAAACAAGGGTTTCAAATTAGCTCAGATACCGTTCCAGAAACCCAATATGTAATAGACAAGACCTACTCCTTTCTCCGTGAACTGGACTCAACACCCCCTATTCACCGCCCAAGAATATATCTGACTAGTAAGAATCTTAAAACCTATGTATTGATATCTCTCTGTAAGTGAGTCAAGTGGGTGTAAAGCGGCATAAACACAGCAGTGAAAAGCAGCTAAACCCCACTATAAAAATCAATTACTTTAAAAAACCCATGAAACAAAGACAGTGAAAGAGAGAGAAATTCTTACAAAATTCGTTCAGGGGCTGTGATGCCACCTGGATTGACCATATCTAGACCCACAGCTGATTGAGACATAAGGGTGGACACTCGTGGGGCTGAGAGGTTTGGTGAGGTTGGCTGAGCTAACGCAGACCCTTTAAAGTAATTCGGCGTGGTACCCATCCCATGGGTCCCAAATCTCCAGGTTCAAGGGCATCGTCCTACATTGAAAACATGCATGAGAAACCCCGAAGATGGTACACCGTGTGATCGGGAAAGGTTTCTAAAACGCACCTCATTTCTCATCTCCTTGTGCTCCGGTTCGCCATTCCAGCCGCTTTACTAGCAATCTCCCTCCTTGGAGAATCAGCACCTTTATCCTCCTGTTCCGTACAGGTTGCAAATTGTCCTGAGGATGAACGGGAAGAGGGGGAACCAATGAGAGACTAGCTCTAGGTGTTGGGGCAGGCACAGGTCATTCTATTTTCCCATCAGGAAGAAGAATTAACCACAGGCTCAGCCTGCCGCCAGGAACCAGAATACGGCCTGAAACAATCCTGCGCTTTTGCGGCCAGCTCCCAAGAAAGCGAGTTGAAGAATGGAGCTCAGGGGCACTGCAATTCACAAACCTGCAGTCTTAGAAATGATAACTCTCGTCCACAAATATATTGAGGGAAGGCAACGAAGAGGATTTGAAAGCAAGGCAGAATTGCAGGAAACAGATTTCAGGAGGTAGATTCGAATCGCCTTTAAAGCACAGGAAAAGCGGCAAAACCTCGACAATGATGCCCTTGGCCAAAAAGGGCGTATGCGTTTTTTCCTGAATATATTCAGGAAAAAACGCATACGCCCTTTTTGGCCAACCAAGCAACCTGGAAAGGCAAATCAGCGCTACAAAGAAGTCTCACTTCCCATCGGTCAAAAGGGCCATGCTGAATAAAGTGTCAAAACCAGAAATGCAGGACAGGCCATGGAGAAATGGGAGCCTTGCTACGCTGATGGGCGGGATGTAAATTGCCAACAGCCACTCTGGAGAAGTGTACAGTGTGTCCTGAAACATCTAAAAAACTCAGCTTAGAGAGCATAGCGCACTTCCACTCATGGGCGTATAAATTGGGAAAACTAAAAATCAGCATGACACAGGCACCCCAAAGTTTTGGGCTACTCTGTTGACAAGAACCTCCACTTCGCTACACCTTAAATATCCCAGGAAAGAGAAGAATGGATAAAGAAGTTGTGGTCCTTATGTACAATGGAATATCACTCAGCCATGAAATCAATGTCATAAGGCTAGTAGCAGCATGATGAGTGGATTTAGGTATGACGATTCTAAGTGAAATAAGTCACACAGAAAAAGACACTTATCATAAGATATCACTCATAGAGGGAATGTAAAAACCGCTACCCTTGAACTGAATTACAAAACAGAACAGAGTCACACGTTTAGAAAACACACTATGGCTGCTTAACGGGAAAGGTGAGGTGGGGTGATGCATAAAACAAGGGTTTCAAATTAGCTCAGATACCGTTCCAGAAACCCAATATGTAATAGACAAGACCTACTCCTTGCTCAGTGAACTGGACTCAACACCCCCTATTCACCGCCCAAGAATATATCTGACTAGTAAGAATCTTAAAACCTATGTATTGATATCTCTCTGTAAGTGAGTCAAATGGGTGTAAAGCGGCATAAACACAGCAGTGAAAAGCAGCTAAACCCCATTATAAAAATCAATTACGTTTCAAAACCCGTGAAACAAAGACAGTGAAAGAGAGAGAAATTCTTACAAAATTCGTTCAGGGGCTGTGATGCCACCTGGATTGACCATATCTAGACCCACAGCTGATTGAGACATAAGGGTGGACACTCTTGGGGCTGAGAGGTTTGGTGAGGTTGGGTGAGAAAACGCAGACCCTTTAAAGTAATACGGCGTGGTACCCATCCCATGGGTCCCAAATCTCCAGGTTCAAGGGCATCGTCCTATATTGAAAACATGCATGAGAAACCCCGAAGATGGTACACCGTGTGATCGGGAAAGGTTTCTAAAACGCACCTCATTTCTCATCTCCTTGTGCTCCGGTTCGCCATTCCAGCCGCTTTACTAGCAATCTCCCTCCTTGGAGAATCAGCACCTTTATCCTCCTGTTCCGTACAGGTTGCTAATTGTCCTGAGGATGAACGGGAAGAGGGGGAACCAATGAGAGACTAGCTCTAGGTGTTGGGACAGGCACAGGTCACTCTATTTTCCCATCAGGAAGAAGAATTAACCACAGGCTCAGCCTGCCACCAGGAACCAGAAGACGGCCTGAAGCAATCCTGCGCTTTTGCGGCCAGCTCCCAAGAAAGCGAGTTGAAGAATGGAGCTCAGGGGCACTACAATTCACAAACCTGCAGACTTAGAAATGATAACTCTCGTCCACAAATATATTGAGGGAAGGCAACGAAGAGGATTTGAAAGCAAGGCAGAATTGCAGGAAACAGATTTCAGGAGGTAGATTCGAATCGCCTTTAAAGCACAGGAAAAGCGGCAAAACCTCGACAATGATGCCCTTGGTCAAAAAGGGCGTATGCGTTTTTTCCTGAATATATTCAGGAGAAAACGCATACGCCCTTTTTGGCCAACCAAGCAACCTGGAAAGGCAAATCAGCGCTACAAAGAAGTCTCGCTTCCCATCGGTCAAAAGGGCCATGCTGAATAAA
The DNA here is from genome assembly GCF_965194805.1 of Balaenoptera borealis. Lineage (NCBI taxonomy): Eukaryota > Metazoa > Chordata > Mammalia > Artiodactyla > Balaenopteridae > Balaenoptera > Balaenoptera borealis. The sequence continues at coordinate 85,784,112 of NC_138873.1, forward strand.
GTGTCAAAACCAGAAATGCAGGACAGGCCATGGAGAAATGGGAGCCTTGCTACGCTGATGGGCGGGATGTAAATTGCTAACAGCCACTCCGGAGAAGTTTACGGTGTGTCCTGAAACATCTAAAAAACTCAGCTTAGAGACCATAGGGCACTTCCTCTCATGGGCGTATAAATTGGGAAAACTAAAAATCAGCAAGACACAGGCACCCAAAAGTTTTGGGCTACTCTCTTGACAAGAACCTCCACTTCGTTACACCTTAAATATCCCAGGAAAGAGAAGAATGGATAAAGAAGTTGCGGTCCTTATGTACAATGGAATATCACTCAGCCATGAAATCAACGTCATAAGGCTAGTAGCAGCATGATGAGTGGATTTAGGTACGACCATTCTAAGTGAAATAAGTCACACAGAAAAAGACACTTATCATGAGATATCACTCATAGAGGGAATGTCAAAACCGCTACCCTTGAACTGAATTACAAAACAGAACAGAGTCACACGTTTAGAAAACACACTATGGCTGCTTAACGGGAAAGGTGAGGTGGGGTGATGCATAAAACAAGGGTTTCAAATTAGCTCAGATACCGTTCCATAAACCCAATATGTAATAGACAAGACCTACTCCTTGCTCAGTGAACTGGACTCAACACCCCCTATTCACCGCCCAAGAATATATCTGACTAGTAATTATCTTCAAACCTATGTATTGATATCTCTCTGTAAGTGAGTCAAGTGGGTGTAAAGCGGCATAAACACAGCAGTGAAAAGCAGCCAAACCCCATTATAAAAATCAATTACTTTTCAAAACCCGTGAAACAAAGACAGTGAAAGAGAGAGAAATTCTTACAAAATTCGTTCAGGGGCTGTGATGCCACCTGGATTGACCATATCTAGACCCACAGCTGATTGAGACATAAGGGTGGACACTCGTGGGGCTGAGAGGTTTGGTGAGGTTGGCTGAGCTAACGCAGACCCTTTAAAGTAATTCGGCGTGGTACCCATCCCATGGGTCCCAAATCTCCAGGTTCAAGGGCATCGTCCTACATTGAAAACATGCATGAGAAACCCCGAAGATGGTACACCGTGTGATCGGGAAAGGTTTCTAAAACGCACCTCATTTCTCATCTCCTTGTGCTCCCGTTCGCCATTCCAGCCGCTTTACTAGCAATCTCCCTCCTTGGAGAATCAGCACCTTTATCCTCCTGTTCCGTACAGGTTGCAAATTGTCCTGAGGATGAACGGGAAGAGGGGGAACCAATGAGAGACTAGCTCTAGGTGTTGGGGCAGGCACAGGTCATTCTATTTTCCCATCAGGAAGAAGAATTAACCACAGGCTCAGCCTGCCGCCAGGAACCAGAATACGGCCTGAAGCAATCCTGCGCTTTTGCGGCCAGCTCCCAAGAAAGCGAGTTGAAGAATGGAGCTCAGGGGCACTGCAATTCACAAACCTGCAGTCTTAGAAATGATAACTCTCGTCCACAAATATATTGAGGGAAGGCAACGAAGAGGATTTGAAAGCAAGGCAGAATTGCAGGAAACAGATTTCAGGAGGTAGATTCGAATCGCCTTTAAAGCACAGGAAAAGCGGCAAAACCTCGACAATGATGCCCTTGGTCAAAAAGGGCGTATGCGTTTTTTCCTGAATATATTCAGGAAAAAACGCATACGTCCTTTTTGGCCAACCAAGCAACCTGGAAAGGCAAATCAGCGCTACAAAGAAGTCTCGCTTCCCATCGGTCAAAAGGGCCATGCTGAATAAAGTGTCAAAACCAGAAATGCAGGACAGGCCATGGAGAAATGGGAGCCTTGCTACGCTGATGGGCGGGATGTAAATTGCCAACAGCCACTCTGGAGAAGTGTACAGTGTGTCCTGAAACATCTAAAAAACTCAGCTTAGAGAGCATAGCGCACTTCCACTCATGGGCGTATAAATTGGGAAAACTAAAAATCAGCATGACACAGGCACCCCAAAGTTTTGGGCTACTCTGTTGACAAGAACCTCCACTTCGCTACACCTTAAATATCCCAGGAAAGAGAAGAATGGATAAAGAAGTTGTGGTCCTTATGTACAATGGAATATCACTCAGCCATGAAATCAATGTCATAAGGCTAGTAGCAGCATGATGAGTGGATTTAGGTATGACGATTCTAAGTGAAATAAGTCACACAGAAAAAGACACTTATCATAAGATATCACTCATAGAGGGAATGTCAAAACCGCTACCCTTGAACTGAATTACAAAACAGAACAGAGTCACACGTTTAGAAAACACACTATGGCTGCTTAACGGGAAAGGTGAGGTGGGGTGATGCATAAAACAAGGGTTTCAAATTAGCTCAGATACCGTTCCAGAAACCCAATATGTAATAGACAAGACCTACTCCTTTCTCCGTGAACTGGACTCAACACCCCCTATTCACCGCCCAAGAATATATCTGACTAGTAAGAATCTTAAAACCTATGTATTGATATCTCTCTGTAAGTGAGTCAAGTGGGTGTAAAGCGGCATAAACACAGCAGTGAAAAGCAGCTAAACCCCATTATAAAAATCAATTACTTTAAAAAACCCGTGAAACAAAGACAGTGAAAGAGAGAGAAATTCTTACAAAATTCGTTCAGGGGCTGTGATGCCACCTGGATTGACCATATCTAGACCCACAGCTGATTGAGACATAAGGGTGGACACTCGTGGGGCTGAGAGGTTTGGTGAGGTTGGCTGAGCTAACGCAGACCCTTTAAAGTAATTCGGCGTGGTACCCATCCCATGGGTCCCAAATCTCCAGGTTCAAGGGCATCGTCCTACATTGAAAACATGCATGAGAAACCCCGAAGATGGTACACCGTGTGATCGGGAAAGGTTTCTAAAACGCACCTCATTTCTCATCTCCTTGTGCTCCCGTTCGCCATTCCAGCCGCTTTACTAGCAATCTCCCTCCTTGGAGAATCAGCACCTTTATCCTCCTGTTCCGTACAGGTTGCAAATTGTCCTGAGGATGAACGGGAAGAGGGGGAACCAATGAGAGACTAGCTCTAGGTGTTGGGGCAGGCACAGGTCATTCTATTTTCCCATCAGGAAGAAGAATTAACCACAGGCTCAGCCTGCCGCCAGGAACCAGAATACGGCCTGAAGCAATCCTGCGCTTTTGCGGCCAGCTCCCAAGAAAGCGAGTTGAAGAATGGAGCTCAGGGGCACTGCAATTCACAAACCTGCAGTCTTAGAAATGATAACTCTCGTCCACAAATATATTGAGGGAAGGCAACGAAGAGGATTTGAAAGCAAGGCAGAATTGCAGGAAACAGATTTCAGGAGGTAGATTCGAATCGCCTTTAAAGCACAGGAAAAGCGGCAAAACCTCGACAATGATGCCCTTGGCCAAAAAGGGCGTATGCGTTTTTTCCTGAATATATTCAGGAAAAAACGCATACGTCCTTTTTGGCCAACCAAGCAACCTGGAAAGGCAAATCAGCGCTACAAAGAAGTCTCGCTTCCCATCGGTCAAAAGGGCCATGCTGAATAAAGTGTCAAAACCAGAAATGCAGGATAGGCCATGGAGAAATGGGAGCCTTGCTACGCTGATGGGCGGGATGTAAATTGCCAACAGCCACTCTGGAGAAGTGTACAGTGTGTCCTGAAACATCTAAAAAACTCAGCTTAGAGAGCATAGCGCACTTCCACTCATGGGCGTATAAATTGGGAAAACTAAAAATCAGCATGACACAGGCACCCCAAAGTTTTGGGCTACTCTGTTGACAAGAACCTCCACTTCGCTACACCTTAAATATCCCAGGAAAGAGAAGAATGGATAAAGAAGTTGTGGTCCTTATGTACAATGGAATATCACTCAGCCATGAAATCAATGTCATAAGGCTAGTAGCAGCATGATGAGTGGATTTAGGTATGACGATTCTAAGTGAAATAAGTCACACAGAAAAAGACACTTATCATAAGATATCACTCATAGAGGGAATGTAAAAACCGCTACCCTTGAACTGAATTACAAAACAGAACAGAGTCACACGTTTAGAAAACACACTATGGCTGCTTAACGGGAAAGGTGAGGTGGGGTGATGCATAAAACAAGGGTTTCAAATTAGCTCAGATACCGTTCCAGAAACCCAATATGTAATAGACAAGACCTACTCCTTGCTCAGTGAACTGGACTCAACACCCCCTATTCACCGCCCAAGAATATATCTGACTAGTAAGTATCTTCAAACCTATGTATTGATATCTCTCTGTAAGTGAGTCAAGTGGGTGTAAAGCGGCATAAACACAGCAGTGAAAAGCAGCTAAACCCCATTATAAAAATCAATTACTTTAAAAAACCCGTGAAACAAAGACAGTGAAAGAGAGAGAAATTCTTACAAAATTCGTTCAGGGGCTGTGATGCCACCTGGATTGACCATATCTAGACCCACAGCTGATTGAGACATAAGGGTGGACACTCGTGGGGCTGAGAGGTTTGGTGAGGTTGGCTGAGCTAACGCAGACCCTTTAAAGTAATTCGGCGTGGTACCCATCCCATGGGTCCCAAATCTCCAGGTTCAAGGGCATCGTCCTACATTGAAAACATGCATGAGAAACCCCGAAGATGGTACACCGTGTGATCGGGAAAGGTTTCTAAAACGCACCTCATTTCTCATCTCCTTGTGCTCCCGTTCGCCATTCCAGCCGCTTTACTAGCAATCTCCCTCCTTGGAGAATCAGCACCTTTATCCTCCTGTTCCGTACAGGTTGCAAATTGTCCTGAGGATGAACGGGAAGAGGGGGAACCAATGAGAGACTAGCTCTAGGTGTTGGGGCAGGCACAGGTCATTCTATTTTCCCATCAGGAAGAAGAATTAACCACAGGCTCAGCCTGCCGCCAGGAACCAGAATACGGCCTGAAGCAATCCTGCGCTTTTGCGGCCAGCTCCCAAGAAAGCGAGTTGAAGAATGGAGCTCAGGGGCACTGCAATTCACAAACCTGCAGACTTAGAAATGATAACTCTCGTCCACAAATATATTGAGGGAAGGCAACGAAGAGGATTTGAAAGCAAGGCAGAATTGCAGGAAACAGATTTCAGGAGGTAGATTCGAATCGCCTTTAAAGCACAGGAAAAGCGGCAAAACCTCGACAATGATGCCCTTGGCCAAAAAGGGCGTATGCGTTTTTTCCTGAATATATTCAGGAAAAAACGCATACGTCCTTTTTGGCCAACCAAGCAACCTGGAAAGGCAAATCAGCGCTACAAAGAAGTCTCGCTTCCCATCGGTCAAAAGGGCCATGCTGAATAAAGTGTCAAAACCAGAAATGCAGGACAGGCCATGGAGAAATGGGAGCCTTGCTACGCTGATGGGCGGGATGTAAATTGCCAACAGCCACTCTGGAGAAGTGTACAGTGTGTCCTGAAACATCTAAAAAACTCAGCTTAGAGAGCATAGCGCACTTCCACTCATGGGCGTATAAATTGGGAAAACTAAAAATCAGCATGACACAGGCACCCCAAAGTTTTGGGCTACTCTGTTGACAAGAACCTCCACTTCGCTACACCTTAAATATCCCAGGAAAGAGAAGAATGGATAAAGAAGTTGTGGTCCTTATGTACAATGGAATATCACTCAGCCATGAAATCAATGTCATAAGGCTAGTAGCAGCATGATGAGTGGATTTAGGTATGACGATTCTAAGTGAAATAAGTCACACAGAAAAAGACACTTATCATAAGATATCACTCATAGAGGGAATGTAAAAACCGCTACCCTTGAACTGAATTACAAAACAGAACAGAGTCACACGTTTAGAAAACACACTATGGCTGCTTAACGGGAAAGGTGAGGTGGGGTGATGCATAAAACAAGGGTTTCAAATTAGCTCAGATACCGTTCCATAAACCCAATATGTAATAGACAAGACCTACTCCTTGCTCAGTGAACTGGACTCAACACCCCCTATTCACCGCCCAAGAATATATCTGACTAGTAAGAATCTTAAAACCTATGTATTGATATCTCTCTGTAAGTGAGTCAAGTGGGTGTAAAGCGGCATAAACACAGCAGTGAAAAGCAGCTAAACCCCATTATAAAAATCAATTACTTTAAAAAACCCGTGAAACAAAGACAGTGAAAGAGAGAGAAATTCTTACAAAATTCGTTCAGGGGCTGTGATGCCACCTGGATTGACCATATCTAGACCCACAGCTGATTGAGACATAAGGGTGGACACTCGTGGGGCTGAGAGGTTTGGTGAGGTTGGCTGAGCTAACGCAGACCCTTTAAAGTAATTCGGCGTGGTACCCATCCCATGGGTCCCAAATCTCCAGGTTCAAGGGCATCGTCCTACATTGAAAACATGCATGAGAAACCCCGAAGATGGTACACCGTGTGATCGGGAAAGGTTTCTAAAACGCACCTCATTTCTCATCTCCTTGTGCTCCCGTTCGCCATTCCAGCCGCTTTACTAGCAATCTCCCTCCTTGGAGAATCAGCACCTTTATCCTCCTGTTCCGTACAGGTTGCAAATTGTCCTGAGGATGAACGGGAAGAGGGGGAACCAATGAGAGACTAGCTCTAGGTGTTGGGGCAGGCACAGGTCATTCTATTTTCCCATCAGGAAGAAGAATTAACCACAGGCTCAGCCTGCCGCCAGGAACCAGAATACGGCCTGAAGCAATCCTGCGCTTTTGCGGCCAGCTCCCAAGAAAGCGAGTTGAAGAATGGAGCTCAGGGGCACTGCAATTCACAAACCTGCAGTCTTAGAAATGATAACTCTCGTCCACAAATATATTGAGGGAAGGCAACGAAGAGGATTTGAAAGCAAGGCAGAATTGCAGGAAACAGATTTCAGGAGGTAGATTCGAATCGCCTTTAAAGCACAGGAAAAGCGGCAAAACCTCGACAATGATGCCCTTGGCCAAAAAGGGCGTATGCGTTTTTTCCTGAATATATTCAGGAAAAAACGCATACGCCCTTTTTGGCCAACCAAGCAACCTGGAAAGGCAAATCAGCGCTACAAAGAAGTCTCGCTTCCCATCGGTCAAAAGGGCCATGCTGAATAAAGTGTCAAAACCAGAAATGCAGGACAGGCCATGGAGAAATGGGAGCCTTGCTACGCTGATGGGCGGGATGTAAATTGCCAACAGCCACTCTGGAGAAGTGTACAGTGTGTCCTGAAACATCTAAAAAACTCAGCTTAGAGAGCATAGCGCACTTCCACTCATGGGCGTATAAATTGGGAAAACTAAAAATCAGCATGACACAGGCACCCCAAAGTTTTGGGCTACTCTGTTGACAAGAACCTCCACTTCGCTACACCTTAAATATCCCAGGAAAGAGAAGAATGGATAAAGAAGTTGTGGTCCTTATGTACAATGGAATATCACTCAGCCATGAAATCAATGTCATAAGGCTAGTAGCAGCATGATGAGTGGATTTAGGTATGACGATTCTAAGTGAAATAAGTCACACAGAAAAAGACACTTATCATAAGATATCACTCATAGAGGGAATGTAAAAACCGCTACCCTTGAACTGAATTACAAAACAGAACAGAGTCACACGTTTAGAAAACACACTATGGCTGCTTAACGGGAAAGGTGAGGTGGGGTGATGCATAAAACAAGGGTTTCAAATTAGCTCAGATACCGTTCCAGAAACCCAATATGTAATAGACAAGACCTACTCCTTGCTCAGTGAACTGGACTCAACACCCCCTATTCACCGCCCAAGAATATATCTGACTAGTAAGTATCTTCAAACCTATGTATTGATATCTCTCTGTAAGTGAGTCAAGTGGGTGTAAAGCGGCATAAACACAGCAGTGAAAAGCAGCTAAACCCCATTATAAAAATCAATTACTTTAAAAAACCCGTGAAACAAAGACAGTGAAAGAGAGAGAAATTCTTACAAAATTCGTTCAGGGGCTGTGATGCCACCTGGATTGACCATATCTAGACCCACAGCTGATTGAGACATAAGGGTGGACACTCTTGGGGCTGAGAGGTTTGGTGAGGTTGGCTGAGCTAACGCAGACCCTTTAAAGTAATTCGGCGTGGTACCCATCCCATGGGTCCCAAATCTCCAGGTTCAAGGGCATCGTCCTACATTGAAAACATGCATGAGAAACCCCGAAGATGGTACACCGTGTGATCGGGAAAGGTTTCTAAAACGCACCTCATTTCTCATCTCCTTGTGCTCCGGTTCGCCATTCCAGCCGCTTTACTAGCAATCTCCCTCCTTGGAGAATCAGCACCTTTATCCTCCTGTTCCGTACAGGTTGCAAATTGTCCTGAGGATGAACGGGAAGAGGGGGAACCAATGAGAGACTAGCTCTAGGTGTTGGGGCAGGCACAGGTCATTCTATTTTCCCATCAGGAAGAAGAATTAACCACAGGCTCAGCCTGCCGCCAGGAACCAGAATACGGCCTGAAGCAATCCTGCGCTTTTGCGGCCAGCTCCCAAGAAAGCGAGTTGAAGAATGGAGCTCAGGGGCACTGCAATTCACAAACCTGCAGTCTTAGAAATGATAACTCTCGTCCACAAATATATTGAGGGAAGGCAACGAAGAGGATTTGAAAGCAAGGCAGAATTGCAGGAAACAGATTTCAGGAGGTAGATTCGAATCGCCTTTAAAGCACAGGAAAAGCGGCAAAACCTCGACAATGATGCCCTTGGCCAAAAAGGGCGTATGCGTTTTTTCCTGAATATATTCAGGAAAAAACGCATACGTCCTTTTTGGCCAACCAAGCAACCTGGAAAGGCAAATCAGCGCTACAAAGAAGTCTCGCTTCCCATCGGTCAAAAGGGCCATGCTGAATAAAGTGTCAAAACCAGAAATGCAGGACAGGTCATGGAGAAATGGGAGCCTTGCTACGCTGATGGGCGGGATGTAAATTGCCAACAGCCACTCTGGAGAAGTGTACAGTGTGTCCTGAAACATCTAAAAAACTCAGCTTAGAGAGCATAGCGCACTTCCACTCATGGGCGTATAAATTGGGAAAACTAAAAATCAGCATGACACAGGCACCCCAAAGTTTTGGGCTACTCTGTTGACAAGAACCTCCACTTCGCTACACCTTAAATATCCCAGGAAAGAGAAGAATGGATAAAGAAGTTGTGGTCCTTATGTACAATGGAATATCACTCAGCCATGAAATCAATGTCATAAGGCTAGTAGCAGCATGATGAGTGGATTTAGGTATGACGATTCTAAGTGAAATAAGTCACACAGAAAAAGACACTTATCATAAGATATCACTCATAGAGGGAATGTAAAAACCGCTACCCTTGAACTGAATTACAAAACAGAACAGAGTCACACGTTTAGAAAACACACTATGGCTGCTTAACGGGAAAGGTGAGGTGGGGTGATGCATAAAACACGGGTTTCAAATTAGCTCAGATACCGTTCCAGAAACCCAATATGTAATAGACAAGACCTACTCCTTGCTCAGTGAACTGGACTCAACACCCCCTATTCACCGCCCAAGAATATATCTGACTAGTAAGAATCTTAAAACCTATGTATTGATATCTCTCTGTAAGTGAGTCAAATGGGTGTAAAGCGGCATAAACACAGCAGTGAAAAGCAGCTAAACCCCATTATAAAAATCAATTACGTTTCAAAACCCGTGAAACAAAGACAGTGAAAGAGAGAGAAATTCTTACAAAATTCGTTCAGGAGCTGTGATGCCACCTGGATTGACCATATCTAGACCCACAGCTGATTGAGACATAAGGGTGGACACTCTTGGGGCTGAGAGGTTTGGTGAGGTTGGGTGAGAAAACGCAGACCCTTTAAAGTAATACGGCGTGGTACCCATCCCATGGGTCCCAAATCTCCAGGTTCAAGGGCATCGTCCTACATTGAAAACATGCATGAGAAACCCCGAAGATGGTACACCGTGTGATCGGGAAAGGTTTCTAAAACGCACCTCATTTCTCATCTCCTTGTGCTCCGGTTCGCCATTCCAGCCGCTTTACTAGCAATCTCCCTCCTTGGAGAATCAGCACCTTTATCCTCCTGTTCCGTACAGGTTGCAAATTGTCCTGAGGATGAACGGGAAGAGGGGGAACCAATGAGAGACTAGCTCTAGGTGTTGGGGCAGGCACAGGTCATTCTATTTTCCCATCAGGAAGAAGAATTAACCACAGGCTCAGCCTGCGGCCAGGAACCAGAATACGGCCTGAAGCAATCCTGCGCTTTTGCGGCCAGCTCCCAAGAAAGCGAGTTGAAGAATGGAGCTCAGGGGCACTGCAATTCACAAACCTGCAGTCTTAGAAATGATAACTCTCGTCCACAAATATATTGAGGGAAGGCAACGAAGAGGATTTGAAAGCAAGGCAGAATTGCAGGAAACAGATTTCAGGAGGTAGATTCGAATCGCCTTTAAAGCACAGGAAAAGCGGCAAAACCTCGACAATGATGCCCTTGGCCAAAAAGGGCGTATGCGTTTTTTCCTGAATATATTCAGGAGAAAACGCATACGCCCTTTTTGGCCAACCAAGCAACCTGGAAAGGCAAATCAGCGCTACAAAGAAGTCTCGCTTCCCATCGGTCAAAGGGCCATGCTGAATAAAGTGTCAAAACCAGAAATGCAGGACAGGCCATGGAGAAATGGGAGCCTTGCTACGCTGATGGGCGGGATGTAAATTGCCAACAGCCACTCTGGAGAAGTGTACAGTGTGTCCTGAAACATCTAAAAAACTCAGCTTAGAGAGCATAGCGCACTTCCACTCATGGGCGTATAAATTGGGAAAACTAAAAATCAGCATGACACAGGCACCCCAAAGTTTTGGGCTACTCTGTTGACAAGAACCTCCACTTCGCTACACCTTAAATATCCCAGGAAAGAGAAGAATGGATAAAGAAGTTGTGGTCCTTATGTACAATGGAATATCACTCAGCCATGAAATCAATGTCATAAGGCTAGTAGCAGCATGATGAGTGGATTTAGGTATGACGATTCTAAGTGAAATAAGTCACACAGAAAAAGACACTTATCATAAGATATCACTCATAGAGGGAATGTAAAAACCGCTACCCTTGAACTGAATTACAAAACAGAACAGAGTCACACGTTTAGAAAACACACTATGGCTGCTTAACGGGAAAGGTGAGGTGGGGTGATGCATAAAACAAGGGTTTCAAATTAGCTCAGATACCGTTCCAGAAACCCAATATGTAATAGACAAGACCTACTCCTTGCTCAGTGAACTGGACTCAACACCCCCTATTCACCGCCCAAGAATATATCTGACTAGTAAGTATCTTCAAACCTATGTATTGATATCTCTCTGTAAGTGAGTCAAGTGGGTGTAAAGCGGCATAAACACAGCAGTGAAAAGCAGCTAAACCCCATTATAAAAATCAATTACTTTAAAAAACCCGTGAAACAAAGACAGTGAAAGAGAGAGAAATTCTTACAAAATTCGTTCAGGGGCTGTGATGCCACCTGGATTGACCATATCTAGACCCACAGCTGATTGAGACATAAGGGTGGACACTCGTGGGGCTGAGAGGTTTGGTGAGGTTGGGTGAGAAAACGCAGACCCTTTAAAGTAATTCGGCGTGGTACCCATCCCATGGGTCCCAAATCTCCAGGTTCAAGGGCATCGTCCTACATTGAAAACATGCATGAGAAACCCCGAAGATGGTACACCGTGTGATCGGGAAAGGTTTCTAAAACGCACCTCATTTCTCATCTCCTTGTGCTCCGGTTCGCCATTCCAGCCGCTTTACTAGCAATCTCCCTCCTTGGAGAATCAGCACCTTTATCCTCCTGTTCCGTACAGGTTGCAAATTGTCCTGAGGATGAACGGGAAGAGGGGGAACCAATGAGAGACTAGCTCTAGGTGTTGGGGCAGGCACAGGTCATTCTATTTTCCCATCAGGAAGAAGAATTAACCACAGGCTCAGCCTGCCGCCAGGAACCAGAATACGGCCTGAAGCAATCCTGCGCTTTTGCGGCCAGCTCCCAAGAAAGCGAGTTGAAGAATGGAGCTCAGGGGCACTGTAATTCACAAACCTGCAGTCTTAGAAATGATAACTCTCGTCCACAAATATATTGAGGGAAGGCAACGAAGAGGATTTGAAAGCAAGGCAGAATTGCAGGAAACAGATTTCAGGAGGTAGATTCGAATCGCCTTTAAAGCACAGGAAAAGCGGCAAAACCTCGACAATGATGCCCTTGGCCAAAAAGGGCGTATGCGTTTTTTCCTGAATATATTCAGGAAAAAACGCATACGCCCTTTTTGGCCAACCAAGCAACCTGGAAAGGCAAATCAGCGCTACAAAGAAGTCTCGCTTCCCATCGGTCAAAAGGGCCATGCTGAATAAAGTGTCAAAACCAGAAATGCAGGACAGGCCATGGAGAAATGGGAGCCTTGCTACGCTGATGGGCGGGATGTAAATTGCCAACAGCCACTCTGGAGAAGTGTACAGTGTGTCCTGAAACATCTAAAAAACTCAGCTTAGAGAGCATAGCGCACTTCCACTCATGGGCGTATAAATTGGGAAAACTAAAAATCAGCATGACACAGGCACCCCAAAGTTTTGGGCTACTCTGTTGACAAGAACCTCCACTTCGCTACACCTTAAATATCCCAGGAAAGAGAAGAATGGATAAAGAAGTTGTGGTCCTTATGTACAATGGAATATCACTCAGCCATGAAATCAATGTCATAAGGCTAGTAGCAGCATGATGAGTGGATTTAGGTATGACGATTCTAAGTGAAATAAGTCACACAGAAAAAGACACTTATCATAAGATATCACTCATAGAGGGAATGTAAAAACCGCTACCCTTGAACTGAATTACAAAACAGAACAGAGTCACACGTTTAGAAAACACACTATGGCTGCTTAACGGGAAAGGTGAGGTGGGGTGATGCATAAAACAAGGGTTTCAAATTAGCTCAGATACCGTTCCAGAAACCCAATATGTAATAGACAAGACCTACTCCTTGCTCAGTGAACTGGACTCAACACCCCCTATTCACCGCCCAAGAATATATCTGACTAGTAAGAATCTTAAAACCTATGTATTGATATCTCTCTGTAAGTGAGTCAAATGGGTGTAAAGCGGCATAAACACAGCAGTGAAAAGCAGCTAAACCCCATTATAAAAATCAATTACGTTTCAAAACCCGTGAAACAAAGACAGTGAAAGAGAGAGAAATTCTTACAAAATTCGTTCAGGAGCTGTGATGCCACCTGGATTGACCATATCTAGACCCACAGCTGATTGAGACATAAGGGTGGACACTCTTGGGGCTGAGAGGTTTGGTGAGGTTGGGTGAGAAAACGCAGACCCTTTAAAGTAATACGGCGTGGTACCCATCCCATGGGTCCCAAATCTCCAGGTTCAAGGGCATCGTCCTACATTGAAAACATGCATGAGAAACCCCGAAGATGGTACACCGTGTGATCGGGAAAGGTTTCTAAAACGCACCTCATTTCTCATCTCCTTGTGCTCCCGTTCGCCATTCCAGCCGCTTTACTAGCAATCTCCCTCCTTGGAGAATCAGCACCTTTATCCTCCTGTTCCGTACAGGTTGCAAATTGTCCTGAGGATGAACGGGAAGAGGGGGAACCAATGAGAGACTAGCTCTAGGTGTTGGGGCAGGCACAGGTCATTCTATTTTCCCATCAGGAAGAAGAATTAACCACAGGCTCAGCCTGCCGCCAGGAACCAGAATACGGCCTGAAGCAATCCTGCGCTTTTGCGGCCAGCTCCCAAGAAAGCGAGTTGAAGAATGGAGCTCAGGGGCACTGCAATTCACAAACCTGCAGTCTTAGAAATGATAACTCTCGTCCACAAATATATTGAGGGAAGGCAACGAAGAGGATTTGAAAGCAAGGCAGAATTGCAGGAAACAGATTTCAGGAGGTAGATTCGAATCGCCTTTAAAGCACAGGAAAAGCGGCAAAACCTCGACAATGATGCCCTTGGCCAAAAAGGGCGTATGCGTTTTTTCCTGAATATATTCAGGAAAAAACGCATACGCCCTTTTTGGCCAACCAAGCAACCTGGAAAGGCAAATCAGCGCTACAAAGAAGTCTCGCTTCCCATCGGTCAAAAGGGCCATGCTGAATAAAGTGTCAAAACCAGAAATGCAGGACAGGCCATGGAGAAATGGGAGCCTTGCTACGCTGATGGGCGGGATGTAAATTGCCAACAGCCACTCTGGAGAAGTGTACAGTGTGTCCTGAAACATCTAAAAAACTCAGCTTAGAGAGCATAGCGCACTTCCACTCATGGGCGTATAAATTGGGAAAACTAAAAATCAGCATGACACAGGCACCCCAAAGTTTTGGGCTACTCTGTTGACAAGAACCTCCACTTCGCTACACCTTAAATATCCCAGGAAAGAGAAGAATGGATAAAGAAGTTGTGGTCCTTATGTACAATGGAATATCACTCAGCCATGAAATCAATGTCATAAGGCTAGTAGCAGCATGATGAGTGGATTTAGGTATGACGATTCTAAGTGAAATAAGTCACACAGAAAAAGACACTTATCATAAGATATCACTCATAGAGGGAATGTAAAAACCGCTACCCTTGAACTGAATTACAAAACAGAACAGAGTCACACGTTTAGAAAACACACTATGGCTGCTTAACGGGAAAGGTGAGGTGGGGTGATGCATAAAACAAGGGTTTCAAATTAGCTCAGATACCGTTCCAGAAACCCAATATGTAATAGACAAGACCTACTCCTTGCTCAGTGAACTGGACTCAACACCCCCTATTCACCGCCCAAGAATATATCTGACTAGTAAGTATCTTCAAACCTATGTATTGATATCTCTCTGTAAGTGAGTCAAGTGGGTGTAAAGCGGCATAAACACAGCAGTGAAAAGCAGCCAAACCCCATTATAAAAATCAATTACTTTTCAAAACCCGTGAAACAAAGACAGTGAAAGAGAGAGAAATTCTTACAAAATTCGTTCAGGGGCTGTGATGCCACCTGGATTGACCATATCTAGACCCACAGCTGATTGAGACATAAGGGTGGACACTCTTGGGGCTGAGAGGTTTGGTGAGGTTGGGTGAGAAAACGCAGACCCTTTAAAGTAATACGGCGTGGTACCCATCCCATGGGTCCCAAATCTCCAGGTTCAAGGGCATCTTCCTATATTGAAAACATGCATGAGAAACCCCGAAGATGGTACACCGTGTGATCGGGAAAGGTTTCTAAAACGCACCTCATTTCTCATCTCCTTGTGCTCCGGTTCGCCATTCCAGCCGCTTTACTAGCAATCTCCCTCCTTGGAGAATCAGCACCTTTATCCTCCTGTTCCGTACAGGTTGCTAATTGTCCTGAGGATGAACGGGAAGAGGGGGAACCAATGAGAGACTAGCTCTAGGTGTTGGGACAGGCACAGGTCACTCTATTTTCCCATCAGGAAGAAGAATTAACCACAGGCTCAGCCTGCCACCAGGAACCAGAAGACGGCCTGAAGCAATCCTGCGCTTTTGCGGCCAGCTCCCAAGAAAGCGAGTTGAAGAATGGAGCTCAGGGGCACTACAATTCACAAACCTGCAAACTTAGAAATGATAACTCTCGTCCACAAATATATTGAGGGAAGGCAACGAAGAGGATTTGAAAGCAAGGCAGAATTGCAGGAAACAGATTTCAGGAGGTAGATTCGAATCGCCTTTAAAGCACAGGAAAAGCGGCAAAACCTCGACAATGATGCCCTTGGCCAAAAAGGGCGTATGCGTTTTTTCCTGAATATATTCAGGAGAAAACGCATACGCCCTTTTTGGCCAACCAAGCAACCTGGAAAGGCAAATCAGCGCTACAAAGAAGTCTCGCTTCCCATCGGTCAAAAGGGCCATGCTGAATAAAGTGTCAAAACCAGAAATGCTGGACAGGCCTTGGAGAAATGGGAGCCTTGCTACGCTGATGGGCGGGATGTAAATTGCCAACAGCCACACTGGAGAAGTGTACGGTGTGTCCTGAAACATCTAAAAAACTCAGCTTAGAGACCATAGGGCACTTCCTCTCATGGGCGTATAAATTGGGAAAACTAAAAATCAGCAAGACACAGGCACCCCAAAGTTTTGGGCTGCTCTGTTGACAAGAACCTCCACTTCGTTACACCTTAAATATCCCAGGAAAGAGAAGAATGGATAAAGAAGTTGTGGTCCTTATGTACAATGGAATATCACTCAGCCATGAAATCAACGTCATAAGGCTAGTAGCAGCATGATGAGTGGATTTAGGTACGACGATTCTAAGTGAAATAAGTCACACAGAAAAAGACACTTATCATGAGATATCACTTATAGAGGGAATGTCAAAACCGCTACCCTTGAACTGAATTACAAAACAGAACAGAGTCACACGTTTAGAAAAAACACTATGGCTGCTTAACGGGAAAGGTGAGGTGGGGTGATGCATAAAACAAGGGTTTCAAATTAGCTCAGATACCGTTCCAGAAACCCAATATGTAATAGACAAGACCTACTCCTTTCTCCGTGAACTGGACTCAACACCCCCTATTCACCGCCCAAGAATATATCTGACTAGTAAGAATCTTAAAACCTATGTATTGATATCTCTCTGTAAGTGAGTCAAGTGGGTGTAAAGCGGCATAAACACAGCAGTGAAAAGCAGCTAAACCCCATTATAAAAATCAATTACTTTAAAAAACCCGTGAAACAAAGACAGTGAAAGAGAGAGAAATTCTTACAAAATTCGTTCAGGGGCTGTGATGCCACCTGGATTGACCATATCTAGACCCACAGCTGATTGAGACATAAGGGTGGACACTCGTGGGGCTGAGAGGTTTGGTGAGGTTGGCTGAGCTAACGCAGACCCTTTAAAGTAATTCGGCGTGGTACCCATCCCATGGGTCCCAAATCTCCAGGTTCAAGGGCATCGTCCTACATTGAAAACATGCATGAGAAACCCCGAAGATGGTACACCGTGTGATCGGGAAAGGTTTCTAAAACGCACCTCATTTCTCATCTCCTTGTGCTCCGGTTCGCCATTCCAGCCGCTTTACTAGCAATCTCCCTCCTTGGAGAATCAGCACCTTTATCCTCCTGTTCCGTACAGGTTGCAAATTGTCCTGAGGATGAACGGGAAGAGGGGGAACCAATGAGAGACTAGCTCTAGGTGTTGGGGCAGGCACAGGTCATTCTATTTTCCCATCAGGAAGAAGAATTAACCACAGGCTCAGCCTGCCGCCAGGAACCAGAATACGGCCTGAAGCAATCCTGCGCTTTTGCGGCCAGCTCCCAAGAAAGCGAGTTGAAGAATGGAGCTCAGGGGCACTGCAATTCACAAACCTGCAGTCTTAGAAATGATAACTCTCGTCCACAAATATATTGAGGGAAGGCAACGAAGAGGATTTGAAAGCAAGGCAGAATTGCAGGAAACAGATTTCAGGAGGTAGATTCGAATCGCCTTTAAAGCACAGGAAAAGCGGCAAAACCTCGACAATGATGCCCTTGGCCAAAAAGGGCGTATGCGTTTTTTCCTGAATATATTCAGGAAAAAACGCATACGCCCTTTTTGGCCAACCAAGCAACCTGGAAAGGCAAATCAGCGCTACAAAGAAGTCTCGCTTCCCATCGGTCAAAAGGGCCATGCTGAATAAAGTGTCAAAACCAGAAATGCAGGACAGGCCATGGAGAAATGGGAGCCTTGCTACGCTGATGGGCGGGATGTAAATTGCCAACAGCCACTCTGGAGAAGTGTACAGTGTGTCCTGAAACATCTAAAAAACTCAGCTTAGAGAGCATAGCGCACTTCCACTCATGGGCGTATAAATTGGGAAAACTAAAAATCAGCATGACACAGGCACCCCAAAGTTTTGGGCTACTCTGTTGACAAGAACCTCCACTTCGCTACACCTTAAATATCCCAGGAAAGAGAAGAATGGATAAAGAAGTTGTGGTCCTTATGTACAATGGAATATCACTCAGCCATGAAATCAATGTCATAAGGCTAGTAGCAGCATGATGAGTGGATTTAGGTATGACGATTCTAAGTGAAATAAGTCACACAGAAAAAGACACTTATCATAAGATATCACTCATAGAGGGAATGTAAAAACCGCTACCCTTGAACTGAATTACAAAACAGAACAGAGTCACACGTTTAGAAAACACACTATGGCTGCTTAACGGGAAAGGTGAGGTGGGGTGATGCATAAAACACGGGTTTCAAATTAGCTCAGATACCGTTCCAGAAACCCAATATGTAATAGACAAGACCTACTCCTTGCTCAGTGAACTGGACTCAACACCCCCTATTCACCGCCCAAGAATATATCTGACTAGTAAGAATCTTAAAACCTATGTATTGATATCTCTCTGTAAGTGAGTCAAATGGGTGTAAAGCGGCATAAACACAGCAGTGAAAAGCAGCTAAACCCCATTATAAAAATCAATTACGTTTCAAAACCCGTGAAACAAAGACAGTGAAAGAGAGAGAAATTCTTACAAAATTCGTTCAGGAGCTGTGATGCCACCTGGATTGACCATATCTAGACCCACAGCTGATTGAGACATAAGGGTGGACACTCTTGGGGCTGAGAGGTTTGGTGAGGTTGGGTGAGAAAACGCAGACCCTTTAAAGTAATACGGCGTGGTACCCATCCCATGGGTCCCAAATCTCCAGGTTCAAGGGCATCGTCCTATATTGAAAACATGCATGAGAAACCCCGAAGATGGTACACCGTGTGATCGGGAAAGGTTTCTAAAACGCACCTCATTTCTCATCTCCTTGTGCTCCGGTTCGCCATTCCAGCCGCTTTACTAGCAATCTCCCTCCTTGGAGAATCAGCACCTTTATCCTCCTGTTCCGTACAGGTTGCTAATTGTCCTGAGGATGAACGGGAAGAGGGGGAACCAATGAGAGACTAGCTCTAGGTGTTGGGACAGGCACAGGTCACTCTATTTTCCCATCAGGAAGAAGAATTAACCACAGGCTCAGCCTGCCACCAGGAACCAGAAGACGGCCTGAAGCAATCCTGCGCTTTTGCGGCCAGCTCCCAAGAAAGCGAGTTGAAGAATGGAGCTCAGGGGCACTACAATTCACAAACCTGCAGACTTAGAAATGATAACTCTCGTCCACAAATATATTGAGGGAAGGCAACGAAGAGGATTTGAAAGCAAGGCAGAATTGCAGGAAACAGATTTCAGGAGGTAGATTCGAATCGCCTTTAAAGCACAGGAAAAGCGGCAAAACCTCGACAATGATGCCCTTGGTCAAAAAGGGCGTATGCGTTTTTTCCTGAATATATTCAGGAGAAAACGCATACGCCCTTTTTGGCCAACCAAGCAACCTGGAAAGGCAAATCAGCGCTACAAAGAAGTCTCGCTTCTCATCGGTCAAAAGGGCCATGCTGAATAAAGTGTCAAAACCAGAAATGCTGGACAGGCCTTGGAGAAATGGGAGCCTTGCTACGCTGATGGGCGGGATGTAAATTGCCAACAGCCACACTGGAGAAGTGTACGGTGTGTCCTGAAACATCTAAAAAACTCAGCTTAGAGACCATAGGGCACTTCCTCTCATGGGCGTATAAATTGGGAAAACTAAAAATCAGCAAGACACAGGCACCCCAAAGTTTTGGGCTGCTCTGTTGACAAGAACCTCCACTTCGTTACACCTTAAATATCCCAGGAAAGAGAAGAATGGATAAAGAAGTTGTGGTCCTTATGTACAATGGAATATCACTCAGCCATGAAATCAACGTCATAAGGCTAGTAGCAGCATGATGAGTGGATTTAGGTACGACGATTCTAAGTGAAATAAGTCACACAGAAAAAGACACTTATCATGAGATATCACTTATAGAGGGAATGTCAAAACCGCTACCCTTGAACTGAATTACAAAACAGAACAGAGTCACACGTTTAGAAAACACACTATGGCTGCTTAACGGGAAAGGTGAGGTGGGGTGATGCATAAAACAAGGGTTTCAAATTAGCTCAGATACCGTTCCATAAACCCAATATGTAATAGACAAGACCTACTCCTTGCTCAGTGAACTGGACTCAACACCCCCTATTCACCGCCCAAGAATATATCTGACTAGTAAGAATCTTAAAACCTATGTATTGATATCTCTCTGTAAGTGAGTCAAGTGGGTGTAAAGCGGCATAAACACAGCAGTGAAAAGCAGCTAAACCCCACTATAAAAATCAATTACTTTAAAAAACCCGTGAAACAAAGACAGTGAAAGAGAGAGAAATTCTTACAAAATTCGTTCAGGGGCTGTGATGCCACCTGGATTGACCATATCTAGACCCACAGCTGATTGAGACATAAGGGTGGACACTCGTGGGGCTGAGAGGTTTGGTGAGGTTGGCTGAGCTAACGCAGACCCTTTAAAGTAATTCGGCGTGGTACCCATCCCATGGGTCCCAAATCTCCAGGTTCAAGGGCATCGTCCTACATTGAAAACATGCATGAGAAACCCCGAAGATGGTACACCGTGTGATCGGGAAAGGTTTCTAAAACGCACCTCATTTCTCATCTCCTTGTGCTCCGGTTCGCCATTCCAGCCGCTTTACTAGCAATCTCCCTCCTTGGAGAATCAGCACCTTTATCCTCCTGTTCCGTACAGGTTGCTAATTGTCCTGAGGATGAACGGGAAGAGGGGGAACCAATGAGAGACTAGCTCTAGGTGTTGGGACAGGCACAGGTCACTCTATTTTCCCATCAGGAAGAAGAATTAACCACAGGCTCAGCCTGCCACCAGGAACCAGAAGACGGCCTGAAGCAATCCTGCGCTTTTGCGGCCAGCTCCCAAGAAAGCGAGTTGAAGAATGGAGCTCAGGGGCACTACAATTCACAAACCTGCAGACTTAGAAATGATAACTCTCGTCCACAAATATATTGAGGGAAGGCAACGAAGAGGATTTGAAAGCAAGGCAGAATTGCAGGAAACAGATTTCAGGAGGTAGATTCGAATCGCCTTTAAAGCACAGGAAAAGCGGCAAAACCTCGACAATGATGCCCTTGGTCAAAAAGGGCGTATGCGTTTTTTCCTGAATATATTCAGGAGAAAACGCATACGCCCTTTTTGGCCAACCAAGCAACCTGGAAAGGCAAATCAGCGCTACAAAGAAGTCTCGCTTCTCATCGGTCAAAAGGGCCATGCTGAATAAAGTGTCAAAACCAGAAATGCTGGACAGGCCTTGGAGAAATGGGAGCCTTGCTACGCTGATGGGCGGGATGTAAATTGCCAACAGCCACACTGGAGAAGTGTACGGTGTGTCCTGAAACATCTAAAAAACTCAGCTTAGAGACCATAGGGCACTTCCTCTCATGGGCGTATAAATTGGGAAAACTAAAAATCAGCAAGACACAGGCACCCCAAAGTTTTGGGCTGCTCTGTTGACAAGAACCTCCACTTCGTTACACCTTAAATATCCCAGGAAAGAGAAGAATGGATAAAGAAGTTGTGGTCCTTATGTACAATGGAATATCACTCAGCCATGAAATCAACGTCATAAGGCTAGTAGCAACATGATGAGTGGATTTAGGTACGACGATTCTAAGTGAAATAAGTCACACAGAAAAAGACACTTATCATGAGATATCACTTATAGAGGGAATGTCAAAACCGCTACCCTTGAACTGAATTACAAAACAGAACAGAGTCACACGTTTAGAAAACACACTATGGCTGCTTAACGGGAAAGGTGAGGTGGGGTGATGCATAAAACAAGGGTTTCAAATTAGCTCAGATACCGTTCCATAAACCCAATATGTAATAGACAAGACCTACTCCTTGCTCAGTGAACTGGACTCAACACCCCCTATTCACCGCCCAAGAATATATCTGACTAGTAAGAATCTTAAAACCTATGTATTGATATCTCTCTGTAAGTGAGTCAAGTGGGTGTAAAGCGGCATAAACACAGCAGTGAAAAGCAGCTAAACCCCACTATAAAAATCAATTACTTTAAAAAACCCGTGAAACAAAGACAGTGAAAGAGAGAGAAATTCTTACAAAATTCGTTCAGGGGCTGTGATGCCACCTGGATTGACCATATCTAGACCCACAGCTGATTGAGACATAAGGGTGGACACTCGTGGGGCTGAGAGGTTTGGTGAGGTTGGCTGAGCTAACGCAGACCCTTTAAAGTAATTCGGCGTGGTACCCATCCCATGGGTCCCAAATCTCCAGGTTCAAGGGCATCGTCCTACATTGAAAACATGCATGAGAAACCCCGAAGATGGTACACCGTGTGATCGGGAAAGGTTTCTAAAACGCACCTCATTTCTCATCTCCTTGTGCTCCGGTTCGCCATTCCAGCCGCTTTACTAGCAATCTCCCTCCTTGGAGAATCAGCACCTTTATCCTCCTGTTCCGTACAGGTTGCAAATTGTCCTGAGGATGAACGGGAAGAGGGGGAACCAATGAGAGACTAGCTCTAGGTGTTGGGGCAGGCACAGGTCATTCTATTTTCCCATCAGGAAGAAGAATTAACCACAGGCTCAGCCTGCCGCCAGGAACCAGAATACGGCCTGAAGCAATCCTGCGCTTTTGCGGCCAGCTCCCAAGAAAGCGAGTTGAAGAATGGAGCTCAGGGGCACTGCAATTCACAAACCTGCAGTCTTAGAAATGATAACTCTCGTCCACAAATATATTGAGGGAAGGCAACGAAGAGGATTTGAAAGCAAGGCAGAATTGCAGGAAACAGATTTCAGGAGGTAGATTCGAATCGCCTTTAAAGCACAGGAAAAGCGGCAAAACCTCGACAATGATGCCCTTGGCCAAAAAGGGCGTATGCGTTTTTTCCTGAATATATTCAGGAGAAAACGCATACGCCCTTTTTGGCCAACCAAGCAACCTGGAAAGGCAAATCAGCGCTACAAAGAAGTCTCGCTTCCCATCGGTCAAAAGGGCCATGCTGAATAAAGTGTCAAAACCAGAAATGCAGGACAGGCCATGGAGAAATGGGAGCCTTGCTACGCTGATGGGCGGGATGTAAATTGCCAACAGCCACTCTGGAGAAGTGTACAGTGTGTCCTGAAACATCTAAAAAACTCAGCTTAGAGAGCATAGCGCACTTCCACTCATGGGCGTATAAATTGGGAAAACTAAAAATCAGCATGACACAGGCACCCCAAAGTTTTGGGCTACTCTGTTGACAAGAACCTCCACTTCGCTACACCTTAAATATCCCAGGAAAGAGAAGAATGGATAAAGAAGTTGTGGTCCTTATGTACAATGGAATATCACTCAGCCATGAAATCAATGTCATAAGGCTAGTAGCAGCATGATGAGTGGATTTAGGTATGACGATTCTAAGTGAAATAAGTCACACAGAAAAAGACACTTATCATAAGATATCACTCATAGAGGGAATGTAAAAACCGCTACCCTTGAACTGAATTACAAAACAGAACAGAGTCACACGTTTAGAAAACACACTATGGCTGCTTAACGGGAAAGGTGAGGTGGGGTGATGCATAAAACACGGGTTTCAAATTAGCTCAGATACCGTTCCAGAAACCCAATATGTAATAGACAAGACCTACTCCTTGCTCAGTGAACTGGACTCAACACCCCCTATTCACCGCCCAAGAATATATCTGACTAGTAAGAATCTTAAAACCTATGTATTGATATCTCTCTGTAAGTGAGTCAAATGGGTGTAAAGCGGCATAAACACAGCAGTGAAAAGCAGCTAAACCCCATTATAAAAATCAATTACGTTTCAAAACCCGTGAAACAAAGACAGTGAAAGAGAGAGAAATTCTTACAAAATTCGTTCAGGAGCTGTGATGCCACCTGGATTGACCATATCTAGACCCACAGCTGATTGAGACATAAGGGTGGACACTCTTGGGGCTGAGAGGTTTGGTGAGGTTGGGTGAGAAAACGCAGACCCTTTAAAGTAATACGGCGTGGTACCCATCCCATGGGTCCCAAATCTCCAGGTTCAAGGGCATCGTCCTACATTGAAAACATGCATGAGAAACCCCGAAGATGGTACACCGTGTGATCGGGAAAGGTTTCTAAAACGCACCTCATTTCTCATCTCCTTGTGCTCCCGTTCGCCATTCCAGCCGCTTTACTAGCAATCTCCCTCCTTGGAGAATCAGCACCTTTATCCTCCTGTTCCGTACAGGTTGCAAATTGTCCTGAGGATGAACGGGAAGAGGGGGAACCAATGAGAGACTAGCTCTAGGTGTTGGGGCAGGCACAGGTCATTCTATTTTCCCATCAGGAAGAAGAATTAACCACAGGCTCAGCCTGCCGCCAGGAACCAGAATACGGCCTGAAGCAATCCTGCGCTTTTGCGGCCAGCTCCCAAGAAAGCGAGTTGAAGAATGGAGCTCAGGGGCACTGCAATTCACAAACCTGCAGTCTTAGAAATGATAACTCTCGTCCACAAATATATTGAGGGAAGGCAACGAAGAGGATTTGAAAGCAAGGCAGAATTGCAGGAAACAGATTTCAGGAGGTAGATTCGAATCGCCTTTAAAGCACAGGAAAAGCGGCAAAACCTCGACAATGATGCCCTTGGCCAAAAAGGGCGTATGCGTTTTTTCCTGAATATATTCAGGAAAAAACGCATACGCCCTTTTTGGCCAACCAAGCAACCTGGAAAGGCAAATCAGCGCTACAAAGAAGTCTCGCTTCCCATCGGTCAAAAGGGCCATGCTGAATAAAGTGTCAAAACCAGAAATGCAGGACAGGCCATGGAGAAATGGGAGCCTTGCTACGCTGATGGGCGGGATGTAAATTGCCAACAGCCACTCTGGAGAAGTGTACAGTGTGTCCTGAAACATCTAAAAAACTCAGCTTAGAGAGCATAGCGCACTTCCACTCATGGGCGTATAAATTGGGAAAACTAAAAATCAGCATGACACAGGCACCCCAAAGTTTTGGGCTACTCTGTTGACAAGAACCTCCACTTCGCTACACCTTAAATATCCCAGGAAAGAGAAGAATGGATAAAGAAGTTGTGGTCCTTATGTACAATGGAATATCACTCAGCCATGAAATCAATGTCATAAGGCTAGTAGCAGCATGATGAGTGGATTTAGGTATGACGATTCTAAGTGAAATAAGTCACACAGAAAAAGACACTTATCATAAGATATCACTCATAGAGGGAATGTAAAAACCGCTACCCTTGAACTGAATTACAAAACAGAACAGAGTCACACGTTTAGAAAACACACTATGGCTGCTTAACGGGAAAGGTGAGGTGGGGTGATGCATAAAACAAGGGTTTCAAATTAGCTCAGATACCGTTCCAGAAACCCAATATGTAATAGACAAGACCTACTCCTTGCTCAGTGAACTGGACTCAACACCCCCTATTCACCGCCCAAGAATATATCTGACTAGTAAGTATCTTCAAACCTATGTATTGATATCTCTCTGTAAGTGAGTCAAGTGGGTGTAAAGCGGCATAAACACAGCAGTGAAAAGCAGCCAAACCCCATTATAAAAATCAATTACTTTTCAAAACCCGTGAAACAAAGACAGTGAAAGAGAGAGAAATTCTTACAAAATTCGTTCAGGGGCTGTGATGCCACCTGGATTGACCATATCTAGACCCACAGCTGATTGAGACATAAGGGTGGACACTCTTGGGGCTGAGAGGTTTGGTGAGGTTGGGTGAGCAAACGCAGACCCTTTAAAGAAATACGGCGTAGTACCCATCCAATGGGTCCCAAATCTCCAGGTTCAAGGGCATCGTCCTACATTGAAAACATGCATGAGAAACCCCGAAGATGGTACACCGTGTGATCGGGAAAGGTTTCTAAAACGCACCTCATTTCTCATCTCCTTGTGCTCCGGTTCGCCATTCCAGCCGCTTTACTAGCAATCTCCCTCCTTGGAGAATCAGCACCTTTATCCTCCTGTTCCGTACAGGTTGCTAATTGTCCTGAGGATGAACGGGAAGAGGGGGAACCAATGAGAGACTAGCTCTAGGTGTTGGGACAGGCACAGGTCACTCTATTTTCCCATCAGGAAGAAGAATTAACCACAGGCTCAGCCTGCCACCAGGAACCAGAAGACGGCCTGAAGCAATCCTGCGCTTTTGCGGCCAGCTCCCAAGAAAGCGAGTTGAAGAATGGAGCTCAGGGGCACTACAATTCACAAACCTGCAAACTTAGAAATGATAACTCTCGTCCACAAATATATTGAGGGAAGGCAACGAAGAGGATTTGAAAGCAAGGCAGAATTGCAGGAAACAGATTTCAGGAGGTAGATTCGAATCGCCTTTAAAGCACAGGAAAAGCGGCAAAACCTCGACAATGATGCCCTTGGCCAAAAAGGGCGTATGCGTTTTTTCCTGAATATATTCAGGAGAAAACGCATACGCCCTTTTTGGCCAACCAAGCAACCTGGAAAGGCAAATCAGCGCTACAAAGAAGTCTCGCTTCCCATCGGTCAAAAGGGCCATGCTGAATAAAGTGTCAAAACCAGAAATGCTGGACAGGCCTTGGAGAAATGGGAGCCTTGCTACGCTGATGGGCGGGATGTAAATTGCCAACAGCCACACTGGAGAAGTGTACGGTGTGTCCTGAAACATCTAAAAAACTCAGCTTAGAGACCATAGGGCACTTCCTCTCATGGGCGTATAAATTGGGAAAACTAAAAATCAGCAAGACACAGGCACCCCAAAGTTTTGGGCTGCTCTGTTGACAAGAACCTCCACTTCGTTACACCTTAAATATCCCAGGAAAGAGAAGAATGGATAAAGAAGTTGTGGTCCTTATGTACAATGGAATATCACTCAGCCATGAAATCAACGTCATAAGGCTAGTAGCAGCATGATGAGTGGATTTAGGTACGACGATTCTAAGTGAAATAAGTCACACAGAAAAAGACACTTATCATGAGATATCACTTATAGAGGGAATGTCAAAACCGCTACCCTTGAACTGAATTACAAAACAGAACAGAGTCACACGTTTAGAAAAAACACTATGGCTGCTTAACGGGAAAGGTGAGGTGGGGTGATGCATAAAACAAGGGTTTCAAATTAGCTCAGATACCGTTCCAGAAACCCAATATGTAATAGACAAGACCTACTCCTTTCTCCGTGAACTGGACTCAACACCCCCTATTCACCGCCCAAGAATATATCTGACTAGTAAGAATCTTAAGACCTATGTATTGATATCTCTCTGTAAGTGAGTCAAGTGGGTGTAAAGCGGCATAAACACAGCAGTGAAAAGCAGCTAAACCCCATTATAAAAATCAATTACTTTAAAAAACCCGTGAAACAAAGACAGTGAAAGAGAGAGAAATTCTTACAAAATTCGTTCAGGGGCTGTGATGCCACCTGGATTGACCATATCTAGACCCACAGCTGATTGAGACATAAGGGTGGACACTCGTGGGGCTGAGAGGTTTGGTGAGGTTGGCTGAGCTAACGCAGACCCTTTAAAGTAATTCGGCGTGGTACCCATCCCATGGGTCCCAAATCTCCAGGTTCAAGGGCATCGTCCTACATTGAAAACATGCATGAGAAACCCCGAAGATGGTACACCGTGTGATCGGGAAAGGTTTCTAAAACGCACCTCATTTCTCATCTCCTTGTGCTCCGGTTCGCCATTCCAGCCGCTTTACTAGCAATCTCCCTCCTTGGAGAATCAGCACCTTTATCCTCCTGTTCCGTACAGGTTGCAAATTGTCCTGAGGATGAACGGGAAGAGGGGGAACCAATGAGAGACTAGCTCTAGGTGTTGGGGCAGGCACAGGTCATTCTATTTTCCCATCAGGAAGAAGAATTAACCACAGGCTCAGCCTGCCGCCAGGAACCAGAATACGGCCTGAAGCAATCCTGCGCTTTTGCGGCCAGCTCCCAAGAAAGCGAGTTGAAGAATGGAGCTCAGGGGCACTGCAATTCACAAACCTGCAGTCTTAGAAATGATAACTCTCGTCCACAAATATATTGAGGGAAGGCAACGAAGAGGATTTGAAAGCAAGGCAGAATTGCAGGAAACAGATTTCAGGAGGTAGATTCGAATCGCCTTTAAAGCACAGGAAAAGCGGCAAAACCTCGACAATGATGCCCTTGGCCAAAAAGGGCGTATGCGTTTTTTCCTGAATATATTCAGGAAAAAACGCATACGCCCTTTTTGGCCAACCAAGCAACCTGGAAAGGCAAATCAGCGCTACAAAGAAGTCTCGCTTCCCATCGGTCAAAAGGGCCATGCTGAATAAAGTGTCAAAACCAGAAATGCAGGACAGGCCATGGAGAAATGGGAGCCTTGCTACGCTGATGGGCGGGATGTAAATTGCCAACAGCCACTCTGGAGAAGTGTACAGTGTGTCCTGAAACATTTAAAAAACTCAGCTTAGAGAGCATAGCGCACTTCCACTCATGGGCGTATAAATTGGGAAAACTAAAAATCAGCATGACACAGGCACCCCAAAGTTTTGGGCTACTCTGTTGACAAGAACCTCCACTTCGCTACACCTTAAATATCCCAGGAAAGAGAAGAATGGATAAAGAAGTTGTGGTCCTTATGTACAATGGAATATCACTCAGCCATGAAATCAATGTCATAAGGCTAGTAGCAGCATGATGAGTGGATTTAGGTATGACGATTCTAAGTGAAATAAGTCACACAGAAAAAGACACTTATCATAAGATATCACTCATAGAGGGAATGTAAAAACCGCTACCCTTGAACTGAATTACAAAACAGAACAGAGTCACACGTTTAGAAAACACACTATGGCTGCTTAACGGGAAAGGTGAGGTGGGGTGATGCATAAAACACGGGTTTCAAATTAGCTCAGATACCGTTCCAGAAACCCAATATGTAATAGACAAGACCTACTCCTTGCTCAGTGAACTGGACTCAACACCCCCTATTCACCGCCCAAGAATATATCTGACTAGTAAGAATCTTAAAACCTATGTATTGATATCTCTCTGTAAGTGAGTCAAATGGGTGTAAAGCGGCATAAACACAGCAGTGAAAAGCAGCTAAACCCCATTATAAAAATCAATTACGTTTCAAAACCCGTGAAACAAAGACAGTGAAAGAGAGAGAAATTCTTACAAAATTCGTTCAGGAGCTGTGATGCCACCTGGATTGACCATATCTAGACCCACAGCTGATTGAGACATAAGGGTGGACACTCTTGGGGCTGAGAGGTTTGGTGAGGTTGGGTGAGAAAACGCAGACCCTTTAAAGTAATACGGCGTGGTACCCATCCCATGGGTCCCAAATCTCCAGGTTCAAGGGCATCGTCCTATATTGAAAACATGCATGAGAAACCCCGAAGATGGTACACCGTGTGATCGGGAAAGGTTTCTAAAACGCACCTCATTTCTCATCTCCTTGTGCTCCGGTTCGCCATTCCAGCCGCTTTACTAGCAATCTCCCTCCTTGGAGAATCAGCACCTTTATCCTCCTGTTCCGTACAGGTTGCTAATTGTCCTGAGGATGAACGGGAAGAGGGGGAACCAATGAGAGACTAGCTCTAGGTGTTGGGACAGGCACAGGTCACTCTATTTTCCCATCAGGAAGAAGAATTAACCACAGGCTCAGCCTGCCACCAGGAACCAGAAGACGGCCTGAAGCAATCCTGCGCTTTTGCGGCCAGCTCCCAAGAAAGCGAGTTGAAGAATGGAGCTCAGGGGCACTACAATTCACAAACCTGCAGACTTAGAAATGATAACTCTCGTCCACAAATATATTGAGGGAAGGCAACGAAGAGGATTTGAAAGCAAGGCAGAATTGCAGGAAACAGTTTTCAGGAGGTAGATTCGAATCGCCTTTAAAGCACAGGAAAAGCGGCAAAACCTCGACAATGATGCCCTTGGTCAAAAAGGGCGTATGCGTTTTTTCCTGAATATATTCAGGAGAAAACGCATACGCCCTTTTTGGCCAACCAAGCAACCTGGAAAGGCAAATCAGCGCTACAAAGAAGTCTCGCTTCCCATCGGTCAAAAGGGCCATGCTGAATAAAGTGTCAAAACCAGAAATGCAGGACAGGCCATGGAGAAATGGGAGCCTTGCTACGCTGATGGGCGGGATGTAAATTGCTAACAGCCACTCCGGAGAAGTGTACGGTGTGTCCTGAAACATCTAAAAAACTCAGCTTAGAGACCATAGGGCACTTCCTCTCATGGGCGTATAAATTGGGAAAACTAAAAATCAGCAAGACACAGGCACCCAAAAGTTTTGGGCTACTCTCTTGACAAGAACCTCCACTTCGTTACACCTTAAATATCCCAGGAAAGAGAAGAATGGATAAAGAAGTTGCGGTCCTTATGTACAATGGAATATCACTCAGCCATGAAATCAACGTCATAAGGCTAGTAGCAGCATGATGAGTGGATTTAGGTACGACCATTCTAAGTGAAATAAGTCACACAGAAAAAGACACTTATCATGAGATATCACTTATAGAGGGAATGTCAAAACCGCTACCCTTGAACTGAATTACAAAACAGAACAGAGTCACACGTTTAGAAAACACACTATGGCTGCTTAACGGGAAAGGTGAGGTGGGGTGATGCATAAAACAAGGGTTTCAAATTAGCTCAGATACCGTTCCATAAACCCAATATGTAATAGACAAGACCTACTCCTTGCTCAGTGAACTGGACTCAACACCCCCTATTCACCGCCCAAGAATATATCTGACTAATAAGAATCTTAAAACCTATGTATTGATATCTCTCTGTAAGTGAGTCAAGTGGGTGTAAAGCGGCATAAACACAGCAGTGAAAAGCAGCTAAACCCCACTATAAAAATCAATTACTTTAAAAAACCCGTGAAACAAAGACAGTGAAAGAGAGAGAAATTCTTACAAAATTCGTTCAGGGGCTGTGATGCCACCTGGATTGACCATATCTAGACCCACAGCTGATTGAGACATAAGGGTGGACACTCGTGGGGCTGAGAGGTTTGGTGAGGTTGGCTGAGCTAACGCAGACCCTTTAAAGTAATTCGGCGTGGTACCCATCCCATGGGTCCCAAATCTCCAGGTTCAAGGGCATCGTCCTACATTGAAAACATGCATGAGAAACCCCGAAGATGGTACACCGTGTGATCGGGAAAGGTTTCTAAAACGCACCTCATTTCTCATCTCCTTGTGCTCCGGTTCGCCATTCCAGCCGCTTTACTAGCAATCTCCCTCCTTGGAGAATCAGCACCTTTATCCTCCTGTTCCGTACAGGTTGCAAATTGTCCTGAGGATGAACGGGAAGAGGGGGAACCAATGAGAGACTAGCTCTAGGTGTTGGGGCAGGCACAGGTCATTCTATTTTCCCATCAGGAAGAAGAATTAACCACAGGCTCAGCCTGCCGCCAGGAACCAGAATACGGCCTGAAGCAATCCTGCGCTTTTGCGGCCAGCTCCCAAGAAAGCGAGTTGAAGAATGGAGCTCAGGGGCACTGCAATTCACAAACCTGCAGTCTTAGAAATGATAACTCTCGTCCACAAATATATTGAGGGAAGGCAACGAAGAGGATTTGAAAGCAAGGCAGAATTGCAGGAAACAGATTTCAGGAGGTAGATTCGAATCGCCTTTAAAGCACAGGAAAAGCGGCAAAACCTCGACAATGATGCCCTTGGCCAAAAAGGGCGTATGCGTTTTTTCCTGAATATATTCAGGAAAAAACGCATACGCCCTTTTTGGCCAACCAAGCAACCTGGAAAGGCAAATCAGCGCTACAAAGAAGTCTCGCTTCCCATCGGTCAAAAGGGCCATGCTGAATAAAGTGTCAAAACCAGAAATGCAGGACAGGCCATGGAGAAATGGGAGCCTTGCTACGCTGATGGGCAGGATGTAAATTGCCAACAGCCACTCTGGAGAAGTGTACAGTGTGTCCTGAAACATCTAAAAAACTCAGCTTAGAGAGCATAGCGCACTTCCACTCATGGGCGTATAAATTGGGAAAACTAAAAATCAGCATGACACAGGCACCCCAAAGTTTTGGGCTACTCTGTTGACAAGAACCTCCACTTCGCTACACCTTAAATATCCCAGGAAAGAGAAGAATGGATAAAGAAGTTGTGGTCCTTATGTACAATGGAATATCACTCAGCCATGAAATCAATGTCATAAGGCTAGTAGCAGCATGATGAGTGGATTTAGGTATGACGATTCTAAGTGAAATAAGTCACACAGAAAAAGACACTTATCATAAGATATCACTCATAGAGGGAATGTAAAAACCGCTACCCTTGAACTGAATTACAAAACAGAACAGAGTCACACGTTTAGAAAACACACTATGGCTGCTTAACGGGAAAGGTGAGGTGGGGTGATGCATAAAACAAGGGTTTCAAATTAGCTCAGATACCGTTCCAGAAACCCAATATGTAATAGACAAGACCTACTCCTTGCTCAGTGAACTGGACTCAACACCCCCTATTCACCGCCCAAGAATATATCTGACTAGTAAGAATCTTAAAACCTATGTATTGATATCTCTCTGTAAGTGAGTCAAGTGGGTGTAAAGCGGCATAAACACAGCAGTGAAAAGCAGCTAAACCCCATTATAAAAATCAATTACTTTAAAAAACCCGTGAAACAAAGACAGTGAAAGAGAGAGAAATTCTTACAAAATTCGTTCAGGGGCTGTGATGCCACCTGGATTGACCATATCTAGACCCACAGCTGATTGAGACATAAGGGTGGACACTCGTGGGGCTGAGAGGTTTGGTGAGGTTGGCTGAGCTAACGCAGACCCTTTAAAGTAATTCGGCGTGGTACCCATCCCATGGGTCCCAAATCTCCAGGTTCAAGGGCATCGTCCTACATTGAAAACATGCATGAGAAACCCCGAAGATGGTACACCGTGTGATCGGGAAAGGTTTCTAAAACGCACCTCATTTCTCATCTCCTTGTGCTCCGGTTCGCCATTCCAGCCGCTTTACTAGCAATCTCCCTCCTTGGAGAATCAGCACCTTTATCCTCCTGTTCCGTACAGGTTGCTAATTGTCCTGAGGATGAACGGGAAGAGGGGGAACCAATGAGAGACTAGCTCTAGGTGTTGGGGCAGGCACAGGTCATTCTATTTTCCCATCAGGAAGAAGAATTAACCACAGGCTCAGCCTGCCGCCAGGAACCAGAATACGGCCTGAAGCAATCCTGCGCTTTTGCGGCCAGCTCCCAAGAAAGCGAGTTGAAGAATGGAGCTCAGGGGCACTGCAATTCACAAACCTGCAGTCTTAGAAATGATAACTCTCGTCCACAAATATATTGAGGGAAGGCAACGAAGAAGATTTGAAAGCAAGGCAGAATTGCAGGAAACAGATTTCAGGAGGTAGATTCGAATCGCCTTTAAAGCACAGGAAAAGCGGCAAAACCTCGACAATGATGCCCTTGGCCAAAAAGGGCGTATGCGTTTTTTCCTGAATATATTCAGGAAAAAATGCATACGCCCTTTTTGGCCAACCAAGCAACCTGGAAAGGCAAATCAGCGCTACAAAGAAGTCTCGCTTCCCATCGGTCAAAAGGGCCATGCTGAATAAAGTGTCAAAACCAGAAATGCAGGACAGGCCATGGAGAAATGGGAGCCTTGCTACGCTGATGGGCGGGATGTAAATTGCCAACAGCCACTCTGGAGAAGTGTACAGTGTGTCCTGAAACATCTAAAAAACTCAGCTTAGAGAGCATAGCGCACTTCCACTCATGGGCGTATAAATTGGGAAAACTAAAAATCAGCATGACACAGGCACCCCAAAGTTTTGGGCTACTCTGTTGACAAGAACCTCCACTTCGCTACACCTTAAATATCCCAGGAAAGAGAAGAATGGATAAAGAAGTTGTGGTCCTTATGTACAATGGAATATCACTCAGCCATGAAATCAATGTCATAAGGCTAGTAGCAGCATGATGAGTGGATTTAGGTATGACGATTCTAAGTGAAATAAGTCACACAGAAAAAGACACTTATCATAAGATATCACTCATAGAGGGAATGTAAAAACCGCTACCCTTGAACTGAATTACAAAACAGAACAGAGTCACACGTTTAGAAAACACACTATGGCTGCTTAACGGGAAAGGTGAGGTGGGGTGATGCATAAAACAAGGGTTTCAAATTAGCTCAGATACCGTTCCAGAAACCCAATATGTAATAGACAAGACCTACTCCTTGCTCAGTGAACTGGACTCAACACCCCCTATTCACCGCCCAAGAATATATCTGACTAGTAAGTATCTTCAAACCTATGTATTGATATCTCTCTGTAAGTGAGTCAAGTGGGTTTAAAGCGGCATAAACACAGCAGTGAAAAGCAGCCAAACCCCATTATAAAAATCAATTACTTTTCAAAACCCGTGAAACAAAGACAGTGAAAGAGAGAGAAATTCTTACAAAATTCGTTCAGGGGCTGTGATGCCACCTGGATTGACCATATCTAGACCCACAGCTGATTGAGACATAAGGGTGGACACTCTTGGGGCTGAGAGGTTTGGTGAGGTTGGGTGAGCAAACGCAGACCCTTTAAAGAAATACGGCGTAGTACCCATCCAATGGGTCCCAAATCTCCAGGTTCAAGGGCATCGTCCTACATTGAAAACATGCATGAGAAACCCCGAAGATGGTACACCGTGTGATCGGGAAAGGTTTCTAAAACGCACCTCATTTCTCATCTCCTTGTGCTCCGGTTCGCCATTCCAGCCGCTTTACTAGCAATCTCCCTCCTTGGAGAATCAGCACCTTTATCCTCCTGTTCCGTACAGGTTGCTAATTGTCCTGAGGATGAACGGGAAGAGGGGGAACCAATGAGAGACTAGCTCTAGGTGTTGGGACAGGCACAGGTCACTCTATTTTCCCATCAGGAAGAAGAATTAACCACAGGCTCAGCCTGCCACCAGGAACCAGAAGACGGCCTGAAGCAATCCTGCGCTTTTGCGGCCAGCTCCCAAGAAAGCGAGTTGAAGAATGGAGCTCAGGGGCACTACAATTCACAAACCTGCAAACTTAGAAATGATAACTCTCGTCCACAAATATATTGAGGGAAGGCAACGAAGAGGATTTGAAAGCAAGGCAGAATTGCAGGAAACAGATTTCAGGAGGTAGATTCGAATCGCCTTTAAAGCACAGGAAAAGCGGCAAAACCTCGACAATGATGCCCTTGGTCAAAAAGGGCGTATGCGTTTTTTCCTGAATATATTCAGGAGAAAACGCATACGCCCATTTTGGCCAACCAAGCAACCTGGAAAGGCAAATCAGCGCTACAAAGAAGTCTCGCTTCCCATCGGTCAAAAGGGCCATGCTGAATAAAGTGTCAAAACCAGAAATGCTGGACAGGCCTTGGAGAAATGGGAGCCTTGCTATGCTGATGGGCGGGATGTAAATTGCCAACAGCCACACTGGAGAAGTGTACGGTGTGTCCTGAAACATCTAAAAAACTCAGCTTAGAGACCATAGGGCACTTCCTCTCATGGGCGTATAAATTGGGAAAACTAAAAATCAGCAAGACACAGGCACCCCAAAGTTTTGGGCTGCTCTGTTGACAAGAACCTCCACTTCGTTACACCTTAAATATCCCAGGAAAGAGAAGAATGGATAAAGAAGTTGTGGTCCTTATGTACAATGGAATATCACTCAGCCATGAAATCAACGTCATAAGGCTAGTAGCAGCATGATGAGTGGATTTAGGTACGACGATTCTAAGTGAAATAAGTCACACAGAAAAAGACACTTATCATGAGATATCACTTATAGAGGGAATGTCAAAACCGCTACCCTTGAACTGAATTACAAAACAGAACAGAGTCACACGTTTAGAAAAAACACTATGGCTGCTTAACGGGAAAGGTGAGGTGGGGTGATGCATAAAACAAGGGTTTCAAATTAGCTCAGATACCGTTCCAGAAACCCAATATGTAATAGACAAGACCTACTCCTTTCTCCGTGAACTGGACTCAACACCCCCTATTCACCGCCCAAGAATATATCTGACTAGTAAGAATCTTAAAACCTATGTATTGATATCTCTCTGTAAGTGAGTCAAGTGGGTGTAAAGCGGCATAAACACAGCAGTGAAAAGCAGCTAAACCCCACTATAAAAATCAATTACTTTAAAAAACCCATGAAACAAAGACAGTGAAAGAGAGAGAAATTCTTACAAAATTCGTTCAGGGGCTGTGATGCCACCTGGATTGACCATATCTAGACCCACAGCTGATTGAGACATAAGGGTGGACACTCTTGGGGCTGAGAGGTTTGGTGAGGTTGGCTGAGCTAACGCAGACCCTTTAAAGTAATTCGGCGTGGTACCCATCCCATGGGTCCCAAATCTCCAGGTTCAAGGGCATCGTCCTACATTGAAAACATGCATGAGAAACCCCGAAGATGGTACACCGTGTGATCGGGAAAGGTTTCTAAAACGCACCTCATTTCTCATCTCCTTGTGCTCCGGTTCGCCATTCCAGCCGCTTTACTAGCAATCTCCCTCCTTGGAGAATCAGCACCTTTATCCTCCTGTTCCGTACAGGTTGCAAATTGTCCTGAGGATGAACGGGAAGAGGGGGAACCAATGAGAGACTAGCTCTAGGTGTTGGGGCAGGCACAGGTCATTCTATTTTCCCATCAGGAAGAAGAATTAACCACAGGCTCAGCCTGCCGCCAGGAACCAGAATACGGCCTGAAGCAATCCTGCGCTTTTGCGGCCAGCTCCCAAGAAAGCGAGTTGAAGAATGGAGCTCAGGGGCACTGCAATTCACAAACCTGCAGTCTTAGAAATGATAACTCTCGTCCACAAATATATTGAGGGAAGGCAACGAAGAGGATTTGAAAGCAAGGCAGAATTGCAGGAAACAGATTTCAGGAGGTAGATTCGAATCGCCTTTAAAGCACAGGAAAAGCGGCAAAACCTCGACAATGATGCCCTTGGCCAAAAAGGGCGTATGCGTTTTTTCCTGAATATATTCAGGAAAAAACGCATACGCCCTTTTTGGCCAACCAAGCAACCTGGAAAGGCAAATCAGCGCTACAAAGAAGTCTCACTTCCCATCGGTCAAAAGGGCCATGCTGAATAAAGTGTCAAAACCAGAAATGCAGGACAGGCCATGGAGAAATGGGAGCCTTGCTACGCTGATGGGCGGGATGTAAATTGCCAACAGCCACTCTGGAGAAGTGTACAGTGTGTCCTGAAACATCTAAAAAACTCAGCTTAGAGAGCATAGCGCACTTCCACTCATGGGCGTATAAATTGGGAAAACTAAAAATCAGCATGACACAGGCACCCCAAAGTTTTGGGCTACTCTGTTGACAAGAACCTCCACTTCGCTACACCTTAAATATCCCAGGAAAGAGAAGAATGGATAAAGAAGTTGTGGTCCTTATGTACAATGGAATATCACTCAGCCATGAAATCAATGTCATAAGGCTAGTAGCAGCATGATGAGTGGATTTAGGTATGACGATTCTAAGTGAAATAAGTCACACAGAAAAAGACACTTATCATAAGATATCACTCATAGAGGAAATGTAAAAACCGCTACCCTTGAACTGAATTACAAAACAGAACAGAGTCACACGTTTAGAAAACAGACTATGGCTGCTTAACGGGAAAGGTGAGGTGGGGTGATGCATAAAACAAGGGTTTCAAATTAGCTCAGATACCGTTCCAGAAACCCAATATGTAATAGACAAGACCTACTCCTTGCTCAGTGAACTGGACTCAACACCCCCTATTCACCGCCCAAGAATATATCTGACTAGTAAGAATCTTAAAACCTATGTATTGATATCTCTCTGTAAGTGAGTCAAATGGGTGTAAAGCGGCATAAACACAGCAGTGAAAAGCAGCTAAACCCCATTATAAAAATCAATTACGTTTCAAAACCCGTGAAACAAAGACAGTGAAAGAGAGAGAAATTCTTACAAAATTCGTTCAGGAGCTGTGATGCCACCTGGATTGACCATATCTAGACCCACAGCTGATTGAGACATAAGGGTGGACACTCTTGGGGCTGAGAGGTTTGGTGAGGTTGGGTGAGAAAACGCAGACCCTTTAAAGTAATACGGCGTGGTACCCATCCCATGGGTCCCAAATCTCCAGGTTCAAGGGCATCGTCCTATATTGAAAACATGCATGAGAAACCCCGAAGATGGTACACCGTGTGATCGGGAAAGGTTTCTAAAACGCACCTCATTTCTCATCTCCTTGTGCTCCGGTTCGCCATTCCAGCCGCTTTACTAGCAATCTCCCTCCTTGGAGAATCAGCACCTTTATCCTCCTGTTCCGTACAGGTTGCTAATTGTCCTGAGGATGAACGGGAAGAGGGGGAACCAATGAGAGACTAGCTCTAGGTGTTGGGACAGGCACAGGTCACTCTATTTTCCCATCAGGAAGAAGAATTAACCACAGGCTCAGCCTGCCACCAGGAACCAGAAGACGGCCTGAAGCAATCCTGCGCTTTTGCGGCCAGCTCCCAAGAAAGCGAGTTGAAGAATGGAGCTCAGGGGCACTACAATTCACAAACCTGCAGACTTAGAAATGATAACTCTCGTCCACAAATATATTGAGGGAAGGCAACGAAGAGGATTTGAAAGCAAGGCAGAATTGCAGGAAACAGATTTCAGGAGGTAGATTCGAATCGCCTTTAAAGCACAGGAAAAGCGGCAAAACCTCGACAATGATGCCCTTGGTCAAAAAGGGCGTATGCGTTTTTTCCTGAATATATTCAGGAGAAAACGCATACGCCCTTTTTGGCCAACCAAGCAACCTGGAAAGGCAAATCAGCGCTACAAAGAAGTCTCGCTTCCCATCGGTCAAAAGGGCCATGCTGAATAAAGTGTCAAAACCAGAAATGCAGGACAGGCCATGGAGAAATGGGAGCCTTGCTACGCTGATGGGCGGGATGTAAATTGCTAACAGCCACTCCGGAGAAGTTTACGGTGTGTCCTGAAACATCTAAAAAACTCAGCTTAGAGACCATAGGGCACTTCCTCTCATGGGCGTATAAATTGGGAAAACTAAAAATCAGCAAGACACAGGCACCCCAAAGTTTTGGGCTGCTCTGTTGACAAGAACCTCCACTTCGTTACACCTTAAATATCCCAGGAAAGAGAAGAATGGATAAAGAAGTTGTGGTCCTTATGTACAATGGAATATCACTCAGCCATGAAATCAACGTCATAAGGCTAGTAGCAGCATGATGAGTGGATTTAGGTACGACGATTCTAAGTGAAATAAGTCACACAGAAAAAGACACTTATCATGAGATATCACTTATAGAGGGAATGTCAAAACCGCTACCCTTGAACTGAATTACAAAACAGAACAGAGTCACACGTTTAGAAAAAACACTATGGCTGCTTAACGGGAAAGGTGAGGTGGGGTGATGCATAAAACAAGGGTTTCAAATTAGCTCAGATACCGTTCCAGAAACCCAATATGTAATAGACAAGACCTACTCCTTTCTCCGTGAACTGGACTCAACACCCCCTATTCACCGCCCAAGAATATATCTGACTAGTAAGAATCTTAAAACCTATGTATTGATATCTCTCTGTAAGTGAGTCAAGTGGGTGTAAAGCGGCATAAACACAGCAGTGAAAAGCAGCTAAACCCCATTATAAAAATCAATTACTTTAAAAAACCCGTGAAACAAAGACAGTGAAAGAGAGAGAAATTCTTACAAAATTCGTTCAGGGGCTGTGATGCCACCTGGATTGACCATATCTAGACCCACAGCTGATTGAGACATAAGGGTGGACACTCGTGGGGCTGAGAGGTTTGGTGAGGTTGGCTGAGCTAACGCAGACCCTTTAAAGTAATTCGGCGTGGTACCCATCCCATGGGTCCCAAATCTCCAGGTTCAAGGGCATCGTCCTACATTGAAAACATGCATGAGAAACCCCGAAGATGGTACACCGTGTGATCGGGAAAGGTTTCTAAAACGCACCTCATTTCTCATCTCCTTGTGCTCCGGTTCGCCATTCCAGCCGCTTTACTAGCAATCTCCCTCCTTGGAGAATCAGCACCTTTATCCTCCTGTTCCGTACAGGTTGCAAATTGTCCTGAGGATGAACGGGAAGAGGGGGAACCAATGAGAGACTAGCTCTAGGTGTTGGGGCAGGCACAGGTCATTCTATTTTCCCATCAGGAAGAAGAATTAACCACAGGCTCAGCCTGCCGCCAGGAACCAGAAGACGGCCTGAAGCAATCCTGCGCTTTTGCGGCCAGCTCCCAAGAAAGCAAGTTGAAGAATGGAGCTCAGGGGCACTGCAATTCACAAACCTGCAGTCTTAGAAATGATAACTCTCGTCCACAAATATATTGAGGGAAGGCAACGAAGAGGATTTGAAAGCAAGGCAGAATTGCAGGAAACAGATTTCAGGAGGTAGATTCGAATCGCCTTTAAAGCACAGGAAAAGCGGCAAAACCTCGACAATGATGCCCTTGGCCAAAAAGGGCGTATGCGCTTTTTCCTGAATATATTCAGGAAAAAACGCATACGCCCTTTTTGGCCAACCAAGCAACCTGGAAAGGCAAATCAGCGCTACAAAGAAGTCTCGCTTCCCATCGGTCAAAAGGGCCATGCTGAATAAAGTGTCAAAACCAGAAATGCAGGACAGGCCATGGAGAAATGGGAGCCTTGCTACGCTGATGGGCGGGATGTAAATTGCCAACAGCCACTCTGGAGAAGTGTACAGTGTGTCCTGAAACATCTAAAAAACTCAGCTTAGAGAGCATAGCGCACTTCCACTCATGGGCGTATAAATTGGGAAAACTAAAAATCAGCATGACACAGGCACCCCAAAGTTTTGGGCTACTCTGTTGACAAGAACCTCCACTTCGCTACACCTTAAATATCCCAGGAAAGAGAAGAATGGATAAAGAAGTTGTGGTCCTTATGTACAATGGAATATCACTCAGCCATGAAATCAATGTCATAAGGCTAGTAGCAGCATGATGAGTGGATTTAGGTATGACGATTCTAAGTGAAATAAGTCACACAGAAAAAGACACTTATCATAAGATATCACTCATAGAGGGAATGTAAAAACCGCTACCCTTGAACTGAATTACAAAACAGAACAGAGTCACACGTTTAGAAAACACACTATGGCTGCTTAACGGGAAAGGTGAGGTGGGGTGATGCATAAAACACGGGTTTCAAATTAGCTCAGATACCGTTCCAGAAACCCAATATGTAATAGACAAGACCTACTCCTTGCTCAGTGAACTGGACTCAACACCCCCTATTCACCGCCCAAGAATATATCTGACTAGTAAGAATCTTAAAACCTATGTATTGATATCTCTCTGTAAGTGAGTCAAATGGGTGTAAAGC
Source organism: Balaenoptera borealis (assembly GCF_965194805.1). Classification (NCBI taxonomy): domain Eukaryota; kingdom Metazoa; phylum Chordata; class Mammalia; order Artiodactyla; family Balaenopteridae; genus Balaenoptera; species Balaenoptera borealis. Next base: position 85,825,336 of record NC_138873.1, read on the forward strand.
GGCATAAACACAGCAGTGAAAAGCAGCTAAACCCCATTATAAAAATCAATTACGTTTCAAAACCCGTGAAACAAAGACAGTGAAAGAGAGAGAAATTCTTACAAAATTCGTTCAGGAGCTGTGATGCCACCTGGATTGACCATATCTAGACCCACAGCTGATTGAGACATAAGGGTGGACACTCTTGGGGCTGAGAGGTTTGGTGAGGTTGGGTGAGAAAACGCAGACCCTTTAAAGTAATACGGCGTGGTACCCATCCCATGGGTCCCAAATCTCCAGGTTCAAGGGCATCTTCCTATATTGAAAACATGCATGAGAAACCCCGAAGATGGTACACCGTGTGATCGGGAAAGGTTTCTAAAACGCACCTCATTTCTCATCTCCTTGTGCTCCGGTTCGCCATTCCAGCAGCTTTACTAGCAATCTCCCTCCTTGGAGAATCAGCACCTTTATCCTCCTGTTCCGTACAGGTTGCTAATTGTCCTGAGGATGAACGGGAAGAGGGGGAACCAATGAGAGACTAGCTCTAGGTGTTGGGACAGGCACAGGTCACTCTATTTTCCCATCAGGAAGAAGAATTAACCACAGGCTCAGCCTGCCACCAGGAACCAGAAGACGGCCTGAAGCAATCCTGCGCTTTTGCGGCCAGCTCCCAAGAAAGCGAGTTGAAGAATGGAGCTCAGGGGCACTACAATTCACAAACCTGCAAACTTAGAAATGATAACTCTCGTCCACAAATATATTGAGGGAAGGCAACGAAGAGGATTTGAAAGCAAGGCAGAATTGCAGGAAACAGATTTCAGGAGGTAGATTCGAATCGCCTTTAAAGCACAGGAAAAGCAGCAAAACCTCGACAATGATGCCCTTGGCCAAAAAGGGCGTATGCGTTTTTTCCTGAATATATTCAGGAGAAAACGCATACGCCCTTTTTGGCCAACCAAGCAACCTGGAAAGGCAAATCAGCGCTACAAAGAAGTCTCGCTTCCCATCGGTCAAAAGGGCCATGATGAATAAAGTGTCAAAACCAGAAATGCTAGACAGGCCTTGGAGAAATGGGAGCCTTGCTACGCTGATGGGCGGGATGTAAATTGCCAACAGCCACACTGGAGAAGTGTACGGTGTGTCCTGAAACATCTAAAAAACTCAGCTTAGAGACCATAGGGCACTTCCTCTCATGGGCGTATAAATTGGGAAAACTAAAAATCAGCAAGACACAGGCACCCCAAAGTTTTGGGCTGCTCTGTTGACAAGAACCTCCACTTCGTTACACCTTAAATATCCCAGGAAAGAGAAGAATGGATAAAGAAGTTGTGGTCCTTATGTACAATGGAATGTCACTCAGCCATGAAATCAACGTCATAAGGCTAGTAGCAGCATGATGAGTGGATTTAGGTACGACGATTCTAAGTGAAATAAGTCACACAGAAAAAGACACTTATCATGAGATATCACTTATAGAGGGACTGTCAAAACCGCTACCCTTGAACTGAATTACAAAACAGAACAGAGTCACACGTTTAGAAAAAACACTATGGCTGCTTAACGGGAAAGGTGAGGTGGGGTGATGCATAAAACAAGGGTTTCAAATTAGCTCAGATACCGTTCCAGAAACCCAATATGTAATAGACAAGACCTACTCCTTGCTCAGTGAACTGGACTCAACACCCCCTATTCACCGCCCAAGAATATATCTGACTAGTAAGAATCTTAAAACCTATGTATTGATATCTCTCTGTAAGTGAGTCAAATGGGTGTAAAGCGGCATAAACACAGCAGTGAAAAGCAGCTAAACCCCATTATAAAAATCAATTACGTTTCAAAACCCGTAAAACAAAGACAGTGAAAGAGAGAGAAATTCTTACAAAATTCGTTCAGGAGCTGTGATGCCACCTGGATTGACCATATCTAGACCCACAGCTGATTGAGACATAAGGGTGGACACTCTTGGGGCTGAGAGGTTTGGTGAGGTTGGGTGAGAAAACGCAGACCCTTTAAAGTAATACGGCGTGGTACCCATCCCATGGGTCCCAAATCTCCAGGTTCAAGGGCATCGTCCTATATTGAAAACATGCATGAGAAACCCCGAAGATGGTACACCGTGTGATCGGGAAAGGTTTCTAAAACGCACCTCATTTCTCATCTCCTTGTGCTCCGGTTCGCCATTCCAGCCGCTTTACTAGCAATCTCCCTCCTTGGAGAATCAGCACCTTTATCCTCCTGTTCCGTACAGGTTGCTAATTGTCCTGAGGATGAACGGGAAGAGGGGGAACCAATGAGAGACTAGCTCTAGGTGTTGGGACAGGCACAGGTCACTCTATTTTCCCATCAGGAAGAAGAATTAACCACAGGCTCAGCCTGCCACCAGGAACCAGAAGACGGCCTGAAGCAATCCTGCGCTTTTGCGGCCAGCTCCCAAGAGAGCGAGTTGAAGAATGGAGCTCAGGGGCACTACAATTCACAAACCTGCAGACTTAGAAATGATAACTCTCGTCCACAAATATATTGAGGGAAGGCAACGAAGAGGATTTGAAAGCAAGGCAGAATTGCAGGAAACAGATTTCAGGAGGTAGATTCGAATCGCCTTTAAAGCACAGGAAAAGCGGCAAAACCTCGACAATGATGCCCTTGGTCAAAAAGGGCGTATGCGTTTTTTCCTGAATATATTCAGGAAAAAACGCATACGCCCTTTTTGGCCAACCAAGCAACCTGGAAAGGCAAATCAGCGCTACAAAGAAGTCTCGCTTCCCATCGGTCAAAAGGGCCATGCTGAATAAAGTGTCAAAACCAGAAATGCAGGACAGGCCATGGAGAAATGGGAGCCTTGCTACGCTGATGGGCGGGATGTAAATTGCTAACAGCCACTCCGGAGAAGTGTACGGTGTGTCCTGAAACATCTAAAAAACTCAGCTTAGAGACCATAGGGCACTTCCTCTCATGGGCGTATAAATTGGGAAAACTAAAAATCAGCAAGACACAGGCACCCAAAAGTTTTGGGCTACTCTCTTGACAAGAACCTCCACTTCGTTACACCTTAAATATCCCAGGAAAGAGAAGAATGGATAAAGAAGTTGCGGTCCTTATGTACAATGGAATATCACTCAGCCATGAAATCAACGTCATAAGGCTAGTAGCAGCATGATGAGTGGATTTAGGTACGACCATTCTAAGTGAAATAAGTCACACAGAAAAAGACACTTATCATGAGATATCACTTATAGAGGGAATGTCAAAACCGCTACCCTTGAACTGAATTACAAAACAGAACAGAGTCACACGTTTAGAAAACACACTATGGCTGCTTAACGGGAAAGGTGAGGTGGGGTGATGCATAAAACAAGGGTTTCAAATTAGCTCAGATACCGTTCCATAAACCCAATATGTAATAGACAAGACCTACTCCTTGCTCAGTGAACTGGACTCAACACCCCCTATTCACCGCCCAAGAATATATCTGACTAGTAAGTATCTTCAAACCTATGTATTGATATCTCTCTGTAAGTGAGTCAAGTGGGTGTAAAGCGGCATAAACATAGCAGTGAAAAGCAGCCAAACCCCATTATAAAAATCAATTACTTTTCAAAACCCGTGAAACAAAGACAGTGAAAGAGAGAGAAATTCTTACAAAATTCGTTCAGGGGCTGTGATGCCACCTGGATTGACCATATCTAGACCCACAGCTGATTGAGACATAAGGGTGGACACTCTTGGGGCTGAGAGGTTTGGTGAGGTTGGGTGAGCAAACGCAGACCCTTTAAAGTAATACGGCGTGGTACCCATCCCATGGGTCCCAAATCTCCAGGTTCAAGGGCATCTTCCTATATTGAAAACATGCATGAGAAACCCCGAAGATGGTACACCGTGTGATCGGGAAAGGTTTCTAAAACGCACCTCATTTCTCATCTCCTTGTGCTCCGGTTCGCCATTCCAGCAGCTTTACTAGCAATCTCCCTCCTTGGAGAATCAGCACCTTTATCCTCCTGTTCCGTACAGGTTGCTAATTGTCCTGAGGATGAACGGGAAGAGGGGGAACCAATGAGAGACTAGCTCTAGGTGTTGGGACAGGCACAGGTCACTCTATTTTCCCATCAGGAAGAAGAATTAACCACAGGCTCAGCCTGCCACCAGGAACCAGAAGACGGCCTGAAGCAATCCTGCGCTTTTGCGGCCAGCTCCCAAGAAAGCGAGTTGAAGAATGGAGCTCAGGGGCACTACAATTCACAAACCTGCAAACTTAGAAATGATAACTCTCGTCCACAAATATATTGAGGGAAGGCAACGAAGAGGATTTGAAAGCAAGGCAGAATTGCAGGAAACAGATTTCAGGAGGTAGATTCGAATCGCCTTTAAAGCACAGGAAAAGCAGCAAAACCTCGACAATGATGCCCTTGGCCAAAAAGGGCGTATGCGTTTTTTCCTGAATATATTCAGGAGAAAACGCATACGCCCTTTTTGGCCAACCAAGCAACCTGGAAAGGCAAATCAGCGCTACAAAGAAGTCTCGCTTCCCATCGGTCAAAAGGGCCATGCTGAATAAAGTGTCAAAACCAGAAATGCAGGACAGGCCATGGAGAAATGGGAGCCTTGCTACGCTGATGGGCGGGATGTAAATTGCTAACAGCCACTCCGGAGAAGTGTACGGTGTGTCCTGAAACATCTAAAAAACTCAGCTTAGAGACCATAGGGCACTTCCTCTCATGGGCGTATAAATTGGGAAAACTAAAAATCAGCAAGACACAGGCACCCAAAAGTTTTGGGCTACTCTCTTGACAAGAACCTCCACTTCGTTACACCTTAAATATCCCAGGAAAGAGAAGAATGGATAAAGAAGTTGCGGTCCTTATGTACAATGGAATATCACTCAGCCATGAAATCAACGTCATAAGGCTAGTAGCAGCATGATGAGTGGATTTAGGTACGACCATTCTAAGTGAAATAAGTCACACAGAAAAAGACACTTATCATGAGATATCACTTATAGAGGGAATGTCAAAACCGCTACCCTTGAACTGAATTACAAAACAGAACAGAGTCACACGTTTAGAAAACACACTATGGCTGCTTAACGGGAAAGGTGAGGTGGGGTGATGCATAAAACAAGGGTTTCAAATTAGCTCAGATACCGTTCCATAAACCCAATATGTAATAGACAAGACCTACTCCTTGCTCAGTGAACTGGACTCAACACCCCCTATTCACCGCCCAAGAATATATCTGACTAGTAAGTATCTTCAAACCTATGTATTGATATCTCTCTGTAAGTGAGTCAAGTGGGTGTAAAGCGGCATAAACACAGCAGTGAAAAGCAGCCAAACCCCATTATAAAAATCAATTACTTTTCAAAACCCGTGAAACAAAGACAGTGAAAGAGAGAGAAATTCTTACAAAATTCGTTCAGGGGCTGTGATGCCACCTGGATTGACCATATCTAGACCCACAGCTGATTGAGACATAAGGGTGGACACTCTTGGGGCTGAGAGGTTTGGTGAGGTTGGGTGAGCAAACGCAGACCCTTTAAAGTAATACGGCGTGGTACCCATCCCATGGGTCCCAAATCTCCAAGTTCAAGGGCATCTTCCTATATTGAAAACATGCATGAGAAACCCCGAAGATGGTACACCGTGTGATCGGGAAAGGTTTCTAAAACGCACCTCATTTCTCATCTCCTTGTGCTCCGGTTCGCCATTCCAGCAGCTTTACTAGCAATCTCCCTCCTTGGAGAATCAGCACCTTTATCCTCCTGTTCCGTACAGGTTGCTAATTGTCCTGAGGATGAACGGGAAGAGGGGGAACCAATGAGAGACTAGCTCTAGGTGTTGGGACAGGCACAGGTCACTCTATTTTCCCATCAGGAAGAAGAATTAACCACAGGCTCAGCCTGCCACCAGGAACCAGAAGACGGCCTGAAGCAATCCTGCGCTTTTGCGGCCAGCTCCCAAGAAAGCGAGTTGAAGAATGGAGCTCAGGGGCACTACAATTCACAAACCTGCAAACTTAGAAATGATAACTCTCGTCCACAAATATATTGAGGGAAGGCAACGAAGAGGATTTGAAAGCAAGGCAGAATTGCAGGAAACAGATTTCAGGAGGTAGATTCGAATCGCCTTTAAAGCACAGGAAAAGCAGCAAAACCTCGACAATGATGCCCTTGGCCAAAAAGGGCGTATGCGTTTTTTCCTGAATATATTCAGGAGAAAACGCATACGCCCTTTTTGGCCAACCAAGCAACCTGGAAAGGCAAATCAGCGCTACAAAGAAGTCTCGCTTCCCATCGGTCAAAAGGGCCATGATGAATAAAGTGTCAAAACCAGAAATGCTAGACAGGCCTTGGAGAAATGGGAGCCTTGCTACGCTGATGGGCGGGATGTAAATTGCCAACAGCCACACTGGAGAAGTGTACGGTGTGTCCTGAAACATCTAAAAAACTCAGCTTAGAGACCATAGGGCACTTCCTCTCATGGGCGTATAAATTGGGAAAACTAAAAATCAGCAAGACACAGGCACCCCAAAGTTTTGGGCTGCTCTGTTGACAAGAACCTCCACTTCGTTACACCTTAAATATCCCAGGAAAGAGAAGAATGGATAAAGAAGTTGTGGTCCTTATGTACAATGGAATATCACTCAGCCATGAAATCAACGTCATAAGGCTAGTAGCAGCATGATGAGTGGATTTAGGTACGACGATTCTAAGTGAAATAAGTCACACAGAAAAAGACACTTATCATGAGATATCACTTATAGAGGGAATGTCAAAACCGCTACCCTTGAACTGAATTACAAAACAGAACAGAGTCACACGTTTAGAAAAAACACTATGGCTGCTTAACGGGAAAGGTGAGGTGGGGTGATGCATAAAACAAGGGTTTCAAATTAGCTCAGATACCGTTCCAGAAACCCAATATGTAATAGACAAGACCTACTCCTTGCTCCGTGAACTGGACTCAACACCCCCTATTCACCGCCCAAGAATATATCTGACTAGTAAGAATCTTAAAACCTATGTATTGATATCTCTCTGTAAGTGAGTCAAGTGGGTGTAAAGCGGCATAAACACAGCAGTGAAAAGCAGCTAAACCCCATTATAAAAATCAATTACTTTAAAAAACCCGTGAAACAAAGACAGTGAAAGAGAGAGAAATTCTTACAAAATTCGTTCAGGGGCTGTGATGCCACCTGGATTGACCATATCTAGACCCACAGCTGATTGAGACATAAGGGTGGACACTCGTGGGGCTGAGAGGTTTGGTGAGGTTGGGTGAGAAAACGCAGACCCTTTAAAGTAATACGGCGTGGTACCCATCCCATGGGTCCCAAATCTCCAGGTTCAAGGGCATCGTCCTACATTGAAAACATGCATGAGAAACCCCGAAGATGGTACACCGTGTGATCGGGAAAGGTTTCTAAAACGCACCTCATTTCTCATCTCCTTGTGCTCCGGTTCGCCATTCCAGCCGCTTTACTAGCAATCTCCCTCCTTGGAGAATCAGCACCTTTATCCTCCTGTTCCGTACAGGTTGCTAATTGTCCTGAGGATGAACGGGAAGAGGGGGAACCAATGAGAGACTAGCTCTAGGTGTTGGGGCAGGCACAGGTCATTCTATTTTCCCATCAGGAAGAAGAATTAACCACAGGCTCAGCCTGCCGCCAGGAACCAGAATACGGCCTGAAGCAATCCTGCGCTTTTGCGGCCAGCTCCCAAGAAAGCGAGTTGAAGAATGGAGCTCAGGGGCACTGCAATTCACAAACCTGCAGACTTAGAAATGATAACTCTCGTCCACAAATATATTGAGGGAAGGCAACGAAGAGGATTTGAAAGCAAGGCAGAATTGCAGGAAACAGATTTCAGGAGGTAGATTCGAATCGCCTTTAAAGCACAGGAAAAGCGGCAAAACCTCGACAATGATGCCCTTGGCCAAAAAGGGCGTATGCGTTTTTTCCTGAATATATTCAGGAAAAAACGCATACGCCCTTTTTGGCCAACCAAGCAACCTGGAAAGGCAAATCAGCGCTACAAAGAAGTCTCGCTTCCCATCGGTCAAAAGGGCCATGATGAATAAAGTGTCAAAACCAGAAATGCTGGACAGGCCTTGGAGAAATGGGAGCCTTGCTACGCTGATGGGCGGGATGTAAATTGCCAACAGCCACTCTGGAGAAGTGTACGGTGTGTCCTGAAACATCTAAAAAACTCAGCTTAGAGACCATAGGGCACTTCCTCTCATGGGCGTATAAATTGGGAAAACTAAAAATCAGCAAGACACAGGCACCCCAAAGTTTTGGGCTACTCTGTTGACAAGAACCTCCACTTCGTTACACCTTAAATATCCCAGGAAAGAGAAGAATGGATAAAGAAGTTGCGGTCCTTATGTACAATGGAATATCACTCAGCCATGAAATCAATGTCATAAGGCTAGTAGCAGCATGATGAGTGGATTTAGGTATGACGATTCTAAGTGAAATAAGTCTCACAGAAAAAGACACTTATCATAAGATATAACTTATAGAGGGAATGTAAAAACCGCTACCCTTGAACTGAATTACAAAACAGAACAGAGTCACACGTTTAGAAAACACACTATGGCTGCTTAACGGGAAAGGTGAGGTGGGGTGATGCATAAAACACGGGTTTCAAATTAGCTCAGATACCGTTCCAGAAACCCAATATGTAATAGACAAGACCTACTCCTTGCTCAGTGAACTGGACTCAACACCCCCTATTCACCGCCCAAGAATATATCTGACTAGTAGGAATCTTAAAACCTATGTATTGATATCTCTCTGTAAGTGAGTCAAATGGGTGTAAAGCGAAATAAACACAGCAGTGAAAAGCAGCTAAACCCCATTATAAAAATCAATTACGTTTCAAAACCCGTGAAACAAAGACAGTGAAAGAGAGAGAAATTCTTACAAAATTCGTTCAGGGGCTGTGATGCCACCTGGATTGACCATATCTAGACCCACAGCTGATTGAGACATAAGGGTGGACACTCTTGGGGCTGAGAGGTTTGGTGAGGTTGGGTGAGAAAACGCAGACCCTTTAAAGTAATACGGCGTGGTACCCATCCCATGGGTCCCAAATCTCCAGGTTCAAGGGCATCGTCCTACATTGAAAACATGCATGAGAAACCCCGAAGATGGTACACCGTGTGATCGGGAAAGGTTTCTAAAACGCACCTCATTTCTCATCTCCTTGTGCTCCGGTTCGCCATTCCAGCCGCTTTACTAGCAATCTCCCTCCTTGGAGAATCAGCACCTTTATCCTCCTGTTCCGTACAGGTTGCTAATTGTCCTGAGGATGAACGGGAAGAGGGGGAACCAATGAGAGACTAGCTCTAGGTGTTGGGGCAGGCACAGGTCATTCTATTTTCCCATCAGGAAGAAGAATTAACCACAGGCTCAGCCTGCCGCCAGGAACCAGAATACGGCCTGAAGCAATCCTGCGCTTTTGCGGCCAGCTCCCAAGAAAGCGAGTTGAAGAATGGAGCTCAGGGGCACTGCAATTCACAAACCTGCAGACTTAGAAATGATAACTCTCGTCCACAAATATATTGAGGGAAGGCAACGAAGAGGATTTGAAAGCAAGGCAGAATTGCAGGAAACACATTTCAGGAGGTAGATTCGAATCGCCTTTAAAGCACAGGAAAAGCGGCAAAACCTCGACAATGATGCCCTTGGCCAAAAAGGGCGTATGCGTTTTTTCCTGAATATATTCAGGAAAAAACGCATACGCCCTTTTTGGCCAACCAAGCAACCTGGAAAGGCAAATCAGCGCTACAAAGAAGTCTCGCTTCCCATCGGTCAAAAGGGCCATGATGAATAAAGTGTCAAAACCAGAAATGCTGGACAGGCCTTGGAGAAATGGGAGCCTTGCTACGCTGATGGGCGGGATGTAAATTGCCAACAGCCACTCTGGAGAAGTGTACGGTGTGTCCTGAAACATCTAAAAAACTCAGCTTAGAGACCATAGGGCACTTCCTCTCATGGGCGTATAAATTGGGAAAACTAAAAATCAGCAAGACACAGGCACCCCAAAGTTTTGGGCTACTCTGTTGACAAGAACCTCCACTTCGTTACACCTTAAATATCCCAGGAAAGAGAAGAATGGATAAAGAAGTTGCGGTCCTTATGTACAATGGAATATCACTCAGCCATGAAATCAATGTCATAAGGCTAGTAGCAGCATGATGAGTGGATTTAGGTATGACGATTCTAAGTGAAATAAGTCACACAGAAAAAGACACTTATCATAAGATATAACTTATAGAGGGAATGTAAAAACCGCTACCCTTGAACTGAATTACAAAACAGAACAGAGTCACACGTTTAGAAAACACACTATGGCTGCTTAACGGGAAAGGTGAGGTGGGGTGATGCATAAAACACGGGTTTCAAATTAGCTCAGATACCGTTCCAGAAACCCAATATGTAATAGACAAGACCTACTCCTTGCTCAGTGAACTGGACTCAACACCCCCTATTCACCGCCCAAGAATATATCTGACTAGTAGGAATCTTAAAACCTATGTATTGATATCTCTCTGTAAGTGAGTCAAATGGGTGTAAAGCGGCATAAACACAGCAGTGAAAAGCAGCTAAACCCCATTATAAAAATCAATTACGTTTCAAAACCCGTGAAACAAAGACAGTGAAAGAGAGAGAAATTCTTACAAAATTCGTTCAGGGGCTGTGATGCCACCTGGATTGACCATATCTAGACCCACAGCTGATTGAGACATAAGGGTGGACACTCTTGGGGCTGAGAGGTTTGGTGAGGTTGGGTGAGAAAACGCAGACCCTTTAAAGTAATACGGCGTGGTACCCATCCCATGGGTCCCAAATCTCCAGGTTCAAGGGCATCGTCCTACATTGAAAACATGCATGAGAAACCCCGAAGATGGTACACCGTGTGATCGGGAAAGGTTTCTAAAACGCACCTCATTTCTCATCTCCTTGTGCTCCGGTTCGCCATTCCAGCCGCTTTACTAGCAATCTCCCTCCTTGGAGAATCAGCACCTTTATCCTCCTGTTCCGTACAGGTTGCTAATTGTCCTGAGGATGAACGGGAAGAGGGGGAACCAATGAGAGACTAGCTCTAGGTGTTGGGGCAGGCACAGGTCATTCTATTTTCCCATCAGGAAGAAGAATTAACCACAGGCTCAGCCTGCCGCCAGGAACCAGAATACGGCCTGAAGCAATCCTGCGCTTTTGCGGCCAGCTCCCAAGAAAGCGAGTTGAAGAATGGAGCTCAGGGGCACTGCAATTCACAAACCTGCAGACTTAGAAATGATAACTCTCGTCCACAAATATATTGAGGGAAGGCAACGAAGAGGATTTGAAAGCAAGGCAGAATTGCAGGAAACAGATTTCAGGAGGTAGATTCGAATCGCCTTTAAAGCACAGGAAAAGCGGCAAAACCTCGACAATGATGCCCTTGGCCAAAAAGGGCGTATGCGTTTTTTCCTGAATATATTCAGGAAAAAACGCATACGCCCTTTTTGGCCAACCAAGCAACCTGGAAAGGCAAATCAGCGCTACAAAGAAGTCTCGCTTCCCATCGGTCAAAAGGGCCATGATGAATAAAGTGTCAAAACCAGAAATGCTGGACAGGCCTTGGAGAAATGGGAGCCTTGCTACGCTGATGGGCGGGATGTAAATTGCTAACAGCCACTCCGGAGAAGTGTACGGTGTGTCCTGAAACATCTAAAAAACTCAGCTTAGAGACCATAGGGCACTTCCTCTCATGGGCGTATAAATTGGGAAAACTAAAAATCAGCAAGACACAGGCACCCCAAAGTTTTGGGCTACTCTGTTGACAAGAACCTCCACTTCGTTACACCTTAAATATCCCAGGAAAGAGAAGAATGGATAAAGAAGTTGCGGTCCTTATGTACAATGGAATATCACTCAGCCATGAAATCAACGTCATAAGGCTAGTAGCAGCATGATGAGTGGATTTAGGTACGACCATTCTAAGTGAAATAAGTCACACAGAAAAAGACACTTATCATGAGATATCACTTATAGAGGGAATGTCAAAACCGCTACCCTTGAACTGAATTACAAAACAGAACAGAGTCACACGTTTAGAAAACACACTATGGCTGCTTAACGGGAAAGGTGAGGTGGGGTGATGCATAAAACAAGGGTTTCAAATTAGCTCAGATACCGTTCCATAAACCCAATATGTAATAGACAAGACCTACTCCTTGCTCAGTGAACTGGACTCAACACCCCCTATTCACCGCCCAAGAATATATCTGACTAGTAAGTATCTTCAAACCTATGTATTGATATCTCTCTGTAAGTGAGTCAAGTGGGTGTAAAGCGGCATAAACACAGCAGTGAAAAGCAGCCAAACCCCATTATAAAAATCAATTACTTTTCAAAACCCGTGAAACAAAGACAGTGAAAGAGAGAGAAATTCTTACAAAATTCGTTCAGGGGCTGTGATGCCACCTGGATTGACCATATCTAGACCCACAGCTGATTGAGACATAAGGGTGGACACTCTTGGGGCTGAGAGGTTTGGTGAGGTTGGGTGAGCAAACGCAGACCCTTTAAAGTAATACGGCGTGGTACCCATCCCATGGGTCCCAAATCTCCAGGTTCAAGGGCATCTTCCTATATTGAAAACATGCATGAGAAACCCCGAAGATGGTACACCGTGTGATCGGGAAAGGTTTCTAAAACGCACCTCATTTCTCATCTCCTTGTGCTCCGGTTCGCCATTCCAGCAGCTTTACTAGCAATCTCCCTCCTTGGAGAATCAGCACCTTTATCCTCCTGTTCCGTACAGGTTGCTAATTGTCCTGAGGATGAACGGGAAGAGGGGGAACCAATGAGAGACTAGCTCTAGGTGTTGGGACAGGCACAGGTCACTCTATTTTCCCATCAGGAAGAAGAATTAACCACAGGCTCAGCCTGCCACCAGGAACCAGAAGACGGCCTGAAGCAATCCTGCGCTTTTGCGGCCAGCTCCCAAGAAAGCGAGTTGAAGAATGGAGCTCAGGGGCACTACAATTCACAAACCTGCAAACTTAGAAATGATAACTCTCGTCCACAAATATATTGAGGGAAGGCAACGAAGAGGATTTGAAAGCAAGGCAGAATTGCAGGAAACAGATTTCAGGAGGTAGATTCGAATCGCCTTTAAAGCACAGGAAAAGCAGCAAAACCTCGACAATGATGCCCTTGGCCAAAAAGGGCGTATGCGTTTTTTCCTGAATATATTCAGGAGAAAACGCATACGCCCTTTTTGGCCAACCAAGCAACCTGGAAAGGTAAATCAGCGCTACAAAGAAGTCTCGCTTCCCATCGGTCAAAAGGGCCATGATGAATAAAGTGTCAAAACCAGAAATGCTAGACAGGCCTTGGAGAAATGGGAGCCTTGCTACGCTGATGGGCGGGATGTAAATTGCCAACAGCCACACTGGAGAAGTGTACGGTGTGTCCTGAAACATCTAAAAAACTCAGCTTAGAGACCATAGGGCACTTCCTCTCATGGGCGTATAAATTGGGAAAACTAAAAATCAGCAAGACACAGGCACCCCAAAGTTTTGGGCTGCTCTGTTGACAAGAACCTCCACTTCGTTACACCTTAAATATCCCAGGAAAGAGAAGAATGGATAAAGAAGTTGTGGTCCTTATGTACAATGGAATATCACTCAGCCATGAAATCAACGTCATAAGGCTAGTAGCAGCATGATGAGTGGATTTAGGTACGACGATTCTAAGTGAAATAAGTCACACAGAAAAAGACACTTATCATGAGATATCACTTATAGAGGGAATGTCAAAACCGCTACCCTTGAACTGAATTACAAAACAGAACAGAGTCACACGTTTAGAAAAAACACTATGGCTGCTTAACGGGAAAGGTGAGGTGGGGTGATGCATAAAACAAGGGTTTCAAATTAGCTCAGATACCGTTCCATAAACCCAATATGTAATAGACAAGACCTACTCCTTGCTCCGTGAACTGGACTCAACACCCCCTATTCACCGCCCAAGAATATATCTGACTAGTAAGAATCTTAAAACCTATGTATTGATATCTCTCTGTAAGTGAGTCAAGTGGGTGTAAAGCGGCATAAACACAGCAGTGAAAAGCAGCTAAACCCCATTATAAAAATCAATTACTTTAAAAAACCCGTGAAACAAAGACAGTGAAAGAGAGAGAAATTCTTACAAAATTCGTTCAGGGGCTGTGATGCCACCTGGATTGACCATATCTAGACACACAGCTGATTGAGACATAAGGGTGGACACTCGTGGGGCTGAGAGGTTTGGTGAGGTTGGCTGAGCTAACGCAGACCCTTTAAATTAATTCGGCGTGGTATCCATCCCATGGGTCCCAAATCTCCAGGTTCAAGGGCATCGTCCTACATTGAAAACATGCATGAGAAACCCCGAAGATGGTACACCGTGTGATCGGGAAAGGTTTCTAAAACGCACCTCATTTCTCATCTCCTTGTGCTCCGGTTCGCCATTCCAGCCGCTTTACTAGCAATCTCCCTCCTTGGAGAATCAGCACCTTTATCCTCCTGTTCCGTACAGGTTGCAAATTGTCCTGAGGATGAACGGGAAGAGGGGAAACCAATGAGAGACTAGCTCTAGGTGTTGGGGCAGGCACAGGTCATTCTATTTTCCCATCAGGAAGAAGAATTAACCACAGGCTCAGCCTGCTGCCAGGAACCAGAATACGGCCTGAAGCAATCCTGCGCTTTTGCGGCCAGCTCCCAAGAAAGCGAGTTGAAGAATGGAGCTCAGGGGCACTGCAATTCACAAACCTGCAGTCTTAGAAATGATAACTCTCGTCCACAAATATATTGAGGGAAGGCAACGAAGAGGATTTGAAAGCAAGGCAGAATTGCAGGAAACACATTTCAGGAGGTAGATTCGAATCGCCTTTAAAGCACAGGAAAAGCGGCAAAACCTCGACAATGATGCCCTTGGCCAAAAAGGGCGTATGCGTTTTTTCCTGAATATATTCAGGAAAAAACACATACGCCCTTTTTGGCCAACCAAGCAACCTGGAAAGGCAAATCAGCGCTACAAAGAAGTCTCGCTTCCCATCGGTCAAAAGGGCCATGCTGAATAAAGTGTCAAAACCAGAAATGCAGGACAGGCCATGGAGAAATGGGAGCCTTGCTACGCTGATGGGCGGGATGTAAATTGCCAACAGCCACTCTGGAGAAGTGTACAGTGTGTCCTGAAACATCTAAAAAACTCAGCTTAGAGAACATAGCGCACTTCCACTCATGGGAGTATAAAGTGGGAAAACTAAAAATCAGCATGACACAGGCACCTCAAAGTTTTGGGCTACTCTGTTGACAAGAACCTCCACTTCGCTACACCTTAAATATCCCAGGAAAGAGAAGAATGGATAAAGAAGTTGCGGTCCTTATGTACAATGGAATATCACTCAGCCATGAAATCAATGTCATAAGGCTAGTAGCAGCATGATGAGTGGATTTAGGTATGACGATTCTAAGTGAAATAAGTCACACAGAAAAAGACACTTATCATAAGATATAACTTATAGAGGGAATGTAAAAACCGCTACCCTTGAACTGAATTACAAAACAGAACAGAGTCACACGTTTAGAAAACACACTATGGCTGCTTAACGGGAAAGGTGAGGTGGGGTGATGCATAAAACACGGGTTTCAAATTAGCTCAGATACCGTTCCAGAAACCCAATATGTAATAGACAAGACCTACTCCTTGCTCAGTGAACTGGACTCAACACCCCCTATTCACCGCCCAAGAATATATCTGACTAGTAGGAATCTTAAAACCTATGTATTGATATCTCTCTGTAAGTGAGTCAAATGGGTGTAAAGCGGCATAAACACAGCAGTGAAAAGCAGCTAAACCCCATTATAAAAATCAATTACGTTTCAAAACCCGTGAAACAAAGACAGTGAAAGAGAGAGAAATTCTTACAAAATTCGTTCAGGGGCTGTGATGCCACCTGGATTGACCATATCTAGACCCACAGCTGATTGAGACATAAGGGTGGACACTCTTGGGGCTGAGAGGTTTGGTGAGGTTGGGTGAGAAAACGCAGACCCTTTAAAGTAATACGGCGTGGTACCCATCCCATGGGTCCCAAATCTCCAGGTTCAAGGGCATCGTCCTACATTGAAAACATGCATGAGAAACCCCGAAGATGGTACACCGTGTGATCGGGAAAGGTTTCTAAAACGCACCTCATTTCTCATCTCCTTGTGCTCCGGTTCGCCATTCCAGCCGCTTTACTAGCAATCTCCCTCCTTGGAGAATCAGCACCTTTATCCTCCTGTTCCGTACAGGTTGCTAATTGTCCTGAGGATGAACGGGAAGAGGGGGAACCAATGAGAGACTAGCTCTAGGTGTTGGGGCAGGCACAGGTCATTCTATTTTCCCATCAGGAAGAAGAATTAACCACAGGCTCAGCCTGCCGCCAGGAACCAGAATACGGCCTGAAGCAATCCTGCGCTTTTGCGGCCAGCTCCCAAGAAAGCGAGTTGAAGAATGGAGCTCAGGGGCACTGCAATTCACAAACCTGCAGACTTAGAAATGATAACTCTCGTCCACAAATATATTGAGGGAAGGCAACGAAGAGGATTTGAAAGCAAGGCAGAATTGCAGGAAACACATTTCAGGAGGTAGATTCGAATCGCCTTTAAAGCACAGGAAAAGCGGCAAAACCTCGACAATGATGCCCTTGGCCAAAAAGGGCGTATGCGTTTTTTCCTGAATATATTCAGGAAAAAACGCATACGCCCTTTTTGGCCAACCAAGCAACCTGGAAAGGCAAATCAGCGCTACAAAGAAGTCTCGCTTCCCATCGGTCAAAAGGGCCATGATGAATAAAGTGTCAAAACCAGAAATGCTGGACAGGCCTTGGAGAAATGGGAGCCTTGCTACGCTGATGGGCGGGATGTAAATTGCTAACAGCCACTCCGGAGAAGTGTACGGTGTGTCCTGAAACATCTAAAAAACTCAGCTTAGAGACCATAGGGCACTTCCTCTCATGGGCGTATAAATTGGGAAAACTAAAAATCAGCAAGACACAGGCACCCCAAAGTTTTGGGCTACTCTGTTGACAAGAACCTCCACTTCGTTACACCTTAAATATCCCAGGAAAGAGAAGAATGGATAAAGAAGTTGCGGTCCTTATGTACAATGGAATATCACTCAGCCATGAAATCAACGTCATAAGGCTAGTAGCAGCATGATGAGTGGATTTAGGTACGACCATTCTAAGTGAAATAAGTCACACAGAAAAAGACACTTATCATGAGATATCACTTATAGAGGGAATGTCAAAACCGCCACCCTTGAACTGAATTACAAAACAGAACAGAGTCACACGTTTAGAAAACACACTATGGCTGCTTAACGGGAAAGGTGAGGTGGGGTGATGCATAAAACAAGGGTTTCAAATTAGCTCAGATACCGTTCCATAAACCCAATATGTAATAGACAAGACCTACTCCTTGCTCAGTGAACTGGACTCAACACCCCCTATTCACCGCCCAAGAATATATCTGACTAGTAAGTATCTTCAAACCTATGTATTGATATCTCTCTGTAAGTGAGTCAAGTGGGTGTAAAGCGGCATAAACACAGCAGTGAAAAGCAGCCAAACCCCATTATAAAAATCAATTACGTTTCAAAACCCGTGAAACAAAGACAGTGAAAGAGAGAGAAATTCTTACAAAATTCGTTCAGGGGCTGTGATGCCACCTGGATTGACCATATCTAGACCCACAGCTGATTGAGACATAAGGGTGGACACTCTTGGGGCTGAGAGGTTTGGTGAGGTTGGGTGAGAAAACGCAGACCCTTTAAAGTAATAAGGCGTGGTACCCATCCCATGGGTCCCAAATCTCCAGGTTAAAGGGCATCGTCCTACATTGAAAACATGCATGAGAAACCCCGAAGATTGTACACCGTGTGATCGGGAAAGGTTTCTAAAACGCACCTCATTTCTCATCTCCTTGCGCTCCGGTTCGCCATTACAGCCGCTTTACTAGCAATCTCCCTCCTTGGAGAATCAGCACCTTTATCCTCCTGTTCCGTACAGGTTGCTAATTGTCCTGAGGATGAACGGGAAGAGGGGGAACCAATGAGAGACTAGCTCTAGGTGTTGGGGCAGGCACAGGTCATTCTATTTTCCCATCAGGAAGAAGAATTAACCACAGGCTCAGCCTGCCGCCAGGAACCAGAATACGGCCTGAAGCAATCCTGCGCTTTTGCGGCCAGCTCCCAAGAAAGCGAGTTGAAGAATGGAGCTCAGGGGCACTGCAATTCACAAACCTGCAGACTTAGAAATGATAACTCTCGTCCACAAATATATTGAGGGAAGGCAACGAAGAGGATTTGAAAGCAAGGCAGAATTGCAGGAAACAGATTTCAGGAGGTAGATTCGAATCGCCTTTAAAGCACAGGAAAAGCGGCAAAACCTCGACAATGATGCCCTTGGCCAAAAAGGGCGTATGCGTTTTTTCCTGAATATATTCAGGAAAAAACGCATACGCCCTTTTTGGCCAACCAAGCAACCTGGAAAGGCAAATCAGCGCTACAAAGAAGTCTCGCTTCCCATCGGTCAAAAGGGCCATGATGAATAAAGTGTCAAAACCAGAAATGCTGGACAGGCCTTGGAGAAATGGGAGCCTTGCTACGCTGATGGGCGGGATGTAAATTGCCAACAGCCACTCTGGAGAAGTGTACAGTGTGTCCTGAAACATCTAAAAAACTCAGCTTAGAGAGCATAGCGCACTTCCACTCATGGGCGTATAAATTGGGAAAACTAAAAATCAGCATGACACAGGCACCCCAAAGTTTTGGGCTACTCTGTTGACAAGAACCTCCACTTCGCTACACCTTAAATATCCCAGGAAAGAGAAGAATGGATAAAGAAGTTGTGGTCCTTATGTACAATGGAATATCACTCAGCCATGAAATCAATGTCATAAGGCTAGTAGCAGCATGATGAGTGGATTTAGGTATGACGATTCTAAGTGAAATAAGTCACACAGAAAAAGACACTTATCATAAGATATCACTCATAGAGGGAATGTAAAAACCGCTACCCTTGAACTGAATTACAAAACAGAACAGAGTCACACGTTTAGAAAACACACTATGGCTGCTTAACGGGAAAGGTGAGGTGGGGTGATGCATAAAACAAGGGTTTCAAATTAGCTCAGATACCGTTCCATAAACCCAATATGTAAGAGACAAGACCTACTCCTTGCTCAGTGAACTGGACTCATCACCCCCTATTCACCGCCCAAGAATATATCTGACTAGTAAGAATCTTAAAACCTATGTATTGATATCTCTCTGTAAGTGAGTCAAGTGGGTGTAAAGTGGCATAAACGCAGCAGTGAAAAGCAGCTAAACCCCATTATAAAAATCAATTACTTTTCAAAACCCGTGAAACAAAGACAGTGAAAGAGAGAGAAATTCTTACAAAATTCGTTCAGGGGCTGTGATGCCACCTGGATTGACCATATCTATTATAAAAAAACTATGCTTATCTAAAAGGAAAGGTGGGGGGAATGGATAAATGAAGATTAGCGTTACCATATGTATACAAATACATATTATATACATATATCAAAAAGACCGACCATATAGCAAGGAAGGTTTAGGGAACACTCTGTAATAATTTACAGGGGAAGAGGATCTCTACATAAATAGGTATATAGAATATGTAGATGAACCAGAGTGTGTACACCTTGGACAAGCAACATTCTAACCATTACCCCAATTGAAAAAATTAAAACAACGAACTAGGAGTAATGAGACATAAACTTATGGGGGGTTTTCCTGGCACATTCCATTCAAATTTACAACCTAGGCAAACGACTTCCAGAACGGCTCTGCTGCCCTAGTACCCAGATTTGGGAATGGAGAAATGCTGCATCCTTGTGGCCGTTTCCCACAACAGCAGCTTTAAACCCACTGCAAAAGGTCACTAAATATTCACCAATTGCAGGTCTGTAAATGACACCTGCCCTCCAAAAAATACTGAGGTCGAAAATCGACCAAAAAATTCTAGAGTGCAACCTTCCAAAAAGAAAATTTGAAGAGGTATATTATACTCACACTTTTGTTCTTTTTTCTTTTAACAGAAAAGAAAAAGGCGTGGAAAAATGATGAATTGTAGGAATTTTTACAGACATGTAAACCCAAATTACAAACACCTATCAGCTCACACCAGTCAGAATGGCCATCAACAAAAATGCTGCAAACAAGAAATGCTGACGTGATTGTGGAGAAGTGCATACCCTCGATTCTAAGGGGGACGTGGTAAGAGCCACTAATGAAAGCACAATTGAGGTGCCTTGAAAAGGTAAACGTTGAGCTACCATACCAGTCAATCAATCATAACCACTGCTGGGTCTATCACCTGAGAAAATGAAAATCACAAATCACAGGCTGGCAATCCTGCCCTCCAGCAATATTTACCATAGGCAACACTTGGAAGCAAGGAAAATGTCCATCAACAGAGGAATGCACCAAGAAGAAGTGGTCCATGTACACAATGGAATATTAGCCATGGAAAACACTGAAGCGCTGCTCTTTGAGGCACCACAGATGAGCCTGGAGATAATCACAAAACATGAAGTAGGTCGGAAAGCAAAAGACCTATAGCCTATAATATCACTTATGGTATTAACTAATAACTGACACAGATGAACATATTTCCAAAGAGAAAGACACTCACAGGCTTACAAAACAAAACAAACTATGCTCATCTAAAAGGAAAGGAGGGGGGAAATTGAGAAATGAGGATTAGTGTTACTATACATATACAAATACATATTATATACATGTATCAAAAAGACCGAACATATAGCAAGGGAGGTCGATGGAACACTGTAATATTTTACATGGGAAGAGGATCTGTACATTAATAGACATACATAATGCACAAAAGGACCAGATGGTGTACACCTAGGACAAACAATATTCTAAACTTTACCCAGATTAAAAAAATTTTAAAAACCAAGATGAAGTAATGAGACATAAACTTACGGGGATTTCTCCTGGCAAATTCCATTCTAATTTATAACCTAGGACAATGACTTCCAGAAGGGCTCTGCTGCCCTAGTACCCAGATTGGGGAATGGAGAAAAGCTACCTCCTTGTGGACGTTTCCCACAACAGCAGCTTTGAACCCACTGCAAAAGGTCACTAAATTTTCACCAACTTGCAGTTCTGTAAATGACACCTGCCCTCCAAAAAATTTCTGGGGTCAAAAATCGACCAAAAAATTCAAAAGAGGGCAACCTTCGAAGAAGTCAATTTCAAGAGCTGTATTATACTTACGGTTTTTTTCTTTTAAGAGAAAAGAAAAAGGCGTAGGAATATGATGAATTTAAAAATTTTAATGTCATGCGTACCCATATTACAAAAACCTATCAGCTCACAGCAATCAGAATGGCCATTAGGAAAAATGCTGCCAAAAATAAACGGTGAAGGGAGTGTGGAGAAATGCGTACCCTCGGTTGTAAGGGGGGGCATGTAAAGAGCCACTAATGAAAACACAACGTAGGTGCTTTGAAAAGGGAAACATTGAGCTACCAGTCAATCAATCACAACCACTGCTTGGCCTATCACCTGAGAAAATGAGAATCAAAAATCACAGGCTGGCAAACCTGTACGCCAGCAATATTTACCATAGCCAGCACTTGGAAGCAATGAAAATGTCCATCAACCGAGGAATGCACCAAGAAGAAGTGGTCCACGTACACAATGGAATATTACTCTAATAATAAATATAAATTAAATTAAAAACAAACAAAAGCAAGGAGACATCAACATTTGTGGGTTTATCCGGGCACATTGCACTCTAATTTATAACCGAAGAACACCACTGGCCGGTAGGTCTGTTTCCCTAGTACCAGCATGGGGAACGTAGAAAGGCTGCCGCTCTCTGGCCATTACCTGCAAAAGCAGGTTTAAAGCCTGAGCTAATGGTCACTTCATATGAACAAGTACTTCAGGGCTGTAAATGAAACCTGCCCTCAAAATGTCTTGAGGGAGATAATGGCCAAACTATTTCAAATGGTGACACATACTTTAAGAAAACACTTTGAAGAAATAAGCTCTAATCACAGCTGGAAAAATTAAAAGGACATGTCTTAAAGCTCAATTTCAACACATTATGAGACACATGCAAATTCAACCACAAAGAGGTATCAGCTCACACCACTCAGAATAACCATCAGCAAAAACTACAAAGAATAAATGCTGAAGGTGCTGGGAAGAAATACATACCCTCCACTTTAAGTGGGACGTAACCTGGAAAGAGCCACTAAGGAGAACAGAATAGAGGTGCCTTTAAAAGGTAACCATTGAGCTACCATATGATCTAGCAGACCTATGCCTAGACCTATAAACGAAGAAGAGAGAATTGGAAGGACACAGGCACGCAAATCTACATTGCATAGTATTACAATAGCCAAGATATGGAAGTAACCAAAAAGTCCACCGACAGATGGGTGGACAAAGAAGTACTGCTACCTGTACAGATGGAATAAGAGCTAGTGAAAAAATGAAACAATGCCATTTGCAGCACCATAGATGAGTCTAGAAGTAATCACGCAACTTGGAGTAAGTGAGAAAGCGAAAGACACATATCCTATCATATCACATATAGGTGTTACCTAAAAAATGATACAAACAAAGATATTTCCACAGAGAAACACTATCATAGATTCATTAAAAAAACTTATGGTTCACCAAATGGAAAGGTGTGAGGATTGGATACATTACCATATTGAGGTTAACAGAGAGATACAAACACATGTGAAATATATAATCACCAAAGACCTACGCAATACCAAGAGAAGACTACTCAACATTGTGTCATAACCTACATGGGAAAAGGATCCGAAGAATAGATATATGCATATGTGTGAAAGAACCACATCTTGCACACCTAGAACAAACAAAACATTGTAATCAAGTTTGCTGTGATAAGAAATAAAAATTAAGTTCAAAATACCAACAAGAAGTAATGAGACATAAACTTAAAGGGCTTTTTCCTCGCACATTCCATTCTAATTTACAACCTAGAACACCACTTCCAGTAAGGCTCTGTTGCCCTAGTAACCAGATTTGGTAAAGGAGAAATGCTGCCGCCTTGTGGCCGATTCCCGCAAGAGCAGCTTTTAACCCACAGCTAATGGTCACTTACCATTCACGAGGACTCAGGGCTGTAAAGGACACCTGCCCTCAAAATTGTGCTGAGGTAGGGAATGGATACAAAAAATTCAAAACAGGCCAAATTTTCAAGAAGATAGTATGAAGAGGTAAGTTTTACTCACTCTCTTTTTAAAGAAAGGAAAATGGATAAAAGCTCCACCTCAGGAAGTATTAGACTCATGCAATCTAATCTACAAAAAGTTTTCAACTCACACCAGTCGACTGACCATTGGCAAAAAGTCTACAAACAATAAATGCTGAAGAGGTTTTAGAGAACTGTGTACCCTCTAGCTGCTGGTGAGATGCAAAAGGGTTAAACGCTAATAATGAGAACAGAAAGGAGCTGCGTTGAAAAGGAAAAATTGAGGTACCATTCAATCCAGCAGGCGCACCAATGGGCCTCTCACCTGAGAAGACCAGAATGAAGAAGACCCGGGCTGCAAAAGCTGCACTGCAGCCTTATTCACAATAGACAAGAGAGTGAAGCAACCAAAATGTCCATCAACAGATGAAAGGATAAAGAAGAAGTGGTCCATGTACACAATGAATACTAGCCATGGAAAACAATGAAACACTGCTCTTTGAGGCACCATAGATGATCTTGGAGATAATCACAGAACATGAGGTAAGTCGGAAAGCAAAAGTCCTATATCCTATGATATCACTTATAGGCGTTACCTAATAACTGACACAAATGAACAGATTTCCACAGAGAAAGTCAATCACAGACTTATTATAAAAAAACTATGCTTATCTAAAAGGAAAGGTGGGGGGAATGGATAAATGAAGATTAGCGTTACCATATGTATACAAATACATATTATATACATATATCAAAAAGACCGACCATATAGCAAGGAAGGTTTACGGAACACTCTGTAATAATTTACAGGGGAAGAGGATCTCTACATAAATAGGTATATAGAATATGTAGATGAACCAGAGTGTGTACACCTTGGACAAGCAACATTCTAACCATTACCCCGATTGAAAAAATTAAAACAACGAACTAGGAGTAATGAGACATAAACTTATGGGGGGTTTTCCTGGCACATTCCATTCAAATTTACAACCTAGGCAAACGACTTCCAGAACGGCTCTGCTGCCCTAGTACCCAGATTTGGGAATGGAGAAATGCTGCATCCTTGTGGCCGTTTCCCACAACAGCAGCTTTAAACCCACTGCAAAAGGTCACTAAATATTCACCAATTGCAGGTCTGTAAATGACACCTGCCCTCCAAAAAATTACTGAGGTCGAAAATCGACCAAAAAATTCTAGAGTGCAACCTTCCAAAAAGAAAAGTTGAAGAGGTATATTATACTCACACTTTTGTTCTTTTTTCTTTTAACAGAAAAGAAAAAGGCGTGGAAAAATGATGAATTGTAGGAATTTTTACAGACATGTAAACCCAAATTACAAACACCTATCAGCTCACACCAGTCAGAATGGCCATCAACAAAAATGCTGCAAACAAGAAATGCTGACGTGATTGTGGAGAAGTGCATACCCTCGATTCTAAGGGGGACGTGGTAAGAGCCACTAATGAAAGCACAATTGAGGTGCCTTGAAAAGGTAAACGTTGAGCTACCATACCAGTCAATCAATCATAACCACTGCTGGGTCTATCACCTGAGAAAATGAAAATCACAAATCACAGGCTGGCAATCCTGCCCTCCAGCAATATTTACCATAGGCAACACTTGGAAGCAAGGAAAATGTCCATCAACAGAGGAATGCACCAAGAAGAAGTGGTCCATGTACACAATGGAATATTAGCCATGGAAAACACTGAAGCGCTGCTCTTTGAGGCACCACAGATGAGCCTGGAGATAATCACAAAACATGAAGTAGGTCGGAAAGCAAAAGACCTATAGCCTATAATATCACTTATGGTATTAACTAATAACTGACACAGATGAACATATTTCCAAAGAGAAAGACACTCACAGGCTTAGAAAACAAAACAAACTATGCTCATCTAAAAGGAAAGGAGGGGGGAAATTGAGAAATGAGGATTAGTGTTACTATACCTATACAAATACATATTATATACATGTATCAAAAAGACCGAACATATAGCAAGGGAGGTCGATGGAACACTGTAATATTTTACATGGGAAGAGGATCTGTACATTAATAGACATACATAATGTACAAAAGGACCAGATGGTGTACACCTAGGACAAACAATATTCTAAACTTTACCCAGATTAAAAAAATTTTAAAAACCAAGATGAAGTAATGAGACATAAACTTATGGGGATTTCTCCTGGCAAATTCCATTCTAATTTATAACCTAGGACAATGACTTCCAGAAGGGCTCTGCTGCCCTAGTACCCAGATTGGGGAATGGAGAAAAGCTAGCTCCTTGTGGACGTTTCCCACAACAGCAGCTTTGAACCCACTGCAAAAGGTCACTAAATTTTCACCAACTTGCAGTTCTGTAAATGACACCTGCCCTCCAAAAAATTTCTGGGGTCAAAAATCGACCAAAAAATTCAAAAGAGGGCAACCTTCGAAGAAGTCAATTTCAAGAGCTGTATTATACTTACGGTTTTTTTCTTTTAAGAGAAAAGAAAAAGGCGTAGGAATATGATGAATTTAAAAATTTTAATGTCATGCGTACCCATATTACAAAAACCTATCAGCTCACAGCAATCAGAATGGCCATTAGGAAAAATGCTGCCAAAAATAAACGGTGAAGGGAGTGTGGAGAAATGCGTACCCTCGGTTGTAAGGGGGGGCATGTAAAGAGCCACTAATGAAAACACAACATAGGTGCTTTGAAAAGGGAAACATTGAGCTACCAGTCAATCAATCACAACCACTGCTTGGCCTATCACCTGAGAAAATGAGAATCAAAAATCACAGGCTGGCAAACCTGTACGCCAGCAATATTTACCATAGCCAGCACTTGGAAGCAATGAAAATGTCCATCAACCGAGGAATGCACCAAGAAGAAGTGGTCCACGTACACAATGGAATATTACTCTAATAATAAATATAAATTAAATTAAAAACAAACAAAAGCAAGGAGACATCAACATTTGTGGGTTTATCCGGGCACATTGCACTCTAATTTATAACCGAAGAACACCACTGGCCGGTAGGTCTGTTTCCCTAGTACCAGCATGGGGAACGTAGAAAGGCTGCCGCTCTCTGGCCATTACCTGCAAAAGCAGTTTTAAAGCCTGAGCTAATGGTCACTTCATATGAACAAGTACTTCAGGGCTGTAAATGAAACCTGCCCTCAAAATGTCTTGAGGGAGATAATGGCCAAACTATTTCAAATGGTGACACATACTTTAAGAAAACACTTTGAAGAAATAAGCTCTAATCACAGCTGGAAAAATTAAAAGGACATGTCTTAAAGCTCAATTTCAACACATTATGAGACACATGCAAATTCAACCACAAAGAGGTATCAGCTCACACCACTCAGAATAACCATCAGCAAAAACTACAAAGAATAAATGCTGAAGGTGCTGGGAAGAAATACATACCCTCCACTTTAAGTGGGACGTAACCTGGAAAGAGCCACTAAGGAGAACAGAATAGAGGTGCCTTTAAAAGGTAACCATTGAGCTACCATATGATCTAGCAGACCTATGCCTAGACCTATAAACGAAGAAGAGAGAATAGGAAGGACACAGGCACGCAAATCTACATTGCATAGTATTACAATAGCCAAGATATGGAAGTAACCAAAAAGTCCACCGACAGATGGGTGGACAAAGAAGTACTGCTACCTGTACAGATGGAATAAGAGCTAGTGAAAAAATGAAACAATGCCATTTGCAGCACCATAGATGAGTCTAGAAGTAATCACGCAACTTGGAGTAAGTGAGAAAGCGAAAGACACATATCCTATCATATCACATATAGGTGTTACCTAAAAAATGATACAAACAAAGATATTTCCACAGAGAAACACTATCATAGATTCATTAAAAAAACTTATGGTTCACCAAATGGAAAGGTGTGAGGATTGGATACATTACCATATTGAGGTTAACAGAGAGATACAAACACATGTGAAATATATAATCACCAAAGACCTACGCAATACCAAGAGAAGACTACTCAACATTGTGTCATAACCTACATGGGAAAAGGATCCGAAGAATAGATATATGCATATGTGTGAAAGAACCACATCTTGCACACCTAGAACAAACAAAACATTGTAATCAAGTTTGCTGTGATAAGAAATAAAAATTAAGTTCAAAATACCAACAAGAAGTAATGAGACATAAACTTAAAGGGCTTTTTCCTCGCACATTCCATTCTAATTTACAACCTAGAACACCACTTCCAGTAAGGCTCTGTTGCCCTAGAAACCAGATTTGGTAAAGGAGAAATGCTGCCGCCTTGTGGCCGATTCCCGCAAGAGCAGCTTTTAACCCACAGCTAATGGTCACTTACCATTCACGAGGACTCAGGGCTGTAAAGGACACCTGCCCTCAAAATTGTGCTGAGGTAGGGAATGGATACAAAAAATTCAAAACAGGCCAAATTTTCAAGAAGATAGTATGAAGAGGTAAGTTTTACTCACTCTCTTTTTAAAGAAAGGAAAATGGATAAAAGCTCCACCTCAGGAAGTATGAGACTCATGCAATCTAATCTACAAAAAGTTTTCAACTCACACCAGTCGACTGACCATTGGCAAAAAGTCTACAAACAATAAATGCTGAAGAGGTTTTAGAGAACTGTGTACCCTCTAGCTGCTGGTGAGATGCAAAAGGGTTAAACGCTAATAATGAGAACAGAAAGGAGCTGCGTTGAAAAGGAAAAATTGAGGTACCATTCAATCCAGCAGACGCACCAATGGGCCTCTCACCTGAGAAGACCAGAATGAAGAAGACCCGGGCTGCAAAAGCTGCACTGCAGCCTTATTCACCATAGCCAAGACAGTGAAGCAACCAAAATGTCCATCAACAGATGAAAGGATAAAGAAGAAGTGGTCCATGTACACAATGAATACTAGCCATAGAAAACAATGAAACACTGCTCTTTGAGGCACCATAGATGACCTTGGAGATAATCACAGAACATGAGGTAAGTCGGAAAGCAAAAGTCCTATAGCCTATGATATCACTTATAGGCGTTATCTAATAACTGACACAAATGAACATATTTCCACAGAGAAAGTCAATCACAGACTTATTAAAAAAAAACTATGCTTATCTAAAAGGAAAGGTGGGGGGAATGGATAAATGAAGATTAGCGTTACCATATGTATACAAATACATATTATATACATATATCAAAAAGACCGACCATATAGCAAGGAAGGTTTAGGGAACACTCTGTAATAATTTACAGGGGAAGAGGATCTCTACATAAATAGGTATATAGAATATGTAGATGAACCAGAGTGTGTACACCTTGGACAAGCAACATTCTAACCATTACCCCAATTGAAAAAATTAAAACAACGAACTAGGAGTAATGAGACATAAACTTATGGGGGGTTTTCCTCGCACATTCCATTCAAATTTACAACCTAGGCAAACGACTTCCAGAATGGCTCTGCTGCCCTAGTACCCAGATTTGGGAATGGAGAAATGCTGCATCCTTGTGGCCGATTCCCACCACAGCAGCTTTAAACCCACTGCAAAAGGTCACTAAATATTCACCAATTGCAGGTCTGTAAATGACACCTGCCCTCCAAAAAATACTGAGGTCGAAAATCGACCAAAAAATTCTAGAGTGCAACCTTCCAAAAAGAAAATTTGAAGAGGTATATTATACTCACACTTTTGTTCTTTTTTCTTTTAACAGAAAAGAAAAAGGCGTGGAAAAATGATGAATTGTAGGAATTTTTACAGACATGTAAACCCAAATTACAAACACCTATCAGCTCACACCAGTCAGAATGGCCATCAACAAAAATGCTGCAAACAAGAAATGCTGACGTGATTGTGGAGAAGTGCATACCCTCGATTCTAAGGGGGACGTGGTAAGAGCCACTAATGAAAGCACAATTGAGGTGCCTTGAAAAGGTAAACGTTGAGCTACCATACCAGTCAATCAATCATAACCACTGCTGGGTCTATCACCTGAGAAAATGAAAATCACAAATCACAGGCTGGCAATCCTGCCCTCCAGCAATATTTACCATAGGCAACACTTGGAAGCAAGGAAAATGTCCATCAACAGAGGAATGCACCAAGAAGAAGTGGTCCATGTACACAATGGAATATTAGCCATGGAAAACACTGAAGCGCTGCTCTTTGAGGCACCACAGATGAGCCTGGAGATAATCACAAAACATGAAGTAGGTCAGAAAGCAAAAGACCTATAGCCTATATTATCACTTATGGCATTATCTAATAACTGACACAGATGAACATATTTCCAAAGAGAAAGACACTCACAGGCTTAGAAAACAAAACAAACTATGCTCATCTAAAAGGAAAGGAGGGGGGAAATTGAGAAATGAGGATTAGTGTTACTATACCTATACAAATACATATTATATACATGTATCAAAAAGACCGAACATATAGCAAGGGAGGTCGATGGAACACTGTAATATTTTACATGGGAAGAGGATCTGTACATTAATAGACATACATAATGTACAAATGGACCAGATGGTGTACACCTAGGACAAACAATATTCTAAACTTTACCCAGATTAAAAAAATTTTAAAAACCAAGAAGAAGTAATGAGACATAAACTTATGGGGATTTCTCCTGGCAAATTCCATTCTAATTTATAACCTAGGACAATGACTTCCAGAAAGGCTCTGCTGCCCTAGTACCCAGATTGGGGAATGGAGAAAAGCTACCTCCTTGTGGACGTTTCCCACAACAGCAGCTTTGAACCCACTGCAAAAGGTCACTAAATTTTCACCAACTTGCAGTTCTGTAAATGACACCTGCCCTCCAAAAAATTTCTGGGGTCAAAAATCGACCAAAAAATTCAAAAGAGGGCAACCTTCGAAGAAGTCAATTTCAAGAGCTCTATTGTACTTACGGTTTTTTCTATTAAGAGAAAAGAAAAAGGCGTAGGAATATGATGAATTTTAATAATTTTAATGTCATGCATACCCATATTACAAAAACCTATCAGCTCACAGCAATCAGAATGGCCATTAGGAAAAATGCTGCCAAAAATAAACGGTGAAGGGAGTGTGGAGAAATGCGTACCCTCGGTTGTAAGGGGGGGCATGTAAAGAGCCACTAATGAAAACACAACGTAGGTGCTTTGGAAAGGGAAACATTGAGCTACCAGTCAATCAATCACAACCACTGCTTGGCCTATCACCTGAGAAAATGAGAATCAAAAATCACAGGCTGGCAAACCTGTACGCCAGCAATATTTACCATAGCCAGCACTTGGAAGCAATGAAAATGTCCATCAACCGAGGAATGCACCAAGAAGAAGTGGTCCACGTACACAATGGAATATTACTCTAATAATAAATATAAATTAAATTAAAAACAAACAAAAGCAAGGAGCCATCAACATTTGTGGGTTTATCCGGGCACATTGCACTCTAATTTATAACCGAAGAACACCACTGGCCGGTAGGTCTGTTTCCCTAGTACCAGCATGGGGAACGTAGAAAGGCTGCCGCTCTCTGGCCATTACCTGCAAAAGCAGGTTTAAAGCCTGAGCTAATGGTCACTTCATATGAACAAGTACTTCAGGGCTGTAAATGAAACCTGCCCTCAAAATGTCTTGAGGGAGATAATGGCCAAACTATTTCAAATGGTGACACATACTTTAAGAAAACACTTTGAAGAAATAAGCTCTAATCACAGCTGGAAAAATTAAAAGGACATGTCTTAAAGCTCAATTTCAACGCATTATGAGACACATGCAAATTCAACCACAAAGAGGTATCAGCTCACACCACTCAGAATAACCATCAGCAAAAACTACAAAGAATAAATGCAGAAGGTGCTGGGAAGAAATACATACCCTCCACTTTAAGTGGGACGTAACCTGGAAAGAGCCACTAAGGAGAACAGAATAGAGGTGCCTTTAAAAGGTAACCATTGAGCTACCATATGATCTAGCAGACCTATGCCTAGACCTATAAACGAAGAAGAGAGAATTGGAAGGACACAGGCACGCAAATCTACATTGCATAGTATTACAATAGCCAAGATATGGAAGTAACCAAAAAGTCCACCGACAGATGGGTGGACAAAGAAGAACTGCTACCTGTACAGATGGAATAGGAGCTAGTGAAAAAATGAAACAATGCCATTTGCAGCACCATAGATGAGTCTAGAAGTAATCACGCAACTTGGAGTAAGTGAGAAAGCGAAAGACACATATCCTATCATATCACATATAGGTGTTACCTAAAAAATGATACAAACAAAGATATTTCCACAGAGAAACACTATCATAGATTCATTAAAAAAACTTATGGTTCACCAAATGGAAAGGTGTGAGGATTGGATACATTACCATATTGAGGTTAACAGAGAGATACAAACACATGTGAAATATATAATCACCAAAGACCTACGCAATACCAAGAGAAGACTACTCAACATTGTGTCATAACCTACATGGGAAAAGGATCCGAAGAAGAATAGATATATGCATATGTGTGAAAGAACCACATCTTGCACACCTAGAACAAACAAAACATTGTAATCAAGTTTGCTGTGATAAGAAATAAAAATTAAGTTCAAAATACCAACAAGAAGTAATGAGACATAAACTTAAAGGGCTTTTTCCTCGCACATTCCATTCTAATTTACAACCTAGAACACCACTTCCAGTAAGGCTCTGTTGCCCTAGTAACCAGATTTGGTAAAGGAGAAATGCTGCCGCCTTGTGGCCGATTCCCGCAAGAGCAGCTTTTAACCCACAGCTAATGGTCACTTACCATTCACAAGGACTCAGGGCTGTAAAGGACACCTGCCCTCAAAATTGTGCTGAGGTAGGGAATGGATACAAAAAATTCAAAACAGGCCAAATTTTCAAGAAGATAGTATGAAGAGGTAAGTTTTACTCACTCTCTTTTTAAAGAAAGGAAAATGGATAAAAGCTCCACCTCAGGAAGTATTAGACTCATGCAATCTAATCTACAAAAAGTTTTCAACTCACACCAGTCGACTGACCATTGGCAAAAAGTCTACAAACAATAAATGCTGAAGAGGTTTTAGAGAACTGTGTACCCTCTAGCTGCTGGTGAGATGCAAAAGGGTTAAACGCTAATAATGAGAACAGAAAGGAGCTGCGTTGAAAAGGAAAAATTGAGGTACCATTCAATCCAGCAGACGCACCAATGGGCCTCTCACCTGAGAAGACCAGAATGAAGAAGACCCGGGCTGCAAAAGCTGCACTGCAGCCTTATTCACCATAGCCAAGACAGTGAAGCAACCAAAATGTCCATCAACAGATGAAAGGATAAAGAAGAAGTGGTCCATGTACACAATGAATACTAGCCATAGAAAACAATGAAACACTGCTCTTTGAGGCACCATAGATGACCTTGGAGATAATCACAGAACATGAGGTAAGTCGGAAAGCAAAAGTCCTATAGCCTATGATATCACTTATAGGCGTTATCTAATAACTGACACAAATGAACATATTTCCACAGAGAAAGTCAATCACAGACTTATTAAAAAAAAACTATGCTTATCTAAAAGGAAAGGTGGGGGGAATGGATAAATGAAGATTAGCGTTACCATATGTATACAAATACATATTATATACATATATCAAAAAGACCGACCATATAGCAAGGAAGGTTTAGGGAACACTCTGTAATAATTTACAGGGGAAGAGGATCTCTACATAAATAGGTATATAGAATATGTAGATGAACCAGAGTGTGTACACCTTGGACAAGCAACATTCTAACCATTACCCCAATTGAAAAAATTAAAACAACGAACTAGGAGTAATGAGACATAAACTTATGGGGGGTTTTCCTCGCACATTCCATTCAAATTTACAACCTAGGCAAACGACTTCCAGAATGGCTCTGCTGCCCTAGTACCCAGATTTGGGAATGGAGAAATGCTGCATCCTTGTGGCCGATTCCCACCACAGCAGCTTTAAACCCACTGCAAAAGGTCACTAAATATTCACCAATTGCAGGTCTGTAAATGACACCTGCCCTCCAAAAAATACTGAGGTCGAAAATCGACCAAAAAATTCTAGAGTGCAACCTTCCAAAAAGAAAATTTGAAGAGGTATATTATACTCACACTTTTTTTCTTTTTTCTTTTAACAGAAAAGAAAAAGGCGTGGAAAAATGATGAATTGTAGGAATTTTTACAGACATGTAAACCCAAATTACAAACACCTATCAGCTCACACCAGTCAGAATGGCCATCAACAAAAATGCTGCAAACAAGAAATGCTGACGTGATTGTGGAGAAGTGCATACCCTCGATTCTAAGGGGGACGTGGTAAGAGCCACTAATGAAAGCACAATTGAGGTGCCTTGAAAAGGTAAACGTTGAGCTACCATACCAGTCAATCAATCATAACCACTGCTGGGTCTATCACCTGAGAAAATGAAAATCACAAATCACAGGCTGGCAATCCTGCCCTCCAGCAATATTTACCATAGGCAACACTTGGAAGCAAGGAAAATGTCCATCAACAGAGGAATGCACCAAGAAGAAGTGGTCCATGTACACAATGGAATATTAGCCATGGAAAACACTGAAGCGCTGCTCTTTGAGGCACCACAGATGAGCCTGGAGATAATCACAAAACATGAAGTAGGTCAGAAAGCAAAAGACCTATAGCCTATATTATCACTTATGGCATTATCTAATAACTGACACAGATGAACATATTTCCAAAGAGAAAGACACTCACAGGCTTAGAAAACAAAACAAACTATGCTCATCTAAAAGGAAAGGAGGGGGGAAATTGAGAAATGAGGATTAGTGTTACTATACCTATACAAATACATATTATATACATGTATCAAAAAGACCGAACATATAGCAAGGGAGGTCGATGGAACACTGTAATATTTTACATGGGAAGAGGATCTGTACATTAATAGACATACATAATGTACAAATGGACCAGATGGTGTACACCTAGGACAAACAATATTCTAAACTTTACCCAGATTAAAAAAATTTTAAAAACCAAGAAGAAGTAATGAGACATAAACTTATGGGGATTTCTCCTGGCAAATTCCATTCTAATTTATAACCTAGGACAATGACTTCCAGAAGGGCTCTGCTGCCATAGTACCCAGATTGGGGAATGGAGAAAAGCTACCTCCTTGTGGACGTTTCCCACAACAGCAGCTTTGAACCCACTGCAAAAGGTCACTAAATTTTCACCAACTTGCAGTTCTGTAAATGACACCTGCCCTCCAAAAAATTTCTGGGGTCAAAAATCGACCAAAAAATTCAAAAGAGGGCAACCTTCGAAGAAGTCAATTTCAAGAGCTCTATTATACTTACGGTTCTTTCTTTTAAGAGAAAAGAAAAAGGCGTAGGAATATGATGAATTTTAATAATTTTAATGTCATGCATACCCATATTACAAAAACCTATCAGCTCACAGCAATCAGAATGGCCATTAGGAAAAATGCTGCCAAAAATAAACGGTGAAGGGAGTGTGGAGAAATGCGTACCCTCGGTTGTAAGGGGGGGCATGTAAAGAGCCACTAATGAAAACACAACGTAGGTGCTTTGAAAAGGGAAACATTGAGCTACCAGTCAATCAATCACAACCACTGCTTGGCCTATCACCTGAGAAAATGAGAATCAAAAATCACAGGCTGGCAAACCTGTACGCCAGCAATATTTACCATAGCCAGCACTTGGAAGCAATGAAAATGTCCATCAACCGAGGAATGCACCAAGAAGAAGTGGTCCACGTACACAATGGAATATTACTCTAATAATAAATATAAATTAAATTAAAAACAAACAAAAGCAAGGAGACATCAACATTTGTGGGTTTATCCGGGCACATTGCACTCTAATTTATAACCGAAGAACACCACTGGCCGGTAGGTCTGTTTCCCTAGTACCAGCATGGGGAACGTAGAAAGGCTGCCGCTCTCTGGCCATTACCTGCAAAAGCAGGTTTAAAGCCTGAGCTAATGGTCACTTCATATGAACAAGTACTTCAGGGCTGTAAATGAAACCTGCCCTCAAAATGTCTTGAGGGAGATAATGGCCAAACTATTTCAAATGGTGACACATACTTTAAGAAAACACTTTGAAGAAATAAGCTCTAATCACAGCTGGAAAAATTAAAAGGACATGTCTTAAAGCTCAATTTCAACACATTATGAGACACATGCAAATTCAACCACAAAGAGGTATCAGCTCACACCACTCAGAATAACCATCAGCAAAAACTACAAAGAATAAATGCTGAAGGTGCTGGGAAGAAATACATACCCTCCACTTTAAGTGGGACATAACCTGGAAAGAGCCACTAAGGAGAACAGAATAGAGGTGCCTTTAAAAGGTAACCATTGAGCTACCATATGATCTAGCAGACCTATGCCTAGACCTATAAACGAAGAAGAGAGAATTGGAAGGACACAGGCACGCAAATCTACATTGCATAGTATTACAATAGCCAAGATATGGAAGTAACCAAAAAGTCCACCGACAGATGGGTGGACAAAGAAGAACTGCTACCTGTACAGATGGAATAGGAGCTAGTGAAAAAATGAAACAATGCCATTTGCAGCACCATAGATGAGTCTAGAAGTAATCACGCAACTTGGAGTAAGTGAGAAAGCGAAAGACACATATCCTATCATATCACATATAGGTGTTACCTAAAAAATGATACAAACAAAGATATTTCCACAGAGAAACACTATCATAGATTCATTAAAAAAACTTATGGTTCACCAAATGGAAAGGTGTGAGGATTGGATACATTACCATATTGAGGTTAACAGAGAGATACAAACACATGTGAAATATATAATCACCAAAGACCTACGCAATACCAAGAGAAGACTACTCAACATTGTGTCATAACCTACATGGGAAAAGGATCCGAAGAATAGATATATGCATATGTGTGAAAGAACCACATCTTGCACACCTAGAACAAACAAAACATTGTAATCAAGTTTGCTGTGATAAGAAATAAAAATTAAGTTCAAAATACCAACAAGAAGTAATGAGACATAAACTTAAAGGGCTTTTTCCTCGCACATTCCATTCTAATTTACAACCTAGAACACCACTTCCAGTAAGGCTCTGTTGCCCTAGTAACCAGATTTGGTAAAGGAGAAATGCTGCCGCCTTGTGGCCGATTCCCGCAAGAGCAGCTTTTAACCCACAGCTAATGGTCACTTACCATTCACAAGGACTCAGGGCTGTAAAGGACACCTGCCCTCAAAATTGTGCTGAGGTAGGGAATGGATACAAAAAATTCAAAACAGGCCAAATTTTCAAGAAGATAGTATGAAGAGGTAAGTTTTACTCACTCTCTTTTTAAAGAAAGGAAAATGGATAAAAGCTCCACCTCAGGAAGTATTAGACTCATGCAATCTAATCTACAAAAAGTTTTCAACTCACACCAGTCGACTGACCATTGGCAAAAAGTCTACAAACAATAAATGCTGAAGAGGTTTTAGAGAACTGTGTACCCTCTAGCTGCTGGTGAGATGCAAAAGGGTTAAACGCTAATAATGAGAACAGAAAGGAGCTGCGTTGAAAAGGAAAAATTGAGGTACCATTCAATCCAGCAGACGCACCAATGGGCCTCTCACCTGAGAAGACCAGAATGAAGAAGACCCGGGCTGCAAAAGCTGCACTGCAGCCTTATTCACCATAGCCAAGACAGTGAAGCAACCAAAATGTCCATCAACAGATGAAAGGATAAAGAAGAAGTGGTCCATGTACACAATGAATACTAGCCATAGAAAACAATGAAACACTGCTCTTTGAGGCACCATAGATGATCTTGGAGATAATCACAGAACATGAGGTAAGTCGGAAAGCAAAAGTCCTATATCCTATGATATCACTTATAGGCGTTATCTAATAACTGACACAAATGAACATATTTCCACAGAGAAAGTCAATCACAGACTTATTAAAAAAAAACTATGCTTATCTAAAAGGAAAGGTGGGGGGAATGGATAAATGAAGATTAGCGTTACCATATGTATACAAATACATATTATATACATATATCAAAAAGACCGACCATATAGCAAGGAAGGTTTAGGGAACACTCTGTAATAATTTACAGGGGAAGAGGATCTCTACATAAATAGGTATATAGAATATGTAGATGAACCAGAGTGTGTACACCTTGGACAAGCAACATTCTAACCATTACCCCAATTGAAAAAATTAAAACAACGAACTAGGAGTAATGAGACATAAACTTATGGGGGGTTTTCCTGGCACATTCCATTCAAATTTACAACCTAGGCAAACGACTTCCAGAACGGCTCTGCTGCCCTAGTACCCAGATTTGGGAATGGAGAAATGCTGCATCCTTGTGGCCGTTTCCCACCACAGCAGCTTTAAACCCACTGCAAAAGGTCACTAAATATTCACCAATTGCAGGTCTGTAAATGACACCTGCCCTCCAAAAAATACTGAGGTCGAAAATCGACCAAAAAATTCTAGAGTGCAACCTTCCAAAAAGAAAATTTGAAGAGGTATATTATACTCACACTTTTTTTCTTTTTTCTTTTAACAGAAAAGAAAAAGGCGTGGAAAAA
Organism: Balaenoptera borealis; assembly: GCF_965194805.1. Taxonomy (NCBI): domain Eukaryota; kingdom Metazoa; phylum Chordata; class Mammalia; order Artiodactyla; family Balaenopteridae; genus Balaenoptera; species Balaenoptera borealis. The sequence goes on from NC_138873.1 coordinate 85,863,220, forward strand.
TGATGAATTGTAGGAATTTTTACAGACATGTAAACCCAAATTACAAACACCTATCAGCTCACACCAGTCAGAATGGCCATCAACAAAAATGCTGCAAACAAGAAATGCTGACGTGATTGTGGAGAAGTGCATACCCTCGATTCTAAGGGGGACGTGGTAAGAGCCACTAATGAGAGCACAATTGAGGTGCCTTGAAAAGGTAAACGTTGAGCTACCATACCAGTCAATCAATCATAACCACTGCTGGGTCTATCACCTGAGAAAATGAAAATCACAAATCACAGGCTGGCAATCCTGCCCTCCAGCAATATTTACCATAGGCAACACTTGGAAGCAAGGAAAATGTCCATCAACAGAGGAGTGCACCAAGAAGAAGTGGTCCATGTACACAATGGAATATTAGCCATGGAAAACACTGAAGCGCTGCTCTTTGAGGCACCACAGATGAGCCTGGAGATAATCACAAAACATGAAGTAGGTCGGAAAGCAAAAGACCTATAGCCGATATAATCACTTATGGCCTTATCTAATAACTGACACAGATGAACATATTTCCAAAGAGAAAGACACTCACAGGCTTAGAAAACAAAACAAACTATGCTCATCTAAAAGGAAAGGAGGGGGGAAATTGAGAAATGAGGATTAGTGTTACTATACCTATACAAATACATATTATATACATGTATCAAAAAGACCGAACATATAGCAAGGGAGGTCGATGGAACACTGTAATATTTTACATGGGAAGAGGATCTGTACATTAATAGACATACATAATGTACAAATGGACCAGATGGTGTACACCTAGGACAAACAATATTCTAAACTTTACCCAGATTAAAAAAATTTTAAAAACCAAGAAGAAGTAATGAGACATAAACTTATGGGGATTTCTCCTGGCAAATTCCATTCTAATTTATAACCTAGGACAATGACTTCCAGAAGGGCTCTGCTGCCATAGTACCCAGATTGGGGAATGGAGAAAAGCTACCTCCTTGTGGACGTTTCCCACAACAGCAGCTTTGAACCCACTGCAAAAGGTCACTAAATTTTCACCAACTTGCAGTTCTGTCAATGACACCTGCCCTCCAAAAAATTTCTGGGGTCAAAAATCGACGAAAAAAATTCAAAAGAGGGCAACCTTCGAAGAAGTCAATTTCAAGAGCTCTATTATACTTACGGTTTTTTCTTTTAAGAGAAAAGAAAAAGGCGTAGGAATATGATGAATTTAAAAATTTTAATGTCATGCATACCCATATTACAAAAACCTATCAGCTCACAGCAATCAGAATGGCCATTAGGAAAAATGCTGCCAAAAATAAACGGTGAAGGGAGTGTGGAGAAATGCGTACCCTCGGTTGTAAGGGGGGGCATGTAAAGAGCCACTAATGAAAACACAACGTAGGTGCTTTGAAAAGGGAAACATTGAGCTACCAGTCAATCAATCACAACCACTGCTTGGCCTATCACCTGAGAAAATGAGAATCAAAAATCACAGGCTGGCAAACCTGTACGCCAGCAATATTTACCATAGCCAGCACTTGGAAGCAATGAAAATGTCCATCAACCGAGGAATGCACCAAGAAGAAGTGGTCCACGTACACAATGGAATATTACTCTAATAATAAATATAAATTAAATTAAAAACAAACAAAAGCAAGGAGACATCAACATTTGTGGGTTTATCCGGGCACATTGCACTCTAATTTATAACCGAAGAACACCACTGGCCGGTAGGTCTGTTTCCCTAGTACCAGCATGGGGAACGTAGAAAGGCTGCCGCTCTCTGGCCATTACCTGCAAAAGCAGGTTTAAAGCCTGAGCTAATGGTCACTTCATATGAACAAGTACTTCAGGGCTGTAAATGAAACCTGCCCTCAAAATGTCTTGAGGGAGATAATGGCCAAACTATTTCAAATGGTGACACATACTTTAAGAAAACACTTTGAAGAAATAAGCTCTAATCACAGCTGGAAAAATTAAAAGGACATGTCTTAAAGCTCAATTTCAACACATTATGAGACACATGCAAATTCAACCACAAAGAGGTATCAGCTCACACCACTCAGAATAACCATCAGCAAAAACTACAAAGAATAAATGCTGAAGGTGCTGGGAAGAAATACATACCCTCCACTTTAAGTGGGACATAACCTGGAAAGAGCCACTAAGGAGAACAGAATAGAGGTGCCTTTAAAAGGTAACCATTGAGCTACCATATGATCTAGCAGACCTATGCCTAGACCTATAAACGAAGAAGAGAGAATTGGAAGGACACAGGCACGCAAATCTACATTGCATAGTATTACAATAGCCAAGATATGGAAGTAACCAAAAAGTCCACCGACAGATGGGTGGACAAAGAAGTACTGCTACCTGTACAGATGGAATAGGAGCTAGTGAAAAAATGAAACAATGCCATTTGCAGCACCATAGATGAGTCTAGAAGTAATCACGCAACTTGGAGTAAGTGAGAAAGCGAAAGACACATATCCTATCATATCACATATAGGTGTTACCTAAAAAATGATACAAACAAAGATATTTCCACAGAGAAACACTATCATAGATTCATTAAAAAAACTTATGGTTCACCAAATGGAAAGGTGTGAGGATTGGATACATTACCATATTGAGGTTAACAGAGAGATACAAACACATGTGAAATATATAATCACCAAAGACCTACGCAATACCAAGAGAAGACTACTCAACATTGTGTCATAACCTACATGGGAAAAGGATCCGAAGAATAGATATATGCATATGTGTGAAAGAACCACATCTTGCACACCTAGAACAAACAAAACATTGTAATCAAGTTTGCTGTGATAAGAAATAAAAATTAAGTTCAAAATACCAACAAGAAGTAATGAGACATAAACTTAAAGGGCTTTTTCCTCGCACATTCCATTCTAATTTACAACCTAGAACACCACTTCCAGTAAGGCTCTGTTGCCCTAGAAACCAGATTTGGTAAAGGAGAAATGCTGCCGCCTTGTGGCCGATTCCCGCAAGAGCAGCTTTTAACCCACAGCTAATGGTCACTTACCATTCACAAGGACTCAGGGCTGTAAAGGACACCTGCCCTCAAAATTGTGCTGAGGTAGGGAATGGATACAAAAAATTCAAAACAGGCCAAATTTTCAAGAAGATAGTATGAAGAGGTAAGTTTTACTCACTCTCTTTTTAAAGAAAGGAAAATGGATAAAAGCTCCACCTCAGGAAGTATTAGACTCATGCAATCTAATCTACAAAAAGTTTTCAACTCACACCAGTCGACTGACCATTGGCAAAAAGTCTACAAACAATAAATGCTGAAGAGGTTTTAGAGAACTGTGTACCCTCTAGCTGCTGGTGAGATGCAAAAGGGTTAAACGCTAATAATGAGAACAGAAAGGAGCTGCGTTGAAAAGGAAAAATTGAGGTACCATTCAATCCAGCAGACGCACCAATGGGCCTCTCACCTGAGAAGACCAGAATGAAGAAGACCCGGGCTGCAAAAGCTGCACTGCAGCCTTATTCACCATAGACAAGACAGTGAACCAACCAAAATGTCCATCAACAGATGAAAGGATAAAGAAGAAGTGGTCCATGTACACAATGAATACTAGCCATAGAAAACAATGAAACACTGCTCTTTGAGGCACCATAGATGATCTTGGAGATAATCACAGAACATGAGGTAAGTCGGAAAGCAAAAGTCCTATATCCTATGATATCACTTATAGGCGTTATCTAATAACTGACACAAATGAACATATTTCCACAGAGAAAGACAATCACAGACTTATTAAAAAAAAAACTATGCTTATCTAAAAGGAAAGGTGGGGGGAATGGATAAATGAAGATTAGCGTTACCATATGTATACAAATACATATTATATACATATATCAAAAAGACCGACCATATAGCAAGGAAGGTTTACGGAACACTCTGTAATAATTTACAGGGGAAGAGGATCTCTACATAAATAGGTATATAGAATATGTAGATGAACCAGAGTGTGTACACCTTGGACAAGCAACATTCTAACCATTACCCCAATTGAAAAAATTAAAACAACGAAATAGCAGTAATGAGACATAAACTTATGGGGGGTTTTCCTGGCACATTCCATTCAAATTTACAACCTAGGCAAACGACTTCCAGAACGGCTCTGCTGACCTAGTACCCAGATTTGGGAATGGAGAAATGCTGCATCCTTGTGGCCGTTTCCCACCACAGCAGCTTTAAACCCACTGCAAAAGGTCACTAAATATTCACCAATTGCAGGTCTGTAAATGACACCTGCCCTCCAAAAAATACTGAGGTCGAAAATCGACCAAAAAATTCTAGAGTGCAACCTTCCAAAAAGAAAATTTGAAGAGGTATATTATACTCACACTTTTTTTCTTTTTTCTTTTAACAGAAAAGAAAAAGGCGTGGAAAAATGATGAATTGTAGGAATTTTTACAGACATGTAAACCCAAATTACAAACACCTATCAGCTCACACCAGTCAGAATGGCCATCAACAAAAATGCTGCAAACAAGAAATGCTGACGTGATTGTGGAGAAGTGCATACCCTCGATTCTAAGGGGGACGTGGTAAGAGCCACTAATGAGAGCACAATTGAGGTGCCTTGAAAAGGTAAACGTTGAGCTACCATACCAGTCAATCAATCATAACCACTGCTGGGTCTATCACCTGAGAAAATGAAAATCACAAATCACAGGCTGGCAATCCTGCCCTCCAGCAATATTTACCATAGGCAACACTTGGAAGCAAGGAAAATGTCCATCAACAGAGGAGTGCACCAAGAAGAAGTGGTCCATGTACACAATGGAATATTAGCCATGGAAAACACTGAAGTGCTGCTCTTTGAGGCACCACAGATGAGCCTGGAGATAATCACAAAACATGAAGTAGGTCGGAAAGCAAAAGACCTATAGCCGATATAATCACTTATGGCCTTATCTAATAACTGACACAGATGAACATATTTCCAAAGAGAAAGACACTCACAGGCTTAGAAAACAAAACAAACTATGCTCATCTAAAAGGAAAGGAGGGGGGAAATTGAGAAATGAGGATTAGTGTTACTATACCTATACAAATACATATTATATACATGTATCAAAAAGACCGAACATATAGCAAGGGAGGTCGATGGAACACTGTAATATTTTACATGGGAAGAGGATCTGTACATTAATAGACATACATAATGTACAAATGGACCAGATGGTGTACACCTAGGACAAACAATATTCTAAACTTTACCCAGATTAAAAAAATTTTAAAAACCAAGAAGAAGTAATGAGACATAAACTTATGGGGATTTCTCCTGGCAAATTCCATTCTAATTTATAACCTAGGACAATGACTTCCAGAAGGGCTCTGCTGCCATAGTACCCAGATTGGGGAATGGAGAAAAGCTACCTCCTTGTGGACGTTTCCCACAACAGCAGCTTTGAACCCACTGCAAAAGGTCACTAAATTTTCACCAACTTGCAGTTCTGTCAATGACACCTGCCCTCCAAAAAATTTCTGGGGTCAAAAATCGACGAAAAAAATTCAAAAGAGGGCAACCTTCGAAGAAGTCAATTTCAAGAGCTCTATTATACTTACGGTTTTTTCTTTTAAGAGAAAAGAAAAAGGCGTAGGAATATGATGAATTTAAAAATTTTAATGTCATGTATACCCATATTACAAAAACCTATCAGCTCACAGCAATCAGAATGGCCATTAGGAAAAATGCTGCCAAAAATAAACGGTGAAGGGAGTGTGGAGAAATGCGTACCCTCGGTTGTAAGGGGGGGCATGTAAAGAGCCACTAATGAAAACACAACGTAGGTGCTTTGAAAAGGGAAACATTGAGCTACCAGTCAATCAATCACAACCACTGCTTGGCCTATCACCTGAGAAAATGAGAATCAAAAATCACAGGCTGGCAAACCTGTACGCCAGCAATATTTACCATAGCCAGCACTTGGAAGCAATGAAAATGTCCATCAACCGAGGAATGCACCAAGAAGAAGTGGTCCACGTACACAATGGAATATTACTCTAATAATAAATATAAATTAAATTAAAAACAAACAAAAGCAAGGAGACATCAACATTTGTGGGTTTATCCGGGCACATTGCACTCTAATTTATAACCGAAGAACACCACTGGCTGGTAGGTCTGTTTCCCTAGTACCAGCATGGGGAACGTAGAAAGGCTGCCGCTCTCTGGCCATTACCTGCAAAAGCAGGTTTAAAGCCTGAGCTAATGGTCACTTCATATGAACAAGTACTTCAGGGCTGTAAATGAAACCTGCCCTCAAAATGTCTTGAGGGAGATAATGGCCAAACTATTTCAAATGGTGACACATACTTTAAGAAAACACTTTGAAGAAATAAGCTCTAATCACAGCTGGAAAAATTAAAAGGACATGTCTTAAAGCTCAATTTCAACGCATTATGAGACACATGCAAATTCAACCACAAAGAGGTATCAGCTCACACCACTCAGAATAACCATCAGCAAAAACTACAAAGAATAAATGCTGAAGGTGCCGGGAAGAAATACATACCCTCCACTTTAAGTGGGACGTTACCTAGAAAGAGCCACTAAGGAGAACAGAATAGAGGTGCCTTTAAAAGGTAACCATTGAGCTACCATATGATCTAGCAGACCTATGCCTAGACCTATAAACTAAGAAGAGAGAATTGGAAGGACACAGGCACGCAAATCTACATTGCATAGTATTACAATAGCCAAGATATGGAAGTAACCAAAAAGTCCACCGACAGATGGGTGGACAAAGAAGAACTGCTACCTGTACAGATGGAATAGGAGCTAGTGAAAAAATGAAACAATGCCATTTGCAGCACCATAGATGAGTCTAGAAGTAATCACGCAACTTGGAGTAAGTGAGAAAGCGAAAGACACATATCCTATCATATCACATATAGGTGTTACCTAAAAAATGATACAAACAAAGATATTTCCACAGAGAAACACTATCATAGATTCATTAAAAAAACTTATGGTTCACCAAATGGAAAGGTGTGAGGATTGGATACATTACCATATTGAGGTTAACAGAGAGATACAAACACATGTGAAATATATAATCACCAAAGACCTACGCAATACCAAGAGAAGTCTACTCAACATTGTGTCATTACCTACATGGGAAAAGGATCCGAAGAAGAATAGATATATGCATGTGTGTGAAAGAACCACATCTTGCACACCTAGAACAAACAAAACATTGTAATCAAGTTTGCTGTGATAAGAAATAAAAATTAAATTCAAAATACCAACAAGAAGTAATGAGACATAAACTTAAAGGGCTTTTTCCTCGCACATTCCATTCTAATTTACAACCTAGAACACCACTTCCAGTAAGGCTCTGTTGCCCTAGTAACCAGATTTGGTAAAGGAGAAATGCTGCCGCCTTGTGGCCGATTCCCGCAAGAGCAGCTTTTAACCCACAGCTAATGGTCACTTACCATTCACAAGGACTCAGGGCTGTAAAGGACACCTGCCCTCAAAATTGTGCTGAGGTAGGGAATGGATACAAAAAATTCAAAACAGGCCAAATTTTCAAGAAGATAGTATGAAGAGGTAAGTTTTACTCACTCTCTTTTTAAAGAAAGGAAAATGGATAAAAGCTCCACCTCAGGAAGTATTAGACTCATGCAATCTAATCTACAAAAAGTTTTCAACTCACACCAGTCGACTGACCATTGGCAAAAAGTCTACAAACAATAAATGCTGAAGAGGTTTTAGAGAACTGTGTACCCTCTAGCTGCTGGTGAGATGCAAAAGGGTTAAACGCTAATAATGAGAACAGAAAGGAGCTGCGTTGAAAAGGAAAAATTGAGGTACCATTCAATCCAGCAGACGCACCAATGGGCCTCTCACCTGAGAAGACCAGAATGAAGAAGACCCGGGCTGCAAAAGCTGCACTGCAGCCTTATTCACCATAGCCAAGACAGTGAAGCAACCAAAATGTCCATCAACAGATGAAAGGATAAAGAAGAAGTGGTCCATGTACACAATGAATACTAGCCATAGAAAACAATGAAACACTGCTCTTTGAGGCACCATAGATGACCTTGGAGATAATCACAGAACATGAGGTAAGTCGGAAAGCAAAAGTCCTATAGCCTATGATATCACTTATAGGCGTTATCTAATAACTGACACAAATGAACATATTTCCACAGAGAAAGTCAATCACAGACTTATTAAAAAAAAACTATGCTTATCTAAAAGGAAAGGTGGGGGGAATGGATAAATGAAGATTAGCGTTACCATATGTATACAAATACATATTATATACATATATCAAAAAGACCGACCATATAGCAAGGAAGGTTTAGGGAACACTCTGTAATAATTTACAGGGGAAGAGGATCTCTACATAAATAGGTATATAGAATATGTAGATGAACCAGAGTGTGTACACCTTGGACAAGCAACATTCTAACCATTACCCCAATTGAAAAAATTAAAACAACGAACTAGGAGTAATGAGACATAAACTTATGGGGGGTTTTCCTCGCACATTCCATTCAAATTTACAACCTAGGCAAACGACTTCCAGAATGGCTCTGCTGCCCTAGTACCCAGATTTGGGAATGGAGAAATGCTGCATCCTTGTGGCCGATTCCCACCACAGCAGCTTTAAACCCACTGCAAAAGGTCACTAAATATTCACCAATTGCAGGTCTGTAAATGACACCTGCCCTCCAAAAAATACTGAGGTCGAAAATCGACCAAAAAATTCTAGAGTGCAACCTTCCAAAAAGAAAATTTGAAGAGGTATATTATACTCACACTTTTGTTCTTTTTTCTTTTAACAGAAAAGAAAAAGGCGTGGAAAAATGATGAATTGTAGGAATTTTTACAGACATGTAAACCCAAATTACAAACACCTATCAGCTCACACCAGTCAGAATGGCCATCAACAAAAATGCTGCAAACAAGAAATGCTGACGTGATTGTGGAGAAGTGCATACCCTCGATTCTAAGGGGGACGTGGTAAGAGCCACTAATGAAAGCACAATTGAGGTGCCTTGAAAAGGTAAACGTTGAGCTACCATACCAGTCAATCAATCATAACCACTGCTGGGTCTATCACCTGAGAAAATGAAAATCACAAATCACAGGCTGGCAATCCTGCCCTCCAGCAATATTTACCATAGGCAACACTTGGAAGCAAGGAAAATGTCCATCAACAGAGGAATGCACCAAGAAGAAGTGGTCCATGTACACAATGGAATATTAGCCATGGAAAACACTGAAGCGCTGCTCTTTGAGGCACCACAGATGAGCCTGGAGATAATCACAAAACATGAAGTAGGTCAGAAAGCAAAAGACCTATAGCCTATATTATCACTTATGGCATTATCTAATAACTGACACAGATGAACATATTTCCAAAGAGAAAGACACTCACAGGCTTAGAAAACAAAACAAACTATGCTCATCTAAAAGGAAAGGAGGGGGGAAATTGAGAAATGAGGATTAGTGTTACTATACATATACAAATACATATTATATACATGTATCAAAAAGACCGAACATATAGCAAGGGAGGTCGATGGAACACTGTAATATTTTACATGGGAAGAGGATCTGTACATTAATAGACATACATAATGTACAAATGGACCAGATGGTGTACACCTAGGACAAACAATATTCTAAACTTTACCCAGATTAAAAAAATTTTAAAAACCAAGAAGAAGTAATGAGACATAAACTTATGGGGATTTCTCCTGGCAAATTCCATTCTAATTTATAACCTAGGACAATGACTTCCAGAAGGGCTCTGCTGCCATAGTACCCAGATTGGGGAATGGAGAAAAGCTACCTCCTTGTGGACGTTTCCCACAACAGCAGCTTTGAACCCACTGCAAAAGGTCACTAAATTTTCACCAACTTGCAGTTCTGTCAATGACACCTGCCCTCCAAAAAATTTCTGGGGTCAAAAATCGACGAAAAAAATTCAAAAGAGGGCAACCTTCGAAGAAGTCAATTTCAAGAGCTCTATTATACTTACGGTTTTTTCTTTTAAGAGAAAAGAAAAAGGCGTAGGAATATGATGAATTTAAAAATTTTAATGTCATGTATACCCATATTACAAAAACCTATCAGCTCACAGCAATCAGAATGGCCATTAGGAAAAATGCTGCCAAAAATAAACGGTGAAGGGAGTGTGGAGAAATGCGTACCCTCGGTTGTAAGGGGGGGCATGTAAAGAGCCACTAATGAAAACACAACGTAGGTGCTTTGAAAAGGGAAACATTGAGCTACCAGTCAATCAATCACAACCACTGCTTGGCCTATCACCTGAGAAAATGAGAATCAAAAATCACAGGCTGGCAAACCTGTACGCCAGCAATATTTACCATAGCCAGCACTTGGAAGCAATGAAAATGTCCATCAACCGAGGAATGCACCAAGAAGAAGTGGTCCACGTACACAATGGAATATTACTCTAATAATAAATATAAATTAAATTAAAAACAAACAAAAGCAAGGAGACATCAACATTTGTGGGTTTATCCGGGCACATTGCACTCTAATTTATAACCGAAGAACACCACTGGCCGGTAGGTCTGTTTCCCTAGTACCAGCATGGGGAACGTAGAAAGGCTGCCGCTCTCTGGCCATTACCTGCAAAAGCAGGTTTAAAGCCTGAGCTAATGGTCACTTCATATGAACAAGTACTTCAGGGCTGTAAATGAAACCTGCCCTCAAAATGTCTTGAGGGAGATAATGGCCAAACTATTTCAAATGGTGACACATACTTTAAGAAAACACTTTGAAGAAATAAGCTCTAATCACAGCTGGAAAAATTAAAAGGACATGTCTTAAAGCTCAATTTCAACGCATTATGAGACACATGCAAATTCAACCACAAAGAGGTATCAGCTCACACCACTCAGAATAACCATCAGCAAAAACTACAAAGAATAAATGCTGAAGGTGCCGGGAAGAAATACATACCCTCCACTTTAAGTGGGACGTTACCTAGAAAGAGCCACTAAGGAGAACAGAATAGAGGTGCCTTTAAAAGGTAACCATTGAGCTACCATATGATCTAGCAGACCTATGCCTAGACCTATAAACTAAGAAGAGAGAATTGGAAGGACACAGGCACGCAAATCTACATTGCATAGTATTACAATAGCCAAGATATGGAAGTAACCAAAAAGTCCACCGACAGATGGGTGGACAAAGAAGAACTGCTACCTGTACAGATGGAATAGGAGCTAGTGAAAAAATGAAACAATGCCATTTGCAGCACCATAGATGAGTCTAGAAGTAATCACGCAACTTGGAGTAAGTGAGAAAGCGAAAGACACATATCCTATCATATCACATATAGGTGTTACCTAAAAAATGATACAAACAAAGATATTTCCACAGAGAAACACTATCATAGATTCATTAAAAAAACTTATGGTTCACCAAATGGAAAGGTGTGAGGATTGGATACATTACCATATTGAGGTTAACAGAGAGATACAAACACATGTGAAATATATAATCACCAAAGACCTACGCAATACCAAGAGAAGTCTACTCAACATTGTGTCATTACCTACATGGGAAAAGGATCCGAAGAAGAATAGATATATGCATGTGTGTGAAAGAACCACATCTTGCACACCTAGAACAAACAAAACATTGTAATCAAGTTTGCTGTGATAAGAAATAAAAATTAAATTCAAAATACCAACAAGAAGTAATGAGACATAAACTTAAAGGGCTTTTTCCTCGCACATTCCATTCTAATTTACAACCTAGAACACCACTTCCAGTAAGGCTCTGTTGCCCTAGTAACCAGATTTGGTAAAGGAGAAATGCTGCCGCCTTGTGGCCGATTCCCGCAAGAGCAGCTTTTAACCCACAGCTAATGGTCACTTACCATTCACAAGGACTCAGGGCTGTAAAGGACACCTGCCCTCAAAATTGTGCTGAGGTAGGGAATGGATACAAAAAATTCAAAACAGGCCAAATTTTCAAGAAGATAGTATGAAGAGGTAAGTTTTACTCACTCTCTTTTTAAAGAAAGGAAAATGGATAAAAGCTCCACCTCAGGAAGTATTAGACTCATGCAATCTAATCTACAAAAAGTTTTCAACTCACACCAGTCGACTGACCATTGGCAAAAAGTCTACAAACAATAAATGCTGAAGAGGTTTTAGAGAACTGTGTACCCTCTAGCTGCTGGTGAGATGCAAAAGGGTTAAACGCTAATAATGAGAACAGAAAGGAGCTGCGTTGAAAAGGAAAAATTGAGGTACCATTCAATCCAGCAGACGCACCAATGGGCCTCTCACCTGAGAAGACCAGAATGAAGAAGACCCGGGCTGCAAAAGCTGCACTGCAGCCTTATTCACCATAGCCAAGACAGTGAAGCAACCAAAATGTCCATCAACAGATGAAAGGATAAAGAAGAAGTGGTCCATGTACACAATGAATACTAGCCATAGAAAACAATGAAACACTGCTCTTTGAGGCACCATAGATGACCTTGGAGATAATCACAGAACATGAGGTAAGTCGGAAAGCAAAAGTCCTATAGCCTATGATATCACTTATAGGCGTTATCTAATAACTGACACAAATGAACATATTTCCACAGAGAAAGTCAATCACAGACTTATTAAAAAAAAACTATGCTTATCTAAAAGGAAAGGTGGGGGGAATGGATAAATGAAGATTAGCGTTACCATATGTATACAAATACATATTATATACATATATCAAAAAGACCGACCATATAGCAAGGAAGGTTTAGGGAACACTCTGTAATAATTTACAGGGGAAGAGGATCTCTACATAAATAGGTATATAGAATATGTAGATGAACCAGAGTGTGTACACCTTGGACAAGCAACATTCTAACCATTACCCCAATTGAAAAAATTAAAACAACGAACTAGGAGTAATGAGACATAAACTTATGGGGGGTTTTCCTCGCACATTCCATTCAAATTTACAACCTAGGCAAACGACTTCCAGAATGGCTCTGCTGCCCTAGTACCCAGATTTGGGAATGGAGAAATGCTGCATCCTTGTGGCCGATTCCCACCACAGCAGCTTTAAACCCACTGCAAAAGGTCACTAAATATTCACCAATTGCAGGTCTGTAAATGACACCTGCCCTCCAAAAAATACTGAGGTCGAAAATCGACCAAAAAATTCTAGAGTGCAACCTTCCAAAAAGAAAATTTGAAGAGGTATATTATACTCACACTTTTGTTCTTTTTTCTTTTAACAGAAAAGAAAAAGGCGTGGAAAAATGATGAATTGTAGGAATTTTTACAGACATGTAAACCCAAATTACAAACACCTATCAGCTCACACCAGTCAGAATGGCCATCAACAAAAATGCTGCAAACAAGAAATGCTGACGTGATTGTGGAGAAGTGCATACCCTCGATTCTAAGGGGGACGTGGTAAGAGCCACTAATGAAAGCACAATTGAGGTGCCTTGAAAAGGTAAACGTTGAGCTACCATACCAGTCAATCAATCATAACCACTGCTGGGTCTATCACCTGAGAAAATGAAAATCACAAATCACAGGCTGGCAATCCTGCCCTCCAGCAATATTTACCATAGGCAACACTTGGAAGCAAGGAAAATGTCCATCAACAGAGGAATGCACCAAGAAGAAGTGGTCCATGTACACAATGGAATATTAGCCATGGAAAACACTGAAGCGCTGCTCTTTGAGGCACCACAGATGAGCCTGGAGATAATCACAAAACATGAAGTAGGTCAGAAAGCAAAAGACCTATAGCCTATATTATCACTTATGGCATTATCTAATAACTGACACAGATGAACATATTTCCAAAGAGAAAGACACTCACAGGCTTAGAAAACAAAACAAACTATGCTCATCTAAAAGGAAAGGAGGGGGGAAATTGAGAAATGAGGATTAGTGTTACTATACCTATACAAATACATATTATATACATGTATCAAAAAGACCGAACATATAGCAAGGGAGGTCGATGGAACACTGTAATATTTTACATGGGAAGAGGATCTGTACATTAATAGACATACATAATGTACAAATGGACCAGATGGTGTACACCTAGGACAAACAATATTCTAAACTTTACCCAGATTAAAAAAATTTTAAAAACCAAGAAGAAGTAATGAGACATAAACTTATGGGGATTTCTCCTGGCAAATTCCATTCTAATTTATAACCTAGGACAATGACTTCCAGAAGGGCTCTGCTGCCATAGTACCCAGATTGGGGAATGGAGAAAAGCTACCTCCTTGTGGACGTTTCCCACAACAGCAGCTTTGAACCCACTGCAAAAGGTCACTAAATTTTCACCAACTTGCAGTTCTGTAAATGACACCTGCCCTCCAAAAAATTTCTGGGGTCAAAAATCGACCAAAAAATTCAAAAGAGGGCAACCTTCGAAGAAGTCAATTTCAAGAGCTCTATTATACTTACGGTTCTTTCTTTTAAGAGAAAAGAAAAAGGCGTAGGAATATGATGAATTTTAATAATTTTAATGTCATGCATACCCATATTACAAAAACCTATCAGCTCACAGCAATCAGAATGGCCATTAGGAAAAATGCTGCCAAAAATAAACGGTGAAGGGAGTGTGGAGAAATGCGTACCCTCGGTTGTAAGGGGGGGCATGTAAAGAGCCACTAATGAAAACACAACGTAGGTGCTTTGAAAAGGGAAACATTGAGCTACCAGTCAATCAATCACAACCACTGCTTGGCCTATCACCTGAGAAAATGAGAATCAAAAATCACAGGCTGGCAAACCTGTACGCCAGCAATATTTACCATAGCCAGCACTTGGAAGCAATGAAAATGTCCATCAACCGAGGAATGCACCAAGAAGAAGTGGTCCACGTACACAATGGAATATTACTCTAATAATAAATATAAATTAAATTAAAAACAAACAAAAGCAAGGAGACATCAACATTTGTGGGTTTATCCGGGCACATTGCACTCTAATTTATAACCGAAGAACACCACTGGCCGGTAGGTCTGTTTCCCTAGTACCAGCATGGGGAACGTAGAAAGGCTGCCGCTCTCTGGCCATTACCTGCAAAAGCAGGTTTAAAGCCTGAGCTAATGGTCACTTCATATGAACAAGTACTTCAGGGCTGTAAATGAAACCTGCCCTCAAAATGTCTTGAGGGAGATAATGGCCAAACTATTTCAAATGGTGACACATACTTTAAGAAAACACTTTGAAGAAATAAGCTCTAATCACAGCTGGAAAAATTAAAAGGACATGTCTTAAAGCTCAATTTCAACACATTATGAGACACATGCAAATTCAACCACAAAGAGGTATCAGCTCACACCACTCAGAATAACCATCAGCAAAAACTACAAAGAATAAATGCTGAAGGTGCTGGGAAGAAATACATACCCTCCACTTTAAGTGGGACATAACCTGGAAAGAACCATTAAGGAGAACAGAATAGAGGTGCCTTTAAAAGGTAACCATTGAGCTACCATATGATCTAGCAGACCTATGCCTAGACCTATAAACGAAGAAGAGAGAATTGGAAGGACACAGGCACGCAAATCTACATTGCATAGTATTACAATAGCCAAGATATGGAAGTAACCAAAAAGTCCACCGACAGATGGGTGGACAAAGAAGAACTGCTACCTGTACAGATGGAATAGGAGCTAGTGAAAAAATGAAACAATGCCATTTGCAGCACCATAGATGAGTCTAGAAGTAATCACGCAACTTGGAGTAAGTGAGAAAGCGAAAGACACATATCCTATCATATCACATATAGGTGTTACCTAAAAAATGATACAAACAAAGATATTTCCACAGAGAAACACTATCATAGATTCATTAAAAAAACTTATGGTTCACCAAATGGAAAGGTGTGAGGATTGGATACATTACCATATTGAGGTTAACAGAGAGATACAAACACATGTGAAATATATAATCACCAAAGACCTACGCAATACCAAGAGAAGACTACTCAACATTGTGTCATAACCTACATGGGAAAAGGATCCGAAGAATAGATATATGCATATGTGTGAAAGAACCACATCTTGCACACCTAGAACAAACAAAACATTGTAATCAAGTTTGCTGTGATAAGAAATAAAAATTAAGTTCAAAATACCAACAAGAAGTAATGAGACATAAACTTAAAGGGCTTTTTCCTCGCACATTCCATTCTAATTTACAACGTAGAACACCACTTCCAGTAAGGCTCTGTTGCCCTAGTAACCAGATTTGGTAAAGGAGAAATGCTGCCGCCTTGTGGCCGATTCCCGCAAGAGCAGCTTTTAACCCACAGCTAATGGTCACTTACCATTCACAAGGACTCAGGGCTGTAAAGGACACCTGCCCTCAAAATTGTGCTGAGGTAGGGAATGGATACAAAAAATTCAAAACAGGCCAAATTTTCAAGAAGATAGTATGAAGAGGTAAGTTTTACTCACTCTCTTTTTAAAGAAAGGAAAATGGATAAAAGCTCCACCTCAGGAAGTATTAGACTCATGCAATCTAATCTACAAAAAGTTTTCAACTCACACCAGTCGACTGACCATTGGCAAAAAGTCTACAAACAATAAATGCTGAAGAGGTTTTAGAGAACTGTGTACCCTCTAGCTGCTGGTGAGATGCAAAAGGGTTAAACGCTAATAATGAGAACAGAAAGGAGCTGCGTTGAAAAGGAAAAATTGAGGTACCATTCAATCCAGCAGACGCACCAATGGGCCTCTCACCTGAGAAGACCAGAATGAAGAAGACCCGGGCTGCAAAAGCTGCACTGCAGCCTTATTCACCATAGACAAGACAGTGAACCAACCAAAATGTCCATCAACAGATGAAAGGATAAAGAAGAAGTGGTCCATGTACACAATGAATACTAGCCATAGAAAACAATGAAACACTGCTCTTTGAGGCACCATAGATGATCTTGGAGATAATCACAGAACATGAGGTAAGTCGGAAAGCAAAAGTCCTATATCCTATGATATCACTTATAGGCGTTATCTAATAACTGACACAAATGAACATATTTCCACAGAGAAAGTCAATCACAGACTTATTAAAAAAAAACTATGCTTATCTAAAAGGAAAGGTGGGGGGAATGGATAAATGAAGATTAGCGTTACCATATGTATACAAATACATATTATATACATATATCAAAAAGACCGACCATATAGCAAGGAAGGTTTACGGAACACTCTGTAATAATTTACAGGGGAAGAGGATCTCTACATAAATAGGTATATAGAATATGTAGATGAACCAGAGTGTGTACACCTTGGACAAGCAACATTCTAACCATTACCCCAATTGAAAAAATTAAAACAACGAACTAGGAGTAATGAGACATAAACTTATGGGGGGTTTTCCTCGCACATTCCATTCAAATTTACAACCTAGGCAAACGACTTCCAGAATGGCTCTGCTGCCCTAGTACCCAGATTTGGGAATGGAGAAATGCTGCATCCTTGTGGCCGATTCCCACCACAGCAGCTTTAAACCCACTGCAAAAGGTCACTAAATATTCACCAATTGCAGGTCTGTAAATGACACCTGCCCTCCAAAAAATACTGAGGTCGAAAATCGACCAAAAAATTCTAGAGTGCAACCTTCCAAAAAGAAAATTTGAAGAGGTATATTATACTCACACTTTTGTTCTTTTTTCTTTTAACAGAAAAGAAAAAGGCGTGGAAAAATGATGAATTGTAGGAATTTTTACAGACATGTAAACCCAAATTACAAACACCTATCAGCTCACACCAGTCAGAATGGCCATCAACAAAAATGCTGCAAACAAGAAATGCTGACGTGATTGTGGAGAAGTGCATACCCTCGATTCTAAGGGGGACGTGGTAAGAGCCACTAATGAGAGCACAATTGAGGTGCCTTGAAAAGGTAAACATTGAGCTACCATACCAGTCAATCAATCATAACCACTGCTGGGTCTATCACCTGAGAAAATGAAAATCACAAATCACAGGCTGGCAATCCTGCCCTCCAGCAATATTTACCATAGGCAACACTTGGAAGCAAGGAAAATGTCCATCAACAGAGGAGTGCACCAAGAAGAAGTGGTCCATGTACACAATGGAATATTAGCCATGGAAAACACTGAAGTGCTGCTCTTTGAGGCACCACAGATGAGCCTGGAGATAATCACAAAACATGAAGTAGGTCGGAAAGCAAAAGACCTATAGCCGATATAATCACTTATGGCCTTATCTAATAACTGACACAGATGAACATATTTCCAAAGAGAAAGACACTCACAGGCTTAGAAAACAAAACAAACTATGCTCATCTAAAAGGAAAGGAGGGGGGAAATTGAGAAATGAGGATTAGTGTTACTATACATATACAAATACATATTATATACATGTATCAAAAAGACCGAACATATAGCAAGGGAGGTCGATGGAACACTGTAATATTTTACATGGGAAGAGGATCTGTACATTAATAGACATACATAATGTACAAATGGACCAGATGGTGTACACCTAGGACAAACAATATTCTAAACTTTACCCAGATTAAAAAAATTTTAAAAACCAAGAAGAAGTAATGAGACATAAACTTATGGGGATTTCTCCTGGCAAATTCCATTCTAATTTATAACCTAGGACAATGACTTCCAGAAGGGCTCTGCTGCCATAGTACCCAGATTGGGGAATGGAGAAAAGCTACCTCCTTGTGGACGTTTCCCACAACAGCAGCTTTGAACCCACTGCAAAAGGTCACTAAATTTTCACCAACTTGCAGTTCTGTCAATGACACCTGCCCTCCAAAAAATTTCTGGGGTCAAAAATCGACGAAAAAAATTCAAAAGAGGGCAACCTTCGAAGAAGTCAATTTCAAGAGCTCTATTATACTTACGGTTTTTTCTTTTAAGAGAAAAGAAAAAGGCGTAGGAATATGATGAATTTAAAAATTTTAATGTCATGCATACCCATATTACAAAAACCTATCAGCTCACAGCAATCAGAATGGCCATTAGGAAAAATGCTGCCAAAAATAAACGGTGAAGGGAGTGTGGAGAAATGCGTACCCTCGGTTGTAAGGGGGGGCATGTAAAGAGCCACTAATGAAAACACAACGTAGGTGCTTTGAAAAGGGAAACATTGAGCTACCAGTCAATCAATCACAACCACTGCTTGGCCTATCACCTGAGAAAATGAGAATCAAAAATCACAGGCTGGCAAACCTGTACGCCAGCAATATTTACCATAGCCAGCACTTGGAAGCAATGAAAATGTCCATCAACCGAGGAATGCACCAAGAAGAAGTGGTCCACGTACACAATGGAATATTACTCTAATAATAAATATAAATTAAATTAAAAACAAACAAAAGCAAGGAGACATCAACATTTGTGGGTTTATCCGGGCACATTGCACTCTAATTTATAACCGAAGAACACCACTGGCCGGTAGGTCTGTTTCCCTAGTACCAGCATGGGGAACGTAGAAAGGCTGCCGCTCTCTGGCCATTACCTGCAAAAGCAGGTTTAAAGCCTGAGCTAATGGTCACTTCATATGAACAAGTACTTCAGGGCTGTAAATGAAACCTGCCCTCAAAATGTCTTGAGGGAGATAATGGCCAAACTATTTCAAATGGTGACACATACTTTAAGAAAACACTTTGAAGAAATAAGCTCTAATCACAGCTGGAAAAATTAAAAGGACATGTCTTAAAGCTCAATTTCAACGCATTATGAGACACATGCAAATTCAACCACAAAGAGGTATCAGCTCACACCACTCAGAATAACCATCAGCAAAAACTACAAAGAATAAATGCTGAAGGTGCCGGGAAGAAATACATACCCTCCACTTTAAGTGGGACGTTACCTAGAAAGAGCCACTAAGGAGAACAGAATAGAGGTGCCTTTAAAAGGTAACCATTGAGCTACCATATGATCTAGCAGACCTATGCCTAGACCTATAAACGAAGAAGAGAGAATTGGAAGGACACAGGCACGCAAATCTACATTGCATAGTATTACAATAGCCAAGATATGGAAGTAACCAAAAAGTCCACCGACAGATGGGTGGACAAAGAAGAACTGCTACCTGTACAGATGGAATAGGAGCTAGTGAAAAAATGAAACAATGCCATTTGCAGCACCATAGATGAGTCTAGAAGTAATCACGCAACTTGGAGTAAGTGAGAAAGCGAAAGACACATATCCTATCATATCACATATAGGTGTTACCTAAAAAATGATACAAACAAAGATATTTCCACAGAGAAACACTATCATAGATTCATTAAAAAAACTTATGGTTCACCAAATGGAAAGGTGTGAGGATTGGATACATTACCATATTGAGGTTAACAGAGAGATACAAACACATGTGAAATATATAATCACCAAAGACCTACGCAATACCAAGAGAAGTCTACTCAACATTGTGTCATTACCTACATGGGAAAAGGATCCGAAGAAGAATAGATATATGCATGTGTGTGAAAGAACCACATCTTGCACACCTAGAACAAACAAAACATTGTAATCAAGTTTGCTGTGATAAGAAATAAAAATTAAATTCAAAATACCAACAAGAAGTAATGAGACATAAACTTAAAGGGCTGTTTCCTCGCACATTCCATTCTAATTTACAACCTAGAACACCACTTCCAGTAAGGCTCTGTTGCCCTAGTAACCAGATTTGGTAAAGGAGAAATGCTGCCGCCTTGTGGCCGATTCCCGCAAGAGCAGCTTTTAACCCACAGCTAATGGTCACTTACCATTCACAAGGACTCAGGGCTGTAAAGGACACCTGCCCTCAAAATTGTGCTGAGGTAGGGAATGGATACAAAAAATTCAAAACAGGCCAAATTTTCAAGAAGATAGTATGAAGAGGTAAGTTTTACTCACTCTCTTTTTAAAGAAAGGAAAATGGATAAAAGCTCCACCTCAGGAAGTATTAGACTCATGCAATCTAATCTACAAAAAGTTTTCAACTCACACCAGTCGACTGACCATTGGCAAAAAGTCTACAAACAATAAATGCTGAAGAGGTTTTAGAGAACTGTGTACCCTCTAGCTGCTGGTGAGATGCAAAAGGGTTAAACGCTAATAATGAGAACAGAAAGGAGCTGCGTTGAAAAGGAAAAATTGAGGTACCATTCAATCCAGCAGGCGCACCAATGGGCCTCTCACCTGAGAAGACCAGAATGAAGAAGACCCGGGCTGCAAAAGCTGCACTGCAGCCTTATTCACCATAGCCAAGACAGTGAAGCAACCAAAATGTCCATCAACAGATGAAAGGATAAAGAAGAAGTGGTCCATGTACACAATGAATACTAGCCATGGAAAACAATGAAACACTGCTCTTTGAGGCACCATAGATGATCTTGGAGATAATCACAGAACATGAGGTAAGTCGGAAAGCAAAAGTCCTATATCCTATGATATCACTTATAGGCGTTATCTAATAACTGACACAAATGAACATATTTCCACAGAGAAAGTCAATCACAGACTTATTAAAAAAAAACTATGCTTATCTAAAAGGAAAGGTGGGGGGAATGGATAAATGAAGATTAGCGTTACCATATGTATACAAATACATATTATATACATATATCAAAAAGACCGACCATATAGCAAGGAAGGTTTAGGGAACACTCTGTAATAATTTACAGGGGAAGAGGATCTCTACATAAATAGGTATATAGAATATGTAGATGAACCAGAGTGTGTACACCTTGGACAAGCAACATTCTAACCATTACCCCAATTGAAAAAATTAAAACAACGAACTAGGAGTAATGAGACATAAACTTATGGGGGGTTTTCCTGGCACATTCCATTCAAATTTACAACCTAGGCAAACGACTTCCAGAACGGCTCTGCTGCCCTAGTACCCAGATTTGGGAATGGAGAAATGCTGCATCCTTGTGGCCGTTTCCCACAACAGCAGCTTTAAACCCACTGCAAAAGGTCACTAAATATTCACCAATTGCAGGTCTGTAAATGACACCTGCCCTCCAAAAAATACTGAGGTCGAAAATCGACCAAAAAATTCTAGAGTGCAACCTTCCAAAAAGAAAATTTGAAGAGGTATATTATACTCACACTTTTGTTCTTTTTTCTTTTAACAGAAAAGAAAAAGGCGTGGAAAAATGATGAATTGTAGGAATTTTTACAGACATGTAAACCCAAATTACAAACACCTATCAGCTCACACCAGTCAGAATGGCCATCAACAAAAATGCTGCAAACAAGAAATGCTGACGTGATTGTGGAGAAGTGCATACCCTCGATTCTAAGGGGGACGTGGTAAGAGCCACTAATGAGAGCACAATTGAGGTGCCTTGAAAAGGTAAACGTTGAGCTACCATACCAGTCAATCAATCATAACCACTGCTGGGTCTATCACCTGAGAAAATGAAAATCACAAATCACAGGCTGGCAATCCTGCCCTCCAGCAATATTTACCATAGGCAACACTTGGAAGCAAGGAAAATGTCCATCAACAGAGGAGTGCACCAAGAAGAAGTGGTCCATGTACACAATGGAATATTAGCCATGGAAAACACTGAAGTGCTGCTCTTTGAGGCACCACAGATGAGCCTGGAGATAATCACAAAACATGAAGTAGGTCGGAAAGCAAAAGACCTATAGCCGATATAATCACTTATGGCCTTATCTAATAACTGACACAGATGAACATATTTCCAAAGAGAAAGACACTCACAGGCTTAGAAAACAAAACAAACTATGCTCATCTAAAAGGAAAGGAGGGGGGAAATTGAGAAATGAGGATTAGTGTTACTATACATATACAAATACATATTATATACATGTATCAAAAAGACCGAACATATAGCAAGGGAGGTCGATGGAACACTGTAATATTTTACATGGGAAGAGGATCTGTACATTAATAGACATACATAATGTACAAATGGACCAGATGGTGTACACCTAGGACAAACAATATTCTAAACTTTACCCAGATTAAAAAAATTTTAAAAACCAAGAAGAAGTAATGAGACATAAACTTATGGGGATTTCTCCTGGCAAATTCCATTCTAATTTATAACCTAGGACAATGACTTCCAGAAGGGCTCTGCTGCCATAGTACCCAGATTGGGGAATGGAGAAAAGCTACCTCCTTGTGGACGTTTCCCACAACAGCAGCTTTGAACCCACTGCAAAAGGTCACTAAATTTTCACCAACTTGCAGTTCTGTCAATGACACCTGCCCTCCAAAAAATTTCTGGGGTCAAAAATCGACGAAAAAAATTCAAAAGAGGGCAACCTTCGAAGAAGTCAATTTCAAGAGCTCTATTATACTTACGGTTTTTTCTTTTAAGAGAAAAGAAAAAGGCGTAGGAATATGATGAATTTAAAAATTTTAATGTCATGCATACCCATATTACAAAAACCTATCAGCTCACAGCAATCAGAATGGCCATTAGGAAAAATGCTGCCAAAAATAAACGGTGAAGGGAGTGTGGAGAAATGCGTACCCTCGGTTGTAAGGGGGGGCATGTAAAGAGCCACTAATGAAAACACAACGTAGGTGCTTTGAAAAGGGAAACATTGAGCTACCAGTCAATCAATCACAACCACTGCTTGGCCTATCACCTGAGAAAATGAGAATCAAAAATCACAGGCTGGCAAACCTGTACGCCAGCAATATTTACCATAGCCAGCACTTGGAAGCAATGAAAATGTCCATCAACCGAGGAATGCACCAAGAAGAAGTGGTCCACGTACACAATGGAATATTACTCTAATAATAAATATAAATTAAATTAAAAACAAACAAAAGCAAGGAGACATCAACATTTGTGGGTTTATCCGGGCACATTGCACTCTAATTTATAACCGAAGAACACCATTGGCCGGTAGGTCTGTTTCCCTAGTACCAGCATGGGGAACGTAGAAAGGCTGCCGCTCTCTGGCCATTACCTGCAAAAGCAGGTTTAAAGCCTGAGCTAATGGTCACTTCATATGAACAAGTACTTCAGGGCTGTAAATGAAACCTGCCCTCAAAATGTCTTGAGGGAGATAATGGCCAAACTATTTCAAATGGTGACACATACTTTAAGAAAACACTTTGAAGAAATAAGCTCTAATCACAGCTGGAAAAATTAAAAGGACATGTCTTAAAGCTCAATTTCAACGCATTATGAGACACATGCAAATTCAACCACAAAGAGGTATCAGCTCACACCACTCAGAATAACCATCAGCAAAAACTACAAAGAATAAATGCTGAAGGTGCCGGGAAGAAATACATACCCTCCACTTTAAGTGGGACGTTACCTAGAAAGAGCCACTAAGGAGAACAGAATAGAGGTGCCTTTAAAAGGTAACCATTGAGCTACCATATGATCTAGCAGACCTATGCCTAGACCTATAAACGAAGAAGAGAGAATTGGAAGGACACAGGCACGCAAATCTACATTGCATAGTATTACAATAGCCAAGATATGGAAGTAACCAAAAAGTCCACCGACAGATGGGTGGACAAAGAAGAACTGCTACCTGTACAGATGGAATAGGAGCTAGTGAAAAAATGAAACAATGCCATTTGCAGCACCATAGATGAGTCTAGAAGTAATCACGCAACTTGGAGTAAGTGAGAAAGCGAAAGACACATATCCTATCATATCACATATAGGTGTTACCTAAAAAATGATACAAACAAAGATATTTCCACAGAGAAACACTATCATAGATTCATTAAAAAAACTTATGGTTCACCAAATGGAAAGGTGTGAGGATTGGATACATTACCATATTGAGGTTAACAGAGAGATACAAACACATGTGAAATATATAATCACCAAAGACCTACGCAATACCAAGAGAAGTCTACTCAACATTGTGTCATTACCTACATGGGAAAAGGATCCGAAGAAGAATAGATATATGCATGTGTGTGAAAGAACCACATCTTGCACACCTAGAACAAACAAAACATTGTAATCAAGTTTGCTGTGATAAGAAATAAAAATTAAATTCAAAATACCAACAAGAAGTAATGAGACATAAACTTAAAGGGCTGTTTCCTCGCACATTCCATTCTAATTTACAACCTAGAACACCACTTCCAGTAAGGCTCTGTTGCCCTAGTAACCAGATTTGGTAAAGGAGAAATGCTGCCGCCTTGTGGCCGATTCCCGCAAGAGCAGCTTTTAACCCACAGCTAATGGTCACTTACCATTCACAAGGACTCAGGGCTGTAAAGGACACCTGCCCTCAAAATTGTGCTGAGGTAGGGAATGGATACAAAAAATTCAAAACAGGCCAAATTTTCAAGAAGATAGTATGAAGAGGTAAGTTTTACTCACTCTCTTTTTAAAGAAAGGAAAATGGATAAAAGCTCCACCTCAGGAAGTATTAGACTCATGCAATCTAATCTACAAAAAGTTTTCAACTCACACCAGTCGACTGACCATTGGCAAAAAGTCTACAAACAATAAATGCTGAAGAGGTTTTAGAGAACTGTGTACCCTCTAGCTGCTGGTGAGATGCAAAAGGGTTAAAGGCTAATAATGAGAACAGAAAGGAGCTGCGTTGAAAAGGAAAAATTGAGGTAACATTCAATCCAGCAGGCGCACCAATGGGCCTCTCACCTGAGAAGACCAGAATGAAGAAGACCCGGGCTGCAAAAGCTGCACTGCAGCCTTATTCACCATAGCCAAGACAGTGAAGCAACCAAAATGTCCATCAACAGATGAAAGGATAAAGAAGAAGTGGTCCATGTACACAATGAATACTAGCCATGGAAAACAATGAAACACTGCTCTTTGAGGCACCATAGATGATCTTGGAGATAATCACAGAACATGAGGTAAGTCGGAAAGCAAAAGTCCTATATCCTATGATATCACTTATAGGCGTTATCTAATAACTGACACAAATGAACATATTTCCACAGAGAAAGTCAATCACAGACTTATTAAAAAAAAACTATGCTTATCTAAAAGGAAAGGTGGGGGGAATGGATAAATGAAGATTAGCGTTACCATATGTATACAAATACATATTATATACATATATCAAAAAGACCGACCATATAGCAAGGAAGGTTTAGGGAACACTCTGTAATAATTTACAGGGGAAGAGGATCTCTACATAAATAGGTATATAGAATATGTAGATGAACCAGAGTGTGTACACCTTGGACAAGCAACATTCTAACCATTACCCCAATTGAAAAAATTAAAACAACGAACTAGGAGTAATGAGACATAAACTTATGGGGGGTTTTCCTGGCACATTCCATTCAAATTTACAACCTAGGCAAACGACTTCCAGAACGGCTCTGCTGACCTAGTACCCAGATTTGGGAATGGAGAAATGCTGCATCCTTGTGGCCGTTTCCCACAACAGCAGCTTTAAACCCACTGCAAAAGGTCACTAAATATTCACCAATTGCAGGTCTGTAAATGACACCTGCCCTCCAAAAAATACTGAGGTCGAAAATCGACCAAAAAATTCTAGAGTGCAACCTTCCAAAAAGAAAATTTGAAGAGGTATATTATACTCACACTTTTGTTCTTTTTTCTTTTAACAGAAAAGAAAAAGGCGTGGAAAAATGATGAATTGTAGGAATTTTTACAGACATGTAAACCCAAATTACAAACACCTATCAGCTCACACCAGTCAGAATGGCCATCAACAAAAATGCTGCAAACAAGAAATGCTGACGTGATTGTGGAGAAGTGCATACCCTCGATTCTAAGGGGGACATGGTAAGAGCCACTAATGAAAGCACAATTGAGGTGCCTTGAAAAGGTAAACGTTGAGCTACCATACCAGTCAATCAATCATAACCACTGCTGGGTCTATCACCTGAGAAAATGAAAATCACAAATCACAGGCTGGCAATCCTGCCCTCCAGCAATATTTACCATAGGCAACACTTGGAAGCAAGGAAAATGTCCATCAACAGAGGAATGCACCAAGAAGAAGTGGTCCATGTACACAATGGAATATTAGCCATGGAAAACACTGAAGCGCTGCTCTTTGAGGCACCACAGATGAGCCTGGAGATAATCACAAAACATGAAGTAGGTCGGAAAGCAAAAGACCTATAGCCTATATAATCACTTATGGCATTATCTAATAACTGACACAGATGAACATATTTCCAAAGAGAAAGACACTCACAGGCTTAGAAAACAAAACAAACTATGCTCATCTAAAAGGAAAGGAGGGGGGAAATTGAGAAATGAGGATTAGTGTTACTATACTTATACAAATACATATTATATACATGTATCAAAAAGACCGAACATATAGCAAGGGAGGTCGATGGAACACTGTAATATTTTACATGGGAAGAGGATCTGTACATTAATAGACATACATAATGTACAAATGGACCAGATGGTGTACACCTAGGACAAACAATATTCTAAACTTTACCCAGATTAAAAAAATTTTAAAAACCAAGAAGAAGTAATGAGACATAAACTTATGGGGATTTCTCCTGGCAAATTCCATTCTAATTTATAACCTAGGACAATGACTTCCAGAAGGGCTCTGCTGCCATAGTACCCAGATTGGGGAATGGAGAAAAGCTACCTCCTTGTGGACGTTTCCCACAACAGCAGCTTTGAACCCACTGCAAAAGGTCACTAAATTTTCACCAACTTGCAGTTCTGTCAATGACACCTGCCCTCCAAAAAATTTCTGGGGTCAAAAATCGACGAAAAAAATTCAAAAGAGGGCAACCTTCGAAGAAGTCAATTTCAAGAGCTCTATTATACTTACGGTTTTTTCTTTTAAGAGAAAAGAAAAAGGCGTAGGAATATGATGAATTTAAAAATTTTAATGTCATGTATACCCATATTACAAAAACCTATCAGCTCACAGCAATCAGAATGGCCATTAGGAAAAATGCTGCCAAAAATAAACGGTGAAGGGAGTGTGGAGAAATGCGTACCCTCGGTTGTAAGGGGGGGCATGTAAAGAGCCACTAATGAAAACACAACGTAGGTGCTTTGAAAAGGGAAACATTGAGCTACCAGTCAATCAATCACAACCACTGCTTGGCCTATCACCTGAGAAAATGAGAATCAAAAATCACAGGCTGGCAAACCTGTACGCCAGCAATATTTACCATAGCCAGCACTTGGAAGCAATGAAAATGTCCATCAACCGAGGAATGCACCAAGAAGAAGTGGTCCACGTACACAATGGAATATTACTCTAATAATAAATATAAATTAAATTAAAAACAAACAAAAGCAAGGAGACATCAACATTTGTGGGTTTATCCGGGCACATTGCACTCTAATTTATAACCGAAGAACACCATTGGCCGGTAGGTCTGTTTCCCTAGTACCAGCATGGGGAACGTAGAAAGGCTGCCGCTCTCTGGCCATTACCTGCAAAAGCAGGTTTAAAGCCTGAGCTAATGGTCACTTCATATGAACAAGTACTTCAGGGCTGTAAATGAAACCTGCCCTCAAAATGTCTTGAGGGAGATAATGGCCAAACTATTTCAAATGGTGACACATACTTTAAGAAAACACTTTGAAGAAATAAGCTCTAATCACAGCTGGAAAAATTAAAAGGACATGTCTTAAAGCTCAATTTCAACGCATTATGAGACACATGCAAATTCAACCACAAAGAGGTATCAGCTCACACCACTCAGAATAACCATCAGCAAAAACTACAAAGAATAAATGCTGAAGGTGCCGGGAAGAAATACATACCCTCCACTTTAAGTGGGACGTTACCTAGAAAGAGCCACTAAGGAGAACAGAATAGAGGTGCCTTTAAAAGGTAACCATTGAGCTACCATATGATCTAGCAGACCTATGCCTAGACCTATAAACTAAGAAGAGAGAATTGGAAGGACACAGGCACGCAAATCTACATTGCATAGTATTACAATAGCCAAGATATGGAAGTAACCAAAAAGTCCACCGACAGATGGGTGGACAAAGAAGAACTGCTACCTGTACAGATGGAATAGGAGCTAGTGAAAAAATGAAACAATGCCATTTGCAGCACCATAGATGAGTCTAGAAGTAATCACGCAACTTGGAGTAAGTGAGAAAGCGAAAGACACATATCCTATCATATCACATATAGGTGTTACCTAAAAAATGATACAAACAAAGATATTTCCACAGAGAAACACTATCATAGATTCATTAAAAAAACTTATGGTTCACCAAATGGAAAGGTGTGAGGATTGGATACATTACCATATTGAGGTTAACAGAGAGATACAAACACATGTGAAATATATAATCACCAAAGACCTACGCAATACCAAGAGAAGTCTACTCAACATTGTGTCATTACCTACATGGGAAAAGGATCCGAAGAAGAATAGATATATGCATGTGTGTGAAAGAACCACATCTTGCACACCTAGGACAAACAAAACATTGTAATCAAGTTTGCTGTGATAAGAAATAAAAATTAAATTCAAAATACCAACAAGAAGTAATGAGACATAAACTTAAAGGGCTTTTTCCTCGCACATTCCATTCTAATTTACAACCTAGAACACCACTTCCAGTAAGGCTCTGTTGCCCTAGTAACCAGATTTGGTAAAGGAGAAATGCTGCCGCCTTGTGGCCGATTCCCGCAAGAGCAGCTTTTAACCCACAGCTAATGGTCACTTACCATTCACAAGGACTCAGGGCTGTAAAGGACACCTGCCCTCAAAATTGTGCTGAGGTAGGGAATGGATACAAAAAATTCAAAACAGGCCAAATTTTCAAGAAGATAGTATGAAGAGGTAAGTTTTACTCACTCTCTTTTTAAAGAAAGGAAAATGGATAAAAGCTCCACCTCAGGAAGTATTAGACTCATGCAATCTAATCTACAAAAAGTTTTCAACTCACACCAGTCGACTGACCATTGGCAAAAAGTCTACAAACAATAAATGCTGAAGAGGTTTTAGAGAACTGTGTACCCTCTAGCTGCTGGTGAGATGCAAAAGGGTTAAACGCTAATAATGAGAACAGAAAGGAGCTGCGTTGAAAAGGAAAAATTGAGGTACCATTCAATCCAGCAGACGCACCAATGGGCCTCTCACCTGAGAAGACCAGAATGAAGAAGACCCGGGCTGCAAAAGCTGCACTGCAGCCTTATTCACCATAGACAAGACAGTGAACCAACCAAAATGTCCATCAACAGATGAAAGGATAAAGAAGAAGTGGTCCATGTACACAATGAATACTAGCCATAGAAAACAATGAAACACTGCTCTTTGAGGCACCATAGATGATCTTGGAGATAATCACAGAACATGAGGTAAGTCGGAAAGCAAAAGTCCTATATCCTATGATATCACTTATAGGCGTTATCTAATAACTGACACAAATGAACATATTTCCACAGAGAAAGTCAATCACAGACTTATTAAAAAAAAACTATGCTTATCTAAAAGGAAAGGTGGGGGGAATGGATAAATGAAGATTAGCGTTACCATATGTATACAAATACATATTATATACATATATCAAAAAGACCGACCATATAGCAAGGAAGGTTTAGGGAACACTCTGTAATAATTTACAGGGGAAGAGGATCTCTACATAAATAGGTATATAGAATATGTAGA
This sequence comes from Balaenoptera borealis, assembly GCF_965194805.1. Taxonomy (NCBI): domain Eukaryota; kingdom Metazoa; phylum Chordata; class Mammalia; order Artiodactyla; family Balaenopteridae; genus Balaenoptera; species Balaenoptera borealis. Next base: position 85,893,829 of record NC_138873.1, read on the forward strand.
TGAACCAGAGTGTGTACACCTTGGACAAGCAACATTCTAACCATTACCCCAATTGAAAAAATTAAAACAACGAAATAGCAGTAATGAGACATAAACTTATGGGGGGTTTTCCTGGCACATTCCATTCAAATTTACAACCTAGGCAAACGACTTCCAGAACGGCTCTGCTGCCCTAGTACCCAGATTTGGGAATGGAGAAATGCTGCATCCTTGTGGCCGTTTCCCACAACAGCAGCTTTAAACCCACTGCAAAAGGTCACTAAATATTCACCAATTGCAGGTCTGTAAATGACACCTGCCCTCCAAAAAATACTGAGGTCGAAAATCGACCAAAAAATTCTAGAGTGCAACCTTCCAAAAAGAAAATTTGAAGAGGTATATTATACTCACACTTTTGTTCTTTTTTCTTTTAACAGAAAAGAAAAAGGCGTGGAAAAATGATGAATTGTAGGAATTTTTACAGACATGTAAACCCAAATTACAAACACCTATCAGCTCACACCAGTCAGAATGGCCATCAACAAAAATGCTGCAAACAAGAAATGCTGACGTGATTGTGGAGAAGTGCATACCCTCGATTCTAAGGGGGACGTGGTAAGAGCCACTAATGAGAGCACAATTGAGGTGCCTTGAAAAGGTAAACGTTGAGCTACCATACCAGTCAATCAATCATAACCACTGCTGGGTCTATCACCTGAGAAAATGAAAATCACAAATCACAGGCTGGCAATCCTGCCCTCCAGCAATATTTACCATAGGCAACACTTGGAAGCAAGGAAAATGTCCATCAACAGAGGAGTGCACCAAGAAGAAGTGGTCCATGTACACAATGGAATATTAGCCATGGAAAACACTGAAGTGCTGCTCTTTGAGGCACCACAGATGAGCCTGGAGATAATCACAAAACATGAAGTAGGTCGGAAAGCAAAAGACCTATAGCCGATATAATCACTTATGGCCTTATCTAATAACTGACACAGATGAACATATTTCCAAAGAGAAAGACACTCACAGGCTTAGAAAACAAAACAAACTATGCTCATCTAAAAGGAAAGGAGGGGGGAAATTGAGAAATGAGGATTAGTGTTACTATACATATACAAATACATATTATATACATGTATCAAAAAGACCGAACATATAGCAAGGGAGGTCGATGGAACACTGTAATATTTTACATGGGAAGAGGATCTGTACATTAATAGACATACATAATGTACAAATGGACCAGATGGTGTACACCTAGGACAAACAATATTCTAAACTTTACCCAGATTAAAAAAATTTTAAAAACCAAGAAGAAGTAATGAGACATAAACTTATGGGGATTTCTCCTGGCAAATTCCATTCTAATTTATAACCTAGGACAATGACTTCCAGAAGGGCTCTGCTGCCATAGTACCCAGATTGGGGAATGGAGAAAAGCTACCTCCTTGTGGACGTTTCCCACAACAGCAGCTTTGAACCCACTGCAAAAGGTCACTAAATTTTCACCAACTTGCAGTTCTGTCAATGACACCTGCCCTCCAAAAAATTTCTGGGGTCAAAAATCGACGAAAAAAATTCAAAAGAGGGCAACCTTCGAAGAAGTCAATTTCAAGAGCTCTATTATACTTACGGTTTTTTCTTTTAAGAGAAAAGAAAAAGGCGTAGGAATATGATGAATTTAAAAATTTTAATGTCATGCATACCCATATTACAAAAACCTATCAGCTCACAGCAATCAGAATGGCCATTAGGAAAAATGCTGCCAAAAATAAACGGTGAAGGGAGTGTGGAGAAATGCGTACCCTCGGTTGTAAGGGGGGGCATGTAAAGAGCCACTAATGAAAACACAACGTAGGTGCTTTGAAAAGGGAAACATTGAGCTACCAGTCAATCAATCACAACCACTGCTTGGCCTATCACCTGAGAAAATGAGAATCAAAAATCACAGGCTGGCAAACCTGTACGCCAGCAATATTTACCATAGCCAGCACTTGGAAGCAATGAAAATGTCCATCAACCGAGGAATGCACCAAGAAGAAGTGGTCCACGTACACAATGGAATATTACTCTAATAATAAATATAAATTAAATTAAAAACAAACAAAAGCAAGGAGACATCAACATTTGTGGGTTTATCCGGGCACATTGCACTCTAATTTATAACCGAAGAACACCACTGGCCGGTAGGTCTGTTTCCCTAGTACCAGCATGGGGAACGTAGAAAGGCTGCCGCTCTCTGGCCATTACCTGCAAAAGCAGGTTTAAAGCCTGAGCTAATGGTCACTTCATATGAACAAGTACTTCAGGGCTGTAAATGAAACCTGCCCTCAAAATGTCTTGAGGGAGATAATGGCCAAACTATTTCAAATGGTGACACATACTTTAAGAAAACACTTTGAAGAAATAAGCTCTAATCACAGCTGGAAAAATTAAAAGGACATGTCTTAAAGCTCAATTTCAACGCATTATGAGACACATGCAAATTCAACCACAAAGAGGTATCAGCTCACACCACTCAGAATAACCATCAGCAAAAACTACAAAGAATAAATGCTGAAGGTGCCGGGAAGAAATACATACCCTCCACTTTAAGTGGGACGTTACCTAGAAAGAGCCACTAAGGAGAACAGAATAGAGGTGCCTTTAAAAGGTAACCATTGAGCTACCATATGATCTAGCAGACCTATGCCTAGACCTATAAACGAAGAAGAGAGAATTGGAAGGACACAGGCACGCAAATCTACATTGCATAGTATTACAATAGCCAAGATATGGAAGTAACCAAAAAGTCCACCGACAGATGGGTGGACAAAGAAGAACTGCTACCTGTACAGATGGAATAGGAGCTAGTGAAAAAATGAAACAATGCCATTTGCAGCACCATAGATGAGTCTAGAAGTAATCACGCAACTTGGAGTAAGTGAGAAAGCGAAAGACACATATCCTATCATATCACATATAGGTGTTACCTAAAAAATGATACAAACAAAGATATTTCCACAGAGAAACACTATCATAGATTCATTAAAAAAACTTATGGTTCACCAAATGGAAAGGTGTGAGGATTGGATACATTACCATATTGAGGTTAACAGAGAGATACAAACACATGTGAAATATATAATCACCAAAGACCTACGCAATACCAAGAGAAGTCTACTCAACATTGTGTCATTACCTACATGGGAAAAGGATCCGAAGAAGAATAGATATATGCATGTGTGTGAAAGAACCACATCTTGCACACCTAGAACAAACAAAACATTGTAATCAAGTTTGCTGTGATAAGAAATAAAAATTAAATTCAAAATACCAACAAGAAGTAATGAGACATAAACTTAAAGGGCTGTTTCCTCGCACATTCCATTCTAATTTACAACCTAGAACACCACTTCCAGTAAGGCTCTGTTGCCCTAGTAACCAGATTTGGTAAAGGAGAAATGCTGCCGCCTTGTGGCCGATTCCCGCAAGAGCAGCTTTTAACCCACAGCTAATGGTCACTTACCATTCACAAGGACTCAGGGCTGTAAAGGACACCTGCCCTCAAAATTGTGCTGAGGTAGGGAATGGATACAAAAAATTCAAAACAGGCCAAATTTTCAAGAAGATAGTATGAAGAGGTAAGTTTTACTCACTCTCTTTTTAAAGAAAGGAAAATGGATAAAAGCTCCACCTCAGGAAGTATTAGACTCATGCAATCTAATCTACAAAAAGTTTTCAACTCACACCAGTCGACTGACCATTGGCAAAAAGTCTACAAACAATAAATGCTGAAGAGGTTTTAGAGAACTGTGTACCCTCTAGCTGCTGGTGAGATGCAAAAGGGTTAAACGCTAATAATGAGAACAGAAAGGAGCTGCGTTGAAAAGGAAAAATTGAGGTACCATTCAATCCAGCAGGCGCACCAATGGGCCTCTCACCTGAGAAGACCAGAATGAAGAAGACCCGGGCTGCAAAAGCTGCACTGCAGCCTTATTCACCATAGCCAAGACAGTGAAGCAACCAAAATGTCCATCAACAGATGAAAGGATAAAGAAGAAGTGGTCCATGTACACAATGAATACTAGCCATGGAAAACAATGAAACACTGCTCTTTGAGGCACCATAGATGATCTTGGAGATAATCACAGAACATGAGGTAAGTCGGAAAGCAAAAGTCCTATATCCTATGATATCACTTATAGGCGTTATCTAATAACTGACACAAATGAACATATTTCCACAGAGAAAGTCAATCACAGACTTATTAAAAAAAAACTATGCTTATCTAAAAGGAAAGGTGGGGGGAATGGATAAATGAAGATTAGCGTTACCATATGTATACAAATACATATTATATACATATATCAAAAAGACCGACCATATAGCAAGGAAGGTTTAGGGAACACTCTGTAATAATTTACAGGGGAAGAGGATCTCTACATAAATAGGTATATAGAATATGTAGATGAACCAGAGTGTGTACACCTTGGACAAGCAACATTCTAACCATTACCCCAATTGAAAAAATTAAAACAACGAACTAGGAGTAATGAGACATAAACTTATGGGGGGTTTTCCTGGCACATTCCATTCAAATTTACAACCTAGGCAAACGACTTCCAGAACGGCTCTGCTGCCCTAGTACCCAGATTTGGGAATGGAGAAATGCTGCATCCTTGTGGCCGTTTCCCACAACAGCAGCTTTAAACCCACTGCAAAAGGTCACTAAATATTCACCAATTGCAGGTCTGTAAATGACACCTGCCCTCCAAAAAATACTGAGGTCGAAAATCGACCAAAAAATTCTAGAGTGCAACCTTCCAAAAAGAAAATTTGAAGAGGTATATTATACTCACACTTTTGTTCTTTTTTCTTTTAACAGAAAAGAAAAAGGCGTGGAAAAATGATGAATTGTAGGAATTTTTACAGACATGTAAACCCAAATTACAAACACCTATCAGCTCACACCAGTCAGAATGGCCATCAACAAAAATGCTGCAAACAAGAAATGCTGACGTGATTGTGGAGAAGTGCATACCCTCGATTCTAAGGGGGACGTGGTAAGAGCCACTAATGAGAGCACAATTGAGGTGCCTTGAAAAGGTAAACGTTGAGCTACCATACCAGTCAATCAATCATAACCACTGCTGGGTCTATCACCTGAGAAAATGAAAATCACAAATCACAGGCTGGCAATCCTGCCCTCCAGCAATATTTACCATAGGCAACACTTGGAAGCAAGGAAAATGTCCATCAACAGAGGAGTGCACCAAGAAGAAGTGGTCCATGTACACAATGGAATATTAGCCATGGAAAACACTGAAGTGCTGCTCTTTGAGGCACCACAGATGAGCCTGGAGATAATCACAAAACATGAAGTAGGTCGGAAAGCAAAAGACCTATAGCCGATATAATCACTTATGGCCTTATCTAATAACTGACACAGATGAACATATTTCCAAAGAGAAAGACACTCACAGGCTTAGAAAACAAAACAAACTATGCTCATCTAAAAGGAAAGGAGGGGGGAAATTGAGAAATGAGGATTAGTGTTACTATACATATACAAATACATATTATATACATGTATCAAAAAGACCGAACATATAGCAAGGGAGGTCGATGGAACACTGTAATATTTTACATGGGAAGAGGATCTGTACATTAATAGACATACATAATGTACAAATGGACCAGATGGTGTACACCTAGGACAAACAATATTCTAAACTTTACCCAGATTAAAAAAATTTTAAAAACCAAGAAGAAGTAATGAGACATAAACTTATGGGGATTTCTCCTGGCAAATTCCATTCTAATTTATAACCTAGGACAATGACTTCCAGAAGGGCTCTGCTGCCATAGTACCCAGATTGGGGAATGGAGAAAAGCTACCTCCTTGTGGACGTTTCCCACAACAGCAGCTTTGAACCCACTGCAAAAGGTCACTAAATTTTCACCAACTTGCAGTTCTGTCAATGACACCTGCCCTCCAAAAAATTTCTGGGGTCAAAAATCGACGAAAAAAATTCAAAAGAGGGCAACCTTCGAAGAAGTCAATTTCAAGAGCTCTATTATACTTACGGTTTTTTCTTTTAAGAGAAAAGAAAAAGGCGTAGGAATATGATGAATTTAAAAATTTTAATGTCATGCATACCCATATTACAAAAACCTATCAGCTCACAGCAATCAGAATGGCCATTAGGAAAAATGCTGCCAAAAATAAACGGTGAAGGGAGTGTGGAGAAATGCGTACCCTCGGTTGTAAGGGGGGGCATGTAAAGAGCCACTAATGAAAACACAACGTAGGTGCTTTGAAAAGGGAAACATTGAGCTACCAGTCAATCAATCACAACCACTGCTTGGCCTATCACCTGAGAAAATGAGAATCAAAAATCACAGGCTGGCAAACCTGTACGCCAGCAATATTTACCATAGCCAGCACTTGGAAGCAATGAAAATGTCCATCAACCGAGGAATGCACCAAGAAGAAGTGGTCCACGTACACAATGGAATATTACTCTAATAATAAATATAAATTAAATTAAAAACAAACAAAAGCAAGGAGACATCAACATTTGTGGGTTTATCCGGGCACATTGCACTCTAATTTATAACCGAAGAACACCATTGGCCGGTAGGTCTGTTTCCCTAGTACCAGCATGGGGAACGTAGAAAGGCTGCCGCTCTCTGGCCATTACCTGCAAAAGCAGGTTTAAAGCCTGAGCTAATGGTCACTTCATATGAACAAGTACTTCAGGGCTGTAAATGAAACCTGCCCTCAAAATGTCTTGAGGGAGATAATGGCCAAACTATTTCAAATGGTGACACATACTTTAAGAAAACACTTTGAAGAAATAAGCTCTAATCACAGCTGGAAAAATTAAAAGGACATGTCTTAAAGCTCAATTTCAACGCATTATGAGACACATGCAAATTCAACCACAAAGAGGTATCAGCTCACACCACTCAGAATAACCATCAGCAAAAACTACAAAGAATAAATGCTGAAGGTGCCGGGAAGAAATACATACCCTCCACTTTAAGTGGGACGTTACCTAGAAAGAGCCACTAAGGAGAACAGAATAGAGGTGCCTTTAAAAGGTAACCATTGAGCTACCATATGATCTAGCAGACCTATGCCTAGACCTATAAACGAAGAAGAGAGAATTGGAAGGACACAGGCACGCAAATCTACATTGCATAGTATTACAATAGCCAAGATATGGAAGTAACCAAAAAGTCCACCGACAGATGGGTGGACAAAGAAGAACTGCTACCTGTACAGATGGAATAGGAGCTAGTGAAAAAATGAAACAATGCCATTTGCAGCACCATAGATGAGTCTAGAAGTAATCACGCAACTTGGAGTAAGTGAGAAAGCGAAAGACACATATCCTATCATATCACATATAGGTGTTACCTAAAAAATGATACAAACAAAGATATTTCCACAGAGAAACACTATCATAGATTCATTAAAAAAACTTATGGTTCACCAAATGGAAAGGTGTGAGGATTGGATACATTACCATATTGAGGTTAACAGAGAGATACAAACACATGTGAAATATATAATCACCAAAGACCTACGCAATACCAAGAGAAGTCTACTCAACATTGTGTCATTACCTACATGGGAAAAGGATCCGAAGAAGAATAGATATATGCATGTGTGTGAAAGAACCACATCTTGCACACCTAGAACAAACAAAACATTGTAATCAAGTTTGCTGTGATAAGAAATAAAAATTAAATTCAAAATACCAACAAGAAGTAATGAGACATAAACTTAAAGGGCTGTTTCCTCGCACATTCCATTCTAATTTACAACCTAGAACACCACTTCCAGTAAGGCTCTGTTGCCCTAGTAACCAGATTTGGTAAAGGAGAAATGCTGCCGCCTTGTGGCCGATTCCCGCAAGAGCAGCTTTTAACCCACAGCTAATGGTCACTTACCATTCACAAGGACTCAGGGCTGTAAAGGACACCTGCCCTCAAAATTGTGCTGAGGTAGGGAATGGATACAAAAAATTCAAAACAGGCCAAATTTTCAAGAAGATAGTATGAAGAGGTAAGTTTTACTCACTCTCTTTTTAAAGAAAGGAAAATGGATAAAAGCTCCACCTCAGGAAGTATTAGACTCATGCAATCTAATCTACAAAAAGTTTTCAACTCACACCAGTCGACTGACCATTGGCAAAAAGTCTACAAACAATAAATGCTGAAGAGGTTTTAGAGAACTGTGTACCCTCTAGCTGCTGGTGAGATGCAAAAGGGTTAAAGGCTAATAATGAGAACAGAAAGGAGCTGCGTTGAAAAGGAAAAATTGAGGTAACATTCAATCCAGCAGGCGCACCAATGGGCCTCTCACCTGAGAAGACCAGAATGAAGAAGACCCGGGCTGCAAAAGCTGCACTGCAGCCTTATTCACCATAGCCAAGACAGTGAAGCAACCAAAATGTCCATCAACAGATGAAAGGATAAAGAAGAAGTGGTCCATGTACACAATGAATACTAGCCATGGAAAACAATGAAACACTGCTCTTTGAGGCACCATAGATGATCTTGGAGATAATCACAGAACATGAGGTAAGTCGGAAAGCAAAAGTCCTATATCCTATGATATCACTTATAGGCGTTATCTAATAACTGACACAAATGAACATATTTCCACAGAGAAAGTCAATCACAGACTTATTAAAAAAAAACTATGCTTATCTAAAAGGAAAGGTGGGGGGAATGGATAAATGAAGATTAGCGTTACCATATGTATACAAATACATATTATATACATATATCAAAAAGACCGACCATATAGCAAGGAAGGTTTAGGGAACACTCTGTAATAATTTACAGGGGAAGAGGATCTCTACATAAATAGGTATATAGAATATGTAGATGAACCAGAGTGTGTACACCTTGGACAAGCAACATTCTAACCATTACCCCAATTGAAAAAATTAAAACAACGAACTAGGAGTAATGAGACATAAACTTATGGGGGGTTTTCCTGGCACATTCCATTCAAATTTACAACCTAGGCAAACGACTTCCAGAACGGCTCTGCTGACCTAGTACCCAGATTTGGGAATGGAGAAATGCTGCATCCTTGTGGCCGTTTCCCACAACAGCAGCTTTAAACCCACTGCAAAAGGTCACTAAATATTCACCAATTGCAGGTCTGTAAATGACACCTGCCCTCCAAAAAATACTGAGGTCGAAAATCGACCAAAAAATTCTAGAGTGCAACCTTCCAAAAAGAAAATTTGAAGAGGTATATTATACTCACACTTTTGTTCTTTTTTCTTTTAACAGAAAAGAAAAAGGCGTGGAAAAATGATGAATTGTAGGAATTTTTACAGACATGTAAACCCAAATTACAAACACCTATCAGCTCACACCAGTCAGAATGGCCATCAACAAAAATGCTGCAAACAAGAAATGCTGACGTGATTGTGGAGAAGTGCATACCCTCGATTCTAAGGGGGACATGGTAAGAGCCACTAATGAAAGCACAATTGAGGTGCCTTGAAAAGGTAAACGTTGAGCTACCATACCAGTCAATCAATCATAACCACTGCTGGGTCTATCACCTGAGAAAATGAAAATCACAAATCACAGGCTGGCAATCCTGCCCTCCAGCAATATTTACCATAGGCAACACTTGGAAGCAAGGAAAATGTCCATCAACAGAGGAATGCACCAAGAAGAAGTGGTCCATGTACACAATGGAATATTAGCCATGGAAAACACTGAAGCGCTGCTCTTTGAGGCACCACAGATGAGCCTGGAGATAATCACAAAACATGAAGTAGGTCGGAAAGCAAAAGACCTATAGCCTATATAATCACTTATGGCATTATCTAATAACTGACACAGATGAACATATTTCCAAAGAGAAAGACACTCACAGGCTTAGAAAACAAAACAAACTATGCTCATCTAAAAGGAAAGGAGGGGGGAAATTGAGAAATGAGGATTAGTGTTACTATACTTATACAAATACATATTATATACATGTATCAAAAAGACCGAACATATAGCAAGGGAGGTCGATGGAACACTGTAATATTTTACATGGGAAGAGGATCTGTACATTAATAGACATACATAATGTACAAATGGACCAGATGGTGTACACCTAGGACAAACAATATTCTAAACTTTACCCAGATTAAAAAAATTTTAAAAACCAAGAAGAAGTAATGAGACATAAACTTATGGGGATTTCTCCTGGCAAATTCCATTCTAATTTATAACCTAGGACAATGACTTCCAGAAGGGCTCTGCTGCCATAGTACCCAGATTGGGGAATGGAGAAAAGCTACCTCCTTGTGGACGTTTCCCACAACAGCAGCTTTGAACCCACTGCAAAAGGTCACTAAATTTTCACCAACTTGCAGTTCTGTCAATGACACCTGCCCTCCAAAAAATTTCTGGGGTCAAAAATCGACGAAAAAAATTCAAAAGAGGGCAACCTTCGAAGAAGTCAATTTCAAGAGCTCTATTATACTTACGGTTTTTTCTTTTAAGAGAAAAGAAAAAGGCGTAGGAATATGATGAATTTAAAAATTTTAATGTCATGTATACCCATATTACAAAAACCTATCAGCTCACAGCAATCAGAATGGCCATTAGGAAAAATGCTGCCAAAAATAAACGGTGAAGGGAGTGTGGAGAAATGCGTACCCTCGGTTGTAAGGGGGGGCATGTAAAGAGCCACTAATGAAAACACAACGTAGGTGCTTTGAAAAGGGAAACATTGAGCTACCAGTCAATCAATCACAACCACTGCTTGGCCTATCACCTGAGAAAATGAGAATCAAAAATCACAGGCTGGCAAACCTGTACGCCAGCAATATTTACCATAGCCAGCACTTGGAAGCAATGAAAATGTCCATCAACCGAGGAATGCACCAAGAAGAAGTGGTCCACGTACACAATGGAATATTACTCTAATAATAAATATAAATTAAATTAAAAACAAACAAAAGCAAGGAGACATCAACATTTGTGGGTTTATCCGGGCACATTGCACTCTAATTTATAACCGAAGAACACCACTGGCCGGTAGGTCTGTTTCCCTAGTACCAGCATGGGGAACGTAGAAAGGCTGCCGCTCTCTGGCCATTACCTGCAAAAGCAGGTTTAAAGCCTGAGCTAATGGTCACTTCATATGAACAAGTACTTCAGGGCTGTAAATGAAACCTGCCCTCAAAATGTCTTGAGGGAGATAATGGCCAAACTATTTCAAATGGTGACACATACTTTAAGAAAACACTTTGAAGAAATAAGCTCTAATCACAGCTGGAAAAATTAAAAGGACATGTCTTAAAGCTCAATTTCAACGCATTATGAGACACATGCAAATTCAACCACAAAGAGGTATCAGCTCACACCACTCAGAATAACCATCAGCAAAAACTACAAAGAATAAATGCTGAAGGTGCCGGGAAGAAATACATACCCTCCACTTTAAGTGGGACGTTACCTAGAAAGAGCCACTAAGGAGAACAGAATAGAGGTGCCTTTAAAAGGTAACCATTGAGCTACCATATGATCTAGCAGACCTATGCCTAGACCTATAAACGAAGAAGAGAGAATTGGAAGGACACAGGCACGCAAATCTACATTGCATAGTATTACAATAGCCAAGATATGGAAGTAACCAAAAAGTCCACCGACAGATGGGTGGACAAAGAAGAACTGCTACCTGTACAGATGGAATAGGAGCTAGTGAAAAAATGAAACAATGCCATTTGCAGCACCATAGATGAGTCTAGAAGTAATCACGCAACTTGGAGTAAGTGAGAAAGCGAAAGACACATATCCTATCATATCACATATAGGTGTTACCTAAAAAATGATACAAACAAAGATATTTCCACAGAGAAACACTATCATAGATTCATTAAAAAAACTTATGGTTCACCAAATGGAAAGGTGTGAGGATTGGATACATTACCATATTGAGGTTAACAGAGAGATACAAACACATGTGAAATATATAATCACCAAAGACCTACGCAATACCAAGAGAAGTCTACTCAACATTGTGTCATTACCTACATGGGAAAAGGATCCGAAGAAGAATAGATATATGCATGTGTGTGAAAGAACCACATCTTGCACACCTAGAACAAACAAAACATTGTAATCAAGTTTGCTGTGATAAGAAATAAAAATTAAATTCAAAATACCAACAAGAAGTAATGAGACATAAACTTAAAGGGCTGTTTCCTCGCACATTCCATTCTAATTTACAACCTAGAACACCACTTCCAGTAAGGCTCTGTTGCCCTAGTAACCAGATTTGGTAAAGGAGAAATGCTGCCGCCTTGTGGCCGATTCCCGCAAGAGCAGCTTTTAACCCACAGCTAATGGTCACTTACCATTCACAAGGACTCAGGGCTGTAAAGGACACCTGCCCTCAAAATTGTGCTGAGGTAGGGAATGGATACAAAAAATTCAAAACAGGCCAAATTTTCAAGAAGATAGTATGAAGAGGTAAGTTTTACTCACTCTCTTTTTAAAGAAAGGAAAATGGATAAAAGCTCCACCTCAGGAAGTATTAGACTCATGCAATCTAATCTACAAAAAGTTTTCAACTCACACCAGTCGACTGACCATTGGCAAAAAGTCTACAAACAATAAATGCTGAAGAGGTTTTAGAGAACTGTGTACCCTCTAGCTGCTGGTGAGATGCAAAAGGGTTAAACGCTAATAATGAGAACAGAAAGGAGCTGCGTTGAAAAGGAAAAATTGAGGTACCATTCAATCCAGCAGGCGCACCAATGGGCCTCTCACCTGAGAAGACCAGAATGAAGAAGACCCGGGCTGCAAAAGCTGCACTGCAGCCTTATTCACCATAGCCAAGACAGTGAAGCAACCAAAATGTCCATCAACAGATGAAAGGATAAAGAAGAAGTGGTCCATGTACACAATGAATACTAGCCATGGAAAACAATGAAACACTGCTCTTTGAGGCACCATAGATGATCTTGGAGATAATCACAGAACATGAGGTAAGTCGGAAAGCAAAAGTCCTATATCCTATGATATCACTTATAGGCGTTATCTAATAACTGACACAAATGAACATATTTCCACAGAGAAAGTCAATCACAGACTTATTAAAAAAAAACTATGCTTATCTAAAAGGAAAGGTGGGGGGAATGGATAAATGAAGATTAGCGTTACCATATGTATACAAATACATATTATATACATATATCAAAAAGACCGACCATATAGCAAGGAAGGTTTAGGGAACACTCTGTAATAATTTACAGGGGAAGAGGATCTCTACATAAATAGGTATATAGAATATGTAGATGAACCAGAGTGTGTACACCTTGGACAAGCAACATTCTAACCATTACCCCAATTGAAAAAATTAAAACAACGAACTAGGAGTAATGAGACATAAACTTATGGGGGGTTTTCCTGGCACATTCCATTCAAATTTACAACCTAGGCAAACGACTTCCAGAACGGCTCTGCTGCCCTAGTACCCAGATTTGGGAATGGAGAAATGCTGCATCCTTGTGGCCGTTTCCCACAACAGCAGCTTTAAACCCACTGCAAAAGGTCACTAAATATTCACCAATTGCAGGTCTGTAAATGACACCTGCCCTCCAAAAAATACTGAGGTCGAAAATCGACCAAAAAATTCTAGAGTGCAACCTTCCAAAAAGAAAATTTGAAGAGGTATATTATACTCACACTTTTGTTCTTTTTTCTTTTAACAGAAAAGAAAAAGGCGTGGAAAAATGATGAATTGTAGGAATTTTTACAGACATGTAAACCCAAATTACAAACACCTATCAGCTCACACCAGTCAGAATGGCCATCAACAAAAATGCTGCAAACAAGAAATGCTGACGTGATTGTGGAGAAGTGCATACCCTCGATTCTAAGGGGGACGTGGTAAGAGCCACTAATGAGAGCACAATTGAGGTGCCTTGAAAAGGTAAACGTTGAGCTACCATACCAGTCAATCAATCATAACCACTGCTGGGTCTATCACCTGAGAAAATGAAAATCACAAATCACAGGCTGGCAATCCTGCCCTCCAGCAATATTTACCATAGGCAACACTTGGAAGCAAGGAAAATGTCCATCAACAGAGGAGTGCACCAAGAAGAAGTGGTCCATGTACACAATGGAATATTAGCCATGGAAAACACTGAAGTGCTGCTCTTTGAGGCACCACAGATGAGCCTGGAGATAATCACAAAACATGAAGTAGGTCGGAAAGCAAAAGACCTATAGCCGATATAATCACTTATGGCCTTATCTAATAACTGACACAGATGAACATATTTCCAAAGAGAAAGACACTCACAGGCTTAGAAAACAAAACAAACTATGCTCATCTAAAAGGAAAGGAGGGGGGAAATTGAGAAATGAGGATTAGTGTTACTATACATATACAAATACATATTATATACATGTATCAAAAAGACCGAACATATAGCAAGGGAGGTCGATGGAACACTGTAATATTTTACATGGGAAGAGGATCTGTACATTAATAGACATACATAATGTACAAATGGACCAGATGGTGTACACCTAGGACAAACAATATTCTAAACTTTACCCAGATTAAAAAAATTTTAAAAACCAAGAAGAAGTAATGAGACATAAACTTATGGGGATTTCTCCTGGCAAATTCCATTCTAATTTATAACCTAGGACAATGACTTCCAGAAGGGCTCTGCTGCCATAGTACCCAGATTGGGGAATGGAGAAAAGCTACCTCCTTGTGGACGTTTCCCACAACAGCAGCTTTGAACCCACTGCAAAAGGTCACTAAATTTTCACCAACTTGCAGTTCTGTCAATGACACCTGCCCTCCAAAAAATTTCTGGGGTCAAAAATCGACGAAAAAAATTCAAAAGAGGGCAACCTTCGAAGAAGTCAATTTCAAGAGCTCTATTATACTTACGGTTTTTTCTTTTAAGAGAAAAGAAAAAGGCGTAGGAATATGATGAATTTAAAAATTTTAATGTCATGCATACCCATATTACAAAAACCTATCAGCTCACAGCAATCAGAATGGCCATTAGGAAAAATGCTGCCAAAAATAAACGGTGAAGGGAGTGTGGAGAAATGCGTACCCTCGGTTGTAAGGGGGGGCATGTAAAGAGCCACTAATGAAAACACAACGTAGGTGCTTTGAAAAGGGAAACATTGAGCTACCAGTCAATCAATCACAACCACTGCTTGGCCTATCACCTGAGAAAATGAGAATCAAAAATCACAGGCTGGCAAACCTGTACGCCAGCAATATTTACCATAGCCAGCACTTGGAAGCAATGAAAATGTCCATCAACCGAGGAATGCACCAAGAAGAAGTGGTCCACGTACACAATGGAATATTACTCTAATAATAAATATAAATTAAATTAAAAACAAACAAAAGCAAGGAGACATCAACATTTGTGGGTTTATCCGGGCACATTGCACTCTAATTTATAACCGAAGAACACCATTGGCCGGTAGGTCTGTTTCCCTAGTACCAGCATGGGGAACGTAGAAAGGCTGCCGCTCTCTGGCCATTACCTGCAAAAGCAGGTTTAAAGCCTGAGCTAATGGTCAC
Source organism: Balaenoptera borealis (assembly GCF_965194805.1). Classification (NCBI taxonomy): domain Eukaryota; kingdom Metazoa; phylum Chordata; class Mammalia; order Artiodactyla; family Balaenopteridae; genus Balaenoptera; species Balaenoptera borealis. The sequence goes on from NC_138873.1 coordinate 85,909,409, forward strand.
TTCATATGAACAAGTACTTCAGGGCTGTAAATGAAACCTGCCCTCAAAATGTCTTGAGGGAGATAATGGCCAAACTATTTCAAATGGTGACACATACTTTAAGAAAACACTTTGAAGAAATAAGCTCTAATCACAGCTGGAAAAATTAAAAGGACATGTCTTAAAGCTCAATTTCAACGCATTATGAGACACATGCAAATTCAACCACAAAGAGGTATCAGCTCACACCACTCAGAATAACCATCAGCAAAAACTACAAAGAATAAATGCTGAAGGTGCCGGGAAGAAATACATACCCTCCACTTTAAGTGGGACGTTACCTAGAAAGAGCCACTAAGGAGAACAGAATAGAGGTGCCTTTAAAAGGTAACCATTGAGCTACCATATGATCTAGCAGACCTATGCCTAGACCTATAAACGAAGAAGAGAGAATTGGAAGGACACAGGCACGCAAATCTACATTGCATAGTATTACAATAGCCAAGATATGGAAGTAACCAAAAAGTCCACCGACAGATGGGTGGACAAAGAAGAACTGCTACCTGTACAGATGGAATAGGAGCTAGTGAAAAAATGAAACAATGCCATTTGCAGCACCATAGATGAGTCTAGAAGTAATCACGCAACTTGGAGTAAGTGAGAAAGCGAAAGACACATATCCTATCATATCACATATAGGTGTTACCTAAAAAATGATACAAACAAAGATATTTCCACAGAGAAACACTATCATAGATTCATTAAAAAAACTTATGGTTCACCAAATGGAAAGGTGTGAGGATTGGATACATTACCATATTGAGGTTAACAGAGAGATACAAACACATGTGAAATATATAATCACCAAAGACCTACGCAATACCAAGAGAAGTCTACTCAACATTGTGTCATTACCTACATGGGAAAAGGATCCGAAGAAGAATAGATATATGCATGTGTGTGAAAGAACCACATCTTGCACACCTAGAACAAACAAAACATTGTAATCAAGTTTGCTGTGATAAGAAATAAAAATTAAATTCAAAATACCAACAAGAAGTAATGAGACATAAACTTAAAGGGCTGTTTCCTCGCACATTCCATTCTAATTTACAACCTAGAACACCACTTCCAGTAAGGCTCTGTTGCCCTAGTAACCAGATTTGGTAAAGGAGAAATGCTGCCGCCTTGTGGCCGATTCCCGCAAGAGCAGCTTTTAACCCACAGCTAATGGTCACTTACCATTCACAAGGACTCAGGGCTGTAAAGGACACCTGCCCTCAAAATTGTGCTGAGGTAGGGAATGGATACAAAAAATTCAAAACAGGCCAAATTTTCAAGAAGATAGTATGAAGAGGTAAGTTTTACTCACTCTCTTTTTAAAGAAAGGAAAATGGATAAAAGCTCCACCTCAGGAAGTATTAGACTCATGCAATCTAATCTACAAAAAGTTTTCAACTCACACCAGTCGACTGACCATTGGCAAAAAGTCTACAAACAATAAATGCTGAAGAGGTTTTAGAGAACTGTGTACCCTCTAGCTGCTGGTGAGATGCAAAAGGGTTAAAGGCTAATAATGAGAACAGAAAGGAGCTGCGTTGAAAAGGAAAAATTGAGGTAACATTCAATCCAGCAGGCGCACCAATGGGCCTCTCACCTGAGAAGACCAGAATGAAGAAGACCCGGGCTGCAAAAGCTGCACTGCAGCCTTATTCACCATAGCCAAGACAGTGAAGCAACCAAAATGTCCATCAACAGATGAAAGGATAAAGAAGAAGTGGTCCATGTACACAATGAATACTAGCCATGGAAAACAATGAAACACTGCTCTTTGAGGCACCATAGATGATCTTGGAGATAATCACAGAACATGAGGTAAGTCGGAAAGCAAAAGTCCTATATCCTATGATATCACTTATAGGCGTTATCTAATAACTGACACAAATGAACATATTTCCACAGAGAAAGTCAATCACAGACTTATTAAAAAAAAACTATGCTTATCTAAAAGGAAAGGTGGGGGGAATGGATAAATGAAGATTAGCGTTACCATATGTATACAAATACATATTATATACATATATCAAAAAGACCGACCATATAGCAAGGAAGGTTTAGGGAACACTCTGTAATAATTTACAGGGGAAGAGGATCTCTACATAAATAGGTATATAGAATATGTAGATGAACCAGAGTGTGTACACCTTGGACAAGCAACATTCTAACCATTACCCCAATTGAAAAAATTAAAACAACGAACTAGGAGTAATGAGACATAAACTTATGGGGGGTTTTCCTGGCACATTCCATTCAAATTTACAACCTAGGCAAACGACTTCCAGAACGGCTCTGCTGACCTAGTACCCAGATTTGGGAATGGAGAAATGCTGCATCCTTGTGGCCGTTTCCCACAACAGCAGCTTTAAACCCACTGCAAAAGGTCACTAAATATTCACCAATTGCAGGTCTGTAAATGACACCTGCCCTCCAAAAAATACTGAGGTCGAAAATCGACCAAAAAATTCTAGAGTGCAACCTTCCAAAAAGAAAATTTGAAGAGGTATATTATACTCACACTTTTGTTCTTTTTTCTTTTAACAGAAAAGAAAAAGGCGTGGAAAAATGATGAATTGTAGGAATTTTTACAGACATGTAAACCCAAATTACAAACACCTATCAGCTCACACCAGTCAGAATGGCCATCAACAAAAATGCTGCAAACAAGAAATGCTGACGTGATTGTGGAGAAGTGCATACCCTCGATTCTAAGGGGGACATGGTAAGAGCCACTAATGAAAGCACAATTGAGGTGCCTTGAAAAGGTAAACGTTGAGCTACCATACCAGTCAATCAATCATAACCACTGCTGGGTCTATCACCTGAGAAAATGAAAATCACAAATCACAGGCTGGCAATCCTGCCCTCCAGCAATATTTACCATAGGCAACACTTGGAAGCAAGGAAAATGTCCATCAACAGAGGAATGCACCAAGAAGAAGTGGTCCATGTACACAATGGAATATTAGCCATGGAAAACACTGAAGCGCTGCTCTTTGAGGCACCACAGATGAGCCTGGAGATAATCACAAAACATGAAGTAGGTCGGAAAGCAAAAGACCTATAGCCTATATAATCACTTATGGCATTATCTAATAACTGACACAGATGAACATATTTCCAAAGAGAAAGACACTCACAGGCTTAGAAAACAAAACAAACTATGCTCATCTAAAAGGAAAGGAGGGGGGAAATTGAGAAATGAGGATTAGTGTTACTATACTTATACAAATACATATTATATACATGTATCAAAAAGACCGAACATATAGCAAGGGAGGTCGATGGAACACTGTAATATTTTACATGGGAAGAGGATCTGTACATTAATAGACATACATAATGTACAAATGGACCAGATGGTGTACACCTAGGACAAACAATATTCTAAACTTTACCCAGATTAAAAAAATTTTAAAAACCAAGAAGAAGTAATGAGACATAAACTTATGGGGATTTCTCCTGGCAAATTCCATTCTAATTTATAACCTAGGACAATGACTTCCAGAAGGGCTCTGCTGCCATAGTACCCAGATTGGGGAATGGAGAAAAGCTACCTCCTTGTGGACGTTTCCCACAACAGCAGCTTTGAACCCACTGCAAAAGGTCACTAAATTTTCACCAACTTGCAGTTCTGTCAATGACACCTGCCCTCCAAAAAATTTCTGGGGTCAAAAATCGACGAAAAAAATTCAAAAGAGGGCAACCTTCGAAGAAGTCAATTTCAAGAGCTCTATTATACTTACGGTTTTTTCTTTTAAGAGAAAAGAAAAAGGCGTAGGAATATGATGAATTTAAAAATTTTAATGTCATGTATACCCATATTACAAAAACCTATCAGCTCACAGCAATCAGAATGGCCATTAGGAAAAATGCTGCCAAAAATAAACGGTGAAGGGAGTGTGGAGAAATGCGTACCCTCGGTTGTAAGGGGGGGCATGTAAAGAGCCACTAATGAAAACACAACGTAGGTGCTTTGAAAAGGGAAACATTGAGCTACCAGTCAATCAATCACAACCACTGCTTGGCCTATCACCTGAGAAAATGAGAATCAAAAATCACAGGCTGGCAAACCTGTACGCCAGCAATATTTACCATAGCCAGCACTTGGAAGCAATGAAAATGTCCATCAACCGAGGAATGCACCAAGAAGAAGTGGTCCACGTACACAATGGAATATTACTCTAATAATAAATATAAATTAAATTAAAAACAAACAAAAGCAAGGAGACATCAACATTTGTGGGTTTATCCGGGCACATTGCACTCTAATTTATAACCGAAGAACACCATTGGCCGGTAGGTCTGTTTCCCTAGTACCAGCATGGGGAACGTAGAAAGGCTGCCGCTCTCTGGCCATTACCTGCAAAAGCAGGTTTAAAGCCTGAGCTAATGGTCACTTCATATGAACAAGTACTTCAGGGCTGTAAATGAAACCTGCCCTCAAAATGTCTTGAGGGAGATAATGGCCAAACTATTTCAAATGGTGACACATACTTTAAGAAAACACTTTGAAGAAATAAGCTCTAATCACAGCTGGAAAAATTAAAAGGACATGTCTTAAAGCTCAATTTCAACGCATTATGAGACACATGCAAATTCAACCACAAAGAGGTATCAGCTCACACCACTCAGAATAACCATCAGCAAAAACTACAAAGAATAAATGCTGAAGGTGCCGGGAAGAAATACATACCCTCCACTTTAAGTGGGACGTTACCTAGAAAGAGCCACTAAGGAGAACAGAATAGAGGTGCCTTTAAAAGGTAACCATTGAGCTACCATATGATCTAGCAGACCTATGCCTAGACCTATAAACTAAGAAGAGAGAATTGGAAGGACACAGGCACGCAAATCTACATTGCATAGTATTACAATAGCCAAGATATGGAAGTAACCAAAAAGTCCACCGACAGATGGGTGGACAAAGAAGAACTGCTACCTGTACAGATGGAATAGGAGCTAGTGAAAAAATGAAACAATGCCATTTGCAGCACCATAGATGAGTCTAGAAGTAATCACGCAACTTGGAGTAAGTGAGAAAGCGAAAGACACATATCCTATCATATCACATATAGGTGTTACCTAAAAAATGATACAAACAAAGATATTTCCACAGAGAAACACTATCATAGATTCATTAAAAAAACTTATGGTTCACCAAATGGAAAGGTGTGAGGATTGGATACATTACCATATTGAGGTTAACAGAGAGATACAAACACATGTGAAATATATAATCACCAAAGACCTACGCAATACCAAGAGAAGTCTACTCAACATTGTGTCATTACCTACATGGGAAAAGGATCCGAAGAAGAATAGATATATGCATGTGTGTGAAAGAACCACATCTTGCACACCTAGGACAAACAAAACATTGTAATCAAGTTTGCTGTGATAAGAAATAAAAATTAAATTCAAAATACCAACAAGAAGTAATGAGACATAAACTTAAAGGGCTTTTTCCTCGCACATTCCATTCTAATTTACAACCTAGAACACCACTTCCAGTAAGGCTCTGTTGCCCTAGTAACCAGATTTGGTAAAGGAGAAATGCTGCCGCCTTGTGGCCGATTCCCGCAAGAGCAGCTTTTAACCCACAGCTAATGGTCACTTACCATTCACAAGGACTCAGGGCTGTAAAGGACACCTGCCCTCAAAATTGTGCTGAGGTAGGGAATGGATACAAAAAATTCAAAACAGGCCAAATTTTCAAGAAGATAGTATGAAGAGGTAAGTTTTACTCACTCTCTTTTTAAAGAAAGGAAAATGGATAAAAGCTCCACCTCAGGAAGTATTAGACTCATGCAATCTAATCTACAAAAAGTTTTCAACTCACACCAGTCGACTGACCATTGGCAAAAAGTCTACAAACAATAAATGCTGAAGAGGTTTTAGAGAACTGTGTACCCTCTAGCTGCTGGTGAGATGCAAAAGGGTTAAACGCTAATAATGAGAACAGAAAGGAGCTGCGTTGAAAAGGAAAAATTGAGGTACCATTCAATCCAGCAGACGCACCAATGGGCCTCTCACCTGAGAAGACCAGAATGAAGAAGACCCGGGCTGCAAAAGCTGCACTGCAGCCTTATTCACCATAGACAAGACAGTGAACCAACCAAAATGTCCATCAACAGATGAAAGGATAAAGAAGAAGTGGTCCATGTACACAATGAATACTAGCCATAGAAAACAATGAAACACTGCTCTTTGAGGCACCATAGATGATCTTGGAGATAATCACAGAACATGAGGTAAGTCGGAAAGCAAAAGTCCTATATCCTATGATATCACTTATAGGCGTTATCTAATAACTGACACAAATGAACATATTTCCACAGAGAAAGTCAATCACAGACTTATTAAAAAAAAACTATGCTTATCTAAAAGGAAAGGTGGGGGGAATGGATAAATGAAGATTAGCGTTACCATATGTATACAAATACATATTATATACATATATCAAAAAGACCGACCATATAGCAAGGAAGGTTTAGGGAACACTCTGTAATAATTTACAGGGGAAGAGGATCTCTACATAAATAGGTATATAGAATATGTAGATGAACCAGAGTGTGTACACCTTGGACAAGCAACATTCTAACCATTACCCCAATTGAAAAAATTAAAACAACGAAATAGCAGTAATGAGACATAAACTTATGGGGGGTTTTCCTGGCACATTCCATTCAAATTTACAACCTAGGCAAACGACTTCCAGAACGGCTCTGCTGACCTAGTACCCAGATTTGGGAATGGAGAAATGCTGCATCCTTGTGGCCGTTTCCCACAACAGCAGCTTTAAACCCACTGCAAAAGGTCACTAAATATTCACCAATTGCAGGTCTGTAAATGACACCTGCCCTCCAAAAAATACTGAGGTCGAAAATCGACCAAAAAATTCTAGAGTGCAACCTTCCAAAAAGAAAATTTGAAGAGGTATATTATACTCACACTTTTGTTCTTTTTTCTTTTAACAGAAAAGAAAAAGGCGTGGAAAAATGATGAATTGTAGGAATTTTTACAGACATGTAAACCCAAATTACAAACACCTATCAGCTCACACCAGTCAGAATGGCCATCAACAAAAATGCTGCAAACAAGAAATGCTGACGTGATTGTGGAGAAGTGCATACCCTCGATTCTAAGGGGGACATGGTAAGAGCCACTAATGAAAGCACAATTGAGGTGCCTTGAAAAGGTAAACGTTGAGCTACCATACCAGTCAATCAATCATAACCACTGCTGGGTCTATCACCTGAGAAAATGAAAATCAAAAATCACAGGCTGGCAATCCTGCCCTCCAGCAATATTTACCATAGGCAACACTTGGAAGCAAGGAAAATGTCCATCAACAGAGGAATGCACCAAGAAGAAGTGGTCCATGTACACAATGGAATATTAGCCATGGAAAACACTGAAGCGCTGCTCTTTGAGGCACCACAGATGAGCCTGGAGATAATCACAAAACATGAAGTAGGTCGGAAAGCAAAAGACCTATAGCCTATATAATCACTTATGGCATTATCTAATAACTGACACAGATGAACATATTTCCAAAGAGAAAGACACTCACAGGCTTAGAAAACAAAACAAACTATGCTCATCTAAAAGGAAAGGAGGGGGGAAATTGAGAAATGAGGATTAGTGTTACTATACATATACAAATACATATTATATACATGTATCAAAAAGACCAAACATATAGCAAGGGAGGTCGATGGAACACTGTAATATTTTACATGGGAAGAGGATCTGTACATTAATAGACATACATAATGTACAAATGGACCAGATGGTGTACACCTAGGACAAACAATATTCTAAACTTTACCCAGATTAAAGAAATTTTAAAAACCAAGAAGAAGTAATGAGACATAAACTTATGGGGATTTCTCCTGGCAAATTCCATTCTAATTTATAACCTAGGACAATGACTTCCAGAAAGGCTCTGCTGCCCTAGTACCCAGATTGGGGAATGGAGAAAAGCTACCTCCTTGTGGACGTTTCCCACAACAGCAGCTTTGAACCCACTGCAAAAGGTCACTAAATTTTCACCAACTTGCAGTTCTGTCAATGACACCTGCCCTCCAAAAAATTTCTGGGGTGAAAAATCGACCAAAAAATTCAAAAGAGGGCAACCTTCGAAGAAGTCAATTTCAAGAGCTCTATTATACTTACGGTTTTTTCTTTTAAGAGAAAAGAAAAAGGCGTAGGAATATGATGAATTTAAAAATTTTAATGTCATGCATACCCATATTACAAAAACCTATCAGCTCACAGCAATCAGAATGGCCATTAGGAAAAATGCTGCCAAAAATAAACGGTGAAGGGAGTGTGGAGAAATGCGTACCCTCGGTTGTAAGGGGGGGCATGTAAAGAGCCACTAATGAAAACACAACGTAGGTGCTTTGAAAAGGGAAACATTGAGCTACCAGTCAATCAATCACAACCACTGCTTGGCCTATCACCTGAGAAAATGAGAATCAAAAATCACAGGCTGGCAAACCTGTACGCCAGCAATATTTACCATAGCCAGCACTTGGAAGCAATGAAAATGTCCATCAACCGAGGAATGCACCAAGAAGAAGTGGTCCACGTACACAATGGAATATTACTCTAATAATAAATATAAATTAAATTAAAAACAAACAAAAGCAAGGAGACATCAACATTTGTGGGTTTATCCGGGCACATTGCACTCTAATTTATAACCGAAGAACACCACTGGCCGGTAGGTCTGTTTCCCTAGTACCAGCATGGGGAACGTAGAAAGGCTGCCGCTCTCTGGCCATTACCTGCAAAAGCAGGTTTAAAGCCTGAGCTAATGGTCACTTCATATGAACAAGTACTTCAGGGCTGTAAATGAAACCTGCCCTCAAAATGTCTTGAGGGAGATAATGGCCAAAATATTTCAAATGGTGACACATACTTTAAGAAAACACTTTGAAGAAATAAGCTCTAATCACAGCTGGAAAAATTAAAAGGACATGTCTTAAAGCTCAATTTCAACACATTATGAGACACATGCAAATTCAACCACAAAGAGGTATCAGCTCACACCACTCAGAATAACCATCAGCAAAAACTACAAAGAATAAATGCTGAAGGTGCCGGGAAGAAATACATACCCTCCACTTTAAGTGGGACGTAACCTGGAAAGAGCCACTAAGGAGAACAGAATAGAGGTGCCTTTAAAAGGTAACCATTGAGCTACCATATGATCTAGCAGACCTATGCCTAGACCTATAAACTAAGAAGAGAGAATTGGAAGGACACAGGCACGCAAATCTACACTGCATAGTATTACAATAGCCAAGATATGGAAGAAACCAAAAAGTCCACCGACAGATGGGTGGACAAAGAAGAACTGCTACCTGTACAGATGGAAGAGGAGCTAGTGAAAAAATGAAACAATGCCATTTGCAGCACCATAGATGAGTCTAGAAGTAATCACGCAAGTTGGAGTAAGTGAGAAAGCGAAAGACACATATCCTATCATATCACATATAGGTGTTACCTAAAAAATGATACAAACAAAGATATTTCCACAGAGAAACACTATCATAGATTCATTAAAAAAAACTTATGGTTCACCAAATGGAAAGGTGTGAGGATTGGATACATTACCATATTGAGGTTAACAGAGAGATACAAACACATGTGAAATATATAATCACCAAAGACCTACGCAATACCAAGAGAAGACTACTCAACATTGTGTCATAACCTACATGGGAAAAGGATCCGAAGAAGAATAGATATATGCATATGTGTGAAAGAACCACATCTTGCACACCTAGAAAAAACAAAACATTGTAATCAAGTTTGCTGTGATAAGAAATAAAAATTAAGTTTAAAATACCAACAAGAAGTAATGAGACATAAACTTAAAGGGCTTTTGCCTCGCACATTCCATTCTAATTTACAACCTAGAACACCACTTCCAGTAAGGCTCTGTTGCCCTAGTAACCAGATTTGGTAAAGGAGAAATGCTGCCGCCTTGTGGCCGATTCCCGCAAGAGCAGCTTTTAACCCACAGCTAATGGTCACTTACCATTCACAAGGACTCAGGGCTGTAAAGGACACCTGCCCTCAAAATTGTGCTGAGGTAGGGAATGGATACAAAAAATTCAAAACAGGCCAAATTTTCAAGAAGATAGTATGAAGAGGTAAGTTTTACTCACTCTCTTTTTAAAGAAAGGAAAATGGATAAAAGCTCCACCTCAGGAAGTATTAGACTCATGCAATCTAATCTACAAAAAGTTTTCAACTCACACCAGTCGACTGACCATTGGCAAAAAGTCTACAAACAATAAATGCTGAAGAGGTTTTAGAGAACTGTGTACCCTCTAGCTGCTGGTGAGATGCAAAAGGGTTAAACGCTAATAATGAGAACAGAAAGGAGCTGCGTTGAAAAGGAAAAATTGAGGTACCATTCAATCCAGCAGGCGCACCAATGGGCCTCTCACCTGAGAAGACCAGAATGAAGAAGACCCGGGCTGCAAAAGCTGCACTGCAGCCTTATTCACCATAGCCAAGACAGTGAAGCAACCAAAATGTCCATCAACAGATGAAAGGATAAAGAAGAAGTGGTCCATGTACACAATGAATACTAGCCATGGAAAACAATGAAACACTGCTCTTTGAGGCACCATAGATGATCTTGGAGATAATCACAGAACATGAGGTAAGTCGGAAAGCAAAAGTCCTATATCCTATGATATCACTTATAGGCGTTATCTAATAACTGACACAAATGAACATAATTCCACAGAGAAAGTCAATCACAGACTTATTAAAAAAAACCTATGCTTATCTAAAAGGAAAGGTGTGGGGAATGGATAAATGAAGATTAGCGTTACCATATGTATACAAATACATATTATATACATATATCAAAAAGACCGACCATATAGCAAGGAAGGTTTACGGAACACTCTGTAATAATTTACAGGGGAAGAGGATCTCTACATAAATAGGTATATAGAATATGTAGATGAACCAGAGTGTGTACACCTTGGACAAGCAACATTCTAACCATTACCCCAATTGAAAAAATTAAAACAACGAACTAGGAGTAATGAGACATAAACTTATGGGGGGTTTTCCTGGCACATTCCATTCAAATTTACAACCTAGGCAAACGACTTCCAGAACGGCTCTGCTGCCCTAGTACCCAGATTTGGGAATGGAGAAATGCTGCATCCTTGTGGCCGTTTCCCACCACAGCAGCTTTAAACCCACTGCAAAAGGTCACTAAATATTCACCAATTGCAGTTCTGTAAATGACACCTGCCCTCCAAAAAATACTGAGGTCGAAAATCGACCAAAAAATTCTAGAGTGCAACCTTCCAAAAAGAAAATTTGAAGAGGTATATTATACTCACACTTTTGTTCTTTTTTCTTTTAACAGAAAAGAAAAAGGCGTGGAAAAATGATGAATTGTAGGAATTTTTACAGACATGTAAACCCAAATTACAAACACCTATCAGCTCACACCAGTCAGAATGGCCATCAACAAAAATGCTGCAAACCAGAAATGCTGACGTGATTGTGGAGAAATGCGTACCCTCGATTCTAAGGGGGACGTGGTAAGAGCCACTAATGAAAGCACAATTGAGGTGCCTTGAAAAGGTAAACGTTGAGCTACCATACCAGTCAATCAATCATACCCACTGCTGGGTCTATCAACTGAGAAAAGGAAAATCAAAAATCACAGGCTGGCAATCCTGCATTCCAGCAATATTTACCATAGGCAACACTTGGAAGCAACGAAAATGTCCATCAACCGAGGAATGCACCAAGAAGAATTTATCCATGTACACAATGTAATATAAGCCATGGAAAACAATGAAGCACTGCTGTTTGAGGCACCATAGATGAGCCTGGAGATAATTACAAAACATGAGGTCGATCGGAAAGCAAAAGACCTATACCCTCTGATATCACTTATGGTGTTATCTAATAACTGACAGAAATGAACATATTTCCAAAGAGAAAGACACTCACGTGCTTAGAAATCAAACTCTGCTCATGTATAAGGAAAGGTGGGGGCAATGGACAAATGAAGATTAGTGTTACTATACATATATAAATACATATTATATACATTTATCAAAAAGCCAGACCATATATTAACGGGGGGTCTACGGAACACTGTGTAATATTTTACATGGGAAGAGGATCTGTACATGAATAGACGTATATAATGTATAAATGAACCAGACTGTGTACACTTAGGACAAGCAATATTGTAATCTTAACCCCGATTTTGAAAATTTAAAAAACCAAGAAGAAGTAATGAGACATAAACATATGGGGTATCTCCTGGCACATTCCATTCTAATTTACAACCTAGGAACATGACTTCCAGAAAGGCTCTTGCCCTCGTACCCAGATTTGGGAATGGAGAAATGCTACCCCACTGTAGCCGTTTCCCACAACAGAAGCTTTAAACCCATTTCTTAAGGTCACTAAGTATTCAGATAACCGCAGGCCTGTAAATGACACCTACCCTCCAAAACAATCCTGGGGTTGAAAATTGACCAAAAAATTCAAATGAGGGCAACGTTCCAAGAAGACACTTTCAAGAGGTATATTGTACTCACACTTTTTTCTTTTTTTTTTAAACAGAAAAAAAAGGTGTGGAAAACTGATGAATTTTAGAAATTTTAATGACATGAATACCCATATTAGAAAAACCTATCAGCTCACAGCAGTCAGAATGGCCATTAGGAAAAATGTTGCAAAAAATAAATGCTGAAGGGAGTGTGGAGAAATGTGTACCCTCGGTTGTAAGGGGGGGCATGTAAAGAGCCACTAATGAAAACACAATGTAGGTGCTTTTAAAAGGGAAACATTGAGCTACCAGTCAATCAGTCACAACCACTGCTGGGCCTATCACCTGCGAAAATGAAAATCAAAAAGTCACAGGCTGGCAATCCCGCACTCCAGCACTATTTACCATAGCCAACACTTGGAAGCAACAAAAATGTCCATCAACTGAGGAATGCACCAAGACGAAGTGTTCCATGTACACAATGGAATATTACTCCAATAATAAATATAAATTAAATCTAAAAAACAAAGCAAAAGTAAGGAGACATCAGCATTTGTGGGTTTATCCGGGCACATTGCACTCTAATTTATAACCGAGGGCCACCAGTGGCCGGAAGGTGTGTTTCCCTAGTTACCAGAGTGGGGAACATAGAAAGGCTGCCGCCTTCTGGCCGTTACCTGCAAAAGCAGCTTTAAAGCCTGTGCTCATGGTCACTTCATATGAACAAGTACTGCAGGGCTGTAAATGAAACCTGCCCTCAAAATGTCTTGAGGGAGGTAATGGCCAAAAAATTTCAAAATGTGACACATACTTTAAGTAAACACTTTGAAGAACTAAGCTGTAATCACAGTTTGATAAATAAAAAGGACATGCTTTAAAGCTCAATTTCAACAGATTAGGGGACACATGCAAGTTCAACAACAAAGAGGTCTCAGCTCGTACCTGTCAGAATAACCATCAGCAATAAAACTACAGACAATATATACTGAAGGTGTTTTGGAGAAATGCATACCCTCAACTTTAAGTTGGACGTAACCTGGAAAGAGCCACTAATGAGAACTGAATGGTGGTGCCTTTAAAACGTACACACTGAGCTACCATATGATACAGCAAGCCCACTCCTTGGCCTATAACATAGGAAGATAGATCTGCAAAGACACAGGCAAGCAAATGTGCATTGCAGCAGTATTACAATAGCCAAGACATGCATGCAACCAAAAAGTCCATCAAGAGTTGCGTGGCCAAAGAAGAACTGGTTCATGTACAGATGGAATATTAGCCAGGGAAAAAAATGAAACAAGGCCATTTGCAGCACCATGTATGATTCTTGAGGTAATCAGGCAAATTGTACTAAGTCAGAAAACAAAAGACACATATCCTATAATATCACTTATAGGTCTTAGCTAAAAATTGATACCAATGAAGATATTTCCACAGAGAAATGCAATCACAGATTCATTAAAGAAACTTATGTTTCATCAAATGGAAAGGTGTGAGGATTGGATACATTAGGATATTGGGGTTAACATAGATATAGAAACACATGTGATATATGTAATCACCAAAGACCTATGTAATACCAAGAGAAGATTACTCAACATTGTGTCATAACCTACATGGGAAAATGATCCAAAGAAGAATAGATATATGTATATGTTTAAAAGAACCACATCTTGCACACCTAGAAGAAACAAAACATTTTAATCAAATTTGCTCTGATAAAAAATAAAAATTAAATTAAAAAAAAGAACTAGAAGTAATGAGACATAAACTTAAGGGGCTTTTTGCTGGCACATTGCATTCTACTTTACAACCAGAACATGACTTCCATTAAGGCTCTGGCATCACTAATAAAGCAGCTTTATAAGCAATGTTGAAGATAGCTTAAAAGAAGTCTCACTAATTATTGATAGTAGCAAGAAAACAAAGTAAAGTAAAAATCTCACTGCAAAAAGTATACATAGAGTGAGGATAGTAGATCAAACACTTATTACACTTCTGTAAAGAATAAAAGACAACAATAGTATGTTTTTTTTTTAAAAAAAGAAAGGGCCCAAATAAATCTGAAATGAAAGAGATGATGTTACAACAGACACCACAGAAATACAAAGTATCCTAAGATACACACAGGGTAACTCAGGGCTCAGACTGGAAAGAGCCCACTCTCCAGTCCCCTTTACATGACTTACAGGAGCCTCAGGAACTGAGGAGGGGGTCCCTGAGGAGAGGCTCAAGATAGAATATGGTAGGCATTAACATGGCTCCATTCATCTTAAACATGCCTGAACTACATTCACACGAGATGATTTTGTCCTGTATGTACATCGGCACCTCTAGTCGGAACTGCAGATCTTTGGCTTCACCACCTCTACTGACAGCATTAACTTCACCTGCTGTGGACCGTCTCCTATAGGATTTCTATAACCACAAAACATCGAAGCTTCATAGGACCCAGAGTCTGTGCGACTCCACGCAGAGTCTCAGAGTCTCAACTCCACTCAGATACTCCACTCTTGGAGGGCACACACAAAGTAATGTGCACATCAGGGCCCAGGGGAAAAAGCAGTGACCCCATAGGAGAATGACCAGAACTACCTGATAGTTTTAGAGGGTCTCCTGCAGAGGCAGGCGGTGGCTGTGGCTGTGGCTGTGGCTCACCATGAGGACAATGACACTGGCAGCAGAAGTTCTGGGAAATACTCCTTGGTGTGAGCCCTCCCAGAGTCCGCCATTAGCCCCACCAAGAGCAAGGTAGGCTCCAGTGCTGGGTTGCCTCAGGCCAAACAACCAACAGGGAGGGAACCCAGCCCCATGGATCAGCAGACAAGCGGATTAAACTTTTTATTAAAGTTTTATTTAATCTGCAGACAAGCAGATTAAAGCTCTGCCCACAAAAGCAACACCCAGCTCTACCCACCACCAGTCCCTCCCATCAGGAAGCTTGCACAAGCCTCTAAGATAGACTCATCCACTGGAGAGCAGACAGCAGAAGGAAGAAGAACTACAATTCTGAAGCCTGTGGAAGGAAAACCACATTCACAGAAAGATAGACAAAATGAAAAGGCAGAGGACTTTATACCAGATCAAGGAACAAGATAAAACCCCAGAAAAAGAACGAAATGAGGTGGAGATAGGGAACCTTCCAGAAAAAGAATCAGAATAAAGATAGTGAAGATGATCCAAGACCTTGGCAAAAGAATGGAGGCAAAAACAAAAAGAATAAAATATCTAGGAATAAACCTACCTAAGGAGACAAAAGACCTGTATGCAGAAAATTATAGGACACTGATGAAAGAAATTAAAGATGATACAAATAGATGGAGAGAGATACCATGTTCTTGGATTGGAAGAATCAACATTGTGAAAATGACTCTACTACCCAAAGCAATCTACAGATTGAATGCAATCCCTATCAAATTACCACTGGCATTTTTCACAGAACTAGAACAAAAAAATTCACAATTTGTATGGAGACACAAAAGACCCCGAATAGCCAAAGCAATCTTGAGAATGAAAAATGGAGCTGGAGGAATCAGGCTCCCTGACTTCAGACTATATTACAAAGCTAGAGTAATCAAGACAGTTTGGTACTGGCACAAAAACAGAAATATAGATCAATGGAACAGGATAGAAAGCCCAGAGATAAACCCACGCACATATGGTCACCTTATCTTTGATAAAGGAGGCAAGCATATACAGTGGAGAAAAGACAGCCTCTTCAATAAGTGGTGCTGGGAAAATTGGACAGGTACATGTAAAAGTATGAAATTAGAACACTCCCTGACACCATACACAAAAATAAACTCAAAATGGATTAAAGACCTAAGTGTAAAGCCAGACACTATCAAACTCTTAGAGGAAAAGATAGGCAGAACACTCTATGACATACATCACAGCAAGATTCTTTTTGACCCAGCTCCTAGAGAAATGGAAATAAGCACACAAATAAACAAATGGGACCTAATGAAACTTAAAAGCTTTTGCACAGCAAAGGAAACCATAAACAAGACCAAAAGACAACCCTCAGAATGGGAGAAAATATTTGCAAATGAAGCAAATGACAAAGGATTAATCTCCAAGATTTACAAGCAGCTCATGCAGCTCAATAACAAAAAAACAAACAACCCAATCCAAAAATGGGCAGAAGACCTAAATAGACATTTCTCCAAAGAAGATATACAGATGGCCAACAGACACATGAAAGAATGCTCAACATCATTAATCATTAGAGAAATGCAAATCAAAACTACAATGAGGTATCATCTCACACCGGTCAGAATGGCCATCATCAAAAAATCTAGAAACAATAAATGCTGGAGAGGGTGTGGAGAAAAGGGAACACTCTTGCACTGTTGGTGGGAATGTAAATTGATACAGCCACTATGGAGAACAGTATGGAGGTTCCTTAAAAAACTACAAATAGAACTACCATACGACCCAGCAATCCCACTACTGGGCATATACCCTGAGAAAACCATAATTCAAAAAGAGTCATGTACCAAAATGTTCATTGCAGCTCTATTTACAATAGCCAGGACATGGAAGCAACCTAAGTGTCCATAATCGGATGAATGGATAAAGAAGATGTGGCACATATATACAATGGAATATTACTCAGTCATAAAAAGAAATGAAATGGAGGTATTTGTAATGAAGTGGATGGAGTTAGAGTCTGTCATACAGAGTGAACTAAGTCAGAAAGAGAAAAACAAATACAGTATGTTAACACATATATATGGAATCTAAGGGAAAAAAAAGGTCATGAAGAACCTAGTGGCAAGATGGGAATAAAGACACAGACCTACTAAAGAATGGACTTGAGGATATGGGGAGGGGGAGGGGTGAGATGTGACAGGGTGACAGAGTGTCATGGACATATATACACTACCAAATGTAAAATAGATGGCTAGTGGGAAGCAGCCGCATAGCACAGGGAGATCAGCTCGGTGCTTTGTGACCGCCTGGGGGGGTGGGATTGGGAGGGTGGGAGGGAGGGAGATGCGGGAGGGAGGAGATATGGGAACGTGTGTATATGTGTAGCTGATTCACTTTGTTATAAAGCAGAAACTAACACACCATTGTGAAGCAATTATACTTCAATAAAGATGTTTTTTAAAAAAACGTAAAAAAAAATTAAAAAAAAAAAAGAATGGAGGCAAAGATCGAGAAGATGCAAGAAATGCTTAACAAAGACCTAGAAGAATTAAGGAACAAACACCTAGAAGAATTAAAGAACAAACAAACAGAGGTGAATAATATAATAACTGAAATGAAAAATACACTAGAAGGAATCAGTAGCAGAATAACTGTGGCAGAAGAACGGATAAGTCACCTGGAAGACAGAAAGGTGGAAATCTGCCATGGAACACAATAAAGAAAAATAATGAAAATAAATGAAGACACCCTAAGAGTCCTCTGGGACAACATTAAATGCAACAACATTCACATTATAGGGGTCCCAGAAGGAGAAGAGAGAGAGAAAGGACGCAAGAATACATTTGAAGAGATTATAGTCAAAAACTTCCCTAGCATGGGAAAAGAAATAGCCACCCAAGTCCAGGAAGCGCAGAGAGTCCCAGGCAGGATAAATCAAAGGAGAAAAATGCCAAGACACATAGTAACCAAACTGACAAAAATTAAAGACAAAGAAAAATTATTGAAAGCAACAAGGGGAAAATGACAAATAACATAAAAGGGAACTCCCATAACAGCTGATTTCTCAGCAGAAAATCTACAAGCCAGAAGGGAGTGGCGTGATAAATTTAAAGTGATGAAAGGGAAGAACCAACAACCAAGAGTACTCCAGCCAGCAAGGATCTCTTTCAGATTTCACAGAGAAATCAAAAGTCCTACAGACAAGCAAAAGCTAAGAGAATTCAGCACCATGAAACCAGCTCTACACCAAATGCTAAAGGAAATTCTCTAAGTGGGAAACACAAGAGAAGAAAAGGACCCAACAAGACAAACCCGTAACAATTAAGACAATAGTAATATACATATTAATAATTACCTTAAACATGAATGGACTAAATGTTCCAACCAAAAGACACAGCCTCTCTGAATGGATACAAAAACAAGACCTATATATATGCTGTCTACAAGAGACCCATTTCAGACCTAGGGACACATACAGACTGAAAGTGAGGCGATGGAAAAATATATTCTATGCAAATGAAAATCAAAAGAAAGCTGGAGTAGCAATACTCATATCAGATAAAATAGACTTTAAAATAAAGAATGTTACAAAAGACAAGGAAAGACACTACATAACAGTCAAGGGATCAATCCAAGAAGAAGATATAACAATTATAAATATATACGTACCCAACATAGGAGCACCTCAATATATAAGGCAACTGCTAACAGCTATAAAAGAGGAAATCGACAGTAACACAATAATAGCGGGGGACTTTAACAGCTCACTTACACCAGTGGAGATCATCCAGAAAGAAAATTAATAAGGAAACACAAGCTTTAAATGACACAATAGACCAGATAGAGTTAACTGATATTTATAGGACATCCCATCCAAAAACAGCAGATTACACGTTCTTCTCAACTGCACACGGAACATTCTCCAGGATAGATCATATCTCGGGTCACAAAAAAGCCTCAGTAAATTAAAGAAAACTGAAATCATATCAAGCAGCTGTTCCGACCACAATGCTATGAGATTAGAAATCAATTACAGGGAAAAATCCGTAAAAAACAAAAAACATGGAGGCTAAACAATACGTTACTAAATAACCAAGAGATCACTGAAGAAATAAAAGAGGAAATCAAAAACTACCTAGAGACAAATGACAACAAAAACACGATGATCCAAAACCTATGGGATGCAGCAAAAGCAGTTCTAAGAGGGAAGTTTATAGCAATGCAAGCCTACCTCAAGAAACAAGAAAAATCTCAAATAAACAATCTAACCTTACACCTAGAGGAACTAGAGAAAGAAGAACAAAACCCAAAGTTAGTAGAAGGAAAGGAATCATAAAGATCAGAGCAGAAATAAATGGAATAGAAACAAAGAAAATGAAAGCAAAGATCAATAAAACTAAAAGCTGGTTCTTTGAGAAGATAAACAAAAATGATAAGCCTTTAGCCAGACCCAAGAAAAAGAGGGAGAGGACTCAAATCAACAAAATTAGAAGTGAAAAAGGAGCAGTTACAACAGACACCACAGGAATACAAAGCATCCTAAGAGACTACTACAAGCAACTCTATGCCAATAAAATGGACGACCTGGAAGAAAGGGACAAATTCTTAGAAAGGGATAAGTTTCCAAGACTGAATCAGGAAGAAATAGAGAATATGAACAAACCTATCACAAGCAATGAAATTGAAACTGTGATTAAAAATCTTCCAACAAACAAAAGTCCAGAACCAGATGGCATCACAGGTGAATTCTATCAAATATTTAGAGAAGAGCTAGCACCCAACCTTCTCAAATTCTTCAAAACAATTGCAGGGGAAGGAACACTCCCAAACTCATTCTATGAGACCACCATCACCCTGATACCAAAACCAGACAAAGATACTACAAGGAAAGTAAATTATAGACCAATATCACTGATGAATATAGATGTAAAAATCCTCAACAAAATACTAGCAAACAGAATCGAACAACACGTTAAAAGGATCATACACCATGATCAAGTGGGGTTTATCCCAGGGATGCAAGGATTCTTCAATATACACAAATCAATGTGATACACCATATTAACAAATTGTAGAATAAAACCATATGATCATCTCAATAGATGCAGGAAAAGATTTTGAGAAAATTCAACATCCATTTATGATAAAAACTCTGCAGAGTGTGGGCATAGAGGGAAACTACCTGAACCTTATAAAGGCCATATATGACAAACCCACAGCAAACATCATTCTCAACAGTGAAAAACTGAAAACGTTTCCTCTAAGATCAGGAACAAGACGAGGATGTCCACTCTCACCACTACTATTCAACATAGTTTTGGAAGTCCTAGCCATGGCAATCAGAGAAGAAAAAGAAATAAAAGGAATACAAAAAGGAAAAGAAGAAGTAAAATTGTCACTGTTGGCAGATGACATCATATCATAGATAGAGAATCCTAAAGATGCCACCAGAAAACCACTGGAGCTAATCAATGAATTTGGTAAAGTTGCAGGATACAAAATTAATGCACAGAAATTGCTTGCATTCCTATACACTAACAATGAAAGAACAGAAAGAGAAATTAAGGAAACAATTCCATTACCACTGCAACAAAAAGAATAAACTACCTAGGAATAAACCTACCTAAGGAAGTAAAAGACCTGTACTCAGAAAACTATAAGACACTGATGAAAGAAATCAAAGATGATATA
Source organism: Balaenoptera borealis (assembly GCF_965194805.1). Taxonomy (NCBI): domain Eukaryota; kingdom Metazoa; phylum Chordata; class Mammalia; order Artiodactyla; family Balaenopteridae; genus Balaenoptera; species Balaenoptera borealis. The sequence goes on from NC_138873.1 coordinate 85,930,353, forward strand.
AACAGATGGAGACATATACCATGTTCTTGGATTAGAAGAATCAATATTGTGAAAATGACTATACTACCCAAAGCAATCTACAGATTCAATGCAATCCCTATCAAAATACCTTTGGCATTTTCTACAGAACTAGAAAAAAAAATCTTAAAATTTGTAGGGAGACACAAAAGACCCCGGATAGCCAAAGCAGCCTTGAGGGGAAAAAAAAAAGAGCTGGAGGAATCAGACTTCCAGACTTCAGACTATATTACAAAGCTACAGTAATCAAGATGATATGGTACTGACACAAAAACAGAAATATAGATCAATAGAACAGGATAGAAAGCACAGAGATAAACCCACGTACCTATGGTTAACTAATCTATGACAAAGGAGGCAAGGGTATACAATGGAGAAAAGACAGTGTCTTCAGTAGGTGGTGCTGGGAAAACTGGACAGCTACATGTAAAAGAATGAAATTAGAACACTCCCTAACACCATACACAAAAATAAACTCAAAATGGATTAGAGACCTAAATGTAAGACCAGCCACTATAAAACTCTTAGAGGAAAACATAGCAGAACAGTCTATGACATAAATCACAGCAAGATCCTTTTTGACCCACCTCCTAGGGAAATGGAAATATAAACAAAAATTAAAAAAATGGGACCTAATGAAACTTAAAATCTTTTGCACAGCAAAGGAAAACATAAGCAAGATGAAAAGACAACCATCAGCATGGGAGAAAATATTTTCAAATGAAGCAAATGGCAAAGGATTAATCTCCAAAAAGCAGCTCATGTAGCTCAGTATCACAAAACCAAACAACCCAATCCAAAAATGGGCAGAAGACCTAAATAGACATTTCTCCAAAGAAGATATACAGTTTGCCAGCAAACACATGAAAGGATGCTGAACATCACTAATCATTAGAGAAATGCAAATCAAAACTACAGTGAGATATCACCTCACACCAGTCAGAATGGCCATCATCAAAAAATCTACAAACAATAAATGCTGGAGAGGCATTTATTGGAAAAAAGGGAACCCTCTTGCACTGTTGGTGGGAATGTAAATTGATATAGCTACTAGGGAGAACGGTATGGGGGTTCCTTAAAAACTAAAAATAGAACAACCGTACAACCCAGCAATCCCACTACTGGACAATTACCCTGAGAAAACCATAATTCAAAAAGAGTCATGTACCACAATGTTCATTGTAGCTCTATTTACAATAGCCAGGACATGGAAGCAACCTAAGTGTCCATCAACAGATAACTGGATAAAGAAGATGTGGCACATATATACAATGGAACATTATTCAGCCATAAAAAGAAACGAAATTGAGTTATTTGTAGTGAGGTGGATGGATCTAGAGTCTGTCCTACAGAGTGAAGTAAGTCAGAAAGAGAAAAACAAATACCGTATGCTAACACATATATATGGAATGTAAAAGAAAAAAGTTTATGAAGAACCTAGGGGCAGGAAAGGATTAAGGACACAGACGTAGAGAAAGGACTTGAGGACACGGGGAGGGGGAAGGGTAAGCTGGGACAAAGTGAGAGAGTGGTATGGACATATATACACTACCAAATGTAAAATTGATAGCTACTGGGAAGCAGCCACATAGCACAGGGAGATCAGCTCGGTGCTTTGTGACCACCTAAAGGGGTGGGATAAGGGAGTAAGAGGGAAGTGCAAGAGGGAGGGGATATGGTGTTATATGTATACATATAGCTGATTCACTTTTTCATACAGCAGAAACTAACACACAATTGTAAAACAATTATACTCCAATAAAGATGTAAAAGAAAAAAAAAAAAAGAAAGCCCAGAGACAAACCTACACACCTATGGTCCACTAATCTATGACAAAGGAGGCAAGGATATACAATGGAGAAAAGACAGTCTCTTCAATAAGTGGTGCTGGGAAAAATGGACAGCTACATGTAAAAGAATGAAATTAGAACACTCCCTAACACCATACACAAAAAATAAACTCAAAATGGATTAGAGACCGAAATGTTAGACTGGACACTATAAAACTCTTAGAGGAAAACATAGGAAGAATACTCTTTGACATAAATCACAGCAAGATCTTTTTTGATCCACCTCCTAGAGTAATGGAATAAAAACCAAAAATAAACAAATGGGAGCAAATGAAACCTAAAAGCTTTTGGAAAGCAAAGGAAACTACAAAGACGACGAAAAGACAACCCTCAGAATGGGAGAAAATATTTGCAAACGAATCAATGGACAAAGGATTAATCTCCAATATATATAAACAGCTCATGCAGCTCAACAGTAAAAAAACAAACAACCCAATCCAAAAATGGGCAGATGACGTAAATAGACATTTGTCCCAAGAAGACATACAGATGGCCAAGAAGCACATGAAAAGCTGCTCAACATCACTAATTATTAGAGAAATATAAACCAAAACTACAATGAGGTATCACCTCACACAAGTTAGAATGGGCATCATCAGAAAATCTACAGACAACAAATGCTGGAGAGGGTGTGGAGAAAAGGGAACCCTCTTACACTATTTGTGGGAATGTAAATTGATACAGTCACTATGGAGAACAGTATGGAGGTTCCTTAAAAAACTAAAAATAGAATTACCATATGACCCAGCAATCCCACTACTGGGCATATACCCAGAGAAAACCATAATTCAAAAAGACACATTCACCACAATGTTCATTGCAGCACTATTTACAATAGCCAGGTCATGGAAGCAACCTAAATGCCCATAGATAGACAAATGGAAAATATGTGGTACATATATTAAATGGAATATTACTCAGCCAGAAAAAGGAATGAAATTGGGTCATTTGTAGAGACGTGGATAGATCTAGAGACTGTCATACAGAGTGAAGTAAGTCAGAAAAAGAAAAACATATATCGTATATTAACGCATACATGTGGAACCTAGAAAAATGGTACAGATGAACCGGTTTGCAAGGCAGAAATAGAGACACAGATGTAGAGAACAAATGTATGGTCACCAAGGGGGGAAAGTGGCAGGGTGGTGGTGGTGGGATGAATTGCGAGCCTGGGATTGACATATATACACTTATATGTATAAAATAGATAACCAATAAGAACCTGCTGTATAAAAAAATGAATAAAATAAAACTTAAAAATTTAAAAATATTTAAAAACATAAAACAGAAAAAAAAGTTCTGTCCTTCCCATAGACGTATTTATATGAATGAATTATTTCCATGCTTATATCTATAAATACAAAAACAGGAATAAAACCTACCTTGAACCAAAAAAGAAAAAAAAAAAAAACAGAACCCAGTGGTCATACAGAGGAAAACCCTATCAGGGCACTTGCTCCAGTGGTAAACAATTCTGAAGTTGGTCAGAGGTGGGGAATCGTCTCCCATGCAGCCAGCAGCCCCCCCGCAAGGAGCGTCCTCATTGCAAAGCTGGGGGACCGTGAGGAGGCGTCTCTGAGTAAACGTGAGCTGAGCCCCAGGCCAGCTGCTGCTGAACTTTTCCCACCCTTCCCAGGTAAAACACCTGAATGTGTGCAAAAACTTTAAAGCCTAGAGGAAGGGGCTTGGAGTCACACCAGCGACAGCACGCAGGCCGACTTGGTGCCTGCAGGCCAGCCAGGACGGTCCTGGCCCCGGGCGCTCTTCTGGAATCTTTCCATTTCCCTGCCTGAGGTACCCCTCCTGTCCCGGCCCCCACTGCTTTTTTCCTTCCTCACCTCTTCCCGGGGAGAAATTCCAGCAGCAGGTATGGGTGACACATCCTCTTCTTTAGCAGGTGGCAGCCCGGCAACTCCTGCAGAAAGTCCAGCAGAGCCCCACTCACATGGGGCCACTCATAGAGCCTTGGGCCCTACTCCCTCCCACCAGCACAACCCCGAGACTGCTGACGGGGCAGAGACTATGGCGTCAGGCACAGCTGCAGAGGCTTTTGCTGCCTGGAGGGGTATTTATATTGACCTCAACCCAGGCACACCTGGGAAGGGCTGGCCGGCAGGGTCAGGCTGCCCAGGTCAGCCAATCCTCGCCCCTCAGGGGTTCAGAGTTGCAGATAATGGGCCTTGCTGCACCGGCCAGATCCAAGGAACAGGTGTAGGGTCCCGAGAGTCAGGATAGACAAGGGGCGGCAGCCCTGGCTTGTTTTCTAATCATTTTATCTGGTCCATGAGTGGAAGACAACTTCAAGAAGACCCTCTCCTAATGAGAGGAACCCAGGAGTCAGGGAGAGGAGGGTTGGTGGTTGGAGACAAGAGGCCTGGTGCCCCGGCTGCAGTGGAAGCCCCTGGAAGACCAGGCGGAGGGAGGCCGCACAGAGAGAAGCCTAGGGTCACAGACCTGTCGGAGCTGCTGTTTGTTAGTTCAAGCCCTGCTCTGAGGTGCTCTGTGTCAGCTCTGAGCGACAGGTGTGCTGGGGGTGCTCTGCAATGAGGGCTATGTGCACGGTTCCTGTGTGCCCAGCTCTGCCGGGGTACCTGTCCAGGGGAGCTCCATATCCAGGGAGAGGCCTGCCCACGAGAGCCCCGTGAGCTGCTGGGTACCTGCCCAAGTGAGCTCCATATCCTGGTAGGGATCTGCCCACGAGAGCCCCGTGAGCTGCTGGGTACCTGACCAGGTGAGCTCCATATCCTGGGAGGGGCCTGACAATGAGAGCCCCGTGGGCTGCTGGGTACCTGCACAGGTGAGCTCCATATCCTGGGAGGGGCCTAACCACGAGAGCCCCGTGGGCGTCTGGCTACCTGCACAGGTGAGCTCCATATCCTGGGAGGGGCCTGACCATGAGAGCCCCGTGGGCTGCTGGGGACCTGGTAAAGGACGCCAGGACAGTCAGTGAAGCCACAGAGGATATACATCCAGTAGTTCCTAATTCCTACACCCTGCTGGTCATTCTACCATCCACCAGGACATGATATTCTGTATTAGACTTCAATGATGCCTTCTTCTGTATTCCTTTAGTCCCAGAGTCACAAGAAATTTTGGCTGTGAGTGGCACGACTCAACATACATCAAAAACAATACTGCTTGGCCGTCCTGCCCCAGGGGTTCAAAATTTCCCACACCATCTTTGGGGAAACGTTAGCTAAAACCCTAAAAGATCTACCTCTGGAGAAGTGAACCCTCCTTCAATATGCAGACGACATTCTGGGCTTCCCTGGTGGCGCAGTGTTTGAGAATCTGCCTACCAATGCAGGGGACACAGGTTCGAGCCCTGGTCTGAGAAGATCCCATATGCCGCAGAGCAACTAGGCCCGTGAGCCACAATTACTGAGCCTGCGCGTCTGGAGCCTGTGCTCCACAATAAGAGAGGCTGCGATAGTGAGAGGCCCGCGCACCGCGATGAAGAGTGGCCCCCGCTTGCCGCAACTAGAGAAAGCCCTCGCACAGAAACGAAGACCCAACACAGCCATAAATAATAAATAAATAAATTAAAAAAAAATGCAGACGACATTCTGATCGCCAGCCCTACTAAGGAGGCCTCTGGACTACCTAGCCAATAAAAGATAGAAGGTGTCCAAGAAAAAGGCTCAAATATCACAGACTAAGGTGACCTGCCTGGGCTTCATTCTCACAGAAGATTGGAGAAGCCCATCCCAGGAAAGGGAAGAAGCCATTTGCAGCCTCACCCTTCCTAAAACTAGAAGACAGCTTAGGGGTTCCTGGGGAGACCGGGGTTTGCTGCATCTGGATCCCTAACTACAGTCTAATACCTGGGCCTCTATATGAAACACTGAAAGGAAAAGATGATGATCCTTTTGAATAGAATCCAGAAGCGGCCTTTCAAGAAAGGAAAGAGCAGTCAATTCAGACCCTTGCCTTGGACCTCCCTAATTTAGCTAAACCGTTTGACCTTTATATTCCTGGTCGAAGGCGAATCGCCCTTGGAGTTTTAGTGCAAAAACTGGGACCACTTGAAATGGAACAACGCAAGAATGCCCTCCAGGCATTGGCCAGCCACCCCATCCGACCAGGATACTGGGGGTATCTAAAAACCTGGAAATGAGCAGCCCGCAAGGCCAGCTCCCTCCTAAGGGTAAAGGAGGCCACTTGGTGATCCTAACCACCCACCATGCCCTGAAGTTGCAGGGATCGCTCCGTGGGCACAATGACCTCGAGTGAGGAGGCCCTCCAACTCCAACCTCCAGAGAGACAACCTGGGGCAACAGGCCCCCATGACGACTCATGTGACCATCACTTGACCTGGAGCTTCTCTCAGAAAACCACAAGAGTGTGCCCCAAAAGAACAGACTATTGCTTGCAGGACTTACTGCACCCAGAGCGGAGCTAATAAACTTGGCAGGGGAACCCTAAATAACGCTGCCACCATAGAAAAGCCTACAGACACCACGGTGACGGCGGCCAATGAGACCAGATGTACTCCTGGTTACTTCAAAAGGGCGGTGACTGAGTGGCCGTCATGGTCCTGGATCACCACCGGCCCTGGACTGTCTGGGAGTTGAGCAGCCAGGGCTCTGACACCTGGTGCTGTTTGTACGTTAATTCAGTGGCCTAACTGAAGAAAGCACAGACTACTGGTCAGAGCATCTAGGCTGGCAGAAACCGTCAGCCTAAGGGGGCCGAACCAATGTGGAGCAGGGTAAAACCGGCCCCCCCAGCGTCCCTGCGCATCTCTTTCCTGGACCCTTAAAGGTCATTAGAATCTATAAAACTTCCAACGCTGGTGCTCAGGCAGACGAGCAGTGAGGGAGGAGGCCTGGGGACAATCAACCTCACCTGGAGGCTGCTGGGGAGAAGTCCTGCCCCTCCCCCCGGGTATGAGGACACCCAACTCAGCACGAAGCATTTACAGAAGAGGTGTCTGCACCCTCAGCGCCCCAAGAATGTGGAATGGGACAAGAGGCAGAGGAGGGGTTTGTCACTGGCAAAGCCCATTAAAAATTCCTGGGAGATAAAAATAGAATCTGGGCAATAAAATAAAGTCTAACCTTTTTTTCCTTTGTGCTTTTTCTAATTTCACTTGTTCCTAGGTTTCCACAGGCAGAGGTCCCACACCTGGCACTTCAGACCCGATTTCCTAGTGCAAAATGGCTGGGCCGACACCTCAGCTCTCGGGGCCCCGTGCAGACTCCGCCACATAGAGCCTGAGCTCCAGCCAACCCGGCCCTCGAGAGCTCCGCCCCGTCCCTCCCGCTGACGCTGACGGGATCCCTACACAGCAGCCCGGCCCACAGCCCGCGGGGGAGCGCACGCCCTCACCTCTCCATTCTCTGATCAAAATATAAAGTTTTCCTTTGCTTCTGAACCAAACTCAGTCTCGATCTGTTGGCTCCAGTGACACTGGGCAGGGGGACTTTTGTTGGGGCCGACTCTGCAGGATCAGCAACAGAATTTGAGAACATTGTAACTTCAATGAACAGATGTGTGAGCCAAATATTGTAACATCAATGAACAGATGTGTGAGCCAAATATTGTAACTTCAATGAACAGATGTGTGAGCCAAATATTGTAACTTCAATGAACAGATGTGTGAGCCAAACTGTAATTAACACAGAGCAGTGTATAAGGCTCGTGTAAAATAAGGTATTTCTAACACTTCCATTTGATATTTCCATCACTTTATTATAAGCAAGTTCAGTGGAGGGGTTTGTCGTATTTGTCAGGTCAACAGTAGAGAAATGCAGTGATTTCTTTCCAAGGATGTGGATCTACTAATCTTGGCTGAAGTTTCAATCTTGTTTTGAATGATTTTGCATTGAAAATGATACCTCTCTTTCAGCTCCTAGATTTCTGAGAAGTATAAAATCTTGTATTTTTTTATTACCAAAGGGGAAAGGTGGGAGGAGGGATAAATTAACAGTTTCTGATTAACATATACACACTGCTATGTATAAAATATACAATCAAAAAGGAACTGCTGTATAGCACAGGGAACTATACTCAATATTTTATAATAACCCCTAAGGGGAAATAATCTGAAAAACAATAGATATCTATATCGACATCATCTATCAAATACAGATAAAATGGAACCTAAAGGAGGCCGATGGTGAGCGTTTCTGACCATGAAGACTTCAATCCTCTAAAGTTCGGACTCTGCCTACAGCCCAGTCCCTTAATGAACATACATGTACCAGTAGCTTAAAAATTCCCCAGATTGGGGTTCGGGGAGACACTGATTTGAAAAAATCCCTGGTGTTCTCCTAACATACATGGGACCTTTCCTACAGCTAAAACATGCCTGTGACACCCAGAAGATGGTACACGGTTGGATCAGGAAGATTTTGGAAAAGGCACCTCATATCCTAATCCCCTGGTTGTCGGGTTCACCCCTCCAGCCTCTTTCCTAACATTCTCCAAACTTGAGGATGTCAGCACCTTCAACATACTGTTGCACAGAGTTTGGAATTTGTCCAGAGGATGAAGGGGAAGGAGGAGAAAAAATGACAGACAAGCCCTAGACGTTCAGACAGGCACAGGTCACTCTAATTTCCCATCAAGAAGAAGAATTAACCACAGGCTCAGCCTGCCCCACGGAACCAGTATAGGGCCTAAAGAAATCCTGCGGTTTTGCAGCCAGCTCCCAAAAAAGCGAGTTGAATAATGGAGCTCAGGGGCACTGCAATTCACAAACCTGCAGACTTAGAAATGATAACTCTCGTCCACAAATATATTGAGGGAAGGCAACGAAGAGGATTTGAAAGCAAGGCAGAATTGCAGGAAACAGATTTCAGGAGGTAGATTCGAATCGCCTTTAAAGCACAGGAAAAGCGGCAAAACCTCGACAATGATGCCCTTGGCCAAAAAGGGCGTATGCGTTTTTTACTGAATATATTCAGGAGAAAACGCATACGCCCTTTTTGGCCAACCAAGCAACCTGGAAAGGCAAATCAGCGCTACAAAGAAGTCGCGCTTCCCATCGGTCAAAAGGGCGATGCTGAATAAAGTGTCAAAACCAGAATTGCAGGACAGGCCATGGAGAAATGGGAGCCTTGCTACGCTGATGGGCGGGATGTAAATTGCCAACAGCCACTCTGGAGAAATGTACGGTGTGTCCTGAAACATCTAAAAAACTCAGCTTAGAGAGCATAGGGCACTTCCACTCATGGGCGTATAAATTGGGAAAACTAAAACTCAGCAAGACACAGGCACCCCAAAGTTTTGGGCTTCTCTGTTGACAAGAACCTCCACTTCGTTGCACCTTAAATATCCCAGGAAAGAGAAGAATGGATAAAGAAGTTGTGGTCCTTATGTACAATGGAATATCACTCAGCCATGAAATCAATGTCATAAGGCTAGTAGCAGCATGATGAGTGGATTTAGGTATGACGATTCTAAGTGAAATAAGTCACACAGAAAAAGACACTTATCATGAGATATCACTTATAGAGGGAATGTAAAAACCGCTACCCTTGAACTGAATTACAAAACAGAACAGAGTCACACGTTTAGAAAACACACTATGGCTGCTTAACGGGAAAGGTGAGGTGGGGTGATGCATAAAACAAGGGTTTCAAATTAGCTCAGATACCGTTCCATAAACCCAATATGTAATAGACAAGACCTACTCCTTGCTCAGTGAACTGGACTCAACACCCCCTATTCACCGCCCAAGAATATATCTGAGTAGTAAGAATCTTCAAACCTATGTATTGATATCTCTCTGTAAGTGAGTCAAGTGGGTATAAAGCGGCATAAACACAGCAGTGAAAAGCAGCCAAACCCCATTATAAAAATCAATTACTTTTCAAAACCCGTGAAACAAAGACAGTGAAAGAGAGAGAAATTCTTACAAAATTCGTTCAGGGGCTGTGATGCCACCTGGATTGACCATATCTAGACCCACAGCTGATTGAGACATATGGGTGGACACTCTTGGGGCTGAGAGGTTTGGTGAGGTTGGGTGAGCAAACGCAGACCCTTTAAAATAATACGGCGTGGTACCCATCCCATGGGTCCCAAATCTCCAGGTTCAAGGGCATCGTCCTACATTGAAAACATGCATGAGAAACCCCGAAGATGGTACACCGTGTGATCGGGAAAGGTTTCTAAAACGCACCTCATTTCTCATCTCCTTGTGCTCCGGTTCGCCATTCCAGCCGCTTTACTAGCAATCTCCCTCCTTGGAGAATCAGCACCTTTATCCTCCTGTTCCGAACAGGTTGCAATTTGTCCTGAGGATGAACGGGAAGAGGGGGAACCAATGAGAGACTAGCTCTAGGTGTTGGGACAGGCACAGGTCACTCTATTTTCCCATCAGGAAGAAGAATTAACCACAGGCTCAGCCTGCCGCCAGGAAGCAGAATACGGCCTGAAGAAATCCTGCGCTTTTGCGGCCAGCTCCCAAGAAAGCGAGTTGAATAATGGAGCTCAGGGGCACTGCAATTCACAAACCGGTAGACTTAGAAATGATAACTCTCGTCCACAAATATATTGAGGGAAGGCAACGAAGAGGATTTGAAAGCAAGGCAGAATTGCAGGAAACAGATTTCAGGAGGTAGATTCGAATCCCCTTTAAAGCACAGGAAAAGCGGCAAAACCTCGACAATGATGCCCTTGGCCAAAAAGGGCGTATGCGTTTTTTCCTGAATATATTCAGGAAAAAACGCATACGCCCTTTTTGGCCAACCAAGCAACCTGGAAAGGCAAATCAGCGCTACAAAGAAGTCTCGCTTCCCATCGGTCAAAAGGGCCATGCTGAATAAAATGTCAAAACCAGAAACGCAGGACAGGCCATGGAGAAATGGGAGCCTTGCTACGCTGATGGGCGGGATGTAAATTGCCAACAGCCACTCTGGAGAAGTGTACGGTGTGTCCTGAAACATCTAAAAAACTCAGCTTAGAGAGCATAGGGCACTTCCACTCATGGGCGTATAAATTGGGAAAACTAAAAATCAGCAAGACACAGGCACCCCAAAGTTTTGGGCTACTCTGTTGACAAGAACCTCCACTTCGTTACACCTTAAATATCCCAGGAAAGAGAAGAATGGATAAAGAAGATGTGGTCCTTATGTACAATGGAATATCACTCAGCCATGAAATCAATGTCATAAGGCTAGTAGCAGCATGATGAGTGGATTTAGGTATGACGATTCTAAGTGAAATAAGTCACACAGAAAAAGACACCTATCATGAGATATCACTTATAGAGGGAATGTAAAAACCGCTACCCTTGAACTGAATTACAAAACAGAACAGAGTCACACGTTTAGAAAACAGACTATGGCTGCTTAACGGGAAAGGTGAGGTGGGGTGATGCATAAAACAAGGGTTTCAAATTAGCTCATATACCGTTCCATAAACCCAATATGTAATAGACAAGACCTACTCCTTGCTCAGTGAACTGGCCTCAACACCCCCTATTCACCGCCCAAGAATATATCTGACTAGTAAGAATCTTCAAACCTATGTATTGATATCTCTCTGTAAGTGAGTCAAGTGGGTGTAAAGCGGCATAAACACAGCAGTGAAAAGCAGCCAAACCCCATTATAAAAATCAATTACTTTTCAAAACCCGTGAAACAAAGACAGTGAAAGAGAGAGAAATTCTTACAAAATTCGTTCAGGGGCTGTGATGCCACCTAGATTGACCATATCTAGACCCACAGCTGATTGAGACGTATGGGTGGACACTCTTGGGGCTGAGAGGTTTGGTGAGGTTGGGTGAGCTAACGCAGACCCTTTAAATTAATACGGCGTGGTACCCATCCCATGGGTCCCAAATCTCCAGGTTCAAGGGCATCGTCCTACATTGAAAACATGCATGAGAAACCCCGAAGATGGCACACCGTGTGATCGGGAAAGGTTTCTAAAACGCACCTCATTTCTCATCTCCTTGTGCTCCGGTTCGCCATTCCAGCCGCTTTACTAGCAATCTCTCTCCTTGGAGAATCAGCACCTTTATCCTCTTGTTCCATACAGGTTGCAATTTGTCCTGAGGATGAACGGGAAGAGGGGGAACCAATGAGAGACAAGCTCTAGGTGTTGGGACAGGCACAGGTCACTCTGTTTTCCCATCAGGAAGAAGAATTAACCACAGGCTCAGCCTGCCGCCAGGAAGCAGAATACGGCCTGAAGCAATCCTGCGCTTTTGCGGCCAGCTCCCAAGAAAGCGAGTTGAAAAATGGAGCTCAGGGGCACTGCAATTCACAAACATGCAGACTTAGAAATGATAACTCTCGTCCACAAATATATTGAGGGAAGGCAACGAAGAGGATTTGAAAGCAAGGCAGAATTGCAGGAAACAGATTTCAGGAGGTAGATTCGAATCGCCTTTAAAGCACAGGAAAAGCGGCAAAACATCGACAATGATGCCCTTGGCCAAAAAGGGCGTATGCGTTTTTTCCTGAATATATTCAGGAAAAAACGCATACGCCCTTTTTGGCCAACCAAGCAACCTGGAAAGGCAAATCAGCGCTACAAAGAAGTCTCGCTTCCCATCGGTCAAAAGGGCCATGCTGAATAAAGTGTCAAAACCAGAAATGCAGGACAGGCCATGGAGAAATGGGAGCCTTGCTACGCTGATGGGCGGGACGTAAATTGCCAACAGCCACTCTGGAGAAGTGTACGGTGTGTCCTGAAACATCTAAAAAACTCAGCTTAGAGAGCTTGGGCACTTCCACTCATGGGCGTATAAATTGGGAAAACTAAAAATCAGCAAGACACAGGCACCCCAAAGTTTTGGGCTACTCTGTTGACAAAAACCTCCACTTCATTACACCTTAAATATCCGAGAAAAGAGAAGAATGGATAAAGAAGTTGTGGTCCTTATGTACAATGGAATATCACTCAGCCATGAAATCAATGTCATAAGGCTAGTAGCAGCATGATGAGTGGATTTAGGTATGACGATTCTAAGTGAAATAAATCACACAGAAAAAGACACTTATCATGAGATATCACTTATAGAGGGAATATAAAAACCGCTACCCTTGAACTGCATTACAAAATAGAACAGAGTCACACGTTTAGAAAACACACTATGGGTGCTTAACGGGAAAGGTGAGGTGGGGTGATGCATAAATCAAGGGTTTCAAATTAGCTCAGATACCGTTCCATAAACCCAATATGTAATAGACAAGACCTACTCCTTGCTCAGTGAACTGGCCTCAACACCCCCTATTCACCGCCCAAGAATATATCTGACTAGTAAGAATCTTCAAACCTATGTATTGATATCTCTCTGTAAGTGAGTCAAGTGGGTATAAAGCGGCATAAACACAGCAGTGAAAAGCAGCTAAACCCCATTATAAAAATCAATTACTTTTCAAAACCCGTGAAACAAAGACAGTGAAAGAGAGAGAAATTCTTACAAAATTCGTTCAGGGGCTGTGAAGCCACCTGGATTGACCATATCTAGACCCACAGCTGTTTGAGACATATGGGTGGACACTCTTGGGGCTGAGAGGTTTGGTGAGGTTGGGTGAGCTAACGCAGACCCTTTAAATTAATACGGCGTGGTACCCATCCCATGGGTCCCAAATCTCCAGGTTCAAGGGCATCGTCCTACATTGAAAACATGCATGAGAAACCCCGAAGATGGCACACCGTGTGATGGGGAAAGGTTTCTAAAACGCACCTCATTTCTCATCTCCTTGTGCTCCGGTTCGCCATTCCAGCCGCTTTACTAGCAATCTTTCTCCTTGGAGAATCAGCACCTTTATCCTCCTGTTCCGTACAGGTTGCAATTTGTCCTGAGGATGAACGGGAAGAGGGGGAACCAATGAGAGACTAGCTCTAGGTGTTGGGACAGGCACAGGTCACTCTGTTTTCCCATCAGGAAGAAGAATTAACCACAGGCTCAGCCTGCCGCCTGGAACCAGAATACGGCCTTAAGCAATCCTGCGCTTTTGCGGCCAGCTCCCAAGAAAGCGAGTTGAAGAATGGAGCTCAGGGGCACTGCAATTCACAAACCTGCAGACTTAGAAATGATAACTCTCGTCCACAAATATATTGAGGGAAGGCAACGAAGAGGATTTGAAAGCAAGGCAGAATTGCAGGAAACAGATTTCAGGAGGTACATTCGAATCACCTTTAAAGCACAGGAAAAGCGGCAAAACCTCGACAATGATGCCCTTGGCCAAAAAGGGCGTATGCGTTTTTTCCTGAATATATTCAGGAAAAAACGCATACGCCCTTTTTGGCCAACCAAGCAACCTGGAAAGGCAAATCAGCGCTACAAAGAAGTCTCGCTTCCCATCGGTCAAAAGGGCCATGCTGAATAAAGTGTCAAAACCAGAAATGCAGGACAGGCCATGGAGAAATGGGAGCCTTGCTACGCTGATGGGCGGGACGTAAATTGCCAACAGCCACTCTGGAGAAGTGTACGGTGTGTCCTGAAACATCTAAAAAACTCAGCTTAGAGAGCTTGGGCACTTCCACTCATGGGCGTATAAATTGGGAAAACTAAAAATCAGCAAGACACAGGCACCCCAAAGTTTTGGGCTACTCTGTTGACAAGAACCTCCACTTCGTTACACCTTAAATATCCCAGGAAAGAGAAGAATGGATAAAGAAGTTGCAGTCCTTATGTACAATGGAATATCACTCAGCCATGAAATCAATGTCATAAGGCTAGTAGCAGCATGATGAGTGGATTTAGGTATGACGATTCTAAGTGAAATAAGTCACACAGAAAAAGACACCTATCATGAGATATCACTTATAGAGGGAATGTAAAAACCGCTACCCTTGAACTGAATTACAAAACAGAACAGAGTCACACGTTTAGAAAACACACTATGGCTGCTTAACGGGAAAGGTGAGGTGGGGTGATGCATAAAACAAGGGTTTCAAATTAGCTCAGATACCGTTCAATAAACCCAATATGTAATAGACAAGATCTACTCCTTGCTCAGTGAACTGGCCTCAACACCCCCTATTCACCGCCCAAGAATATATCTGACTAGTAAGAATCTTCAAACCTATGTATTGATATCTCTCTGTAAGTGAGTCAAGTGGGTGTAAAGCGGCATAAACGCAGCAGTCAAAAGCAGCTAAACCCCATTATAAAAATCAATTACTTTTCAACACCCGTGAAACAAAGACAGTGAAAGAGAGAGAAATTCTTACAAAATTCGTTCAGGGGCTGTGATGCGACCTGGATTGACCATATCTAGACCCACAGCTGATTGAGACATAAGGGTGGACACTCTTGGGGCTGAGAGGTTTGGTGAGTTTGGGTGAGCAAACGCAGACCCTTTAAAGAAATACGGCGTGGTACCCATCCCATGGGTCCCAAATCTCCAGGTTCAAGGGCATCGTCCTACATTGAAAACATGCATGAGAAACCCCGAAGATGGTACACCGTGTGATGGGGAAAGGTTTCTAAAACGCACCTCATTTCTCATCTCCTTGTGCTCCGGTTCGCCATTCCAGCCGCTTTCCTAGCAATCTCCCTCCTTGGAGAATCAGCACCTTTACCATCCTGTTCCGTACAGGTTGCAATTTGTCCTGAGGATGAACGGGAAGAGGGGGAACCAATGAGAGACTAGCTCTAGGTGTCGGGACAGGCACAGGTCACTCTATTTTCCCATCAGGAAGAAGAATTAACCACAGGCTCAGCCTGCCGCCAGGAAGCAGAATACGGCCTGAAGCAATCCTGCGCTTTTGCGGCCAGCTCCCAAGAAAGCGAGTTGAAGAATGGAGCTCAGGGGCACTGCCATTCACAAACATGCAGACTTAGAAATGATAACTCTCGTCCACAAATATATTGAGGGAAGGCAACGAAGAGGATTTGAAAGCAAGGCAGAATTGCAGGAAACAGATTTCAGGAGGTAGATTCGAATCGCCTTTAAACACAGGAAAAGCGGCAAAACCTCGCCAATGATGCCCTTGGCCAAAAAGGGCGTATGCGTTTTTTCCTGAATATATTCAGGAAAAAACGCATACGCCCTTTTTGGCCAACCAAGCAACCTGGAAAGGCAAATCAGCGCTACAAAGAAGTCTCGCTTCCCATCGGTCAAAAGGGCCATGCTGAATAAAGTGTCAAAACCAGAAATGCAGGACAGGCCATGGAGAAATGGGAGCCTTGCTACGCTGATGGGCGGGACGTAAATTGCCAACAGCCACTCTGGAGGAGTGTATGGTGTGTCTTGAAACATCTAAAAAACTCAGCTTAGAGAGCTTGGGCACTTCCACTCATGGGCGTATAAATTGGGAAAACTAAAAATCAGCAAGACACAGGCACCCCAAAGTTTTGGGCTACTCTGTTGACAAGAACCTCCACTTCGTTACACCTTAAATATCCGAGGAAAGAGAAGAATGGATAAAGAAGTTGCGGTCCTTATGTACAATGGAATATCACTCAGCCATGAAATCAATGTCATAAGGCCAGTAGCAGCATGATGAGTGGATTTAGGTATGACGATTCTAAGTGAAATAAGTCACACAGAAAAAGACACTTATCATGAGATATCACTTATAGAGGGAATGTAAAAACCGCTACCCTAGAACTGAATTACAAAACAGAACAGAATCACACGTTTAGAAAACAGACTATGGCTGCTTAACGGGAAAGGTGAGGTGGGGTGATGCATAAAACAAGGGTTTCAAATTAGCTCAGATATCGTTCCATAAACCCAATATGTAATAGACAAGACCTACTCCTTGCTCAGTGAACTGGACTCAACACCCCCTATTCACCGCCCAGGAATATATCAGACTAGTAAGAATCTTCAAACCTATGTATTGATATCTCTCTGTAAGTGAGTCAAGTGGGTGTAAAGCGGCATAAACACAGCAGTGAAAAGCAGCCAAACCCCATTATAAAAATCAATTACTTTTCAAAACCCGTGAAACAAAGACAGTGAAAGAGAGAGAAATTCTTACAAAATTCGTTCAGGGGCTGTGATGCCACCTGGATTGACCATATCTAGACCCACAGCTGTTTGAGACATATGGGTGGACACTCTTGGGGCTGAGAGGTTTGGTGAGGTTGGGTGAGCAAACGCAGACCCTTTAAAGTAATACGGCGTGGTACCCATCCCATGGGACCCAAATCTCCAGGTTCAAGGGCATCGTCCTACATTGAAAACATGCATGAGAAACCCCGAAGATGGTACACCGTGTGATCGGGAAAGGTTTCTAAAACGCACCTCATTTCTCATCTCCTTGTGCTCCGGTTCGCCATTCCAGCCGCTTTCCTAGCAATCTCCCTCCTTGGAGAATCAGCACCTTTATCATCCTGTTCCGTACAGGTTGCAATTTGTCCTGAGGATGAACGGGAAGAGGGGGAACCAATGAGAGACTATCTCTAGGTGTCGGGACAGGCACAGGTCACTCTATTTTCCCATCAGGAAGAAGAATTAACCACAGGCTCAGCCTGCCGCCAGGAAGCAGAATACGGCCTGAAGCAATCCTGCGCTTTTGCGGCCAGCTCCCAAGAAAGCGAGTTGAAGAATGGAGCTCAGGGGCACTGCCATTCACAAACATGCAGACTTAGAAATGATAACTCTCGTCCACAAATATATTGAGGGAAGGCAACGAAGAGGATTTGAAAGCAAGGCAGAATTGCAGGAAACAGATTTCAGGAGGTAGATTCGAATCGCCTTTAAAGCACAGGAAAAGCGGCAAAACCTCGACAATGATGCCCTTGGCCAAAAAGGGCGTATGCGTTTTTTCCTGAATATATTCAGGAAAAAACGCATACGCCCTTTTTGGCCAACCAAGCAACCTGGAAAGGCAAATCAGCGCTACAAAGAAGTCTCGCTTCCCATCGGTCAAAAGGGCCATGCTGAATAAAGTGTCAAAACCAGAAATGCAGGACAGGCCATGGAGAAATGGGAGCCTTGCTACGCTGATGGGCGGGACGTAAATTGCCAACAGCCACTCTGGAGAAGTGTATGGTGTGTCTTGAAACATCTAAAAAACTCAGCTTAGAGAGCTTGGGCACTTCCACTCATGGGCGTATAAATTGGGAAAACTAAAAATCAGCAAGACACAGGCACCCCAAAGTTTAGGGCTACTCTGTTGACAAGAACCTCCACTTCGTTACACCTTAAATATCCGAGGAAAGAGAAGAATGGATAAAGAAGTTGTGGTTCTTATGTACAATGGAATATCACTCAGCCATGAAATCAATGTCATAAGGCTAGTAGCAGCATGATGAGTGGATTTAGGTATGACGATTCTAAGTGAAATAAGTCACACAGAAAAAGACACTTATCATGAGATATCACTTATAGAGGGAATGTAAAAACCGCTACCCTAGAACTGAATTACAAAACAGAACAGAATCACACGTTTAGAAAACAGACTATGGCTGCTTAACGGGAAAGGTGAGGTGGGGTGATGCATAAAACAAGGGTTTCAAATTAGCTCAGATATCGTTCCATAAACCCAATATGTAATAGACAAGACCTACTCCTTGCTCAGTGAACTGGACTCAACACCCCCTATTCACCGCCCAGGAATATATCAGACTAGTAAGAATCTTCAAACCTATGTATTGATATCTCTCTGTAAGTGAGTCAAGTGGGTGTAAAGCGGCATAAACACAGCAGTGAAAAGCAGCCAAACCCCATTATAAAAATCAATTACTTTTCAAAACCCGTGAAACAAAGACAGTGAAAGAGAGAGAAATTCTTACAAAATTCGTTCAGGGGCTGTGATGCCACCTGGATTGACCATATCTAGACCCACAGCTGTTTGAGACATATGGGTGGACACTCTTGGGGCTGAGAGGTTTGGTGAGGTTGGGTGAGCAAACGCAGACCCTTTAAAGTAATACGGCGTGGTACCCATCCCATGGGACCCAAATCTCCAGGTTCAAGGGCATCGTCCTACATTGAAAACATGCATGAGAAACCCCGAAGATGGTACACCGTGTGATCGGGAAAGGTTTCTAAAACGCACCTCATTTCTCATCTCCTTGTGCTCCGGTTCGCCATTCCAGCCGCTTTACTAGCAATCTCTCTCCTTGGAGAATCAGCACCTTTATCCTCCTGTTCCGTACAGGTTGCAATTTGTCCTGAGGATGAACGGGAAGAGGGGGAACCAATGAGAGACTAGCTCTAGGTGTTGGGACAGGCACAGGTCACTCTGTTTTCCCATCAGGAAGAAGAATTAACCACAGGCTCAGCCTGCCGCCAGGAACCAGAATACGGCCTGAAGCAATCCTGCGCTTTTGTGGCCAGCTCCCAAGAAAGCGAGTTGAAGAATGGAGCTCAGGGGCACTGCAATTCACAAACCTGCAGACTTAGAAATGATAACTCTCGTCCACAAATATATTGAGGGAAGGCAACGAAGAGGATTTGAAAGCAAGGCAGAATTGCAGGAAACAGATTTCAGGAGGTAGATTCGAATCGCCTTTAAAGCACAGGAAAAGCGGCAAAACCTGGACAATGATGCCCTTGGCCAAAAAGGGCGTATGCGTTTTTTCCTGAATATATTCAGGAAAAAACGCATACGCCCTTTTTGGCCAACCAAGCAACTTGGAAAGGCAAATCAGCGCTACAAAGAAGTCTCGCTTCCAATCGGTCAAAAGCGCCATGCTGAATAAAGTGTCAAAACCAGAAATGCAGGACAGGCCATGGAGAAATGGGAGCCTTGCTACGCTGATGGGCGGGACGTAAATTGCCAACAGCCACTCTGGAGAAGTGTACGGTGTGTCCTGAAACATCTAAAAAACTCAGCTTAGAGAGCTTGGGCACTTCCAATCATGGGCGTATAAATTGGGAAAACTAAAAATCAGCAAGACACAGGCACCCCAAAGTTTTGGGCTACTCTGTTGACAAGAACCTCCACTTCGTTACACCTTAAATATCCCAGGAAAGAGAAGAATGGATAAAGAAGTTGCGGTCCTTATGTACAATGGAATATCACTCAGCCATGAAATCAATGTCATAAGGCTAGTAGCAGCATGATGAGTGGATTTAGGTATGACGATTCTAAGTGAAATAAGTCACACAGAAAAAGACACCTATCATGAGATATCAATCATAGAGGGAATGTAAAAACCGCTACCCTTGAACTGAATTACAAAACAGAACAGAGTCACACGTTTAGAAAACACACTATGGCTGCTTAACGGGAAAGGTGAGGTGGGGTGATGCATAAAACAAGGGTTTCAAATTAGCTCAGATACCGTTCCATAAACCCAATATGTAATAGACAAGATCTACTCCTTGCTCAGTGAACTGGCCTCAACACCCCCTATTCACCGCCCAAGAATATATCTGACTAGTAAGAATCTTCAAACCTATGTATTGATATCTCTCTGTAAGTGAGTCAAGTGGGTGTAAAGCGGCATAAACGCAGCAGTCAAAAGCAGCTAAACCCCATTATAAAAATCAATTACTTTTCAACACCCGTGAAACAAAGACAGTGAAAGAGAGAGAAATTCTTACAAAATTCGTTCAGGGGCTGTGATGCCACCTGGATTGACCATATCTAGACCCACAGCTGATTGAGACATAAGGGTGGACACTCTTGGGGCTGAGAGGTTTGGTGAGTTTGGGTGAGCAAACGCAGACCCTTTAAAGAAATACGGCGTGGTACCCATCCCATGGGTCCCAAATCTCCAGGTTCAAGGGCATCGTCCTACATTGAAAACATGCATGAGAAACCCCGAAGATGGTACACCGTGTGATGGGGAAAGGTTTCTAAAACGCACCTCATTTCTCATCTCCTTGTGCTCCGGTTCGCCATTCCAGCCGCTTTCCTAGCAATCTCCCTCCTTGGAGAATCAGCACCTTTATCATCCTGTTCCGTACAGGTTGCAATTTGTCCTGAGGATGAACGGGAAGAGGGGGAACCAATGAGAGACTAGCTCTAGGTGTCGGGACAGGCACAGGTCACTCTATTTTCCCATCAGGAAGAAGAATTAACCACAGGCTCAGCCTGCCGCCAGGAAGCAGAATACGGCCTGAAGCAATCCTGCGCTTTTGCGGCCAGCTCCCAAGAAAGCGAGTTGAAGAATGGAGCTCAGGGGCACTGCCATTCACAAACATGCAGACTTAGAAATGATAACTCTCGTCCACAAATATATTGAGGGAAGGCAACGAAGAGGATTTGAAAGCAAGGCAGAATTGCAGGAAACAGATTTCAGGAGGTAGATTCGAATCGCCTTTAAAGCACAGGAAAAGCGGCAAAACCTCGCCAATGATGCCCTTGGCCAAAAAGGGCGTATGCGTTTTTTCCTGAATATATTCAGGAAAAAACGCATACGCCCTTTTTGGCCAACCAAGCAACCTGGAAAGGCAAATCAGCGCTACAAAGAAGTCTCGCTTCCCATCGGTCAAAAGGGCCATGCTGAATAAAGTGTCAAAACCAGAAATGCAGGACAGGCCATGGAGAAATGGGAGCCTTGCTACGCTGATGGGCGGGACGTAAATTGCCAACAGCCACTCTGGAGGAGTGTATGGTGTGTCTTGAAACATCTAAAAAACTCAGCTTAGAGAGCTTGGGCACTTCCACTCATGGGCGTATAAATTGGGAAAACTAAAAATCAGCAAGACACAGGCACCCCAAAGTTTTGGGCTACTCTGTTGACAAGAACCTCCACTTCGTTACACCTTAAATATCCGAGGAAAGAGAAGAATGGATAAAGAAGTTGCGGTCCTTATGTACAATGGAATATCACTCAGCCATGAAATCAATGTCATAAGGCTAGTAGCA